>NC_140579.1:943233956-943926456 GCF_964204655.1 Triturus cristatus
CGGGGCCTGGGGAGTCTCTCCCCGGGCCTGGCTAGGGTAGGGAAGCTGGGCCCGGTCCCGGGGCTTGTGCTCTGTCCCAGGATGTGGGAGCCCCCTGTCCTGCAAGCCAGCCGAGGGTCCGGGCACTGGGTAAGGTGGTCCACCAGGGCCCGGCGAGGCTCTCCCTGGCCTGGCTAGGGTTCGGACCTGGGACCGGGCTCGTGCTCCGTCCGGCAGGCCCCGGGGTGCGGGACACCCCTGTCCTGCAAGCCAGCTGAGTGTCCGGGCGTTGGAGTCGGGGGGGGGGGGGGGGCCTGGGGAGGCTCTCCCCAGCCTGGCTGCTTTCAGAAGCGGGCACCGGGCCGGTGAGCAGGAGTGGCTGGCTTTATCTGCCATGCTGGCGGAGCGTAGTTTTCTGCCCACCCCTAGTTAAGAACCGCTGATGTAGGATGTCTGAAAACAAAAGGATGTGCCTGTGCCGCCTTCTGTCTTACCAGAGGAGATTGGAATATTCATACAGTTTGGACAACAGCCACGGAGAAAGAGTTGAGCAGAAGGGTCAAAGGGCCGTTGATGAGACATTGGTGTATGCTAGGTTGGTGCAGAATGTTTTTGATGTCAGTTTTGTTTGGGACCAAATAAGGGTAGCTTAAGTTGTTGGGGGAAGTTGTTAGGATTAATATGGAAGAGAATATAGTGCTGTGTTTGGACTAAACGATGAATAAGGGCACGAGGTTATTGAGTCCAGGCTGGGATGTATCATCAGGTTGAGCAGTAGTAACCACTGGTGTGTGGGAGTCTTGGGTAGATAATTTGTATGCGAAGGCTGTTGCATAGATGCATACATTCTTTGAAAGAGTGGGAAGAGTAGTCCAACAGTCATAAGTACTAGTCTCCTGTAATTAGTAGGTAACTTAAGTAAGGCATACGTTAGCTAGGATAGTAGGGAATTTTTCAAAGGAAATGTTTGGCTGAACTAAGGAGTACAGTAACATGTCACGATTTTGTAGGTATTATTGAGAGGTTTAAATGGAAATCTTCCTGGTTTTGTGTGAGGTGCTGGTAGGGACTGTCTGCTTGGAAAACCTGCTGCAGGTCTTGGGCATCATGGTTACTCTACCACCTTTCATGTTTAAAACTCAGGAAGGGATTGAGGTAGCAATGTGTGGAACATCTCTGAGTGTGTGATGAAACGGTGGGATCAATACCAAGCCCGAAAACACAAAATTAAGGCAGGAAAGCACAGCGGAACAAGTCAGAGGGCTATTTTATCCAACAGACTGACTCAAAATGTTCTGCAGGTTTCTGAGGACTCTGGGCAATTGAGACAACACACTTGCATTGATGATGCACACCAATATTATTTACATCATAGTACCTTTACCGTGTAATCATTGTAAAACTGTTTGGAACAGTACCACGGCCCCCAAAGGAACTAGGACCTTCTTTTTCCTGTGTTGGTCTTTTGTGACTGTTTTTACTTTATATTTTGCCAGTGGAAAGTGGCTTTTCCTGAGTGAACATCTGAGGTTCAAAACATCGTCCCATAGAATAAGACTTAACTATTTGCCCACACTACTTAACCAATGGCCACTACAGTAGTACACAGGGCCATGGGAAACTAATGATAACCAACTGTTCCTCTCAAGGTATTGCCTAGCAGCCACAGCCTACCCCAGGACCAAGAGAAGAAGCCCAATGGCGCACCTACTGTTTAGGAGCCGTTTCTAAGTTACTATTTACAGCCACATGCCTTGGCACTTTTTACTAGCTGCTTTGGTCAGCAATTCTTGGTAATGGATACTTTATAACTGTTTTCCACTGAATCTTGTCTGCTTTGCACAAGCCACATTCATTACTACAAGCTGCATAATCTTTGACTAGGGCAAGAGAACCCAGTGATCTAGCCTAAACGTCTGTCCTTGTCTTGCCTTTGTTGCAGGGTTATTTGTAATATGATTTACAACATTTCCTTGGTATGCAGTATGGCTGAATTATCTTTTGTTTTACCCTGAGCTGCCAAACGCATGTAAGTATCTGTATTTTATTTGCAACAGTTTGGAGAAGATGTCTGCCAGCCTTAGTGAGATTACGCAGGTCATTTCTTTACATCTCCAGCTGGGGCACTGTAAGATCAGCATTCCATGTTAGATAGCTAGTCTCCATACCCAGTTACTTTTTTCTGAAAATGTGGCTATTACTTACAATAGTACCTCAATTTTTATCTGTCTTGAACATGGATACCACCTGCTCTCCTACACAGTTGGTTTCTTGTGCCTAGCACCTGCTTATGCCTTGCAGCTGATCTGGATGGAATGAATAGGAGCAGTGATCAGATAGTGATGAGCAAGTCAGTGAATAAGTGCAGATCTGTGTGCAACATGTGTAGGAAGGTGGATATCTGACTATGGTTACCCCCAAATTTTTTGCCTAGTGTCTAGCTGGTTTTTCGACTTAGTTGGCCTGAGATCCTGCTATTCAGGATCTCAGCCTGGCTGTTCTCTCTTTAAAATGGACTCCATGTACCCTAGGTACATACCCAATTGGTTGGATCACCCTGTCAGCCCCTGTACCAGTGTACACTAGGTACCCAGGGCATTGGTGTACCCAAGGCCTGCCAGGGGCTGAAGCATGTATTATGCCACCCCAGGCTTGGCCTAACAATTTGACACAACTGGCTGATCACTCAGCTGGGGTAAGTTGGTGTAACCACCTCTTACTTAGGTGTAGTATACCTATACCTAACCTTAAATAGGACACCTGGTAACCTATAAGTCACTCCTATGGCAGGCCTTAACAATCCTGAAGGCAGAGTGCTTGGTTCCATGTGAGATGGTGCTCTGGCATGAGCTGAGCCTGTCTGCAGTGGTCGGAACAACTTCCTTCTAATGTTTCCAGATATCGTCATACCATATACTCTTAAGTGCATTATGAACCTCGCGGTTAAATGCTATCTTTGGTTTGGCTTTATCAAAACATGTCGAGTAAGGTGTCATACGAATTGGAATACTAACCCCTCGCCAATTCTGGCGACGGGGTTAGCATTCCACCCTTCTAGAGGGACACGACATGTACAGTACCTGAAACCCGGGTAAAATCAGACATAGCCTCAGCTCCACAAAATGGATGCTACCACCACAGACACAAGTCTGCCCTCCTGCTGCTGGGAGTCCTTCCAGCTTGGGAGGTGTGGACAAAGGGTTTCCTGCCAGGGGAGGTGCGTGCACCACCCCAGACAGGATTTTGTGTATTGGTCAGGTAGGGCTTGAAAGAAACCAGACATGCCTGTGGCTCACAAGGAGCCTCGGTGCATATGCCAGTTCAAACCGGTCCTGGGGCACACCAGTCCCGGGCCTGGGGCGAGCTGGACAAAGGATTGGGGGTGTAACCACCCCCCTTCCTGGTCCCACCCATAGGGAGGGACCTAGCAGGTAGTCCGGCCCCTAGAATCCGCTTAAAGGTAGGAGCTGTGTCCTAAGACTTCAGACATCCTGGAATCAACTTAACACTAAGAAGAAGACGGGAACTTCGACGCTCTGCCGCACAGAGGACTGAAGCCAATCTCCCCTGTGGTCAGGGAGTGACCACCTTGCTAACGCAAGCACCATCCAGCGAATCAACGTCTGCTTTGCCGCCGCCTCCCGCCGGAGCCCGAGCCCAGAGACTGACAAGACCTGGACCTCCAGACCTCTCACCGCCCGATCCACAGTCCCTGAAAAGAGGAGACCCGTGGAGGCACCGAGACACGTGGAGCCAGCCATCTTGGAACGACTACGACAAGCTGACAAGTGCAACAACCGAGGCTCCCTCCAAGTTGTGCTTTGGGATCTGAGAAGCCCAACACCCGAGCAGCATCTGCACCAAAGGTGAGCCCCCCAGCATCTCCACGATCTGCGTGGGGCCCTTCTGCATTTTGCCACTCGACGCGCCTAACCGGTTGCTGGCCGCTGGCTAGTGGCCATCTTGGCGACGAACTCTACGAAAAACACCGCTGGTCTGGTTGCTCCAGACTGGCCCTTGCTCCTCTCCAAAGGAGCAATCCCTCTGACCTTGCTGGTCAGAACCAACGGCTGATTTCCGAATCCTCCTGCAATTGCTTTTGCCAAGGCTTGTTTGCTTCGACCAAGTCGCCGACACCGCCGACAGCGAGAGCCTGCGTGGGACAGCTCGTGAGCCGACTCCTGGACGTCGTCGACCTTCAGGGACCACGTGGCTGCGGAGACAAGCTACCCCTCATCACCTGTTTGCACCCGACATCGCCTGGTACCTACCTGGTGCCACGCCGGTCACTGGCTAGTGACTGTGAACACTGTCCCCTCTGCTTTCAGGTCTTCTGCAACTCCGATCCACCCTTGGATCCACCGCATCTCTCCCGGACCGACCGCCTGCAGCATCTTTGTCCCAGGCTCAACGGAACAGATAGAAGAAACCCGACGCACTTTGAGGCCTATGCACCCGCTTCCTGTGGGTGAGGTAAAGCTGGTACTCCGGTGCCCATGTGTAGTAATACATCTCTAGTGCCTGTGTTCCAAATCTTAAGTTCCTAGTCAACCCGGAAGATCTCCTTTGCAGTAACTTTGTACTTTTTACGCACCCATTGAAACCTATGGGAGCACGCGTGTGACTATTTGCTCTGCACACGCCACCCGTGGACCTCCTGGTCACTAACTGACGTTAGCTCCTTGTAGGCCCAGCGATTCTAGAGGCCCTAGGCCTTTTCCCTTTTCTGTTCGTGGTACTTATACCACTATTTTAGTATATGGTTTGAGTGGCCACCAGGGCCTATCCATATAACGTGCAACTTCTGTGTATTCTGTGATAATCTTGTTTGACGATTTGTGCTCCTGTGCTCATAAAGAGACTAGGGGTTACTTTGAGAAATAAATACATATATATTTTGAATATATATCTGTGTGGTGTCCTTTCATTGGTATAAAAGGGGGTTACATTTGGTAAAACAGCTGGCTTAACACGCATCACGAGTTTAGCCTCAAAGACTGCTTAGCCTACGCTACCACTAGGGCAGCTAGTCCAAAAAGGTTGACTTACAACCACACCATAAGGGTTGCTTGGCATGGTACAAGGTGATCACTTTAACTAGTGAGCATCATATACCAGGCCAACTTCTCACAATATGTGAGTTCAAATCTGTGAATAAGGCAGTTGTAAGTGCAGATCAACATTAGATTAGGTTTCAAAGGGGAAGAGAGGAGTAAGTGAAAGTCCCCTTCCCCCCCCCCCTGTTCTGCTGGGGTCACTGCTGCTGGAACGAGACCCTGATATTGAACTGTAATGCGTAGTAGAGTGTGTACTACATGAGGATCTAGAGTGGGAGTTGGCTTTGCATCTATTCAGTGATGTGGCTCTAGTCAAGGAACTGAAAGATGTATCGGAGGTATTCAATGGGAAACATATGGTGTGCTCTATGTCTTTTGGAGAAGATGGTGAGTGACAGTTCCAGCCTTCTCTATGGCACTGATTAGGGAGGTTACTGGTGAGGGTGGAGTGGCGGAACTAATGGAGCTTCGGTTTTCTTCTTGCTCTCTGCCCCTGGCTAATCAGGTCACCCCTATAGATGATGCCATTCTTTCAGCTAATAAAGCATTTGTTGTGAACAGAGCAGCAAGTCTCTCTGTTTAGACTTTGCTGGTCTGAGAGCTGGGTTTCATGGAACAAGTCAGTTTGGGTTGGGGTTTTCTCTTGCTCACTATTGCCTTTTTTTGACCCGTTTTAGGTATAACCTGTTACGAGTTCTTAAGGGCTGGGCTAAGGAGGGAGATAGTATTCCGTGTCTGTGTGATGATCTATCTGTTCAAGATATTATGCACTTTGTTTTTATATGTCCTTTTTATTTACGCTTGTGCAAAGGGTTTTTAAAGCTGATATGTTAATCAGAATTTTAGACAAGCCAGCCCCGCTCTTATATTTACACATGTTGCCGGATGTTAGAACTTGTTACCAGGTTGCTTGTTTGTAAATAGCGCGTTTAGAATGAGGAATACGATGATCAGACTGATAAAATGAATTATTATAATATTTATTTGCCTCAATATTTGGGTATGTTGCGCTGGGTATTTTATTATGGCTTCTATTTTGATTTATGTACAATGAATTTGCATTTTATCCTTTATGTTGTGTTTTTATTGTCTTCAGGGCCAGCTTTACCACTGGTGGCGCCCAGTGTGACAATGTTTGCTGTTCCCCCCCCCCCCTCATGACCACCTCGCTACGGATCCCCACACTACCACCATTTGACAGTGCCCCATCAAAGTTTCCATAACCACTGTCTCTTAGATTCATTTAGCTTTATAGCACCGCTCATACTAGTTTAAGGCGTCGGAGCACTTTACATCACACCTACATTGCACGGAGACAATCATACGTTTGTAAATCAGTGTATAGGAAATGTTACATCAGACAGAGGCCTACAAGGTGTAGGAGTCACGTCATCCATACGGGTAGGCAATATAGTTTGAGTCCTTGGTCTGGAAAAGCACAAATTCAGGGGCATATGTTCAAGGAAGTGGCAGAGTGAGACGTTAGCCGTCATGGCTTAACGCATCACTCCGCCACTTCAGAAACGCAAGGCTGCACCATATTTACGATATGGTGCAGCCTTGCGTTTCGCCCTGCGCTGGCGCTACACTTAGCATGGAAGCGCCAACGCAGGCACCATTGCACCATAGTGCAAGGTTGTCTGAGTGCAAGGGAAAGACTGTTTATGTACAGAAAGGCCACCCTTCCTGTACATAAAGAATCTTTGAATGCCATTTCGTCACTTCTATGTGTGCTGCGTTAATGCAGCACACATGGAATTCACAAATGGCTTTTTTTTTTAAAGATTGTTTATGTACAGGAAGGTCCACCTTCCTGTACATAAACAATCCAAGGCTTTTTCCATATGTGCTGCCTTGCTGCACAAGGCAAAAGACACAATTGATGGACGGAATGCAGAACAAATCAAAACCTTCACCCCCAGTCAAGAGATCTGGGTTAAATCCATCATTCTTTTGCTCACCATGCCACCCCAGTTTAGACCTGGCCATATGCAAATCAGTCTTGACCCTGTGCCTCATGGGAACAGTCCAGCCCGAACTGCCAAGCCAGGTCCTCCCAGGTGATGGTTTGAGTCCTTGGTCTGGAAAAAGCACAAATTCGGGGGCATATGTTCAAGGAAGTGGCAGAGTGAGGCGTTAGCCGCCATGGCTTAACACCTCACTCCGCCAGTTCAGAAACGCAAGGCTGCACCATATTTACAACGATATGGTGCAGCCTTGCGTTTCCCCCTGTGCTGGCGCTACACTTAGCCAACGCAGGCACCCTTGAACCATAGTGCAAGGTTGTCTGCGTGCAAGGGAAAGATTGTTTATGTACAGAAAGGCCACCATTCTTGTACATAAAGCATCATAAAGAATCTTTAAATGCCATTTCGTCACTTAATGTTTAATGCAGCACACATGGAAGTCACAAATGACATTTAAAAAAAAAAAAAGATTGTTTATGTACAGGAAGGGGGACCTTCCTGTACATAAACAATCCAAGGCTTTTTCCATGTGTGCTGCCTTGCTGCACAAGGCAGCACACATGGAAAAATAAAAAACGAGAAGCAATAATGCATTGCTCCTCGTTTCGCCAACTCAAGACCCTGGTCTTAATTTTGGCGCTGCCTCCTATTTACGCTGCCCTTGTAAATAGGGGGCAGTGTCAAAAGCAATGGGTGTTGTGGGTGCAACACCCACTGCCAACTCCTTTCAGGCTAAGAATTGCGTGAAAGGGGCCCTTATTTACAAGGTAGCGTTAAGCCACATTAAGTGGCTTAACGCTGCCTTGTAAATAAGGCAAGACCCCTATCGCCACGGGAATGTCACAAAGTGACGTTCCCGTGGCGAAAGGGTCTTGTACATATGCCCCTCAGAATTTAAAATGTAACAGCATTGTGAGGGGTTTTCTTTAATAAGAATTGATTTCTAACCAAATTGACCCTTTTTTTTATTAGGATAAGGAAAGACTGGGCAAAAAAACATGTATCTAATATATTCCTTGCAGTTTGCATGCAGCTCTTTGACGTTAATGGCTCACTGCTCTATAATAGGATTTTAACAGTTAAACTGCAAGTAACAAAAGGATCTCTGACAAAAGCGATAACCCATTGACCTATTAATAGTATATGCACTTCTGTGATCTGATTGGTCAAGTTCTTTGCAGCAGGCATGTTAACCTTCTGCGCTGCGCTATGTTGAGTCAAAACTTCCACTACGAGACAAAGCTCCGGTCTCTCTAGAGGAAGACCAATAATCACAAAGTTAACCTGACATGTTCATTGATGCCTGAAAATTGCTGGTACAAGGAACGTGGAATCAAGTGCTTTTAAAACAACACACTTGGCGCCCCCACCCCAAGTCAGTGCCCGGTGCAGTGGTACCGATTGCACCTCCCTAGAGCCTGTCTAAAGATTGTCTTTATGGTATATTTTATAAATCGAATAAAGAAATTATGACCTTGATGGGTACCTGCTTTTTCAAGTTTTTGAGGCTGGAGGGCTGAGAGATTCTGGCTGCCCTTGTAGTGTGAGTGCAGTGAGAGCATCACTGGATTTTAGCTTCTTAACCTGTATATTTTAGTTTGGGATAAAATACCAGCCTAGGCTGACATCTTTCTGTTTTCTCCACAGTAAAGGGATTGGGTCACATACCTTAACCATGGATGGCTGTGGGTGCTGGACATTTGCCGATGCAGGCTGCTGACTGCTCATCAACCTCTCTAGATTGTGCTCCAGTAACAACTGGTGTTCGCTACCTGCTGATACCAATCCAGTTTTCTCCAAAATGAGAGGGTGTTGAGCAAATGTCTTCTCTAACGGGGATGATTTTTGTACTTCAGTCTTTTCTTTCCGGTTGAACGTGGGCCATCTGACTTCCTCACCTTAGGTGACTGCTGGACAGCTATTTTTTTCCAACACCAGTGTGCGTTGAGCGTCAATCTTTTTCAGTAAGGTTGAGCGTTGAGCTTCGATCTTCTCTAGCAATTGCAAATGTTGGACCTTGGTTTTATTCAACATTGGCATGCTTTGGGCTTCAGTCTTCATCAACTCTTGACAGAGTGCTGGGGAGCAGCCTTCTCCCATGTATGGGGGTGCTGGCGCTGTGTCCTCTTAACCACGCAGGAGCCGTGGGATTTCGGTATCTCTGAAAAAAGTGAATGTTGAACTGTTCTCTTCTTAAGTATGGTCAGTGGTTGATCTACCTCCTTCAATGAAGGTTAATGCTGTAAAGTAGTACTTTACAGCAAAGGCAACAACTGCTCCTCAGTCTTGTCTATTGTGGGTAAGAGCAATGATTTTACCAACAGGGGTGATATTGGGGCAACTGTCTTTTTGATCAAACACCACTGTTCTTAATTCTTCTCCAACATTGGTGAAACTAACTCCAGTCTTCTCCACTTCAGTTAAGCTTTGAGAATTTGTTTTTTTCAACATCGGTGGGACCACTAAGTTGGAAGATTACTCAACAGTCTTCATTTTAGTAACAGATGACTGATTTAGTCTTTTCCAATGCAGGCGGACCGTGAAGCGCCACATCCTCAAATGTTCAGATTTTGGGCTTCTGGCTTCTCAGATATTAGCAAATGCAAGACAGATTTCTTCTGCAAAACAGGAGAGTCTTCAACATCAGTGTGTTTGGAGACAGGGGAGCCGTTCGAAGCTGTTATCGGTAAGGACACATGAGATGGATAATTAATGGTAGGTTTGTGAGGGATTAAGGAACTGTGATGAGGGTCACATGGGAAGGATAACAAAACAATGGCATGTGAGACACCCAATATGGGAGTACTTACCATACTGCTGCAGCATCTGCTGAATGATGAGCTTGTTCAAAACTGTAACCTGGAGTGAGGCCGTGACATGGAATTGGTCATGAATCGAGGTTCTGACCAGGAGCGATTTGGAACTTTAATTGGAGCGAGCAGGATAGTGGTTTGGAATCTGATTTAGAGTGGGACTTTGATTTGGAACTAGACTGTATCTATGAAAAGGTAGGGAATGGAGATGGCTCTTTGGAGTGAGAAAAGTGGAGTAACACTGAGCCTTCTAACAATATAGTAACAGAGCGAGATCAAGACCTGGAAGAGGGGTTGGCGGAAAATCATAACTTTGAACAAGACTTTTTACACAGCCTGGATTGAAAGAGTGATCAGGTGTTGGACATGCTTCTACCATGTGAGTGCGAATATGCTCCTAACCTGGGGTTCTGATTCTGGAAGGGGATTGGAATCTAGAACCTAGCCATGATCGTGACTTTGCTACATAACATGACAAACTTTATCCGGAGGATCCACACCAGGAGGGGGACTCAAAACTGGACATGCCCCTGGAATAGGAGGAAGTAGATGTAGAGGACCAGGGAGATGTGCCTAAAGACTGGAGGAGAATGAGCCGTGCTGGTGCATCCACAGCCTGGTGAGCTCCAGAAGGGGGAATAAGATTATTGGCGGAGGCTGAGAGGACAGTGGGTTGCACTGGGTTACCCAATGCTGGTTATCTCTTTGGCTTAAAATACTGTAACATATGTTAGGTTGTGAATATTTTCTTTTGGCTGGAGACTTTGATATGTCACTAGGTGTGACATGGCCACTGAGGGATTATTTTAGGCAACAATCTGATTTTTAGTGGCATTATGTGAATCTAATATGGGTTGCATTTCATGCTTGTTCCGTTTGCAGAGGACTAGGTGTTCATCACTTTCCTGGATGGGGGCCTGAAGACTTAACTGCCACTGGACTTCGAGACTGTAAGGCAACTTTTAGGGTCAACACTTGCTTCTTGTTATCTTTATCTGGAGTCTGTGCTTCAGAGCAGGTACCAGCCTATGAAGACACTTTTCAGTCCTGTTCACTATGCTTGGGCTCTTGTCCCCAACTTAAGTCAAAGAGTGCATGGGATTTCCCGTCAGCCTCTAATTATAACTGTTGGGTGTTGCCACTTAAGCTACATGCTTGAGCATGAGCCCTTGTACTCTGCATTCCCCAACACAGAACAGCACTGGAGCTCTGTTTTCCATTACAGGTACAGGTTGAACCCAACCTCTAATAACACAAAGATTTGGTTTTCAGTCTTCTCCAGCACAGGCGATGATTAGGTAGCAGTATTATCCACCATAAATAAGGGGAGAGTCTAACTGATATCATGCATAAGCTATAGCTAGACCTCTGGTTGTCTCCAATATTTGTAGAAGCCGAACCTCCTTTTTCTCAAAAGTGGTTTAGAATTGGGACAGTGCCTTCAGCGCAAGCAGTATTTTGGCCTAAAACTTCAATGTGGGCAAGATCTGAGCATCAATCTTCCTCAACACTGGTGACTAGACCTCTACAAGCACTGAACTCCCTGGCCTCTCCAGTAAGCGCAAGGGGTTGGTACTGGCTTACTCCAAGAAGTGGGGCCCCATACTTCTACAATGAAGGAAAGATGCAAGTTTCTGCCTACAATAATAATTGGCCTGGGTATTCCCTTAAAAGGGAAAAGCTTAGGTTCCTGTTTTCTTCAACAAAGGAGACACCATTATTCCTTGCAGTCTGTTTTCACTAGCTCTGCTAAATGATGACTAACAGCCTTCTTCAATTTAGATAAGGTTTGGGTGCTGTTCTGCACTAGTCTCTGAGGTCATTGTGTCATGTTATTCATTAGAACAGGCAAGGTCTTCTCCAGCACAAGCAGGAACGGAGTTTCCATCTTTTCAGAAATGAATGAGTCATGCTTGTCTGCCTGACATGAAGCCTTAGTCTTCATGAACGAGGGCAGTCATTTAGGATTCAGTGCCACAATAATCAGATGG
The DNA here is from genome assembly GCF_964204655.1 of Triturus cristatus. NCBI lineage: Eukaryota > Metazoa > Chordata > Amphibia > Caudata > Salamandridae > Triturus > Triturus cristatus. The sequence continues at coordinate 943,245,764 of NC_140579.1, forward strand.
TATTAGGCCACATTTACCACTATTGCGGGTGATTACACATATTTGGATACCTTAGACGGTCACATGACACATATGCAATTCAAGTTATTTATATGTCATTTAGGCTGTTTCAAACTAACATTTATTTTATCTTTTTGTGTAATAGCACTGTTTTACCTCCTTTTATTTATTTATTTATTTTTTTCTTCAATCGCAATTTGAAACTCTTTATTGTTTAACTTCAAGTATTGTCTGTGCTGGAACCGGCATTACGAAGTATTTTTACTATGTCGATTGTGACGTCATGATATTTAACCAACTTCCGTGTTACACTCTAGTAACTTGACAAAGGCCCCTTGCGGCTGAAACGCGTTGTTTTACAAGTTATTAATCGCATTACTCGGATTGTGTGTCGCTTCTTCCCTTCGGATTGAACTTTTCTTGTGTGTGTGTGTGTGTGTATATATGTGTGTGTATATATGTGTGTGTATATATATGTATATATATGTGTATATATATATATATATATTATCTACTGGCGGTCGCCAGTAGATAGTTATAGTTAGGACCCTGTTTCCATAGGAAATCCGCAACATTCTATTTGGAATAACTTTGGCGCCGGTCGATGAATCCTCGCGAAATTTTCAAAATAGGTGGGGCGCTACGCTCCGCTCCTACCCTAAAAGTCTCGGGGAGATTCGTCAAGCGGGGGCTGAGAAAAAAGGGGGGTCCCAAAACGCGTTTTTCCCATGCATTTTTCCATAGGACCTTTAGACACAGCTACAGCCCGAACAGCTGAACAGAGTTACTTGAAATTTGGCAGAGGTAGTCCTCAGGTCAAGGAAGTGCCTTTTGTAGGTCTGGTGTAAATCTGTTCAGTAGTTCCTGAGAAAATAGCATTTAAATCAATATATATATGTGGGCGGAGCCTAACCACACATCTCATCCTGAGATCTGATTGGCTGTCAGCACTTCATCCAAGAAGTGTTGGCAGCCATCTTGGGACCAATATACATGATAGCACCTCATTAAAAAGCATTGCAGTTAATAGAAGATTTTAAGACTTTAGTTACATTATAAATCATTTGTTGATGGTACCATACTCATTTTAGGAATTGCGGTATGTTCTAAGGTGATTTCACCATGTGAAAAAGCCTTCTGCTGGGATATCCCGATTGAGAGAAAAATATTTTCTCATGCTTTTACCACAGAGGTTTGGAAGGTGATCTATAAGCTAAACTGAGAGCTTATTTTCTGTAAATTCACATTATCTTTCTCAGTCATGTGAGAATGAAGTCTGACATTCTCAGTAAAACATGTACATCCAACAAGGGCAGAGACTGTCAGTTGATTCCTTTGTGTTCTACTGCAGCTTTCCAGAGTGTTCCAAAGAACTACTAGAGCGCTAACCGTCCTACTTATGATAAATGTATGGCACACCTGAAGCCATCTTGCTTGGATTAAAGTGGTAACTCTTAAAAGATTTAATTTAAAAAGGAACAAAATGAGGGGGTTCATTTTTCCATAAAAAGTATGATTAGTGCTGCAGAAAGAAAAATTAGGGCACATTTTGAGTGACTTCTCAAATCCTGACATGCAGACTGAAACATGCACTTTCAATACCAGCAGCAGTTTTCCCTGGTGAGCAGTAGCTTTACTACAGTGATCTAATGAGCAAAAAGAGTGCTAACATTCTGATTTTATGGCAAATGTGTGACACATTTGAATGCCTTCTTGATGGAATCAAAGTAAAAAACTGAAAGTATTTCCTACTGAGGAGACTGCAGTAAATGAGGAAATTAGGAAACTTCATAACAAATAAGTCTCCCAAGATGGCCACCAGAGACAAAAGAGCCCAAATGTAGCCCAAATATCACCCAGATGTAGCCCAAGTATAGCCCAATGACAGAATGTCCAAGAATGTTCTTAAAAACAACTAGAGCACTTACTGTCTTCATTATGACAAAAGTATGGCACACCTGAAGCCATCTTGATTGGAATAAACTGGTAACACTTAAAACATTTAATTTAAAAAGGAACACAATGAGGGGGTTCATTATGCCATAGAAATTATGATTAATGCTGAAGAAAGAAAATGAGGGCACATTTTGAGTGACTTCTCAAATCCTCTTCTATTTCATTAAAAAATTCTGACATGCAGACTGAAACATGCACTTTTAATACCAGGAGCAGACTTCCATGGTGAACAGTAGTTTTACTACAGTGATCTAATGAGCAACTAGAGTGCTAACATTCAGAATTCATGGCAAATGTGTGACATATCTGAATACCTTCATGATGGAATCAAAGTAAAAAACTGAAAGCATTTCCGACTGAGGAGGCTGCAGTACATGAGGAAATTAGGAAACTTCATAACAAATAAATCTCCCAAGATGGCCACCGGAGACAAAAGAGCCCAAATGTAGCCCAAAATCACCCAGATATAGCCCAAATATAGCCCAATGACAGAAGTGTGCAAAACACTTATTATTTTGTGTTTTTGCAGTGTTATATAGTGCAGACTTGTCAGGTATTGGAGTGCTTTACATGAGCATTGGTTACATCACACAAGAACAAATTCATTTTGGTTGTAGACATGGGGAGACTAAGTGATTTGACCAGAATCACAGAATGTCGAGCTGAAGCAGAAACTTCAACCTGGTTCCCCAGTTGCAAAGTCTGCAGTTCTGGAAGTAACACCACATCCTCTCCCCTAAGTGCAACATTTAATCAAGTTGTCAACTAGATAAAAAAACATAAAGATAACAATTTAAAAGTGCTTTGTCGCCATTTGAAAACTCAGAAAATATGTCCTTATTTTAGTCTTTTAGAGCACTAACCATAATTTTGATGCCAATAAGACCCTCTCATATATGTAATTTCTAAAGGAATGCTCTAGGTATTACAGTTTTGATTACATCAAGATGTCAGGCGTTCCACACTTTTGTAATAAATATAGAATGTTAGCAATCTAGTTGTTCATTAGGATACTGTTGAGAGGCAGAGGCCAGGGGCACGGACTCTGAAAATTGAAGGCAGGTAGGAGGGTGCAAAGGCAACAATTTAACCACACTGAGCAGGCAGGAAGGGCCGTGGAAGCACAACAGACTATGGAGGGCAGTGGAAAGGGGGGCAGGGGCAACAAACCAACAATACAGGACTTGCAAGAGAGGCTGTTGGAGGGAAGATCTATTACGGGTCAAGGAAGCTAGGGGCGGTCCCCAGAGCCCCGGGAGCCACCACAGAACTGAGCAGGAGAGTGAGTCAGGGACAAAAGGGGCACCTTAATTTGAGCCGGGGTGCCTAGGAACGCTTGCTCCAAAAATGAAGAAAACAGACATATGAGACATGGAATTGGAGGCAGAATACGATGGCAGTTTAATGAGAAGATGCAACTTCAAAGAAACCGCAGAATAGAGACATAAAGTACAAAATACAGAATCCAGATAATCATACAGCTGTCATGATATTGTCTGTATCTCAATTAATGGACTGACAGAGAGAGAGAGAGAAAACACATCTATAAATGCATCATGAGAAACAAGTTACACCAAGGAAAATGTTACCTAGGGACACTCACATTTACTCTTAGAGCAAGCATTCCTGCAATTACAATACAAAATCTTTTAAATGCAAAAGTAAAGAGAACAATGGTTAAACATAACATCACATTTCATATAGGTAAAATAGAATAAGATACTTCAAGCAAAGCAGAGCAAGACCTTTTAAGCAAAGGAAGACAAGAGCTTCCAGTTCTTGGGGAAAACCTGCACAGCCTGTTAACCTACATACAGACGGCGAGGTTGTCCGTCGATATCTGTGGGTGCTCCCTTTTTATATCATTTTGTGGGCTCCTTTGCACGCTACATCTACCTACGTATGCTACCCAAAAGCTTCGTCTGCAGATTTTACCAGACATTTCGTCATTTACCCACTTAATGCTGACAATGGACTGGGTGAAAAGGTCAGTCTCTCAGGCCAATCGCTTATCGTAAGTTCCATAGAGCAAGCAGAAAATAATGGGTATTGTACAGGAATTCAATATATTCATGTATAAAATCTCCTCAGTTCTCCTAACTTGACGCTCTGCGGTTGCCACTTCCTTAAAAGCGGGAAACCTGCCCAGGAAGCAAGTACCAGTCCAGGATGCAGCCTACTGTATGTCGACAGCTTCAGGGGGATGTTGAACTTTGATACCGAGCACGGAGCACTCGGGTAGGGTGGGGGCTACTAGTTTGGAGCAGAAGGCCTCGCAGACCTGCCTTCAGACTGCTATACACTAAAATTGCAGAGCTATGGTCAATTTAACAAAGAGGCCTACATATTGAACAGAAGGGCCTACACAGGGGTTTTATGCTGGCTGAGTGGTAAGGATGTCTCAGGATAATTATATAGCAACACAGGACCCGCTGGTCAATTTAATACGGCCTACAAATGCGGCTGGCAAGGCAAGGACAAGGGTCTCATACTTCAGGTGTGGACAGAACGGGCCAGGGGCCCCCTGTGATACAAAATCTACCCTCCTTCAAGGCTGTGGCAATGTAATAGACCATTGTGGGCAGAAGGAAGAGGCAATGGTAGTACAACCATACATGCCAACAGACCCGATTCAGCCAGGAAACGTCCAATGTTTTTAAGCTCAAATGGGCTTTATTTGATCTGTCTCCTGTCTACAATATCCTCTTTTTCAATGTAACTCCAAGGGGAAAATCAATACCCCAGTTTTTTTTCAAAATCTCCCTCTTACCAAGTTCAAAATGTTCGCAAGTATGGTACATTGGATCATGGAAGGAAATGGGATAGGGACATGGACTTGGATAACAGAGGACAGGAGAGACATGGAGAGGTGCACCAAACTGACCCTGCAGGGCAGGCATCAGGGTTTGCAGCAGCACAATACACCACACAGGGCATGCAGGACGGGAGTGCAGCACAACAATCCATAGAAAGCAAGAGGGAGGGGACAGGACCATGCACATGGACAACAGAGAACAGAGGGGCAAGAGGCAATGGTAGCTAGCTGACCATAATGGACAGACAGGAGAGAAGGCTGCAGCATAACAGACCATAAAGGGCAGGAGGGACGGATCAGGGGCATTACAATGGAACAGACAAGCCAGGAGGGAGGGAGTAGGGGTCTGCACATGGAAACAGAGGGCTGGGGGCAAGGGGGCAGGGCAGGAGCAGCAAGATAGCCATGGAGGTCAGGCAGGATGGGCACTAGAAGCAAGACACAACATGAAGAGCAACAGTGAGACTGTGATGGCATACACACAGACCATGGAGGGAAGGTGGGAGGGGGTCAGGGGCAGCTAACTGACCACACAGGGAAGGTGGGAGGGGCCATGGCAGCACAGAAGACCATGCATGGCAAGTGGGAGGGTTCAGTGGCAGCACAATGGCTATGATGGGCAAGAAGGAGGGTGCAGGGGCATGCACAAAGGACGATGGAGGATAGAAGGGAGGGTCAGGACCTGTGCACAGACAAAGTTCAGGGGAAGGGGCCTCACAACAGACCACACGGGGCAGGCAGGAGGAGCAGTTGCAGCACAACAGACCAGGGAGGGAAGAAGGGTGTGGCAGTACAATGGACCATGTAGGACAGGAGGAAGAGGATAGAGGCATGGCATGTGGACAGGCAGGGTGGAGGTGGCAGGGACAGGTTACAGTCATCTGACAATGCTAGGCAGGTGGAAGGGGAGTGGCAGCTCAACAGAACACTCAGAGTAGATCGGAGTGGCAGGTCCATGGAACATGGTGGGCAAAAAGGATGGAGCAGGGGCATGCACAAAGACATCGGAGGGCAGGGGGAAGGAGAATAGGGGCAGCAAGCTAAGCACAGAGTTTAAGCAGGAGGTCAATGATGGGGCATAGAATTGGGCAATGGAGGGCAGGAGGAGTGGACTGGTACATCATACTAAATTGAGGGCAGTGGCAGCACATCAGACCATGCATGGCAGGAGGGAGGAGGCTAGTCCATGGATTCACACAACAGAGGATGAGGGGGATGGGGCAGCAAGCTAACTGTTCAGAGAAGGCGGGTATTAGAAACTTTATTGTTTTTAAAACATTTTGTCTGTGCAAACTACTTAAAATATGAACAAGTATGCAGCATAATCTCACTTTTATTCAGGAAGAAGAAGACGTTAGTGACTGTGACTCCGGGCTCACTTGGCAAAAACACCCCCTGACCCTCCACCCCCTATCGCAAAATGTAATGCCCGTGAAAAGGGTAGGTGAACACAGTGTTATATAGAACATAGTCCTGAGAGCACGATTGAAAATGAAAACTAGATATAGTGTATGGTATAAACTATGCACCAAAAAGTGTGATATAAGATGAACCAGGCGTGAAATATAATATGCAATACATTGTGCGCAATGACAGATTCATTGGAGAGCGCGAGATAGCACAGGCACTAGCGCGTGCTATGCGATATGCGCCTTGGAGTGTAATATGCACAGGGCAGTGTTGTGTAACCTAACTAGTCTCTAAAGTTGTAATATAAAATATGTGCTGGGGAGTGTAACGTTGCATATGCACTGTGACAAAGATATGGATCCCAAATTGTAATATGTATGGCATAGCACTGTGCGTTATAACATAGGCATCGAGGAAGGCACGTTAGATGGGGCAATATAACCCGTGCGAAGACAAGTGTGGCATGACATTTTCACGGGGTGGTGTTACAGTGCACATGGGCTAGAGAGTGTCATAGCATATGCACTAGCTAGTGGAATACAATACAGAGGTGTGTGGCACTCGGCAGGCAATGGTGGGTGTAACACAGCATTGGGCTCTGTCAGGAGCGCGCTGTGACTCGCAAGTGATGTTCGTCCCCTTTCCAGAGAGTAAAATAAAAAGTATTACACATCCGGCAGTGGATGTGTGTTTTATTAACTGTGAGGGGGGTTTCTTGCATAGTTTTGGTCGAATTTTTGTCGAATCCCCTTTGAATGGCTTGGTGTGCATGTGTATTAAATGTGCCCGTCAATAGCTACCCATGTTTGTATAAATAAACGACAAGGGTGTCTACCGGCATTATGCACAGTAGAGCATCAGACATGTCAGAGCTTCACTAGTGGTGTAAATACATTCCATGTGGATTAATTGCATGCATAGTCGCCTTTTAATGAATATCACGCAAATCGTCATGGTGATAGGTACGTACGGTTTGTCCAGCATGTCCTAGGTGTGTCTATAAATATATATTTTTTTAAAATAATAAACAGTGGCCGGCCCTGGGGATTGGGGTCAAAAAAATATAATTAGGAGACAGGCCCTGGGGGATGGGGTCATCAGGGCCAATAAATTAGAATAAGAAGGGGAACCACACAGCCCCCCTTCTTAAAAAAATAAAATAAATAAAAGACTGGCATCGTGCCGGAGGCCATGCCCCCTCCATGCAGCACTCTGCAAACGCGCCCCCAACAGGCATCTCCAGTATGCGCCAGGGAGCTGCGCTGCAGACAGGTGTTCTGAGGCCAAGCCCCTTTTTACACCTCTCTGCAACGCAGCTCTGTGGCGCTTACTGGAGGTACCTAGTGGTCTAGTGTGACCCTAGGGACCCTTAGGATTCAAGGGGACTTAATCTCTCAATTTAGAACAGCCACAGGGCGCGTTTACACAGTGGTGAAGGGAGGGGACGGGGCCTGAGGTGACGTGTGCAAACACGCACCATGGCACGTTTTAAATTGGGGATATAATTTCCCTTCAATACTGAGGGCCCCTGGGGGCTAACTAGCCCACCAAGTGCTTCCAGTAAGCGCTACTGAGCTGCATTGCAGAGAGGTGGTCCAGGCCGTGCCACTTTTTACACCTCTCTGCAACGCAGCTCTGTGGCACTTACTGGAGGTACCTAGTGGGCTAGTTGGACCCTAGGGACCCTCAGGACTCAAATGAACTTAATCTCCCAACTAAAAACGGACACAGGGTGTGTTTACACAATGGTGAAAGGAGGGGACGGGGCCTGAGTTAACGTGTGCAAAAACGCCCTGTGGCCTGTTTTAAGAGGTAGTTTTAATCCCCATGCCCTATTATATACTAGGGGCTTATAGAGGAGGTAAGGCTAATCACAGGGGGACCCCAATGCATAATGTTCCCTAGTGTATGTAGGTGTTTTCACTGTATTCTAAGTGTCTTTTAACATAGCACTGGCTCTAGGACTGGTTAGTCAGACTCAGTTACCACCAGTATCCGTCTGAAAAAGTTGAGGGTACAGGATGATTTTGCAACAAGGCTTCTTTCTGCTCTTCTTTTTGTTCTTTCTGCACGTTATCCTTCTTCCTGCACTTATCTTCGTATTTGAGGACTTCTGTTGCTTCTTTCTGCACTTCTTTTGTTTCTTTCTGTGCATTTTTTCTTCTTTCTTCACATGTCCTATCTCTGTAGGCATAGTTAGAAATTAGCATTTAAAAAACCTTTGAAATTAACAGAAAAAACCATAGGTTTCAGGCACGTTATAGTTAGGAATTAGCATTTAAAAAACCTCAGAAATTCACTGAAAAAACCATAGGTTTCAGGGGTGTTATAGTTAGCTAGACTTTTCACTTGTACAAAACCATTGAAATTCCCCCGTTATAGTTAGTTCAGCTAACTATAACTCGCGCGCCCGCAATGCACTGCTGATGACGTCACATATTACATCACTCATGACATGGTCAGTGACATCACTCATGACATCACTGATGACATCTCAAATGACATCACTGATGACATCACTGATGACATCATCCTTGTGATAGTGGCAGACCTCCTCTCACCCTAATATAACCTTTGATACACACATTCAAAAATAGAGACTAAAATTTTCAAAACAATGGACATACCAATACCAGTTACAACAACCTCTTCAGTAATTCTAAGATCCACATACACATCCACTCATTCACCAACAGTCCAATACAGTCACTCATACATGTACTCACTCATCATATGTACTCATACACCTATACATCCTGTTACACAATGCCACTCATCCATAGAGTTACTCACACACATAGTCACTCATGCTAATAAAGAATCAAACATACATTTACTTGCATATACAGTTATACACACACCACCACACTTACTTCTACGGAAACTTACACATACTTAGTCTTTTAAACAATCACTTATAGAAACACATACTTATTCATACAGGAACTCTTTCAATCTCTCACTCTCACATATACTCACATATATACACCAATAGTCACATATACTAGTTTAAAACATATGTAGTTACTCATAAAGACACTATTGAGACAGTCATTCACTCACTAACACACCCATACACACACTCATCCACCCATACAGTCCTGCACACATACTGTGTTCAACACATACAAACAGTGAGTCACTCATTCATGCACCTATGCACTACGTAATACCCCCACCGAACCATGCAGACACTCAGACTGATACTCAAAAAACCAACTAATAACCTATATAGACACCCATGTAGCTACTCACCAACCCATGCAGCCACTTATACACAAAATGAGAGACTGATACAGATATTTACATATTTAAACATTACTCACTAAGCCATGTATTCACTATGATACACTTAATCAGTCAGTTACACAATCAATTTTTCAAAAACAAATCATCCATTTAGACACTTATATACTCATTTATTCTTCCATCGACCTTGAGATATACATATATAAAACATATTTAATTTTCAGAATAACACACATTCACTGGATGATGTCATCAGTGATGTCATCAGTGATGTCATTTGAGATGTCATCAGTGATGTCATGAGTGATGTCACTGACCATGTCATGAGTGATGTAATATGTGACGTCATCAGCAGTGCATTGCGGGCGCGCGAGTTATAGTTAGCTGAACTAACTATAACGGGGGAATTTCAATGGTTTTGTACAAGTGAAAAGTCCAGCTAACTATAACACCCCTGAAACCTATGGTTTTTTCAGTGAATATATATATATATATACATACACACACACAGGTCTGCGCTGAAGTTTTTCTCGGAAAAAAGGTGATATTTGTAACTGTGCAATTCATGACTGGGCCTTTTACCTTGGCCAAGTAGGACAAGCATTCTTCCTCAGTCTTCCTAAAATTGAGTATAGTACTTCGTCTTCTCCAAGGAAGGTGCCGGATGGGCCACAGTCTTATCCATTGTGAAGGTACATTAGACCTCCGTCCTCTCTATGGTGGGAAATCTTTGGGCTTCTGTCATGTTCAAGAAATGTGGACATTGGATGTTGTTATCCATACAAGCTTACTTTGAGTGGCAGTTTCTCTTAACACAGGCTTGGGATGGGCATACTTATTTTTTTAAACCATGGCAAATGCCCGTTATCTTCATTCTCCATTTTTGGAGATAACGGAGTAGCCAGCATCTCAAACAAAGGCACAATCTGGGTATTGTTTTTCTTCAAAACAGCCAAGGGTTAGGCTTTTTTTTTTTTTTTTTTTTTTTTAATACAAGAGTGGACTACAGCCTTCTATACATGCAATGAAAACCGTGTTTGCCAATACATCCAGAGGTTGGTCATTAGTCTCTTTTCAAACAAATGCAAGAACTGGATATCAAATGTCTCCCAACTCGAGCAAGAGTGGTGCATCAGTCTTCATCAGAATATTGACTTGAGTGTTCTTAAACCTAGATATTTGTCTCTGGTATTTAGCACTGGACTATGATGAGCCTTGGTCTTCAATATGTTTGTTTTGGCCATTGATTCTTTCTTGCAAGTGTTTTGTAACTCATTTGTCCCCAACAAAGAAAATAGATGTCCCACTCTTGCCTGTGTTCAAGAAGATTGACATTCATCCATGTTCTCCAACACTGGTGATGGCAAGGATTGAACTGGAGTGCCTTTCAATGTGAGCGAAGGTTGGGCCTTGCTGTTCAACATGGGCAAGCATGAGATATTGATCTCATCTGCCACTGTTGAAAGTTTCTTTAGTCTTTCCCAGCACTTCTATATCTAGGACCTGAGCTATATTCGAAAAGACCAAAGGTTAGATCGCTGGTTTATTGATCTTCTCAATCTTTTCTACTATGGTTGAGTTCATCAGTAAGCATGCCATGGTTATACTCATACTTTCTGAAATGAGCACTGAATGCTTCTTGGTTTTTATCTAAAACAGATGAATGCTGGACCTTATTGTGCTTTTGACTTTAATATTTCCTAAAAAAAATTAAGCATTAAGATGACTATTAGCACTTTGACGTACATTTAGTAGTGCTACAGTACTACGAGACCTGTACTACAAACCTACATGCAGAGACCTCTGCCTTATCTTTTCTAGACAGTTCTCCACCTCGTTCCGGAGGTCTCCATACATGTAGGCATAGGTTTTATTAGTAAATATGTGAGGAACCTAGGGGAGTGGCTAAAAAAGAATAATATTTACTTCTAAATGGGAAGTGGTTAAGGCGTAAGGAGGGGGTTTCGGGAGGGACATGCACCTAGAAACACCCATTGACATAAGCCCATTTCTATTTAGAAACTGCACTTCTAAAGGTACTGAAAATGTATGAGGTATTGGCCTGAATCTGCTCTGGCAAGGCGGTGGCCTCTGCCTTCTCACACACTGGCAAATGTAGGGATTCTGTCTTTTCTAGCAAGTGCAAAGGTTGAGTCTCTGTCTTATCCAACACAAGCAAAGACTTGACCACTTTCATATCAAAACATGAGTGAATGTCTGGTCTTTGTCTACGCTAACAAGCATGAATATTCTCTAACATTGGCAAATATTGGTCCTTTAACTTTTAAGATCTTGGCGAGGGTTGACGCTCTTTCTTCCTAAACACTGTTTTCTATCAAGCCTTACTGCAACTTAGTCTTCAAACAAGAGTAATGGTTGGAGTTGTGTTTTATCCAACATTTTGTATTTTCTCCTGCGCCATACGCTTTGGTGTTCTTTCACGTTGTCACTTGCGCCGTTACTTTCTTGTCACGAGCACTATGTGCACTTTTCTTTCGGGTTGCCTTGGCATTTATGCCCAACAGTGCTGTAACAACTGTTGTGTGTACTTTTTGATCTTCTAAAAATATATGATGCCCAAGGGCACATTTAAGAAATATCTTGAAGCCTCTCGCCTTTTATTTAATTGTAATGTCTTGTACATACAAATATAAACCAGTCTTGATGAATCCGGCTGAGATATTGTTGTATTTATATTGTACCTACCCAGATCTCCGTGTGGTTTATGGGTTATACTCCTGTGGTTTTTTTTCTATATTAGGATGCAGAGCTGGAGCCAGGAGCTTGACTTTCTGCGAGACCTTATCCTGCAGTGTGTCCTTGACCTGGAGTAGGCCTCTTACCTGGAAGAGGAATTTGATGTAGAGTAGAGTTGTGATCCAGATTCAAAGGAGGCACTAGACTCTCATCGTCTGCATTTCCTTGATCTGTTGGATCCAGAGCTGGAACTGGTCTTGTATTTGTGGGATGACTTTGTTCTGGAGCTGGAGGCTCTTGAGGATCTAAAGGTTGACCTCTAAGTGTCTGAGGAGCTGGAGGAAGATGAGAAGGAGGAGCTCCATTGCTGTTCATGGTGTCTCCCTGGGGGAGACTGGCTTTTCTTTAGAAGGGGTATGGAAGGAGGTAGAAGATGCTGGTGTGTAGATTGTACAAACGAATTCTCTATCCTCCTCACAATCTGTCTGTAGTTGGTCAGTGTAGTCTAAGACTTTGGCTGAAGATTTTTATTTTTTTATTTTTTATAAAGAAACCTTTATTTGACTTCAAAGAGTTACAGACTTGGGCCTACAACCACTTGGGCCGGCCACTGAATAGTACGAGAAGATTTAGTTCATCGTTATACAGACATGTCAATCAAAAGACCCTGTTAGTCCGTCCGCACTCTAAGTGAAGGCTGCAGTTGTATTCGAATACCAGTATAAAGACCGTTTCAGCTTTTAATTTAAAACTTATAATTCTTATTGCCTTGTTTGTGTGAAATGTTTAGAAGTATCAGTACGTGCTCCCCGGGGTAGGAAAGTCCCCTCCATAGAGTAATCAGGAATAGTCTGCGACAGAGGAGGGGGGGGGGGGGGCCGGGAGTGGAGAAAAAGTCAAACTGTAACATACTCATCACATAGCACATTAGGAATGTTCGGCTAGGTGGACAAAGGAACATCCAATACTATCGCCAGAGGAGGGGCGCAGATGTCTCCGCGATAAGAATTCCACGGACCCCACACCTTGGACCATTTCCTGGGCTTGCCTCTCGCCACATACACCGTCTTTTCTCTAAACATGCACCAGTCCATATTCTCCTTCCACACCAAGATCGTGGGTGACCTGAGAACCCCAAAACTGTGCGATGTCTCGTTTAGCTACCATGTTCCCCAAAGTCGCCCACTGCGTCTGTGCCACATCATAGTCATTTGGCTCCCATACGTTCAGCAGACACCTTCTAGCTTCTGGTAACAGAGCAACGTGTGTGACCTCTTCCATTACCGCATGCACCCGACTCCAAAAGCGAGCCACCTCAGGACATTCCCATAACGTGAAGGAAAGTACCCAGCAAACCACAGCCACGCTTACACAGACCATCCACAGAGACCCATGCGCATCAGGCAGGGTCCAGTGACATACACTCTATGGAGTATCTTCAATTGTACGAGCCGAAGGCGAGCCGGAATTGCCACCTCCCTCGGGGAGGCCACCGCCGATACCCAGTCCTAATCGTGTAATACCAAACCGTCAGCTACCCAGACCTCCCTCAGGTGGGTCAACAGGTCCGCCCGGTCGTTTATAAGCTTTTTATAAATCAAGGAGATTGTGCTGTCAGGCATGTAGCCATCTAGCACCCTGTCCTCCAATGGGGGATATTCCGGGATAACAGTAGCATCTGGAAAAACCGAACAACGCATGGCGGACCTGAGCATACCGGAAGTACTCCCTATCGGTCAGCTTATATTCCACTTTCAGCATGTCAAACGTTTTAAACTTCCCTTTCACCCAAAAATCACTCACCTTACATATGCCAATCAGATCCCATTTCTCAAATCCTTTTGTTTTCCACAAACAGCCCAGCGTTTCCGAAGCATACAGCGGGGTCGCTCGAGTCAGGCGGTCCTTCCATCCCATCGCAGCATTCGCAGCATGCCACACACGTACTGCTATCTTTGTTGGGCCTGTCAACTGCACCCCGGGAGACTTCGAATAGAGTGCCCTATTGTAATCCCCACCAGGCAATAGCATTTTATCCATTGCAAACGCCGGGTTCAGGGCCGGTCCGTACAGCCCGTGATTCACCGCCGCCAGTTGGGACGCCCAATAATATCGCGTAATATCGGGGAGTGCAATACCCCCATCATACCAAGGGAGTGTCAATTTTGTGAGCGATACGCGATCGCCCGTCCCAGAACAATTGCCTCTGCAAACTCTCCACCGCACGGAAATAGCGGGCCGGTATAACGTCAAGCGTGTTTTGTAGTGCATACAGGAATCGTGGTAGTGACATCATCTTAAACACCGCACGTCCGAGCGGTGAAAGCGGAAGCCGTCGCCAACCCAAAACGTCGGCCTTTAGTCGCTGAAGTGGGGGGAGCAAGTTCCGCGCATAACGGGCCACAGGGTCTAATGTTATGAAGATTCCCAAGTATTTAAACCCCGATGGCGAAATCTGGATAGGGCTGCCACGCGGGAGGAGAGGAGCATCACCCGAGAGAACGTAGACGCATGACTTAGTCCAGTTAATGACCAAGCCGGAGTTACAACCAAATGAGTTTAGAACATCGACTAATACAAGTAAAGACTGCCGGGGAGATGTGAGGTACAGGAGAATGTCATCCGCATAAAGAGATGCGGTCCTCAAATTCAGGCGTCCATCGAATGCCCCGCAAGGAGGGCTCCCATCTGAGCCAGGCAGCCAGAGGCTCCAAGGCAAGGGCGAAGAGAAGAGGCGACAACAGACAGCCCTGCCGCGTGCCTCTTCCCAACACAAAGGGTGTCGACACTCTGCCATTCACTACCACCTGAGCCAATGGTGGTTCATACAACAACTTCACCCAAGATACGGCCACTCGAGAGTGTCAAACGCCATCGTCTCATCCAGAGACGCCAAAATGGCCGGCTCACGATTGTGCGCCGCTCTGGCGAGCACTCCATGGAGACGCCTCAGGTTCAGAGCCGTGTTACGGTGAGGTATGAAACCAGACTGATCCGGATGGATCAAGTCGCCAACGACCCTAATCAGACTATTAGCTAAAACCTTAGCTAGAATTTTGGGCTCCGCATTCAACAGTGAGATAGGTCTATATGAGATACATCGATTCCCGCGACTTCCCCTCCTTGTGAATAACTACTATTGTGGCAAGACGCTGATCATAGGGGAGGGAGCCCACTTCTCGTGCTTCAAGAAACATTGCACGTAGATGAGGCGCCATCTTGTCCGGACGCAGTTTATACAGTTCGATGGGAAGGCCATTGGGACCCATGGCCTTGCCGGAAGCGACCGAGCGAATGGCCAAAGCAATCTCATCAGACAGCGTCGCGTCCATCAGTGTCCTATCCTCCTCTGACAAAGACGGCAACGCAATATCTCTCAGCAGTAGATGAGTCATCCTCGGAGCGCTCCGAGACTGGAGAGTATACTTCGCGGAAATAATCCGCGAAACATTCAACAATTTCCACAGGGTCAGTCACACGCGCCATCCGTTCTCTCAATAACCGGTACCACTCGACTCGCTCTCTTTCTTGTCCAACCATGCAATCAACTTTCCAGCCTTATCCCCCACATCGTATAAACGCCCTTGTTGCTCTCTACTCATCACCTTGGCGGCATCGGTGACCAACGCTCTATAATCAAGCTGCTTGAGACTGAGAACGTGCAACTTATCATTCGTAACACCCAGCTCCAGGTCCCCTTCCAACTTAGCTATTTAATTCTCAAGGCGAATCACCTCCTCAATCTTGCTTTTCTTGGTGTGGGAAATTAGGGAAAAGGCTTGCCCACGGATCACCGTTTTGAAGGCTTCCTACAATGAGACAGCAGATGATACTGACCCCACATTTTCATTAAAATAGTGTTCGAGAGACTTAACCAGTTACGCCCGGATTTTAGGATTACGCAGGTACCAAGAGTTAATCGGCGCCACCCTCCCCTCAGCCCCGGGGGTGACCTCCATGTGCAACAGTAGTGGGGAGTGGTCAGAAATACCCCGGGCCAGATGTCTTACTTCCCTAACCATCACAGCTTGGGCCGCCGGCATAAGGACATAATCAAGTCTTGACAGACTTCCATGAGCCCCTGAGTGGAAAGTGTATTGCACCTGTCCCGGGTGCAGTAATCTCCAGCAGTCTACAAGTCCGAGGGTATCTATAAACCCACTCAACCAGGTCTGCGCCCCAGGGAGATCCCTGGGAGGGTGACGATCCGCTCTACCGGATACAACAGAATTAAAATCGCCCCCCCATCACCAGAACCCCCTTCACCAGAACCTCCCCCGTTCCCCCCCCCCCCCCCCCCTCCCGGGAGTCCCAGGACCATGCACCCTAAGTCAGCAAATGTTAGTCTGCAATCCCGGTGGGACATGCACAGAAACCAGCGAGACAGTTCTGCCCTCCCACCGTCCTACGAGTGCAGCATACGGCCCTCTGTCATCATGGATTATATCGTCCACCTCCAGCGGGAGAGGCTCTAACCAAGATGCCCACCCCCTTCGAGCCAGAAGTGAAACCGGAGTGAGCAGCGAGACGATATCCCCGCCTATTCATAGCATGGCAAGAATTCCCAATTAGATGCGTTTCCTGCAGAAAGACAATGTCTGGCGAGAGCCGTTTCAAAAACTGCAGCACTACCCCACGTTTAATCCTGTCCCCCAAGCCATTCACATTCCATGAGTACTCTCAATCCCCTACCCCCCATCCCAGCCTTGTGCACGACCCCAACCACCAGTCATATAGTGTTACGTTGCCTTGTAAAACATTCCCCAACCCCCCCACCAACATTCCTGTTACAACTCCCCCTCCCTGCACCCCTGCGTGAGCCCATGTAGCCCCCCCAACTTGCAGTGTGCCTTTCGCCCTACCATTGACTAATCTACGAAAAGAAACCCCAGAGGAGGAAAGAGCCTCACTAAGCACCCCACAACCCCCGGGCATATAAGAATAAGGCACTGAATAGAAACATCGAACCAAGGGATTGAAGTGTCTTCGCAATGTTCAGTCACCGGGAACCTCCTGCCCCGTCAAGCCCCCTCCGTTCTCCTCAGTCTGGTCCTCTCAACTGCGTCGCCGGGGCAAAGTATCAAGCCAATATCCAACCACCTCCGGCCGGTCGAAGAAATGTGACCGATCCTCAAACTCGACACGCAACCTGGCCGGAAAGAGCATCGCATATTTCAGCTCCATGTCCCTCAGGCGCCGTTTAACACCCATGAATCCCTGTCTCTGCTTTTGGACCGATTGTGTGAAGTCCGGGTAGAAACTTATATTAGTGTTCTCAAACTTCATCGGCCCACTCACCCTCGAGGCCTGCAGGATAGCGTCCCTGTCCCTGAAATTGAAAATTCTGGCAATGATGGGCCGTGGGGGAGCGCCCGGTTTTGGCTTACCACCTGGAACTCTATGGGCCCGCTCGACTGCAAAACATTTACTCAACCCTTTGGGTGCAAGATGGTTGATCACGAGATCTTCCACGAAGAGGTCGGCCGCATGAACCTCCGATTTCTCCGGCACCCCTATTATGTGCACATTATTCCGCTGAGCTCTACTTTGAAAGTCCTCCAGCCGACGGACAAACAAATCATTGGATGTCCGCTGATTACGGACCTCGGTTTGCAAGTCGGACACGTCTGTTGTCAGGCTCGACGTTTTCAGATCCAAGGATTTGACCTGTTCGTTTTTGAAAGGTCCACTCTGACTAGATTAACGTCGATCAAAACCGCATCCAATTTATGGGCCAAGGTGTCGAATTGCTGAATAACCGCAGCTTTCATCTCGTCGATGGCACCCATGACATCCTGCAATGTTAATTCTATGGACGATCCCGGGCCCTCCTTGGGTCTCTCCGGTGACTTATGCAGTCCACTAGGGGATCCTTTTGACTGAGCATAGCAGTCCATGTTATTTGCTTGGGTATAACCTCCCCGCCTAGTCGTCTTTTTTTGTTTATCTCCGTCCGATCTCGATGCCATTGTCTGAGGGCCACCAAGGTTGTCGTCCACCAGCACGATTAGTAATCTCTGGACAGCCGATCTGATGAGCCTCGGCGATCACGCAGCGTAGGCCAGGCTAGTGTCCGAGATCAAGTCTGGATTCCCAATCTTCCCACTATCGACGTGTCGTTGACCAGCCCGGGTCTCTCAGCCAGTTTCAGCGAGGAGACCCGAAAGTGAAAGTGCGGGGTACACACCAGCCCAGGTCCTGCATGCCGTTGTTGTTTACTTTCTGCCCGGGCACCACGCCAACTCGAGTCCGGGGCAAGGCCAGGAGTAGGCCGCCAACTTAAAGCCAATGGTATCCCGGTTCCTTAAGTCTGATTTTAAATTTGGACAACGGGTATCACCTCCGCTTATGTTCGCCTATAGAAGCCAGTCGATAGAATCAGGATTTATTCAGGATAGACGTGAGAGGTTGCGGAGGCCCTCGGGAGCCCTGTGCCTACACGGCCATCTTGGTTGCGCGCTAGGCTCCTCCTTGGCTGAAGAATTTGCCGTACCCATAGGCTAGTGCCGATCTGTTGCTGATGACTCTGACAAATCTGTTGTGAACTCAACTGTCTGGGTTGACTTGGCACCTTCACTGGCCAGATGCTCAATCTCACTACTGTTCTTTAGGTTTGAAAGGCATATTCCATATTGGTTATCAGAATGGACAAGCTGCTTTTGACTTTCATTGTTTACTTGCATTTGATCATTTTTTTGGGGGGGGGGGGCTCCAGTCTTATAGCTGCTCTTGCATGTTGGGAGCTTAGATGTGCTTCTTGGCTGTACACCACAATCATTTTGTTTTTGTGAGATTGAAATTCTGGGACAATTTTCACACTGGGATCTTCCTTCTCTGCTTGTGAAAAGGTCTGGTCCTCCAATATCTTCGATGTTTGAGAATGATGATCTATGACTGTATCTGATGTAGGCACATGTTGACTCAATGACATTATTTTTGGCTTTTCTGACAAGAGCAAGTGTTTTATCAGGTGGTGGTCTTGTATCAAGTAAGGGTGAACATGAGGAAGGCACCTCATTGTTGTCCACCAGTGGCAATGAATAGGCCTCGGTCTTCTTACACATAGGTGCAGGGTAAGGTGCAGTATTCTCAGACATCGATATAGGTTGAGTTATTTCTTGCATTATAATGTTTAAGTGCTGGCTTGAATTCTTCTCCAAACCACATGACAGCGGAGCTTCAATGTTCTCAAACACTGATGATTGTTGGACAGCTATATTCTCAAATAATTGAGAGGGATGGGATGCCCTTCACTTAAACACAGGCACTGGCTGGGGCATCTCATTCTCTAACAAAAATGAATGATGGAGCTTAGTCCTGTCCAATATTGGCAAGCATGTTAGTTTGGTTTTCTCCAACATTGAATTCTCTGATAAGTTTGACAACCTGGGTATGGGATTAGAGGCTTTATTCTCAAGCACAGTTGAGACTGATGGGTTGGCAATTGAGGATGCGATTTGGGCTGCGATCCTATTCAGCATGGGCACGGACACTATCTTTTCTACTAATGGCAAGGGTTGGCTTGTTGTCTTCTCCAATAAGGGTGTTTGTTTGGCTACTGTGTTCTCCAAAACAGTTGTATGTTGGCCTGCAATCATTTTCATCAAGGATATGGATTGGGCCGTTGTCTTCACAGGAGGCATGGTTTATCTCGCTCCTTCCAGCAAGGATGTGAGCTGCCCATCTGTCTTGTCCACAAGAGTCAAGGGAAAGTCCTCCATCTTCACTAAAGGTGATGTGGGCCTCCATTTCTGCCTCCACAGGCACCATATTAGACAACACAGGTGGGAGTTGAAACTGAGTTCTCCAACATGGGCATGGATTGGACCTTCTTTTTATTACCTGTGGTGGTCTCCAACATGGGGTAGAGTTTGGCAGCAATCTTCTCCATCCTACACAGTGGTTGGTTGCTCAACTTTTGTAAAGCATTTACAGAATAGACTGTCATATTCTCAAGCTTGTGCAATGGTTGGGTTGTAGTTTTTACCAACAATGGAGAGGAATATGACCCTGTCTCATTCAATACAGGTGCATTTTGCTAAACTGTTTCCTTAAAAGAAATTAAAGGTTGTAGCCTGTCATGCTCCAACACAGGTGAGGGTTGAACCATCCTCTTCTGTAGTAGGGGATCTCTGTGTATAGTCATAATCTAGTGAATAGTCCCGCCCATGTGCAGGGACCACGGAGCAATACAAAAAATAATCTCTTAAGGTGTCAAATCATGCAGACCTGCATCCACCTTTAAGAGAGAATTTAATTTAAAGACCGATAATGCAGCCTATATCCACAGGCTACACTGTCCAGTACTTCAACTAGAAAATTCCACCAACATCCACAAACAGCACTGCCTGTCCAGCTTTTCTCCACAAGGGAAAAAACCCTGCCTCTACCAGCAAAAGCCTCTGGAATGATAGAGAGGAAGGAATGGACAGACAAGCTCCATAGGCTGCCATTATGTGGCTCAGAACAGGATATTGTGCCTTTAAGAAAACTTTCCCAGTATCCCAGAATGCACAGCAGGTCCCTTTTACTTTCAGTTCTTTTTTCCGGCTCCTGCTAGTAGGACCCTGGAGCATTGAGCTCTCCCTTTTCAAGGGTTATTTGTTACTTTTCAAGTGTTAGAAAGTCCTTTTTCCTTCTGGTGTTATCAGAATGACTGGCTTGTTCGACAAGTGTCCTGATTGTGGAAGAAAAAAGGCTAAGTCAGACACACACAGGGTGTGCATTGTCTGCCTTCCCCGGTCCCACGTGCCTGAGGAGTGTGAGATCTGCCGCTCTTTTTCAGCCAGGACCCTGAGAGAGAGGATGAAGATCAGGCTCCAGCTCCTGGAGGACAGAAGGCTGAAGGCACGAGGTGGGTCTGGAGGGGCTGATTCTGCCCATGCTGAGGCCTCTGGGGGGCTCCCCAGGGGCAGGAAGACCAGCAAGCGTCCCCACTTCCCGTCGACATCGGCGGCGTCGAGGGGGATGACTACGGTCTGTTCGCCGTCTCCCCAGGGCTCTGGGGAGAAGCGGCGTCTACGTTCGACGTCTAAGGAGCTGAACAGGCCGCCGTCGACGGCATCTTCTGCGACGACGCCGTCTAGGGGAGAGCGCCGCTTGCCGTTGGCGAAGAGAAGGTCGACGTCGAGGCGATCGACGTCGGAGGGGTTTGTCTTCGAGACTGCGCTCGACGTCGAGGAGGCGACCGACGTCGCAGAGGGGTTCGTCTTCGAGACGGCGCAGGGGGAGCCCTGACGCCAGGAGTAAGAGGGGAACGGAGTCGCCGGGATCGGTGTACTCCGTGGTGTATACACCTCCTCGGATCCCTACGCCATCGCCGCCTCCGCCACCGCCTCCACCACCACCACCTGCGTCACCGCCTCCACCTCCCCCTCCTCGGTCTATACCGCCTCGCACTCCGTTGGGGCCACCTGCAGTACCGCCGCGGTCGGTCTCCCTGCCCAGGTATCCGACTCCACCGCAGGGGACGCCGAGGCCGCGACGTCCATGGTCTCCGGGCCCGGCTAGACCGGCGGACAGGCCGAAGCCGAGGAGGTCGCGCTCCCGCTCCGTCAGGAGGAGAAGGTCGCGGAGCCATAGGCGGTCGTCATCAGCATCAGGACGGCGCCATAGGAGGCACAGGTCCAGGTCGCGCACACGGTCCTCGGCCAGGGATTTCTCAGACGCTGTCGGACTCACTGGGGACTAGGGTGTCTCCTGTGGACGATCTAGTCTCCTTCCAGGAGGTGCTGCTGAGGGGTGCAGCCAAGTTGGGGATCACGGTGACGGTACTGACACCCACGACGTCCGTGATATTCGAGACTCTACACAAAAAACACCTGTCTCGCCCCCTGCTGCCTCTAGTGCCGGGGCTGGTGGAACCCGCGTTTGAGTTGTTCCTCACTCCCGCGGTGACGAAATCCGCCCCCTCACGGCTCCTGAGAAATCGCGCACCGGACTCGGATCCTGCTTTTTTAAGGATGGACCCGAAGCCGGACTCTGTCATCGTGACGGCGGCGAGGAAACAGCATGCGACAGCTCCTTCATCGACGGTCCCGCCCGACAAGGAAAGCCGCTGGCTGGACTCTGCGGGCAGGAAGGTGTGTGGGACCGCGTCTACCGCCATGAAGGCGGCGAGTGCGGGGGCGCTGTTGGGGCGTTACGACCGGGCCTTGTGGGAGTCCCTCCAACAGTATGCGGACCTGCTGCCTCGGGACAGGAAGGAGGACTTCCTGGAAACGGTGCGAGAGGGTATGCTGGTTTCGAACCAGGTCATCAGTGCGGCAGCGGATGTCGCCTTGTTGGCGGCGCACGCCTTCTGTCATGGCGTCCACCAAAGGCGTCACTCTTGGCTGCGCCTGACGTCGCTCAAGCCAGA
The DNA here is from genome assembly GCF_964204655.1 of Triturus cristatus. NCBI lineage: Eukaryota > Metazoa > Chordata > Amphibia > Caudata > Salamandridae > Triturus > Triturus cristatus. Next base: position 943,268,251 of record NC_140579.1, read on the forward strand.
GGCTCAGCACAGAGTAGCCAATCTGCCCTTCTCGGGGGAAACCCTGTTTGGTTAACATGCGGATGATGAGATGGCCCGCATGAAGACTGAGGCGGAGACCCTGACGGCTGTCGGGTTGGAGAAGGCCGAGAAGAAGAAGCGCCCGTTCCAGAGGCGGTTCGGGTCTACGGGAAGAGGGCGTGGGCAGGGTTCGGGGCAGCAGCAGCAGCACCACCAACAGCAGCAATTCCGGAAACCCTTCCAGAAACGCCAGAGGGGTAGAGGAGGCCAGCAGGCCGCTACTACTACCAAGGGCCCGGCTGGGTCTCGACCCTGAGCGACTACTACCCCCCTGCAACCGTTACCCACTCCAGTGGGGGGAAGCATTCAATTTTTTCCGGCAGAGTGGAGAAAAATTACTCAAGACAAGTGGGTGCTGAATATTGTTTGCAATGGATACAGTCTTCGGTTTGTTAGCCCGCCTCCAGCGATTCCGCCGGTAAGCTCTGTTTCAGCTGCGAGAGCTCCAGGCGGAGGCAGACATCTTGTTGAGAAAAAAGGCAGTAGAAGAGGTACCTCTGTCTCAAAGGGGAAGAGGTCTGTACTCTCGGTTCTTCCTCGTTCGCAAGAAGGACAAGAACGAGTTCAGGCCCATTCTGGATTTGCGACAGGCAAACAAATGGATTCGCAGAGAGAAGTTTTGCATGCTATCGTTGCATCTGATTTACCCTCAGCTGCAACGGGGAGACTGGCTCTGTGCCATAGATCTACAGGATGCGTACTTCCATGTGCCCATCGCACGGAAGCACAGAGTTCCTGCGATTCCAAGTCGGCGCCAATCACTATCCATACACAGTACTGCCATTCGAGCTAAAGTCTGCGCCCAGGACCTTCTCTAAGTGCATGGCGGTGGTGGTGGCACACCTGCGGAGGAACAAGGTGGTTGTCTACCCGTATCTGGACGATTGGCTGATCAAGGCATCATCCTTCTCGGAAGCGCAAGAACACTTCCGGTGGACGTGCGCTCTTGCACAAGCTGGGGTTACACGTCAACCTGTCCAAATCGGTCCCGACTCCGGTCCAGTGCATACAGTACTTGGGAGCCTCCATCGATACGCGGTCTGCAAGCGTGTCTCCTTCGGAGGAGAGACGGTTATCACTCCTTCGGAAGGCTCAGGACCTCAGGATTGCTCCATCGACGACCGTGAGGAAGGTGTCTTCACTGCTGGGATCGATGGCCTCCTGTATCTTCCTCACGCACGGCTACACATGAGGCCACTGCAGGAGTGCTTGGAGGATCAGTGGAATCAGAAGACCGGTTCTTGGGACGACAAGATACAGCTGTCTCTACATGCTGTTCAGTCTCTGAAGTGGTGGTGTTCGGCGGAGAACCTCCTCAGGGGGGTTCCCTTCCACAAGGACATTCCCACGAAGAGTGTCGTGACGGATGCGTCTCTCCAAGGCTGGGGAGCGCATTCCGGGGAATTGCAGATTCAAGGAAAGTGGTCCCCGTTGGAGTCGACGTACCACATCAATTTCCTGGAACTCAGAGCTGTCACTGAAGGCTTTCCTTCCGTCCTTCCAGACCAACTCGCTGCTGATACAGACGGACAATACAACCACTATGTATTACCTCAACAAGCAGGGGGGGGGTCGAGATCGCGCACTGTCGCAGGAGGCGCAGGCGATCTGGCACTGGCTTCTGGCCCGAGGACTGACTATTACGGCCACGCATCTGCCAGGGGTGCAGAATGTTCAGGCGGACGCACTGAGCAGGCTGATTCAGGAAAACCACGAATGGGTCATAAACGACGAAGTACTAGGAGAAGTCTTCGCATGGTGGGGGACTCCAGACGTAGATCTGTTCGCCACCGCCGAAAACAGCAAATGCCGAGACTTCGCATCCAGGTACTACCGGCGGGCGACGCTGGGGAATGCGCTATGGATCGACTGGTCGAACAGCTTTCTGTACGCTTTTCCACCCATTCCCCTGATTCCGGCGGTGCTCATCAAACTGTCCCAGTCAGGGGCTCGAATGATCCTGATTGCTCCGGAATGGCCCAGACAGTGGTTGTTCACGGACCTACTTCACCAGTCGCTCCTTCCTCACATACGGCTGCCGTGCAGGCCGGACCTTCTCACGAACTTCGGGGGGCAGATGGTGCATGCCAACCTCTCGTCTTTGAGTTTGGCGGCATGGCTCCTGAGAGTGCAATATGGCCATTTGAATCTACCAGAAGATTGTATGGACATATTGAAGGAGTCTAAACGGCCTTCCACTAGGACGTCCTATGCCTACAAGTGGAAGAGGTTCTGTATCTGGTGCAAGTCCAAGAGCTTTGACCCTACGACATGTAAGGAATACGGCATCCTTCCATATCTTTTACATTTTGCGCAGTCCGGCCTTAATTTCCATTCCATTAAGGTTCATCTGGCTGCTTTGACTGCTTACAGGAAATGCCCTTCACAGACTTCCTTCTTTCAGATCCCTGTGGTCAGATTTTTTGGAAGGCTTGAAGAAAGTGTTTCCTTCTGTCAGACTTCCCTCGCCTTCCTGGGACTTAAATGTGGTGCTGTCCAGACTGATGAAGGAGCCTTTTGAACCCATTCACAAGGCTTCGTTGCAGCACCTATCCTGGAAGGCGGCGTTCCTAGTGGCAATTACATCGGCCCGCAGGGTGAGTGAACTTCAGGCATTATGTTGTCAAGAACCTTGTACTGTATTTCACGCTGCTAAGGTTGTTATGCGTACTCACCCTAAATTTCTTCCTAAGGTTATCTCTGATTTTTCATGTCAACCAGACCATAACTTTACCTATGTTCTTTCAGAATCCCTCTTCGCCAGCGGAAAGGTCTCTCCATTCCCTGGATGTTCGGAGGGTGTTGAAATTTTATCTTGATAAGACCAAGGATATTCGTAGGTCAGACCAATTGTTTATTTATTAATTATGGATCAGTCAGGACCGGTCTCGCGACCTCTAAGCAGTCCATTTCTCGGTGGATTGTGTCCCTCATACAATTGTGTTATCAAAAGGCTAATTAGACCTTAGGGGGTAAACCTAAGGCTCATTCCACCAGGGGCAAAGCTGCCACAACTGCTTTGCTGCGTAATGTTCCGATTGCAGAAATATGCAAGGCGGCCACTTGGGAAGTCGGTCCATACCTTTGCTGCGCATTACTGTCGACGCGGATGCCAGGGCAGATGCTCAGGTTGGGCAGGCTTCGCTGCGAAATCTGTTCGCACAGTAGTGGTATTGTTTTATATCTTCTCCACCGCAGTTTTTGTGTGGGGATGGGCTTGCCATTCAATTCACTAGATTATGACTATACACAGAGATCCCCTACTACAGAAGGTGTAGTTTCTTTTCTGTAACTCCAGTTCTGTAGTAGGGGTATCTCTGTGATAGTCATAAGCGCCCGCCCTCCTCCCCAGTGGAGAGATGATTATTCATGTAAGGAATGCTACAGGTCTGGCGTGCTACGCCTTCAAAAAGAACTGAAAGTGAAAGGGACCTGCTGTGCATTCTGGGATACTGGGAAAGTTCTGGAAAGTTTTCTTAAAGGCACAGTATCCTGTTCTGAGCCACATAATGGCAGCCTATGGGGCTTGTCTATCCATTCCTTCCTCTCTATCATTCCAGAGGCTTTTGCTGGTAGAGGCAGGGTTTTTCCCTTGTGGAGAAAAGCTGGACAGGCAGTGCTGTTTGTGGATGTTGGTGGAATTTTCTAGTTGAAGTACTGGACAGTGTAGCCTGTGGATATAGGCTGCATTATCGGTCTTTAAATTAAATTCTCTGTTAAAGGTGGATGCAGGTCTGCATGATTTGACACCTTAAGAGATTATTTTTTATTGCTCCGGGGTCCCCGCACATGGGCGGGACTATTCACTAGATTATGACTGACAGAGATACCCCTACTACAGAACTGGAGTTACAGAAAAGAAACTACTCCTTCTCCATCACAGACTGGGTCTCCGTCTTCTCCAAAATCGCCATACAGTTCAGCTTTTAATCTAAAACTGGTGATATAGAATTCTTTAACAATGGTAGGTGGGTTACATTCTTCTGCAAACTGTGCCACGTTTGTCTCATAGCCATTTCCAAATCAGACAAGGGTGGTGCTGTTTTTTTCCAAAACGGTTGAAGGTGCAGCTTCAGTTTCTGCCAACAATGCTGTTTTGCCTGAAATCGTCTCCAGCACAGGTGGCAGCTGGATCGCTGCATTTTCTGCACTGGACAAGGTTTGCACCTTTGCCCTCTCCGGGATAGGTAACGACAAGTCTGTGATCTTTAACTCCGACAATGAATTCTTTGAATCACGAAATGGTTGGCCTGCTATCTTTCCCACTTCAGACTGATCATCTGCCTACTCCAAAACTGGTAGACAATGGAGAGAAGGTTTTACCTTCTGTCTTTTCCAACAGATGCACATGTTTGTCAGCAGTAGGTTGGATTGCTGTGTTTTCCAACATGGGTGTGGGTGAAAAAGTAGTCTTTGCCAAGGGTGAGGCAGGAATTTTCTCGAACTTGAATGGTGGTTTGACTGCTGCCCCCTCTGATACAAGGGAAGGCAAGAGACCAATTTGCTTCAAAACAGGTGGGAGCTGATCTACCCTCTTCTCCAATATAACTGAGGACTGGATAGCAGTTTTCTCCAGCACAGGTGATGGTTGCAAAACAGTCTCCCCCATAACAGGTGAGTGAACTTCTGCCTTTTCCAAAATAGGCACAAGTAATACAGCCTTCTCCAACACATGAGTGCTGCGTAACATTGTCCAACAAAGATGATGTTAGTACCACGGTCTTGTCAAACATGGGTGAAAATTGGACTTCCTTTTGCTCCATAAGGGTTGATGGTTGTAAAGCAGTCTTTTCCAATATAGCTAATGGCTGGGCTCCCTTTTCCAATTTAGGCAGGAGATGGACAGCACTTTTCTCTAAAACATGCAAAGGTGGTGAAGAAAACTGCTGCTCACCTATCCAAGGTGAATGCTGGCCAGCATTCTTTTCCAGTACGGTTGGGGCTGCTGTCTTCTCCAACATTGACTTTTCAAACATGGATGAAGGTTGGACGCACTCATTCTCTAACACAAGTGAGGGTTGAATTATTTGCTCCAACCCAGATGAAGGCTGGTTAGAAATGCTCTCCAACGCAGATGATGGTAGATTAGTTCTCTTTCCCAACTTCAGTGAAGGCTGGTTGACCATTGGTTCCGCCACAAGGGGGATATTAACCAATGCCTTCTCAAATACAAGTGGGGATTGAGGATTTTGAAACATTGATGAGGCTTGAACTACTGTCTTTCCCAACACAAGTGAGGGCTGAATCCCTGAGAATTCAAATTATTTTTTCCTCCATCATGGTTAAGGGTTGAACTACCATCTTTTCACACTTATGTGAAGATTTGACCACCTGCTTCTCCAAAGCAGATTAGGGTTGGCCTGCCTCTTTCTCCAACAAGGGTTGTTGTTGGATCAGCTGGACTTCTACCATATCTATGGTCGAGGTTAGGGCCTCCTCCAACATGGATGATGGTTGAACAGTTGTTTTTTCCAACAAGGGAGATGACTGGACTTCTATCTTTTCCGACACAGGTAAGGTTTGCAGTTCTGGCTTTTTCACAGTTGCTATGGATTGAATCTCCTCCTTTTGCAGCATGGGCGAAGCTTGGACAAGTGTCTTCTCCAACTCTAGTAGTGGATGGTCTGCCACCATTAGCAACACATACGATGGGTCTAACACTTTATCTTCCAATATGGTTGAGGGTTTGGTTATTTTCTTTTCAAGCACATGTAAATGATGGACCACTTTATTATCCAAAATGGACTTGTCCTCTTTTCTATCCATTACGGGTGAATGCTGGGTAGCTGTTTTGTCCAACATCAGTGAAGGTTGGACAACTATTTTTTTCGATGACTGATGAGGGTTCGACCGCTGCCTTCTGAAATACAAGTGGAAACTGGAAAGTCATTTTTTGCAAAGTAGATGAAGCTTCAACTGCTGTCTTTTCTAACCCAAGCAACGGTTGAATCCTTGAGCACTCAACTTTTTTCTCCAAGTCAGGTAAGGGTTGAATTGCAATTCCGTCTTAACATATGAGGATTTGACCACCTGCTTGCCCAAAACAGATGAGTTGGCCTGACACTTTCTCCAACAAGGGAAGTTGTTGCAACATATGTGCTGCTTGCTTCTCTAATATGGGTAAGGACTGGACCATTGTTTTCTGCAACATGGATGACTTTTGAACTGCTATTTTTCCCAAAATGGGTGAAGGTTGGACTGCTGTTTTTTCCAAATCGCTTAAGGGGTGGTCTGGCTCAAAAGAAGTTGGTTCCTCCACCTTATCCTCTAATATGGTTGAGGGGTTGGTTGTGGTCTACTCCAGCACAGATAATCGATGTACTGCTTTGTTCATCATATGCTGGTCCTGTGTGCTATCCAGCAAGGCTGAAGGCTGGGAAGCTGTTTTGTCCGATAGGCATTTGTGCTTCACTATTGTCTTCTGTACCAGAGGAATGGGGTGGACCACTGTCTGCTCCATCATTTTTTACGTTTGCACTTCCTTTTTCAAAACTGGTGACAGTTGGACCACTTTCTTCTCCAACAAGGGCTGGACAGCTGACCTTTCGGAAGTGAGAGTACTGGACAAATGTCATCTCCAACATTGGTGAGGACTGAGCCACTGTGTTGTCAAAAATAGGTAGCAGTTGGTCAGTTTTCTGTTCCAGCAAGAGTAAAAACTAAAGAACAAGTTACTTACCTTCTGTAACGGTTTTTCTGGTGGATACAGTATCTGCCTGTGGATGCCTCACCTTGTGAACATCCCCTGCGCCAGCAACATGTGGAAACTTTTGTAGCAGTCCACGCCGATTAGGTCGAAGACGACGTCACAGAGACACTGCTCCGCTCGCGACTCCGCTGACGTCACCGGCTCCATAAGAAGACCTCGTCTGCGCGATGACGTCTGTTCCGCCCTTTTTTCCGTGCCTTCGAGGCACAAGGATGGACTGACAGCAATATATACACAGTACATAATATATAAAGCAACACACAGTGTGGAGAATAAGTAGAAAGGCAAAAGAAATAACACAATGCCTTTGACAGTAACAATGCACATTTTGAAACACCATTAATAGAATTGCAGGTATAGAAGGATGGACAACGGGGAGGTGGGTGGGTCAGTGAGGAATCCACAGGCAGATACTGTATCCACCAGAAAAAGCGTTACCGAAGGTAAGTAACTTGTTCTTCTGATGGATACATCTGCCAGTGGATTCCTCAACTTGTGAATAGATTCCCACAGCAGTCCCCACTCCCGGAGGAGGGTGTCCACCCTTCTATACCAGAAAGTCCTGAAGGACGTAACGAGCAAAGTGTCCGTCCCTCCTCACCTCGGTGTCCAAGCAATATTGTTTTGTGAAGGTGTGGAGGGAGGCCCAAGTTGCCGCCCTACAAATGTCCTCCACAGGAACGCCCCTAGACAAAGCAGAAGTGGAAGACTTTGCTCTAGTGGAATGAGCCCTTAAACCCTCTGGAGGTTCCTTACCAGCCAAAGAGTAGCATATCTTGATGCACAAGACAATCCATCTGGAAAGGGTGCGCTTGTGCACCGCTCGACCTTTCCTGCAGCCAACAAAGCCCACAAAGAGCTGGTCATCAACTCTGGAGTCTTTAGTCCTGTCCAGATAGAAGCTCACCGCCCTCTTAGGGTCCAAGTGGTGAAGTCTCTCCTCGTCCTTGGAAGGGTGAGGGGGAGGATAGAAGGTAGGAAGGGTAATGGACTGCCCCAGATGGAATGGAGTTACCACCTTAGGCAGAAATGCAGCCCTGGTCCCGAGTACCATTCTTTCAGCATGAATGGTCAAGAACGGGGGTTTTGAACTTAGAGCTTGAAGCTCACTTACCCTCCTTGCCGAGGTGATTGCAATGAGAAAAACCGTCTTAAAAGACAAGTCTCAAGGGACACTTGTGTAAGGGCTCGAAGGGAGAACCCATAAGATAAGTCAAGACAAGGTTTAAGTCCCATTGAGGCACAATAAAGGGAGTAGGAGAAAACCTGTTTGTGAGGCCCTTCAGAAAACTAAGAACGATAGGTGATTTGAATAATGACGGCTGATCCGGCAAGCAAAGGAAAGCCGACAAAGCTGATAAGTATCCTTTTATAGTAGCCACAGCAAAGCCTTGCTGAGCAAGAGAAAGGGCAAACTGCAGAATGTCAGATAAACGAGCCTTCAAAGGATCAATTAACTTCTCCCCACATCAAAGAACAAATTTAGACCACCTATAGGAATAGATAAATTTGGTGGAATGACGTCTGGCAGACAAAATTACATCTACCACATCAGATGGGAGAGAAAGAGTTCAGGTTGCCCCGTTCAATCTCCAGGCATGAAGGTGTAAGCTCTGGAGGAGGGCGTGTAGAGCCTGCCCCTCCGATTGCGAGAGGAGGTCTGCCCTGAGAGGGAGACGGAGCGGAGGGCACGAGGAGAGGTGGAGAAGATCTGTATACCACACCCTTCTTGGCCAATCCGGGGCGATCAATATGACTTGGACCTGGTCTTGGCGAATCTTCCTCAGAACCCGAGGAATCAAGGGTATGGGAGGAAACGCGTAAAGGAGTTGTGAGCTCCAACTGAACTGAAACGCGTCCTTCTCTCTTCCCCCAACGCTCCCTGCATCGGATACTGGAGACTGCTGAATGACGGGCAGTGACCAATCTTGTGAGTGGCGAATAGGTCCACCCGAGGAGCTCCCCCCCCCCCCCCCCCCCCCCATCCGAAAGACGTGACGAACCACCTCCGTATGGAGCCTCGGCGGAGAACTGCCGACAGACTGTCTGCACGCACGTTCAGCACCCCGGCCAGATTTGCCATCAGACAAATCTGATGGTCCTGAGCCCAGGACCATAGACGCAGGGCCTCTCTGCAGAGACAGAGACCCCACTCCTCCCTGCTTGTTGAAATACCACATCGCGGTAGTATTGTCCGTCTGGACCTGAACAGACTGACCGCGAAGGGAAGGGAGGAAAGCCTTGAGTGCTAAATGAATCGTCCGCAATTCCTGAAGGTTGATGTGAAGCAACCTTTCCTCTGGAGACCAAAGACCCTTGATCTCCAGATCCCCCAGATGCGCACCCCACCCTAAAGTGGATGCATCCGTTATCACTGTGGCCACCAATGGAGGTAGATGGAAGGGCTTTCCTTGGGACAGATTGACCTCCACTCCACCAAGACCGATTCGCTGCAGCTTCTCTGGAGATCCTCACAGACTCCCTGAGATCTCCTTTGTGCTGATTCCACTGCCTGCGGAGGCACCACTGGAGCACCCTCATGTGCCAGCGTGCATGGTTGACCAACAGAATGCAGGAAGCAAACAGACCGAGCAGGCGAAGGACCTTCAGGACTGGAACGACCACTCCATTGCAAAATAAAGGAATCATTTCCTGTATGTCGAGAATCCTTTGAGGAAGAGGTAATGGTCGACACACAGTAGTGTCCAGTTCCGCACCTATGAACAGGTTGCGCTGAGAGGGCACCAGGTGAGATTTGGGCACGTTTATCGAGAAACCCAATTTGAACAACAGCTGAGTTGTATCCTGCAGATGATGTAGCACCCTCTCTGGCGGCTCCGCTTTGATCAGCCAGTCGTCCAGATAGGGGTAAACTGAAATCCCTGGCCTTCTGAGATGGGCTGTCACCACTGCCATCACCTTCGTGAAGACTCTGGGTGCAGTAGTAAGACCAAACAGAAGGACCGCAAACTGATAATGTTGCGATCCTACCATAAACCAGAGATACTTCCTGTGCGACTTCAGGATGGGGATGTGGAAATACGCATCCTGTAAGTCGATCAACACCATACAGTCCTCCTGATTCAGCGCCTGAAGAACCTGCGCAAGGGTGAGCATCTTGAACTTCTCTTAATTCAGATAAAGATTCAAGATCCTGAGGTCCAATATCGGACGCAATCTGCCGTCCTTTTTCGGAATCGGGAAATACCGGGAGTAGCATCCCTGACCCCTCTCCTGCTCTGGAACCACCTCTATCGCACCTTTCTGTAGTAACTTCAGGACTTCCTCCTGTAGGAGAAGACGATGGTTCTCTGAGCAAGCCCCTTGACAAGGAGGGTCATTTGGAGGGAATTCCCGAAAGGGAAGGGCGTACCCATTTTTTACAAGATCTAGAACCCAAAGATCTGTAGTTACAGATTTCCAATCTTGTAGAAAATGGGTAAGCCGGCCCCCCACAGGACCAACATGATCCAGAATGGCGGATCTAGGGCTGCTTTGCGGTGGAAGGAGGGGCTGAAGAGGAGGAGAGTCGACGGCCACGTGAGCGACCCCTGATTCTACCTATGTATCCTTTAGACAAAGAGTCTTGCTGCTGGGTCTGCCTGTAGGAACGAAAGGTTGCCCTTCCGAAACCTCTGTACCTTTTAAACGACCCCCTTGACTGGGATTAAAGGCCCAGAGACTTAGCCGCAGCCTTGCTCTCCTTAAAACGTTCAAGAGCAGCATCTGCCTTTTTGCCAAATAAACCAGATCCATCAAATGGCCAGTCCAACAGAGTCGACTGTACATCCGGGGAAAACTCCGAAGACTTCAGCCACGCACCCCTGCTGGTGGCAATAGAAGACCCATGACCCTTGCCTCTGAATCCGCCGTGTCCAGCCCACTTTGGATCACCTGGCGTGCTGCTGCCTGGGCATCCGTCAAGATCTCATTAAAACCAACCCTATCCTCAGATAATTTTGGTGCCAGTTTCTTAGCAGAGTCCATGAGCGCATGAACATAGCGTCCCAAAAGGCAAGTGGCATTTGTTGATTTTAGTGCCATGCTGGCCGATGAAAAGACCTTTTTGGCCGACTGGTCCAGCTTTTTAGCCTCTGTTCCCCGGAACCTGAGGAAAAGCACCCTTGGATTTTCCTGAACAAGCCGCCTGAATCACCAGGCTCTCAGGCGATGGATGTGATGTCAAGAACTCAGGGTCCCCTGGATCTGCCCTATACCTCCTAGCAACAGTCTTGGAGACTGCGGGAGCAGAAAAAGGCTTACACCACACCTCCAACACAGGGTCAATAATGGCCTCATTAAAAGGCAACAACGGCTCAAACTGCAGTAGGAGAATGCAACACTTCAGTCAGAATGTTTGATTTGAACTCAGTAGTTGGCACCTGAAGATCCAGCAGTTCTGCAGCCTTCCTGATGACTGCATGATATGGAGCCACATCCTTCGAGGGTTCATCGAAAGGTGGAGTAATTTCCCACTCAGGAGACTAATCCAGTCCACTAGCCTCTTTAAGCTCCTCAAACACCTCGTCAGACTCCACCATCTCTCCTCCTGTTATTCCAGAAGGTACCTTTGCTCATCAACCACTCTGAGCCTCCCTTCTGGACCGAATCTGTACAAGCGTGGATCCGCAGGAGCAGCCGGCGTTGAACGAGGTCGAGCCGGCGCCGGTGAAGAAGGAAGCGCCGTCGACGTCATCGGCGCCGGTAGATGCCAAGACTGCGTTGCCGGAAAAAATGGCATGAAAGGGGCCTGCGGATAGACTTGCGGCACCCCCAAATTGAATGCCATTGGACCCATCGGACCCACAGGTGCACCAGTGGTGTACATGCCTCTCAAATACCCCGTACATAGCATTAAATAATGCGAGGTGTCCTGACCTGGTCCAGGGAACGCAGGGTACTGGTCAGGCATCACCGGACTCGGACCAACCAGCGCCCACGGTGGAATAAGCGGCGACGCAGGCTCACCCGGTACTTGAAGTTCCTCAACCGGGGCCGGAGATGAGGCCGGATCCGGAGATGAAGCTGGAGAAGTAGCCGGAGCCGGTTAAGCCACTGGAGAAGAAGGACCAGGAGGCGAACCCGGAACGGGTTAAGGAGACAGTCCTTTCGGCGTCGAGTTGGTGATGTCGATGCCGAACTCTTGTCAGAGTGATGTCGAGGAATGCCTCCTTGTGCTTCTTGGATCGTGAAGCATGCCCCGAAGTAGACTTCGATGCCGACCTTGATCGTGACCTCGTCCTCGACTTCCTTCTTCCTCTCTTCTCCTTTTTCATCCTAGCGATGAAGAGTTTTGCCTCCCATTCTTTTAGAGCCTTGGAGCTAATCTTGCGACAGCAAGAACAACCATCCACATCGTGGTCAGATGACAAGCACCACACAGTCGTCATGTGGATCCGTGATCGACATGTTTGCCACATTCACGACAGGGCTTGAAGCCCGACTTCTTTGTCGACCTCTTTCTCAAAAGAGAAACCCAGAAAAACACAAAGTAACAGTAAAGCTACCAACAGCGATTCCCGAAATCCGTTGGCGTCGACGGCGCAGAAAAAAAGGGAACTGACGTCATCACGCCAGCGAGGTGTTCTTATGGAGCCGGTGATGTCAGCGGAGTCTCGAGCGGAGCCATGTCTCTGTGACGTCTTCGACCTCATCGGCGTGGACTGCTACAAAAGTTTCCGAATGTTGCTGGCACAGGGGATATTCACAAGGTGGGGAATCCACTGGCAGATGTATCCATCAGAAACATGTTTTTTTCACATATGTTTGAATCATGTACTGCTGTGCTCTCCAACATAAAAGAAGGTTGGGTTGCCATTTTCTGTAACCTAAGTGAGGACTGTTCCATTGTTTTCTCCAACATGGGTGAAGATTGGACTGACATTCTGTCCAACATGGGAAAGGATTGGAGTGTTCAACTGTAACACAAGCGAGGGTTCTGCTGACTTCAAGAGGTGAGTGCTAATCTAAAATGTGTGTGGGTTGTACTACATGCTTGTGCAACATAGATGAGGGTTGAAGCTCATTTTTCTTTAACACAGTTAAGGTCAGTGTTGTAATACTTTCCATAGGTGAGGTATTTGCACTTGTATCTTTTATCATGGGTAACATATGGACTGCCACCTTGTCAAATAGGGATAATTGGTCAGCTGTCTTTTCCAACATGGGTGAGGACTGCACTACTGTACTTTCGAACACTGTAGATGGCTGGACTGTTATTTCCAAAATGGGTAAGGACATTTCCAGAGAAAGTGATGGTTGGACCATTGTCTCTTGTAGCACTGGTGAGGCATGAACTGTCTGATCTAACATGGGTGAGGAGTTGCTCCTTATGTTCTCTAACACAAGTGATAGCTGCATATCATCTTTTTCCAACATGGGTGGAGGTTTGACTATAAACCGCTCCAACAAAGGTGATGGTAAGTCTGATGTTTCCAGTGTGGGTAAGCGCTGAACTGCTGCATTCCCCAACAAAAGAGGGGGCTGTCAGTTTCTAGCATATCTGATGACAAGGCAGTCACTTTCTTCAACAAGGTTAAGTGTTGGACTTTTGTCTTCCCCATAACAAGTTGTGACAGCACTACCTTCTTTTGCAATAAAGGTTAGGGTTGGACCACCGTCTTCTCCAGCATGTTTGAGCAAATTACTTCAGTCTTCTCAAACATTAATGATGGATGACCCCTCTTTACAAAAATGGATAATGGACGTACCACTGCCTTCTCTGTCACAGGTGATGAAGCAACCACAGTATTATCTGGTACCATCCAAGTATCGCTCTCTTTTTTTTCTCAAGCATAGGAGAGGGATAGACCTCACTACTTTCTATCATTTGTAAGGGACTGACTAAATCTTTTCTGTTGGAGGCAGAGGACGTAAGTATACTTCCTCCAATATCAATGATGGATGGGTTTCCTTCTCTTCTAACAGTTTTGCAGAGTTTTATATAGCGCAAACTTGACCCGAATCCATTCGGGTATCAGTGCTTAACCTAGCACCAGTTACGTTACATGAAGACACACATTCATTTTTTTTGTTAGGCACGGGGGAGATTAAGTGATTTGACCATAATCACAGGATGTTCAGCGTCCTTACCGAGACTCTAACCCAGGTCCAAGGTCGAGCGCCCTAGCCGTTGGGCCAACTCCTCTCCCCAGTGCTTATCTAAAATGTGTGAGGGTTGTACTACAAGCTTTTTCAACATAGATGAGGGTTGAAGCACATTTTTCTTCAACACAGATGAGGACAGTGTTGTAATACTTTCCATAGGTGAGGTGTTTGCACTTGTATCTGTTTGATAAGCTTCTCTGACAAAGGTGAAGTGTGGATTTTTCTCTCTCCGCTCATTAGGTGGATGGGTTTCCATCTTCTCCAGAGCAAATGAACAATGGCCTATCATACTTTCAAGCCTCTGAGATGAATTGACCTCTGTCTTCTCAAACGTTGCCTCAGGATGGATCATTTGTGAAGGATTGCCCTCCACTTCTTCCAAAATGGTTGTGGGATTGATCTCCATCTTCTCCAGCGAAGGCAACTGCTGGATTGTAGCTTTCTCTAGGACTGGTAAGGGTGCACTTGCACACACTCCAGCGGTATTGGAGGCTGCACCGCAGTCCTTTCTGGCAGAGAAGCTGGACCTCTGTCATTTGTTTCATAGGCACATGTGGGCCTATTGCCTCCTCTTCCGAAGGCAGCACTGGTGGTTTGTACTTCTCAACTATGATTATGCTCTCATTTTCTTCCACTGTGGGGCAATTCAGATTCTTAATCTCGATGTGCTATGGCATTTAGATAAATGTCTTTCGACTGAACCAGAAGCTGAACATACTCCTCTGTCTTCTGTACCAACAAGCCTGTTTTGCTTCCATTCTCGGTTTGAGAAGGGGAAAAGCAAAACTTCCTTTCCTGCCCAATAAAGGGCAGACTACCCATTTTGTCTACTAGGTCTACAGGTTTGTCAGTGGTGGAATCCAATGCCTCCATTTTCCCTGGCACAGACATTGACATACCAGTGAACTCCAAGGGTACGGAGACGCTTCTTGAATCAACTGAAGACTTTCTTGTAACTTCTGGTCCGTCTTTAAGAAGGTCTACTGTTTATTCTCCCTCACTTGCATTTCAAGGTGTGAGCCCAGACGGGCTTGCAGTGTTCGGGATACCTTCCATCTCTAGAGTGCTCGTTTTGCTACTTGCCTTCCTCTTCTCTGGGTGAAGGTGATCTTCCCACTAGTGATTTCCCACTCATTTCTTCCAATAATGTATGCTGGCACAGGGCCTTTGTGTCTTCTTTCTGCAGACGAAGTGAATAACGCCTCTTACTTGGTGACCTTGTTTTTGCTGATGTTGTAGATGTACTCTTTGACTGAATTAGTGTTGATAATTGTTGTCTCCGAAATCCCAGATTTGGGGACATATTCGCTTACTGCCTCCTTCAGTGTGGAGCCCAACTGATTACCTGCCTTCTCAGGTGTAGGGACGGGGTGTCTATTAGTGACTAAATACTCTCCCACTTTCTCAATGCAAGATGTGAATTGTCTTCCTCTGGAAAGGGTTTTGCCTGAATCCTTGCCCCTGCCCTGTTCCTGGCCAAGCAATTCCAGGTTATTAACGTTTTCTGCAACATTTTCGTCTTGTACCTCTGCTTTCCAACCCTCAATACCTGTAAATCTGGCTCGTGCAACAGGAAAGTTGATTGGCCCTTTGAGTCCTCAGGGATAGGAGTGGGATGTCTGCCTCTTAGTGACTTCCGTCCAGCCTTTTCATGGTCTGATGAATGTTGCTTGCATTCTTCCTTCAATATGGAGACCTGTTGCCCATCATCCTTCTCTGGCAAGGGGGAGCATGATCTTCGGGAGGACCTTCTTGACTGCGTTGTGAATATGTGCTTATCCGCCAAGCATTCTTGCTTGCCCAACTGCTGTTTTCTTGTCTCTTCAGATGATAGTGAGCAATATCTGCTTTTTGACTTTCCTTCAACCTTCTTCTTGACTCTGGGTGAGTTATTCCTCTTTTTAGATGTTAGAGGATGTAGCTTCTCCAAGTCCCCCATTGAGGTTGAGCATTGTCCTTCAACGGTTTCTTGTGTTAGTTGGTGATTCCTCTGTTTTTGTCATTAAAGACACTTCTCCTTTTTTTAATGTTGAGGATGACATTTGTAACTGAGCGCCATCCTGCTTTGATACGGATGTGTGTGCGCGTCTCCATTTTTCAGAGGTGGGGAACATTGGACTACTGTAGCTACAGACATGTGCATCGACCTTAACTTATCTGGTGTGGCAGAACAGTCTTCTTGACCTCTTGCTTGTGTGTTTGTACTGTTCCCCTACAGTTTCACATTTGTGTGAACACCACCTGCTGGTCTTTACACACAATGGTCTTTCAGGCAAAGGCATTGCCTCTGATTTAGGGGTCTGTTGGCCTTCAGTAATAGCTTCTGCTCTGTGTCATCTCTGAAGAGGGCTCTGTCGCAATTGACAATTTTAATCCTATTCTTCCTGGTGCAAGCATTTGACAACTGCTTGGTAGTCCCTGAATTGAGATGTTACGGTGTTCTGCCTTTACCACTAATGATATACACTTGCTTAGTGTCTTTTCTATGCCTGGCAATGATTTTGTCGCTCTTGATAAATGTGATTTTAATTTCTTGGCTGCCGATTGATGCCCTCTTTGTGCTTTTTCCAGCACAACCAGACTTTGAACTTCTGCCTTCTTAGGTGTTAACTTTCCATGAACCTGTTCCCCCTCAGGCGAGTGGGGAGCATTATTCACCCCTGAGAATGTTATTCCAACGTTTTCTACAGTGGTTTTACCATCCCTATCAGTCTCCTGTAAATTTGAGTTATTTTGGCTTGCTACTGTAATGGGAGAAGTCTGTTTTCTCACTCTCAATAACCTTAGTCACTGTGTCTACTTTGGGTGTTTGTTGAGATTCTAGTGTCTCCCCAGATGACGTGTTATGGGATTCAGTTTCTGAGAGAGATGCAGATTGCCTCACTCTTGAAAAGGCCACCCCAACTTTTTCAGGGGAAAGTGTATGCTGCCTCTTGGTGCAATCTTCAGTCAAAGGGTTTTGGTACTCCGCATTCTGTTGCTTTGATACACACGAGACTTCAGTCTTGACAGATGATAGTAATGATTGGCTTGATCGTGTTAAGGTTGAGCCTGCTTTCTCCAGTGCTGGGTTGTGACTGCTATCTCCGCCTTCCTCAATGGATGTGTTGTGTTGATTTTTTTTGGTCTCAACAGAGGGAAGATGCTCTCCCACTTTCTGTCTTTTCAAGTGTGGATGTCTGGACTTCAAACTTGTCAGGGGCAGGTGAGTTCTCTCTGTCTCGTGAACTTGACCCCCACTTTGTCGGTGGTGTGCTCTGTCTCAACATTCTGAGCCACATTCTGTGGCAGTCTTGAAAACAAGAAACTAATCTTCTCTCTGGCTAGTCTGTGCAGGTCCCCTGCTTCATCCATTGGGTACTTTGTCTCAAGCAATTGTATGTGTTGGCTTTCCGCCTTGTCATTTGTTAGGGTGTGATAAACCCCAGCTTTCACAGGTGCTAGTGTGCTGCCCTACCTGCAACACCTTCAGTCCTACAGAATCAGCTATCATCATAGATTTGTCTCTTATTCTCAGTCGGGAGAATTGGTTGGCTTGAACCATTCCCCCAAGTAATGGCATGCTGGATCCAGGTTGATTTCCGCCTGGGAGGGCGCTGCCTTCTTTTCAGTGACTTGCCCACTCTCTGGGATGATGCAGAGAGGTGTCCCTGAGTTTTTTCAAATGCAGGCAAATGGTGGCTGCCAATGACAGCAAAGGGGGTACTCTCTCCTCCACTTTGGGGATCTCCTCCGCTTCTTGGTAAGAGCCTTCAGAGCTGCCCTGAGAAAGTTCTGGGGGTGACTGTGACCTCCGATGCCTAAGAGATCCTTGCCTTCCCTTCATTAATTCTTTAGAGGCCTTTTTGCCCTTCGGTTTGGGTGCTTTCTTGATTACCTTCTTACATGTCTCCTCCACAGACCTCCAGTGTTAACCTTTCTCTTTGTCATCAGCTGACTTGTCACAGTCAAAGGGAAGTTCCATTGGTGACATGCATACTCGAGAGGCATCTCCACAGCCTTCATCCACAGCTACCAGAACCACTGACACGGATTTCGCCATTTGGGTCTATCATAGGAAATCAACAATGTTAATGAGGTTAATACATTCCTTCAGAACCAAAAACATTTGTTCGAGGTATATGAGCTGCAGATTACACACTTTTGCATAGATCGCCATCTGGTGTTGGGCCCGGATGTTTGCAGTTTGTTTTTCCTCTTGGAAAGTCTTTGGAAGTCACGAGGTTGGTGACTCCTCCCTTGGTTCGTATTGCGCATGGGCTTCGGGTCCATCCTCAGTTTTTTTCCGCCATCAGGCTCGGATGTAATACTTCGCGCTCCGGTTCCGAACATTCCAGTTCGACGATCGAAGCGGAATCCTCGCTCTCCGCGGTATTGTTTAGATACTGATCTCCTCAATCACCTTCTTCGACACACCTTCGATTTCAGTCATCGACGGCGGCCTTCGGGCCTATCCAGGCTCCGGTCCAGGCTGATGGAAAGAACTCCATTCAAGAAGTGCCCTCGATGTGGGTCCAAATTCCCCCACACCGATCTTCATGAGGTGTGCAATCTCTGCCTCTCCCCTGAACACGAGGCTCGAGACTGTCCTGCCTGCAAGTCTTTTAGATCAAAAAAGACTATTCGAGATCGAAGGGCCAGACGGAAAATGGCGCACTCCTCGACTTCCGTTCCAGTCGTTATCTTCGGGGATGACGTCGAAGCTCCAGGACAGCAGCACACCGAAGAGGACCTAGTCAGTGCTTCCGAAGCCGATGACTCAGATGTGGAGGACATCACCCCGGCGCAGAGGGTCGTGAGTAAAATACCCCCTCCCACACCCGCGCCGACACCCAAAAAGGCTTCGGTCACGCCTTCGCTTCCGGGCCTAGGCAAGACCAAAGACACTGCTTCGGACACCCCACCTTCGGGCCCAGTGAAGAAGCCAAGTAAGCCTTCCGGCGGCTCGGGCTCGAGCCAGCCTGCCAGCGGTGCCGCAAAACACCCTTCGGCACCGAAGAAGAGATCGGCCTCTACCTCGACACCGAGCCCCATACCAAAGCCCTCGGTGTCCAAACCAGCCTCTCGGTGCCGACTAACCATAAGGCCCTCGGCACCGACACTCCTGCGCCGAAGCCTGTCTCGGCACCGAACAAAAAAAATCGGAGTTTCCAAAAAAGTACGGCACAGACCAGCCTAAAAAGCCGTCGGCGCCGACCGAACAACCAGTGTCGCAAGAACTTTTTACATCGGATCCTCTGCAAAAAACACTTACCAAGGATCCAAAAAACTGGACATTTGGCACTGTCTTCTAAAAAGACATTTGGACAAACCAGCTCCACCGAGGAAGGACTGTGCTACCTCCCCTTTCAGAGTATCTTCCCCACCTCCTCCACCCTCCTCCACCCCTGCCGCATCGCTCTCCGACCCAGTCTCCAGACCATGATGATCGGGGGACCCATACTACGACCCAGCAGATGTGCCACAAGATCCCACCCCTACAGGATCCCCAGACCCCTGGGATGATTATAATAATCCAGACATTCCAGATGTCCCACAAGATGACCTTTATCCATCCAGGCCATCTCCACCAGAAGACTCCCTAGGTTTTCACCACCTACTTCAGAGGGCGGCACATTATCACGGGGTAGAGCTACACACTGATCCAGTAGAGGAAGATTTCCTCCTAGACACCTTTGATAATGCACATAGGTCTACTGCTATACTACCTATGCTCAAAGGGGTAATAAAACATGCACCAGGTTTTTAAAGACCCAGTCAGGTCTAGGGTCCTTAACCCACGCATAGAGAAAGTATAAAGCTGCCCCACAGATCCTGCCTACATCAAAGGGCCAGCGCCACTGGATTCCCTAGTGGTATCCACTGCAAGGAAGAGATCAAATTCCCAGGCATCCGGCGAAGCACCACCGCCTGACAGAGTCAAAGCTCCTGGACGCGTCAGGAAAATTCACTGCGTCACAGGCAGCCAATATATGGCGTATTGCCAACACTCAAGCGCTATTGGCCCGATACGACAGAGCGCATTATGATGAATTAGAAACCATCATGCACCATCTCCCATAAAAATATAAAAATAGGGCCAATTAATTAATTCAAGAGGGTAAGACCATAACTAATACCTCTATACGCTGTGCCTTAGACGCAGCGGACACAGCCTCCAGGGCCATTAACACTAGTGTCCTCCTCCGTCGACACGCTTAGCTGAGAGTTTCAGGCTTTAAACTTGAGGTACAAGCCTCCATATTAAACCATCCATTTGATCAAGAACATTTATTCGGTCCAAAGATAGATGAGGCCCTCGAAGATGAAGAAAGACACAGATACAGCAATCTATGGGAGCCCTACAGTCACACCCTCCTAGGCGCTTCTTTCGCCGCTTTTCCTTTCGGGCACAGGCAGAAGCTACTCCTCAGCGCGTCCACGTCCTACAAATCCCCTCCTCAGTCCACCTTCACAAAAGGTTATCAAAGAGGCGGATATAGAGGCAATAACAATAAAGGCAGAGGCGAAACAAATAACGCCCGCTCTGCCACACCGCCTACCCAATGACTTCCCCCTGCTCCCTCCAGACCATTCCACTCCGGTCGGGGGCAGACTACAAAATTTCCTTCACGTCTGGGAGTCCAACACATCAGACAAATGGGTGACCCAAATTATTCGTTCAGGGTCCTGCCTAGAACTCACATCTACCCCCCCCCCCCCCCCCCCCCACCCAACATTCCACCCAGGCAACGCCCAATGTCACAAGAACATTCCACGTTACTGAAACAGGAGGTAATCTCCCTCCTACAAAAACACGCAATAGAACAGGTCCCCCCACGATCAGCAAAATGTAGGGGTCTACTCCCTATATTTTCTGATACTAAAAAGAGACCAGACTCTACGACCTATCTTGGATCTCCGGCCTCTAAACACATACATACATTCGGACCATTTTCACATGGTAACACGAAAGCAGGTACTTCCGCTCCTCTCCCAGAACGACTTTCTCACCACACTGGACTTGAAAGATGCATACTTTCACATTCCGGTACACCATGCCCACAGAAAGTACCTCGGATTCGTAGTGGACGGGCAACACTACCAGTTCAAGGTGCTCCCATTCGGGGTCACAACAGCACCACGGGTATTCACCAAGTGCCTAGCGGTAGTGGCGGCACATCTCAGAAGACAGCACATTCACGTCTTCCCGTATCTGGACGACTGGCTGATAAAAGCCGCGTCCTACAACCAATGTGTACACCACACCGCCACTGCAATCCAACTACTTCACCAACTGGGCTTCACGGTGAACCACCAAAAGTCCCAGCTAACACCATCCCACATAAAGCAATACCTCGGTGCCACCATAGATGCCTCAAAAGCCATAGCCTACCCCAATCCGGCCAGGATTACAAGCATTCAGGCTTTGCGTCAAAATTCATACTTCAACACTCCCTCCCAGCAAGAGTGTTTATGCAACTGATAGGGATGATGGCCTCTGGCATTTTCATAGTGCCTCATGCAAGACTCCAGATGCGTCCACTCCAAGAGTGCTTAGAGCGCCAATGGAACCAGGCCCAGGGGCAACTGACAGATCTGGTGTTGGTAGACGGTCGCACCCATCGCGCTCTGCAGTGGTGGAACACCACAAATCTTTCCAGAGGTCGACCGTTCCTGGACCCGGTTCCACAAATAATCCTGACAACAGACTCCTCGCTCTCCGGCTGGGGAGCTCATCTACTACACCTCACCGTGCAGGGCACATGGACGCCGCAACAAAAGTTACTCCACATCAATCATCTGGAGTTACTGGCAATCTTTCTAGCCCTAAAATCCTTTCTCGCACACAGATTTTAGGCAAGGCAGTCCTTATCCGCACAGACAACATGACCGCCATGTACTACATCCAAAAACAAGGCGGCACACACTCTCCACAGCTCTCTCAACTAGCACAGAGCATATGGAGATGGGCAATTCCACACAAAATCTTTCTCCTAGCCCAGCATGTCCCAGGAGTCCAAAACACCAGGGCAGATCTGCTCAGCAGACAGACGCAGCAGATCCACGAGTGGGAACTTTACCCGCAGGTTCTTCACCCGTTCTTTCAGATGTGGGGGCATCCTCAGATAGACCTCTTCGCCACCCACGATAACAAAAAATGCCCAAGCTTCGCCGCCAGATACCCACACCCATTGTCCAAAGGCAATGCGATATGGATGAACTGGTCAGGCAAATTTGCATACGCCTTTCCACCTCTCCCACTAATTCCATTAGTGGTGCGAAAGCTACAACAGCACTCCCTCACACTCATTCTAGTAGCTCCAACATGGGCCAGACAACCGTGGTACACCACGCTGCTGGAACTCTCAGTAGTGCCACACCAAAAATTACACCTCACCATGCCTCCTAACCCAGAACCATGGAGAGATCAGGCACCCGGACCCAGCTCAGCTCAACCTTGTGATCTGGCTCCTGAGGTCCTAGAATTCGGATACCTTAACCTTCCCCCCGACTGTATGAACGTTATCCGAGAGGCTAGACGCCCTACCACTAGAGCCTGCTACGCTGCCAAGTGGGAAAGATTTGTTATTTATTGCCATAACCCAATCAACCCTCTAGATGCATCCATACAGCACATCATATGCTACTTACTAAATCTACAAAGATGTAACCTAGCATATACATCCATTCGGCTACACCTCGCAGCAATTGCCGCTTACCTACAAAACAGACAGCACCTATCACTTTTCAGAGTGCCTGCCATTAAAGGCTTCATGGAAGGCCTAAAACGAATAATTCCCCCCAGAGTGCCACCCTCACCTGTGTGGAACTTAAATATAGTGCTCACAAGGCTAATGGGACCGCCTTTCGAACCTTTGCATAAATGCGAACTGCAATTCCTCACCTTGAAAACAGCTTTCCTTGTAGCCATCACCTCCCTTAGAAGGGTCAGTGAAATACAAGCACTTACTATACAAGAACCTTTTCTCCAAATGCATTCGAACAAGGTTGTCCTCCGTACCAACCCAAAATTTCTACCCAAAGTCATCTCACCCTTTCATCTAAACCAATCGGTAGAATTACCGGTTTTTTTCTTGCAACCTCAAACTGTTGCAGCAAGGGCTCTGCACACACTGGATGTTAAAAGGGCCTTGCTTTACTATATCCAGAGAACACAACCTTTCAGAAAGACAAAGCAACTGTTTGTCTTTCTCTCCACCTCATAAAGGCAACCCCATCTCTAAATCAGGGATAGCTAGGTGGATTGTAAAATGCATACAGATTTGATACCACAAAGCAAAACGCACGCTATCTGTTCCCCCTAAAGCCCATTCTACACGAAAGATAGGGGCTTCCATGGCATTTTTAGGGAACATCCCATTAGATGATATCTGCAAAGCAGCTACATGGTCAACACCGCACACTTTCACTAAACACTATTGTGTAGATGTGCAAACTAAGCAACAAGCTAGTGTGGGCCAGGCTGTACTAAAAACACTATTTCAAACCACTGCAACAGATACCGGTGGTTGCCGCTAAGGTTGGGAACTGCTATATAGTCTATGCAAAAGTGTGCAATCTGCAGCTCGTATGCCTCGAACGGAATATGCTACTTACCAGTATGCATCTGTTCTTGGCATGTAGAGCTGCAGATCTACACACGCCCACCCACCTCCCCGGCTACCTGTATCTGTTCCAGTCTATCTTATTTAGATACACAAATGGGTTTCTTCACTTTTATTACTACGCTTCATCTTTCCCTGTTGGCGAAAAACAATCTGAGGATGGAGCCGAAGCCCATGCGCAATATGAACCAAGGGAGGAGTCACCGACCTCGTGACTTCCAAAGACTTTCCAAGAGGAAAAACAAACTGCAAACATCCGGGCCCAACACCAGATGGCGATCTATGCAAAAGTGTGTAGATCTGCAGCTCTACATGCCAAGAACAGATGCATACTAGTAAGTAGCATATTCCTTCTGCAGCACCACAAAACTCTACTGTTAGACCTGGCACCATTGGCGTGAGTCTCCCTTCCACCGGCTTAGCGGGAAGAAGTTTGCCGCTTTGTCCTGCCCGCAATCCAGCGCATCATCCTCCCTTGCGGTAAGGATTCAACGCATCGCTGGTTAGCGTGAGGAAATTTATCGCTACAACTCCTTAGCGACATTTTTGTTGCTTTGCTTCAGAAACCAGATACTTTGTGATTAAAAGGGTCTTAGAGACCACTGCATTGAACTGAACATCATTTTGTGCATCTTGAACTATTTTTGCAGCATTCCTAAAGTAATTATATTTTTCTAGTATTGTGGATTTTTACTGTTATTGGTCTTGTGATTAAGTCTATATATAAATATACCTATTTTTTATAACTACTGGAGTGGTGTCCATTTGTAGTGTTCCTCATTATATTACTGTGTATGGTCATAAATGCTTCACACACTGCCTCTGAGATGAGCCTAGCTGCTCGTGCTACGTTACCACAGGGTTGAGCAGGGGTTGTCAAAGGGTGTAGGCTGCTTACTCTGACTTAGGAAGAAGGGTCCCTACTTGGACAGTGGCCAGCCATTGCCAACTAGAGACCCCCATTTCTAACATCTACCCTGTTCCTTTATCTGCAATGTCCCCTCTTGCACCACTAACGGTGACTGTGTCTAGTACCACAACAAATGATGTCCCTTCTGACAGTACTACGCAACACAACACTCTTCACGCACAATGGTAAAACACTTTGCCTCCAATTCCATAACCAAACATTTTCCCTCCTACACCACTGCAATATACTGTCTCTTGTAGCACTGCTAAATTCTCCTACAACCTGCAATACAAACTACTCCCCATTACCTGCACTGCCACTAAACACATACCCTTCCCCACAAGAAACACCCTTCATATAAAATGTCTTTTTGTTCGAGGCATATGAGCTGCAGATCACACACTAGGATAGTAGATCGCCATCTGGTGTTGGGCTCGGATGCTTGCAGGTTGTTGTTGTCTTCAGAAGAAGTCTTTGGTCACGAGATGGGTGACTCCTCCCTTGGATGACCGTGTGCATGGGCATCAACTCCATCGTTAGATTGTTTTTTTTCCGCCATTGGGTTCGGAGGCAACTTTTCCACTCCAGTTGGAAATTTCAATTCCAAACTTTCCAAAGCGCAAAACTTCCACAAAACATCGAAGCGCCTTCATTCTCGACATCTATTTCATCTGCTCGATTCCGGACGTCGACGCGGGCCGTTGGGCCTATCAACGCCGTGAGGCCTACAGCTCATAGAAAGGACGCCTTTTAAAAAATGCCCCCAGTGTGGAGCAAAATTTCCGCACAGTGACCACCACAAAGTCTGCAACCTGTGCCTATCACCTGAACACGACGAGTCCAGCTGTCCAGCCTGCGCATCCTTTCAATCCAAAAAGACCATTCGAGATCTAAGGGCTCGAAGACGCATCATGGCACAGAGACCAGCTCCGGAACCAGAGGACAGCTTTGATGAAGGCCCCGATGTCCCAGAAGAAGATTCCGAAGATCTGCAAATAATCTCCGAAGCAGACGACTCAGACAACCCCCCCCCCCCCCCCCCCCCCCATCACTCCTGGGCAACGTGTGAGTACTAATGCCCCCTGCCCCAGGCCAAAGGCATTGGTTAAGACTTTGCCTGCTGCCCCCAGTCGAGATCAAAGACCTCCTTGAGAAGCCCCGCCTCCGGGCTCTGCTCCGAAGAAACCTAAGCCTTCCCGTAGCTCGGGACCGTGCAAACCGCATGTCATTGTTCAACTGGCACCTTCAGCACCGAAGACCAAAGACCACTCGGCATCGAAATCGGCTCTGACGCTTTCGGCCCCCGAAAACACCAAGGCCAATAGATAAACCGGCACCGAAGGTTCCCAAGCCTACAGATTCAATTTCAGCTCCGAAACCATCATCTGCACGGAAACCAACGGCTAAGGGCTCTCATATGCCTCCTAAAGCCAAAAACTCCACCGATCAACCAAAACCTCGATCGGAACCGAAAATAATCGGCACCAAAGACTGTTCCTGAGGAACAAGAACTTTTTCCTCCAGATCCCATCGACCCGATTTATATTCCAAAGTGCCATGTAAAAAGCGGAAACTGGACACACCACCTGCCCCAGTTCCTATAAACAGGAAGGACTCTGCAACATCGCCTATGCCACCTTCCTCTCCTATTCTGCCTTCTAACCCACCCTCTCTGCCTACTCCACCCTTACCTATACCCTCGCCATCACATACACCACCTCCACAAGATGATAATGATGACCTAGGGGGTGAGGGTGACCCTAATGATCCGTTCACGGATCCAGATACCTCACCACTTGATGATTGGGCATTCCCTCTACCAGACATGCCTGACCCTCAGCCATATCCCTCCAGGCGATCACCTGGGGTTTGGCCAATTATTAAATAGAGCGGCACTTTACCACGGTGTCACAATGCACTCTGACGCACCAGAGGAAGACTTCCCATTAGATACTTTTGAACAATCTCAAAAGTCTGTTCAAATTCTACCCATGATTAAAGGAGTCATAAATCACGCCCCCAAAGTATTTAAAGACCCTGTCCGTGCCAGGGTTCTTAACCCAAGGATAGAAAAGAAATATAGACCTGTCCATGAAGATCCTAATTACATCAAAGGGCAGCTCCCTTTTGGATTCTTTGGTCATTTCCAATGCTAGGAAACGCACCAACTCTCACACCACAAGCGACACCACCCCCGACAAAGAATCCAAACTTTTAGAAGCCTCTGGCAAGAGTAGCAGCACAAGCCGCTAATCATTGGCGTATTGCCAACACCCAAGCCCTACTAGCACGCTATGACAGGGCCCACTACGACCACTTGGAGAATCTATTACAACATCTGACAGAGCAATATAAAACCCAGGCAAATGACCTTATCCAGGAGGGAAAACTTATTTCAAATGTGACAAATGTGCGCTTGACGCCGCAGACACTGCCTCTTGAGCAATTAACACAAGTGTGCTCCTTAGACTGCATGCCTGGCTACGCATTTCAGGCTTTAAGCCAGAGGTACAAACCACCATACTTAGTCAGCCATTCAACCAGGAACAGCTATTTGGGCCAGCAGTAGACCCTGCACTTGAAAATATGAAGAAAGACACCGAGACTGCTAAGTCCATGGGAGCATTACAGTCTCCACAACCACGTGGCTCCTTTCGGCGCTCCTTCTACAAAGGAGCCTCCAAACCTATGGGAGCTGACACCTCCTCTACATTCAAAGCTGCTACACAAACATCCCCCAGTAGAGGATATTTTAGAGGCGGATACAGAGGAAACAACAAGGGGCGAGGTCGAGGTAATAACACTCGTACCTCCCCTGCCACAAAACAGTGACTTTCCTCAACTCCCCCCAGACCATTCCACTCCAGTCGGGGGAAGACTAACACAATTCCTACCTGTCTGGAACTCCATCACAACAGACAAGTGGGTAAGACTAATTATCCAGTATGGTTACTGTCTGGAACTCACAACTACTATTTCCCCCCCCCCCCCCACCCCAACATATGCCACCCAAACAGCGTTCCATGTCACCAGACCATCTTGCGCTCCTCAAACAAGAGGTTCTCTCATTGCTCCAAAAACACGCAATAGAACCAGTTCCCTTAAAACATCAGGGAACAGGGGTATATTCCCTCTACTTCCTAATCCCCAAAAAGGACGGGACTCTAAGACCAATACTCGACCTCAGACCCCTAAATCTGTATATAAACTCAGATCATTTCCATATGATCACTCTTCAACAAGTGCTCCCACTACTGCAACAAGGCGACTTCCTTGCCACACTAGATCTCAAGGATGCCTACTTCCACATTCCCATACATCCTGCCCACAGGATGTATCTAAGGTTTGTGGTGGACGGACAACACTACCAGTTTACAGTCTTTCAATTCGGGGTAACAACCCAGCGTATTCACGAAATGTCTGGCAGTAGTAGCAGCACATCTCAGAAGACAACAAATTCATGTCTTCCTGTATCTAGACGACTGGCTAATAAAAGCCAAGTCATTCAACAAATGTGTTCTACACACTCACCAAACCATCCAAATCTTACACAACTTGGGATTCAGTCAATTATCCCAAATCTCATCTCCAGCCCTCTCATATACATCAATATCTAGGAGCCACCATAAACACCTCCACAGCCCTAGCCTATGCCAGCCCAGCCAGGATAGCCAATATAGAAGCTCTTATCACCAAATTTCAAACCCAAAACTCTCTTCCAGCAAGAGTGTTCATGCAACTCATAGGCATAATGGAGTCCTGCATCTTCATTGTGCCTTATGCAAGACTTCAAATGCGTCCCTTGCAAGAATGTCTAGCATGACAGTGGAACCAGGCTCACAGACAACTCACAGATCTGGTGTTGGTGGACAACCGCACACATCGCTCTCTGAAATGGTGGAACATAACAAACCTGTCCAAAGGGCGGCCGTTCCTAGAGCCTCTTCCACAGATAGTGCTGACAACGGACGCATCACTCGCAGGATGGGGAGCCCATCTCCTCGGACACACCACTCAGGGCAAATGGACCACTCAACAAGTACTCCATATCAATAATCTGGAACTACTAGCAGTGTTCCTAGCACTAAAATCGTTCCAACTACATCTCCAGAACAAAACTGTCCTCATCCGGACAGACAACATGACAGTAATGTATTACATACAAAAACAGGGAGGCACATATTCTCTCCAGCTGTCCCAGCTCGCACAGAACATTTGGAGATGGGCCATTCCTCAGAACATATACTTACTTGCAGAACGCCTTCCAGGGGTTCACAAGCAGATTGCCGATCTGTTAAGTCGACAAACACAATAGATCCACGAATGGAAACTATATCCCCAAGCCCTACTGCCCTTTTTCCAACAATGGGGCCAACCAGACATAGATCTGTTCGCTACACACAAACGCAAAATGCCCAACCTTCGCCGGCAGGTTTCCCCCTCCCGGAGTCAAAGGGCAATGCGATATGGATGAACTGGTCAGGCAGATTTGCGTACGCTTTTCCGCCTCTCCCACTCATTCCATTAGTGGTACACAAGCTCAGACAACAGTCTCTCAAACTGATCCTAGGAGCCCCCACATGGGCACGCCAACCGTGGTTCACAACACTACTAGAACTCTCCCTACTTACACACCAAAAACTGCAGCTCTCCCCATCCTTTCTAACCCAGAACCATGGAGAAATCCGACACCCAGATCCAGGTCAACTGAACCTGGCGATCTGGCTCCTGAAGTCCTAGAGTTCGGTTACCTCAAACTACCATCTGACTGCATGAACATTATAAAAGAAGCCAGAAGACCGACCACTAGAGCTTGCTATGCTGCAAAATTGAAAAGATTTGCCATTTACTGCACTAACAATCCTATAAACCCACTGGATGCATCCATCCAGGACATAATTTGCTACTTACTACACTTGCAAAGATGTAATTTGGCATACTCATCCATACGTCTCCACCTAGCAGCATTAGCAGTCTACTTACAAAATCGACAACACTTGTCATTCTTTAGAGTGCCTGCGATCAAAGCCTTCATGGAAGGGCTTAAAAGGATTATTCGTCCCAGATTACCACCTTCTCCAGTGTGGAATCTAAACATTGTTCTTACCAGGCTCATGGGACCCCCATTTGAACCTCTGCACAAATGCGAACTACAGTTCCTCACATGGAAAGTGGCTTTCTTTATCGCTATCACATCCCTCAGAAGGATAAGTGAAATCCAGGCTTTAACCATACAAGAACCATTCTTACAATTACACCGTAACAAAGTGGTTCTCAGGACAAATCCCAAATTCCTGCCAAAAGTCATATCTCCATTTCATCTTAACCAATCAGTTACTAGTGTTCTTCCCAAACCCAGACTCTGTAGCTGAAAGAGCTCTTCATACTGTAGACGTTAAAAGAGCCCTTCTTTACTACATTGACAGAACCAAATCATTCCACAAAACAATTGTTTGTAGCTTTCTCTCCGCCACATAAAGGCAACCCCATTTCCAAATCTGGGATAGCTAGGTGGATAGTTAAATATATCCAAATATGCTACCATAAAGCTAAACGCACATTAACAGTTCCCCCTAGAGAGCATTCCACACGCAAAATAGTGGCTTCCATGGCATTCTTAGGAAACATTCCCTTAGAAGATATTTGTAAGGCAGCCACAGGGTCTACAACACACACCTTCACTGAACACTACTGTGTTGACGTGCAAGCAAAGCAACAAGCTTCTGCGGGACAGGCTGTCCTTAACTTTATTTCAAACTGCTGCAACCGATACAGGTGACCACCGCTAGGGGAGATACTGCTATATAGTCTATCCTAGTGTGTTATCTGCAGCTCATATGCCTCAAACGGAATATGCTACCTACCAGTATGCATCTGTTCTTGGCATGTAGAGCTGCAGAGCCACACACCCACCCACCTCCCCGGGACCTGTATCTGTTCCAGCACTGTATTACTTAGACACCACACATGGACATCTCTCTCTTGTCTACAAACTCCATTTCCCATCATGGTGAAAAACAATCTAACGATGGAGTTGATGCCCATGCGCACTGTCATCCAAGGGAGGAGTCCCCTATCTCGTGACCACAAAGACTTCTTCCGAAGACAACAACCTGCAAGCATCCGAGCCCAACGCCAGATGGCGATCTACTATCCTAGTGTGTGGCTCTGCAGCTCTACATGCCAAGAATAGATGCATACTGGTAAGTAGCATATTCCTTCTCATTTTACTGCTTTAACTTAGTCCACAGATTCCATTCCCTATCCTCTGGCACAGTCGACAGATATCAAAGCAAAGCACAGCTCCTTTGAGTCTTCTTTCCCATTGGCACAGTTCACGGGTTACCACCCCTACTGTACAACACTAGCTATTGTGACTACAAAACATTTTGATTATTCATCCTCGTTTATCACAAATACGGAATGCCTCACTGGCAGATATCAGTGTAGGTTCACTAAAACTTTCAGACAAAGTTTCAAATATGACCATACCCGCAAAGCCTGCAGGCCATAATACCCAGTCAGCTTTTGGTATTTCAGTTTATTTTATCTTCCCATTTAGAAAGAAAAGTTACCTACTGTAATGACTTTGGTACTAAGCTTTTCAACCCCTGCATCATATGTAAAGGATGTCTAATGCTTTAGATACTAAAAGAGAGCAGCTACAAAGTAGTTCTAGAGGTAGCAAGCCTTAGTTCAGAATATTCAGAGTAAGTAATTTGATCCACACGTAGACTCGCGCCTAACACCACAACACTTCTTGACCTCAATCCACATTTCTCCTACGAATGGAGAAGTCTTATTTCTATAACACACGAGAACATGGAAGGAAGGTCAAATGACTAAAGTAGATGAAGGATGAGTAACCACAGCGAAAAAGCTTTTCTTGTTTTTACCTCAGTAAGGCCCTTAGATCCTACATATGACAAGGTTTACAAGTATATGTAACCTATAAGAAATATAAGCACTAAATCTGTGAAAACAAAATAAATGAAAATCTTAGTATACCCTTTCTGAACTGATCACTAATATCTTGAGCATCCAATTTGTAATGTTTGCAGGACACATGAAGGTAGGCTAAAATGGCTTCCTTAGAATTAGCATAATGACAGGTGTCATAGCGTCAAGTAAATGGATCTGATGGATGAGGGGAAGAAATGGAAAGGCACTGGAGCTCTGAAGCAGTGTATAAGAAGAGACACGAGATTATAACACACCCTAGGATATGCAAACAGTCTTCCTCTCCTCCAGTGATGCGTTCCAGAATCTTGGTCTTAGGAAGCAATAAGACCAGAACTTTCGGAAAGCAAATGCATCTCTTTAAACGAATAGGACATATAGCAAAGCAAAAATTTAGTAGACACACTATATACTTCCTATTGGCTTTTATCAGATTACGTTTTCAAGTTTTGAGGTGACCAAAAGTGAGTTATAAATCAAAAATGTATTAATTTGGATACAATTTTCATACCATCTCCAGATTTTGTCAAACATATTCAAAATACCTGCATGCATCACATAGATTCATTCCGAACCATAAACTTTTCTAATTTTCTTGACACTTTAGCCTTCAAATTGGTAGTTATCACTCATCTTGCTATTGCTGGCACTGCAAAGAACCACAGATGATGTGCCCCTTTTGGTGTAATACTCGGGTGCCTAGAGCATGCCTACAATATAGAAAAATTGCATCTAGTGTTACTTTAATTTCGAGACAATCCATTATGAACAAGACAACATTTTACCAAAACTCTTGTAGTGGAGAAGACCAAAGCATATGCAGCCAATTACCTTAGCTTTGACAACTAGGTCTAATGTGAAACTTAAGCGGGTAGGCTGAAAAAATGTCTTGCTAGTTTCCATTACAACACCTTTCATGATGTAGACTGACTTGTCACACTCAAACGGTTTTCCGAGATCTTCATCCATTCCAACATCCCACTTATCTCTAATTTTCCCAATGGTATCAGTCTATGTGGCACTTGTTAACATCTTGTAGAATTGGAACAGAAATGTTATATCAATATTTATTTTTTATTGTCTGGTCATGATCTGTGACATTTGGTTCTGAGCCTGTGCTGTTTTCTAATCTTTTCAGTAGCAGTTGAATGTTATACTATACTAGGTGTCCTTTACAGAGCACATTAGCATCAAATTTGGGTTTGTAACAGCTGCAGCGAGTCACAGTGAGAATAGATAAGTTTTAAGAGATTAACTGATTGTTTGGTAGATGGAGTGGCATTGTAGCATAATAGAGAGAATTTTAGATGTGGTGACCAGATATGGATCATAAGCTGCGTGGAATGGTCTTCAATATCACTTAAGGGATAACAAGTTAGCTGGGAAAGAAGGTCTACATTTGAAGAAGGCTCTATATGTTAGATGTCATTTTCACCTGTACTCTTGTGCACTAGACGTGGAATTCAGCCACAGACTGAACAATAACATGCCTGTGTGCCTTCAGATATCAGGAGCTGAACATGTGTTACACTTAACATAGCAGCATGTGTCTATCCTTTGCCAACAGGTGTGGATAACCCACTGAACCCGGTTCCTGATTGTGATTGGGGATTTCAATTATTTCCCCAGAACAAGGAATTCCCAGCAAGAGTAAGTCATAAGCGTGTGGTAATTAAGTCGTTGCCCTTTGTTCACACAACCTGTTCCTACTACTGATTGGATCGTTTAGTGAGGCCCTTGGATCAGACCCGGTGGAGAGGTGAGAAGATGATCCGATGTAACTATCTAAAGGAAGTTAAAGTTGTATCAAGGTTTTCATGGGTGAACCTCTGGAAGGATCTTTAACAGGGGAGTGGCCCATGTAACTGCACCATGTCTTCATCCCAGGTGGAGCCCAGGCACAGTCCGATCCTCCCTTCGACAGGTTGTTGGGGAAACAGTCCGTGGCCACTGGATGCTTGGGCGAGGACTAGTGCAGGGCAGTCTCCTTCATCTCTTCACATGTGAGGGTCCAGTCCTATAGTTCCACATGCCAAAGTAGTGAGCTCGGAGGAGTGGCCTGTCAGAGGCACATGGCAGAGGACCCCAGAAGGTGGAGGAGACTGATGCAACAGAAAGCCCGCCCAAGATGGAACACACGCTTACCCAGCATGACCCAGAGGAACTAAATTGTCTCCCTGGAATGGGCACCATAATGGCCCTCCTGCCTTATTCTCCCACCCCGTTCCTCCTCTAAGCCCATCTGGGATTCGAGCGACTGAGGTTCGGTCGCTGCCTAGGCACCCTTCCCTCATTCTCTAGGTACACTTCCATCATTGCTAAGTATCTGGCTGCCTAGTCCTGTGTGGCCGGAGCTGCCCTGCTCCACTGCCCTGGGAATTTCTCACCTGCCTGTTGTGGGTGGGGATCCCTGGGAATTTCTCACCTGCCTGTTGTGGGTGGGGATTCTGGGCCTAGCCTGAATTTTTTTTATTTTTTTTTAAATTGTGATAAGTGGGAGTTTGGCAGTGGCGATACCGTGTCAATAATAAATGTGTCCTAAGGCTAGCTTAGGAAGGACAGATACCTCCCATGGAGCAGAAGGGCAAAAGCTCCCTAGATCTCGATTTTTAGTATGAATAAATCCTTGGGTTTTTGGGTTTCAAGCAGCAGGTGTCAGTGAAGTTACCAGAAGGATAACTACAGTGGCGGCTGGTGGAATTTGAAACTGGTGAGGCGTAAGCAAAACGAATCAACGTATGTGAGCTAGCGCAGCAAGCGAGCTCGACGGCAATAAGGTGGGTTCGGGGGGGGGGGGGGGGTCTCCCCCATGAAGAATCTTTTTGGTGCGATTTTCAGCACTATTTCTGTGATAAATGGACTAAAAATTCAGTTCTTCTAGACATTCATAAAAGAAAACTCATACATTATTTCGGAGAATTTCTGGGTTGCCAAGCAAGTCTGACTTCTGAAGAGGGCTAGGGTACTAAGCAAGACTGCTTTGGTACTACCTTTTCCTATAGAAAACACTAGTTAGCGATGTGAAAGAGTTCAATGGACAAACATGGGGTCTAGGGAGAGTCCCTCTCCTGAGAAAGAAATTTTAAAAAAATTGGCAAATGGTGCATTTTAAAGCAAATGAATGCAGCGATAAAGCAAGGCTTATTAAGCAGTGGGAACGTATAGTCTTGAAATATTAAACCCATTAAAAACTGCCCCGTATCTTCTTGCATTAATTTGTTCAACAGTTACTGTAATATGTATATTGTTCTGCATGACAATTTAGCCCTTTAAAATGTATGCTTACCCAGTGTCTTGCACTGAATGCAGCATTAACTTTGCAAAAATATGCTCTAACCAGACTTCCGGAAGCACCTACAGCTGCTGGCTGTAACCAGTCATATAGAAATATGTGCAGACATGTCTAAATGAGATGAAAAAAGTGGGTGCTTCCTATAAAGAAACATGCCAAATACATTTCTGTGATTCTCATAGTGTGCCGTCAGACCAGTATTTTGGTTTCTCTCTGAGATGTAATTTTATCCAGATAAATGGCACACCAACTGACCTACACCTAAAGCCTGTCAGTATGATTGGCTTTGTCAATAGGTGTTAGCTGTTTAAGATAAATGAGTAACAACAATGATTTCTTATAAATAATTAACATTGAAAATGTTTAAATTCTGAAATAGTGAATCTGTGAATTAAATAGCATTGAGGCTTGTGGAAGGAGTTTTGGCCTTCAATTATGCGTGCTTTGTTAGAAATGTATCCTTTTTTCTCTGCATATCTTGTCCATCTGCACATCTTCAACCCCCTCTCTTTTTCATCTTCAGCATCCTCTTTTCACTCTTCCCCGAATGCCCTTCCTAACATCGGTCACTTCACCGCCCCCCAACATTCACTGCACTCCCTCAAATATAAGCACTTTAATTTCTCTTACTTTTGCCTTGCAAATATTTTGACATCAGTGTACCCCCTTCACACACATTTCCACAGAATTTCAGTTGCAAATGGAATACACAAATATTGTGTGCTCTGCAGAGAGGCCATCTCACTGACAGGCACTTTGTTTGGCTTTAGCCTTTGCGCCTGCATGCTCAATCAAAGCCCCTCATAAGCACCTGGTATGGCTCAAGCTTCAAAGTATGCACAGAAAAAAATACAGATAAACAACATTATAAAATGGCTAACTCGTGGGGAATGCAAGATCAAGTAAACGTAAAAAAAAGAGTAACTAAATCGCTGAAATGCATTCCCTCGACGTTTTTAACATTCATTGTTTGCAAGTCAATCCATGTTTTTGGCATCAGTGTTAATTTAGGGGCATGTACCCAGGGCCAGTGTTAATACCATACATCCAAGGACTGGCCACTGTAAGCACATGTTACACAGTAAGCACATGTCTCTCGCTTTGGGCGTGACTGATCTTTGAATCTATTTCACAAGGGAGCAAATGCCGCAGCTCCACTGCGACCAATGTGCAGAGCAATGTGCAGCGAGGGCCTGGGATGTCAGTGGGGAGGTAAGCATGATGAGGTCTCGGCACAATATACAGAAAACCGCAAATAGTCATGGGCCGATTAATGGATTTCAGCGCATGACTTCCCCGTTCCCATTACTAATGCAACAGCCACCCGGACAACGGCTAGAACAAAACAGTGTGTAGTGTGTGGCAAAATGAGCATCACAGTAAGCGGTAGCGAGGAAACAAAATCTCAGTACGCCCCAGAACCAAGTCAGACCATGTTAAAATTAATGTATTCAAACATGTTACAAAATATTCAAACAATAATCCCATAAAATGAGCATGCGATGATGCAAAGCGCTAGTATCCGCCATGGTCAAGCCAGTTGGCAAACCGCATATGCACCCTTGGCGACAGGCTTGTACTTGGGAACTAATCAATTATAAATTGCCTCGGACTAAACTGGTCCAGTACAATGACAAAGGATGAACAGGTCTCAGGAGTGATTTAATATCACTGGGGCGAAGGGAGAAGATAACGCGGGGGCGTGGCTTGGCGCCAATGTAGGCAGTAGCGGACCTCGGAGCTTCTCCGTGGCTGCCCTCCACCGCAGCTTATCCTGTCGACATACAGAGGGTCCCGTCGCTGAAAACGGGAGCGATATACCTGGTGCCTCCCCGGCTCTGTTCTGCGAGGTGTGAGGGGTGCAGATCGAGGGGGAAAATCGGCTTCTTGTTGCGAGCCGCTTCCTGCTGTAGTGAGACCCCAAGATGGCAGCCATGACCAGCGGGAGCGTCGCCAGCCGGTGGGGAGTCTAGGAGGCTCTGGCGCGATCGCTGGCTGGTGCAGACTGACTGCCTGGAGAAGAGGAGCGCCCTGGGAGCCCCCGGGACGTTGAGGCTGTGGGGCTGCGAGGTCGAGGTCGAGGTCGAGATCGACTCGACGGATGGCTGGATCGGGACTGCCTGACCTTAAGATGGCGGATGGCGGGACGCCGTGGCTCCTCCAGCAGGCCTGACTCCTTCCAAGCCGGGTATCTTGTCTACGGTGCCCACAGGCGCGAGGTGGAGGTGCTGGGAGACCTGCTTGGCCACGGTGGCTGATGGGGACTTTGTCCCCCTGTGCTGGGATTGTGGCCGGCGCTCCTGTGGCCGTGGGACGGAG
Source organism: Triturus cristatus (assembly GCF_964204655.1). Lineage (NCBI taxonomy): Eukaryota > Metazoa > Chordata > Amphibia > Caudata > Salamandridae > Triturus > Triturus cristatus. The sequence goes on from NC_140579.1 coordinate 943,305,216, forward strand.
AAAACTGCGGCTGGCGGACAACTGCGACGCCCGGAGGGACAGGCGCTTGCCGAGACTGCCGTGGACCCCCGGGGACCCCGGCGCCGGATGTCCCTTGTCTCCATTGCGGAGGCCCCTTTCTCCTGCTGACCGCCGGCGAGAACAAGACCGGGCAGTCTTGGCGGTGGCGACTATTAGCTGTGGGATTGGTGATCCGCTGGCGCGGTTGAGGACCGAGAGAGAGACAGCTCTGCGAGCTCAGGGGCAAGCAGTGTCAGGGGGCTCTCTGATGTTGAACTTCCAGATGTCACCCCACAGACGGCAGATGAGGTGTTTGGCTAGGTTGTGGGCCTGTCTCTTGGTGGGGAGCTGGTGGGAGACCTCTTATGGGCTCTAGCCCCGATGGACTACTTGATATCCGCTGGGGGGGGGGGGCCTGGCTATCTCCTGGGGCCTGATAGGATGACCAGGAGTTGGAGGGTGCCGGGGTGTTCTGGGGACGTTGAGGGCGAGACACGTACCCCCACCTTCCCTTAGTTTTGAGCATGACTGCCTTAGTTTGGATGGGGACCTGTTTTTGTGTGCCTGTCCTGGGGTGTGGGAGTTGGGTAGGGTTTGGGACGAGGGGGAGGGGGGGGGGGGGGTCGTCAGACATGTCGCTCAAGGGAGTTGGTGCGCTCGTTATATAGAGTCCGAGCTGTGGGTACCTCAGTAGGCATAAAAATCATGACCTGGAACGTCAGGGGGCTGCACACGAACAGACGGCACAAAGTACATGCCTATCTGACAAGAAGGGGGGTTCAAATAGCCTTGCTTCAGGAAACCCACTTGACTAAGACTGAAGGGGCTGCGTTACAGCGCCGTTGGAGGGGTCATGTTTTCCACACTACGTACTCGGCCTTTGCGCGGGGGACATTTATATGGGTGCGAGCGGGGGTTCCCTTCCAATGTGTACAACAGATAATTGACCCTGAGGGGTGCTTTGTGGTGGTGGTGGTGGTGGTGGGGCGTCTGGATGGCCGAGATATCACTCTAGCAAGCATATACGCCCCCAACGTGGATCAGCCGGCTTTCTTTACACAGCTATCTTAGAAGCTGGCGTGGGTCTTGACTGGTTCTGTGTTGTTGGGGGGAGATTTTAACTGTATCGCGGATGTGACCCTGGATAGGTCTCATCCTCCCCTTCCGGACGCCTCCTCGCATAGAATAGCGGAGGTTCGCTGCGCTTGGCAGAGGCGCTGGGGACTGATAGACACTTGGAGGGCGCATCACCCAGGGGAGCGGGACTACTCTTATTTCTCGGCTCTACATGAGCTGCATATTAGGCTGGACTCCATTCTCTGTTCCCCAGATGTGCATGGAAGCGTCGACATGAGTGAATATTTGGCCAGGACAGTGTCAGATCATAATCCCCTTCTGGTGTCCCTGAATTGGCTGCGAGCTCGGTCCGCTATTCCCAGTTGGCGCCTTCGACCGGAGACCCTGGAAGACCAGGTCTTCCGAACGACAATAGGCACGGCCATTGACTAGTATTTCCAGACCAACAATGACACGACGGGTAGCATCCATAATGAGTGGGATGCTTTTAAATTAGTGATAAGGGGCCGATGTATTGGAGAGGCGGTCGGGGTTCGCAGAACCCTGTTGTATGAGGTCCAAAAGGCTGAGCAACAACTTCGTGAAATGGAAAGGGAGAGGCCTGAACGGGTGGAGGGACAGGAGGGGCTCCTGGCAACCCATGTCGAACGTCTGCGCTGTTTTGACTATCGGGCGTACGCGGTGCGGGCGCACGCTGAGAGGGACAAATCCGGGGCTCTACAGGCCTGGTTGGCCATCCCAGCGCGCAGAGGGACGCCGGTCTTGGAGTTGCAGGATGGAGATGGGGTGGTACACTACGAGCAGCAGGCTATTAATGCCCAGTTCCTAGAATACTATACCGCCCTCTATCAAAGTCATTTAGACCCCCGGGCGCTGGAGGAGGCTGACTTCCTGGATATTGAACTCCCTCTGATTGAGCCGGAGGAGGCAGAGACACTGGGTCGGGGACGTAGAGCTGGGGGAGATTCGGGGAGCGATAAAGCGGATGGCCAGGAATAAGACCCCTGGCACAGACGGGCTCCCTATAGAGTTTTATGCTGCATTCATGGATCAGGTGCCCCCCCCCTGTTTGTTAGCCCTCCAACAGGTCGCGGCGGGAGGGTTACTTGCCTCGCACTACCATAGAGGCAATAATCGTACCACTTCTCAAACCGGCGTGGGATCGGGCTGCCTATCGCCCCCTCGCAATGCTTAATCTTGACCATAAGATTTTAAGCCGTATCCTGGCCAGCCGCCTCCTGACATCATGACCACTCTGGTCCACACGGATCAGGCCGGGTTTATTCCTTCCCGGAACACGGCCATGAATGTTCGCCGCTTATGTCAGGTGCTTCATAACCCGGGGCACTTCGAGGAAGAGGCATGTATTTTATCGATCGACATGGAGAAGGCATTCGATAGCTTGGAGTGGCCGTACTTGTTTCAAGTTCTTAGGGCGTTTGGTCTGGGCGAGAGATTTTTGGACTGGACGAGGATTCTATACCACCTCTCGACTGCCAGGGTTCGCACGGGAGGGGTGATTTCAGAGGCCTGCAGTGTGGGCAGGTGGATGAGGCTGGGATGTCCCTTGTCTCCCCTCCTGTTTGCACTGGCGATAGAGCCCCTGGCGGTGCATGCCCGGTTGGGACGCTGTTTCCGGGGATTGGAAGGGGGGGTGAGGGGGGGGGGGTCAGGTTCATCGCATCGCCCTGTACGCAGATGATCTATAAATGTTCCTCGCCAATGCTGAGGAGGAGCTGCCGGGGGGGCCCGCGAATTGTTGGGCAGACTGGGCCGGGTGGCGGGCCTCAAGGTCAACTGGAACAAGACGTGCCTTTTCCCTATTCGGGGGGGTAGAGGGGCACCCCCAGGTGTGGCAGAGGTGAGGTGGGAAAGCAGCTGCTTAACTTATCTGGGGGCCCGGATCTACCTTGAGCCCCATGATCTACTGGAAGGGAATATCGGAAGGGCGATGTGGACCGCCAGGAGCAATTTTGAATTCTGGGGGACCCTTCCCCTTTCAGTGGCGGGAAGGGTGGCATTGTTAAAAATGGTCACCCTTCCACGCCTTCTGTATTACTTCGGCTCCCTCCCCCTTTGGATACCGCGAAAGTATTTCACCCAGCTTAATGCTATGACCACGGGGTATTTGTGGGGGTCTGGGAGACGCAGAGTGGCGCTTACTACCATGCAGCGCCCCAGGCGGGAGGCGGGATTCGCAGCCCCTGACTTTGAGGCCTATTACCATGCAGCCCAATTTTAATGGTTTACTAAATGGATGGCCAGGGAACTGCGCCTGGATCCCACACCGCCTGCCCCCGCTGCAACTCAGAAAATGCTGAGTTCTTGCATATGTTTTGGGAGTGTCCATCATTGCACGAGTATTGGGAGGAGGTAATGACTACCTTGGGTGACACGACGGATAGAACCATTGAACAGACCCCGGGGTTTTGCTTACTTCACTGGTTTCCCCACACTGCCCGTAACAAGGTGACTGGTAAATTTATTGACTTTGGACTAGTTCTAGCTAAACGAGAAATCACCAGTCACTGGAAAGCGACCACTGCGCCCAACACAGCTCGTTGGTTGCGTGAATTTACAAAGTGGGCTGACTGCGAGGGGACTCTCAGGCTCCAAATGGCCCAGAGAGCTGATAATGATAAAATGCTGATTGCAGCCAGAGCGTGGGTGGCGTTGGTGGACCTGCTTAAGGCATCGGTTGCTGACCCGGACTGATCTCCTCCACGATTCCACTAGGGCACAGGCAAGGTTGATCGGCCCTCCCCGAGCGGGCGGCGGGGTTGGGGGAATAGAGGGTTTTGAGAGGTTACTTCTGTTCATTCGCCCCCTGGCAGCACGTTACCAGTGGACCTATCAGCTGGGTTCACCAGTGATACTGAAAGATAGCGGAGGGAGCGACCGGTCTGGCAGTGGGGGGGGGGGGGGGGGGGAGAGTTGGAGAGGCTGGGGGTGGGCAGTGGGGGTTTAGTTAATTTGTTATTTAATTAGGAGGCTTGCAGCGAGGCCTAAAAGGACACTGACGCGGATGCTCTGGCTGGGATTATAGGCCGTGCCTAACCTGACACTGTTGCCGTAGGGGAGGGCTGGCGGAGCAGCAGGGGGGGTCTTGGGTTAGGGGTGCTCCTCCCGGGGGCCTTGATATCACAGGTGCTGGACGGGATAGAAACATGGAGAGCTCTAGGAAAGTCCCTGTCTTAGGGTGGTGATGGTAGAGGGGGATCGATACACCGGAATTTGATCAGGGGGACTTGACCGGGGTCCTGGAGAGAGCGGTTTGTTCAGATACGACCCATCCTGCAGTAATCGTAATGTATATTGTCTTGGTGTAATAAACTTGCAATAAAGTTAGTTTAAAAAAAAAAAAGGGAGAAGATAACACGGGCTCGGTGTATATATTGTGAAGCTAAAAATTCCAGTCAAAGGAATGTGTCAATTTTATCATAGCGCTGCGATACACGAAAGGCACATGACATACTCTATAATTAGAAAGTAAATGCCAACTTTTGCAAGGTTTCCCCTCCTCCCCAGACCGTTGCACCCCAAGACACAGAATTGACCCATGGATGTGCTGCCAGTGGTACTCCTCGCTCCACACCCCGGACATAGTGCGCACGTCTCAGGTCCCCTTATCGGCCTCGGCACCGGCTCCAGGCCCTGGTGTGAGTGCCACTCCGATGAACTGAAGTATGACAGAACAGTGCTTCTCCCAGTCCCACTCAAGTGTGAACACGCCAGAAACCCAAGAGCCAAGCCCACCGTCCGCATCCACACGAATTTCAGGGCACATGTGACATTTCAAAAGCGAAACCGTGCAGTTTAACACTTGATGGTGATACAGGCAATTATTCAGGACTCAGAGGCACTCCTCCTACACCCCGTCCCCTCTCGGGATGACCAATCCACTACCTCTGTCTCCTTCGGCCGCAGCCATGCCCACCCCCTCCCATTGAAATGAATGGAGGTTTGATAACTCCTTCCCAGGCCACTGTAATGTGCGCCCGAAGGCCTCCTTGTAGATGGCAATGTAAATCTCAGCCACTCCCTCCATGATATCGCTCTCCTCGTGTGTGCTTCGAGGGCGAGCAATAGTCCTTGCCCCAGCCAGCACATGCGCATGAGGTCCTTGACCTCACCCCTTCCTAAAAAAAAAAACTGAATTTGTATTCAACACGAAGCAGTGAGCTCTTCATTTGAATCAAATGAAGTGCTCACTGCTGCGTGTTGAATACAAATTCCGGTGTTTTTTTTTTTTAGGAAGGGAGCTGCTGCTTTGTGTACACAGTCCCTCTTATCTCCTCCCCGATCCTAGTCCCGAAGCTAGAGGGGCAACGCCCCTTTCGCCCCTTAACCCCAGCCGCCACTGGATAACTAGCAACATCACTTTTTGATCCTGTGTGTCATCCCTCCCTATCATTGTGAAGCAGAATTTGCCAAGCTTTAGATTTTTCACCCACTAATAGAAAACCTGTGCTGGGTTTAGACTGTGGGAAGCAACTCTGGGCCATCTGGTTGGTGGCCGGCAAACCAGATGACTGGAGTGCTTAATAGTGGAGGAAAAATGGTTTCCAGGAAAGGTCCGAAGGGGGCTCAACACTCCTTGGCTAACCTGGTCTAGATTCCAGGAAGGTGGAAAGCACCCTGGGATGATGAGCTGAGGTAGCAGACCGCCAGGGCACAGTGATGCCAGACCTAGTGGGTGAGGTGCGGGGAATAGGAGGATTCTCGTGCTCCTTGGGGGAGAGGAAGTAAGACCTCCTCTGTGAAGGCCTGGCTGGGGTCAGGGCTCCAGGAAGCAGCTGGTACATGGCAACACGCTCAAATAAGTAAGAAAAGAGCTCCAATAAGCCCTTTATGGATACCTGGAGTGTAGAACCCCAGGCATCAACGCTTCACAACCCATACTACTCCCATAGGCACGAGCAGGGCTCCCTTTCCCTCCTTGAGCAGAGGTGGAAGCTCATTCGGCAGCCTGGCATATCAGAGTGCCAAGTGGGGGTCTTGCAGGCCATGGAAGGCTTCCACCTGCTCCAGCAAGGTGAAAAGCTCTGACTGGGTTCACAGCCAGAGTCGCAGCATCCCTTGGGGTTCAGGCACTGACTCCCGGTGTCTCAAAGGAGCCAGAATGCCCAGGCAAAAGCCCAGGCTTTCCATGCTACGTTGGTCTCCATAGCACTGATGTCCTCCGGTATAGGGAGACTTTCCTTCCTTGGGTGGGGTGGGGAAGAGTAGCTGGCTACTGGGCTGCAGCTCCGTTCGCCAAGCCACAATCTCAAAGCGTTCTTGTAGGGTTTCCACAGGCTGCAGAAGGGGCTCCCTTGTCTCGGTGTTGAAAATCTCTAACTGGGCCCCAACCTCGGGGCTGCAAAATGTATACATGTGCGCCTGTTCAAGCTTGTCAGTAAGAAAATCATGCTTTTGGCTAAAACGTCCATTCTAAAAGGCAGATCTGGCTAATGGGCAAGTATGGGTGGGCCAACTCTGAGTCCCAATCATGTATCAAGAGCGCATTTTGCACAAAGGCATTATCCGCCAAGCAGGCGTAATTAATTTCGCACATCCCTAGTTTTGGCTAAAACACCAGTGACTTAATTCTCAAGGCAGATCTGGCCAGTAGGCAAATAAGGCGATGGCAACTTGGAGTCCCACCCATGAAGCACATGTTCTTTGTGTACACAACGTCACCAGTCAAGCAGGAGTTTAGTTTCATACACCCGTAATTTTAACCCACTTATCTACTCAGATTTTTATTTCTATTGTCCGCTCCTTTGTTTAATTGTCTTATGTTGCTAAATTAACTAGGTGCATATAGTTACAGGTGGCATAGTCCCAGGTGCACCCCTGTACTGACATTCAGTTAGCGAAGTACATGTTTTAGAGGAGTACAGATTGTAATTGCAAGGGTGGAACTCGGGGAGACTGCAGGCCAATGAACAGTTACAACGAACGTTTTCCACAACAAATCATTATTGCTGTTCATCAGATTCTACTAAACTGTGAAAAGCATGTTTATTGTGTAACTCGACCTGTGAAAATCAAGATTACTCTGGCAGTACGCTGGTAATGAAACCGTGTGGGCACCCAGTGAAGGACATGCGCAGTTGAGCCGTGCATGTGGAGAAAGGTCATCCTCTTACAGTGACTTGATGAAGATTGTACTCGAGAACTGCATTTACAAGAGCACTGAGTATTGGTACTGGAACAATTTTCAGAGTGAGGGTGGTGCCATAAATGTTACATTACCAACTTATAGGAATTCGGAGGAATCCAAGCCTCACACAAAACTGTCACAAATGAACCACACCCATTCAGCAGGAGAGTGGTAAGGGTGTAGTATGTAGCAAGTGGTGCATTTAGGAGAAGACGGTCACAAATATATTACTAAAATATGGTACACAAACATTTACAGACAGCACATTTTCCATTGAAGTTACCACTAAATTTGCACAGACTTATTAACTGATAAACCTATATGGCGCACAAATGAGAAGGTGTAAGAATTGGGTTTCAGCAAATATTTGTAATCTGCATCACCAAGTAAAATGTTAATTTGTTTTGATCCTACTAAACTGTTTCCACCACACTTCAGAACTTTAAAAAGCGCTTCATTTATGCTTTCCGGTTTCTTTTTTTGAAATTTATGTACAGTTCATATGTAGGTATTTAAATGTAGTTATGTTAAGACAACACCTCCTCCAACAGCCTTTCCTTTCCCACCAGCGAGATTGTCACATAGTTGACTTTACAAAGTACTCACAGAGAAAGAAAAGTAAACACCAGTGTCCATGTTAAAAGAATAAGCAGCAATTTGTTAGAGGACATAGTCTCACATTTGACCTCTATCTTTGAACGCACAGCAGATGTGACAAAATAAAAAGAAAACTTAAAGTAGTCTTTAAAGCTCCTTTGACTGCTCAACTCTAGGTTGGTTATTTTAGGTGTGCTGCAGGCCCCCTGCACCCATAATTCCAGCGCCTATAGCACTGAGAAGTAAGAAGTACAACTCTGGCTTTTGCTTACCAGCATTTTCCAATACCACTCTTCATGGCATGTTGTCCCCCTTGATGTGGGTTTAGGAGCCTAGCTCCCAAATGGTAGTGATAGCTCAAGAGCTTTGACATCTTCATTGACTTTCTTGGTGTCAAGGATGGGGAGCATAAAATAAGATCTACTTCACTGTGCTAGTACTGATATCCAGGATATTACCTTTGACCTCTGAATTGGACACTGACCTGTATGAAGGCATCAGGAACAGCCTCATTAAGTACTTTCTACCACTGAAAACATGTTGACTATGAACGTTGCATGTTTCACTCTATATATCAGAAACCTGGAGAATAAATGAGTATATTTGTATCGCAACTGAAGACTTGTGAAGATTTGTCAATTTTACTATTTCAATTCTGAAAAAAAGCTCTGGAATCACAGCTCATTATTCATTGCGAGTCCCCTGCCTTCCTAAGAAGGCTTTCACAGACATCCAAGCAACGTGAGGAGAAACTTGCCATAGCTCGTGCAGTCCACAAGCAGGCCAGCAGCAAGATGGTTGCCATTTGAAAGGTCCTCATCAGTCATCACAGAAAATGAAGCGAGTATACTTGCTATAGCTATACACTTGCGAGTAAATCCAATACATGTGTAAAAAAAAAAAAAAAGTTACTTACAGGAAGATGCTCAAATGTAAAATGTAATCCGTATCACGAAGGAAAGTTTCACTTCTATTGAGACCACATCGGGGACTCTTTCATACCTGATGTTAATTGAGAAGATGGCTGCTGAATTGAAATAAAGTGTTTAATAGATACATAACCCCCGCCTTCGGTCATGACATAGTATAGAGAGACTCACTCATGCAAAGCTCTTGCCTGTCTTCGGTTGCCTCCTCTATGCATTCACTAATATCTGGTTATCACGTATGAAAGTCATGACATTAAGCAAGAAGGAATGTCTGATAGGTCATAAGTGATTCTTGTGTGTCCCCCTGGACATACGACTACTGAGTTTATTTCATCGCAACATCAGATGTTCAGAACGATGACATCAGAGCTTGTGATAAACATCAATATTTGTGGTGCCAAAATCCCCTTTCTGGTCAACACTGGGACCGGCAGTGATGTAAGGGACTTAATAACTAAGACCAAATTTGTCAAGCTGCAGTTGGGCATATTTCTAAAATCTACCAAATGTCAGATTTTACATCAATCAAGAACATTTATAGAGCGCGCTACTCACCCGCGAGGGTCTCAAGGCGCTGGGAGGGGGGTGCCGCTACTGCTCAAAGCCAGGTCTTGAGGTGCTTCCTGAAGGAGAGATGGTCCTGGGTCAGTCGTAGGGGGGTGGGGAGGGAGTTCCACGTCTTGGCCGCCAGGTAGGAGAAAGATCTTCCGGTGGTGGTTCTGCGAATCCGTGGGCGAGGCTGGCGGAGCGGAGCTGGCGGGTAGGTGTGTAGAACGTGAGGCGGGTATTGAGGTATTCGGAGCCCATGTCGTGGAGAGCCTTGTGTGCGTGGGTGAGGAGTCTGAAGGTGATCCTCTTGCTGATGGGGAGCCAGTGCAGGTCTTTCAGGTGTGCAGAGATGTGGCTGTGTCGGGGAATGTCCAGGATGAGTCGTGCAGATGCGTTCTGAATGCGCTGGAGTCTTTTCTGTAGTTTGGCGGTGGTCCCAGCGTAGAGGGCGTTCCCAGCGTAGAGGGCGTTCTCGTAGTCCAGTCGGCTGGTGACGAGGGCCTGGGTGACTGTCTTCCTGGTTCCAGTGGGGATCCACCGGAAGATCTTTCAGAGCATGCGGAGGGTGTTGAAGCAAGAAGATGTAACAGCGTTGACTTGCTTGGATTTCGTGAGGGAGGAGTCCAGGATGAAACCCAGGGTGCGTGGGCTTGGGGGCGGTGCCCAGAGCAGGGGGCCACCAGGAGTCGTCCCAGGCGGAGGGGAATGGTCTGAGGATGAGGACTTCCGTCTTGTCTGAGTTCAGCTTCAGACGGCTGAGCTTCATCCATTCTGTGACGCATTTCATTCCTTCCTGGAAGCTGGCGTTGGCAGGGTCGTTGGTGAGGGAGAGGATCAGTTGGGTGTCGTCGGCGTAGGAGATGATGTTGAGGTTGTGTTTGCGTGCGATGGCTGCGAGGGGGCTCATGTAGACATTGAAGAGGGTAGGGCTGAGCGAGGATCCTTGGGGTACGCCGCAGATTATCTTGGTGGCCGCTGTGCGGAAGGGCGGGAGAAGGACTCTCTGAGTTCTGTCGGAGAGGAAGGAGGTGATCCATTCCAGGGCCTTTCCTTGGATCCCGGCGTGGTGGAGGCGGGTTGTCGGGGTGCGGTGGCAGACCGTGTCGAATGCGGCTGACAGGTCGAGGAGGATGAGGGCGGCGGTTTCACTGTTGTCAAGCAGGGTCCTGATGTCGGTGGCTGCGATGAGGGCGGTCTCGGTGCTGTGGTTCGCTCGGAATCCGGACTGCGATGGGTCGAGGGAGCTGTTGGTCTCGAGGAAGGTGGTCAGCTGTTTGACGGTTTTCTCTGACTTTTGCGGGGAAGGGGTGGAGCGAGATGGGACGGAAGTTCTTGAGGTCTGTGGGGTCCGCGGAGGTTTTTTTTTTTTAGGAGGGCGCTGATCTCCGCATGCTTCCAGCTCTCCGGGAATGTACATGGCACCTGCACCATGCTACCCTGGAATGGTTACTTATGTGCATAATCACTTTCACAAAGCGTGAGAAGGCGAGTTTGGTGTGTTTGTGGCTGGGCCCGTTAAAGTCACTGGATGTCTGATAGTGGAGGAGCTTGGTTGGTTTCAGGCAGTCTTTTCCAGTGGCTCTTTAGCATAAAGTAGGCAGGGCACAGAGCAATAACTGCTCGACTCTTTCAGATCTTCAGAAGTGGTAACTTACGCTAGTTTCAAGCTAATAGACCCTTGCCAGATTTAAAGGTGAATTTATGTATTTATCACTTACTTGAATCAAAGTAGGCATTAGTAACACTTTGACGGAGAGCGATTTAATGGGGGAAACCCTACTCTTGATTGACAGTAACACGTTTTTAGGGCGAGTCTGGGCAGCCTTTTCGCTGCTCTGCGAGGCATGCTGTATTCAGGTATGGACTTGAAGCTTCGCCTATTTTCCACCCATCCTTTTAAATTTGCTCCTGTTACTGACCGATCAAAATGATTTGTTTAAAATTCATGAATAGCATTAGTAGTCCCTCCTTAGTACCGCCTTTTCTACTTTTATACCTCCCATGAGGACTGGCCTTTTTACTTGAGTTGTTACACGGTATGTTTTATTTACAGTCTGAGAGCACTATTTTCTTCTATGATTTTCTCCTATTGCAGGCACGACATGCTTTCCTGCAAGAGTGCCTGCTTTGCCTCCGGGCGCTGTGCTTTTGGTTTCCCCCACACCGCTCTGCAGAAGTCATCATGTCTGGTATTGTTTGGTAATAACATTTGTCAGCTTTTATTTTTTTAAAATCAGCACTCTGCCAAAGTGAGCCTTCCTTTTCTCCAGTGAGCATGGTGCTTCATCTAACCTCCGCACAACTCTGCAGAGGTCAGCGTGTCTACTTGATAATAACATTTCTGTGATTTCTGGTGTTGCGCCAACCCCCTCTCAATTCGCAGCCTATCCCGCCAGTGCCGTCGCCCAACCCCCTCCCTCATTAGTGCTTACTATGTGCACAAAGCTTCCTCTGCAAGCGGCTTCCTCTTTTTAAAATGTATTGATTCAGAAACAGCACCTCTTTCCATGCGCGAGGCTACCCGTGGACATCCCACCCAGTCCTCCAAGCCTGTATGAACCTGCCTGAGTCCGCCGGAGTAGAGGACAATGCGCTGCCTGTAACTAAATAATTAAATGTGTATTTTGTTTTTTATCGTTGATGCTAAACAATGCGTACGCTTCTTTTAAACCCTTGTCCAGATTGTTGGTCTTGGGCTTCTTTTGGCCTTATCTTAGTAGCCCATGACAGCTGAGGCGGGTGATTCAGTGGCTGCACTGTAGCTGAGACAGGAGCTCAAGACCTAGTGATCAGACGGCCCACACAGGTCTGGCGCACACAGCGGCACGGGCGGAATTCAATTAAGTTAGCTCACATACAGCACCTCTTATTGGGGCAGCTGTTGCGCTTTATAAAACAGACAAAAAAAAAGTGCCTACGCAGGCTGACTGTGCTTGGTAACTCGGTACTGGTAAAATAAAGCCATCACTGACCCATCAACTCTTGCTCACTCCACTACCCTAGAAAATTACCACCATGAAACCGAAGTGCATATATTGGGTGTTTAGTATTCCATTTTATGTTACTCCAATTATGTGTGCGTGACATTGTTTTCTTTTATGCCGGTCGGGAATACATACACAAATTCCTGACAGACAAACCTTTTTACTGCGCCAAAAGTGTTTATAATTACACAAGAATTAAGCAAAGTAAAGAGTGGGTGGCGCAAGGTGTGATTTGGCCTGGTTCTCATGTTGTTTTTTTTTTAGGAGGCTAGGCTGCAGAGCCAGTGCTGCCAATTGCTAGGAATTAGTAACTTCAAGGCTGCCTAATTTTTATTTCACCCCACGCCTCTTTCTTCTAACTTGCTGTCTCTGTACCTCACTCTTGAATGTTTTATGTCACCCCTGTTTTCCCTGCCAAACACCCAATAACTGGGCGGATCCACTTCAAAGGGCAAACGATGCCACTCCCGGGCATATTTCAGCATATCTTTCTTCCGGATGGTAATACACACAAAATTAAGGGATCCTGTTTAAATTGAAACCGGCTTCTTTAAACTAGAAGACAATTTAAAACAGAAACGTACCTTTTTAAACTCAATTTGGGTGTAAAAAATGACACTTTATTAAGTCAACTCATTGTTTCCCGATATATGTAAAATATTTCAATTTCATTAAAGATCATTTTCTCTTACTTTCTTTACTCTCAAATAACAATGCTTTATGTGCATTTCATTATTTTGCAGTAGTGCACACATTTTTGTCCTCCCGCGAAAACAAAGGTATTTCTAGCCCCAGTTTAGAGCCTGAAGTGGGCAGAAGCACTTTCAGGAGATGGCCTCCCTATATGGTGTTTGCCAGACAGGACAAAAAAAGGCAAATGTATATTTTATTGTTTTATTGCCTCTACAGCCAGGGAGCAAGCCATAGGAGTCACATCTCAGACATCAAGGGTCCTCAAGTCTTGGAATGTGTCAATAAATATTTCCGAGGGGAGGGGTTAAGCATATATTACTGTATCTGATGGCATGTCCCAGTGTATAGTAATTGTATAGCTATTCAAGCCCTGGCGGCACCGTACCCAGGATAATGTACTGCATTGCTAAACACTTTTCAGGCCCCAAAGGCCACTGCACAGCACAGCACAGCACTTTGGTAAAATATATTGTCATTTGCACTGCCAATAGCTCTAACTCTCGAACATGCGAGTCCTATTGCACTGCAACTGCTTGTCTTTAAGTAGCCATTGTCTTTTTATGGAACAGTTTTTTTTTGATCGTTCGGTGAAACATGGAGGGTAGCAGCATGTGGAACCTCTAAAGCAATTCACCAAAAGCCAGTGGTAGCAGAAGCAATGCCACACGCCATTTGACTTTAATGATATCACAAAGTGACAAAAGCTTTCAGGGGGTGATGTCACTTAGCCATAACCAATCTGACAGCACAATAATTGACACAGCTGAAGTTCCATAATAACGGCATTAATATAACACAACAGACAATTCTCTATTACACTACCTACATTAGGGTGCTGATTGATCTTTGGAAATGGTGAAGTGTAATACTTACCCTGAATTGTATTGAGCAGACTTAGTAAGCTGGACCTCTTCTAAGGGGGTTGTGGGACGCTCTTTAACCAAGAACATTTGTGTTATAAAAATGGGTTCATATAGTGCATTTTAAGGCACAATTTTAACTAAGATTCTAAAAGCCATAGGTTCTGAAAGGTCACCCAGTAAAGATTCAAATCCTTTAATGATGTGCTACAGCAATGAAACCTCACACCCCCCAAAAGTTGACCCGATTTGCTATGAGTGCCCTCATGTCAAAAAATACTTGAGTGGTCAGGGCCAACATTTGGACACAAGTGATCCCATGGGTGCCCCTTTATGCCAAAAGATGCATATAACATGGTGGTGCAAGAATATTGCCATGAATGCTGCCCATATACCATGGGTGATTGTTATTTTAACATACCTCTAGTACATGGGTACTCGCAAACTTTCTCTCGGGGTGCCAAATTTACAGTGTGGTTTGTGGCCGAGGGCTGCACTGGTGGGGGCGTGGTCAGAGGGAGAGGGGCGGGGCTAAAGCAAAAAAAAGTGTGACCATGAGGTTGAACACAGGTCCCTGCAGCAGACGCCTTCGTCCACTGAGCCACCAGACCCGGCATACATATTCATTCTCTTTCTCTCTTTCTCTCTTTCTCTCTTTCTCTCTTTCTCTCTTTCTCTCTTTCTCTCTTTCTGTCTCTGTCTCTCTCTTTCTCTCTTTCTCTCTTTCTCTCTCTCTCTCTCTGTCTCTCTCTTTCTCTCTCTTTCTCTCTCTTTCTCTCTCTTTCTCTCTCTTTCTCTCTCTTTCTCTCTCTTTCTCTCTCTTTCTCTCTCTTTCTCTCCCTCTCTCTTTCTCTCTCTTTCTCTCTCTTTCTCTCTCTTTCTCTCTCTTTCTCTCTTTCTCTCTCTTTCTCTCTCTTTCTCTCTCTTTCTCTCTCTTTCTCTCTCTTTCTCTCTCTTTCTCTCTCTCTTCCCCTCTCGCTCTTTCTTTCTTCCCCTCTCGCTCTTTCTTTCTTCCCCTCAGACTGCGCCTCTGTCACCCTCTGTGTGGGTCATCCCGGGCTGAGACAGCTTCCCAGCGCGCGCACACAGCCACACCCGAGTACTTCACAGGTCTTTAAAAGACCATTTACATGTTAATAAAGCTTTGTTGTATTTCACCTCTTAGGCCCCTGCATCTCCATTTTGACAATCACTGGAATCCCCCGCCCCCACAGAGCAGAGTCTCAGAGTCCGGGCTGCTGCACCCGGCAGTGTTTGCTAACACGATTTAATTTTTATTTTTTTTAAACACTGGTAGGATGTCTGCAAGGTCCGCGGGCCGCCAAGGAAGGCTTGCTGGGCCGCGGGCCATACTATGAGTAACAGTGCTCTAGTAGGTCAAATGCAGAATTTTTGCCATAATTGTCCATCTCCTACATGCCACAGGGATGAAGGCCGTCACCACCTGGATGAGACTGCTGCCTCAAACTTAACTTGGACAAGACCGAAGTCCTCATCCTGGGACTCACCACCCTCCGCTTGGAATGACTCCTGGTGGCCTGTGGCACGAGAAACACCCTCCACACCCACGGACCACGCACAAAACCATTGCATCATACTTGACTCCTTGCTCACAATGTACTGCCAGATCAACACAAACTACAGAACTTCCAAAACACCGCAGCCAGACTGGTCCTCTACATCCCCAACCTCAGTCACATCACCAATCACCTGTAAGAACTCCACTGGCTCCCAGTCAACAAGAGTCACTTTCAAGCTCCTCACACATGCCTACAAAGCCCTCCACAACGCAGGAACAGGATATCTGAACTACCGCCTCACATTCCACGTACCCACCAGACAACTCCGCTCTGCCCAACTGGCCCTAGCCACCATCCCACGGATCTGCAAGACTAGGACCGGAGGAATACCCTTCTCTCTCACGCCAAGACCTGGAACACCTCTCCACCTCCGGCAAAGGCAAGCCCTGTCGCTGACCCAATTCAGGAAGGATCTGAAGACCTGGCTCTTCGACTGAACCCCAGAAGGATCAGCACCGCTCTCTTCACCCTCAGCGCCTTGAGACCCTCACGGGTGAGTAGTCTCACTATATTAACCTGATTGAGAGTTGTCCTGCCTTTTGCCAAGAATTACTTCGAATGTGTTGGCACCAGCATTTTGTCACAGGTGTACTTTATGCCAAGAATTAATTCAAGTGTGCCATTGTCAGCATTTGTCCTTGTGTGTCAAGAATTACCTCTAGTTGGTGACCGGAGGAACATGGCGGCGGCAGGCTGACGCCCATCGTAGGAGTCTTGAGGCCGGCAGATAGGCACAGCAAGCAATGTGCGCTACATGATTAGGAGCCTTCCACCGTATAGGTGAGCAGATCTCGGTTGTCTCCTACCTTATTGATAACCGGATAACTTGCTTTTATTTTCCTCTTTGGTTGAGACGCCGGGGTGAGGACCCTATCCATCGCGCGTGGAGGCGCTAGGACCCTATCCATCGCGCGTGGAGGCGCTAGGACCCTATCCATCGCGCGTGGAGGCGCTAGGACCCTATCCATCGCGCGTGGAGGCGCTAGGACCCTATCCATCGCGCGTGGAGGCGCTAGGACCCTATCCATCGCGCGCGGAGGCGCTAGGACCCTATCCATCGCGCGCGGAGGCGCTAGGACCCTATCCATCGCGCGCGGAGGCGCTAGGACCCTATCCATCGCGCGCGGAGGCGCTAGGACCCTATCCATCGCGCGCGGAGGCGCTAGGACCCTATCCATCGCGCGCGGAGGCGCTAGGACCCTATCCATCGCGCGCGGAGGCGCTAGGACCCTATCCATCGCGCGCGGAGGCGCTAGGACCCTATCCATCGCGCGCGGAGGCGCTAGGACCCTATCCATCGCGCGCGGAGGCGCTAGGACCCTATCCATCGCGCGCGGAGGCGCTAGGACCCTATCCATCGCGCGCGGAGGCGCTAGGACCCTATCCATCGCGCGCGGAGGCGCTAGGACCCTATCCATCGCGCGCGGAGGCGCTAGGACCCTATCCATCGCGCGCGGAGGCGCTAGGACCCTATCCATCGCGCGCGGAGGCGCTAGGACCCTATCCATCGCGCGCGGAGGCGCTAGGACCCTATCCAACGCGCGCGGAGGCGCTAGGACCCTATCCATCGCGCGCGGAGGCGCTAGGACCCTATCCATCGCGCGCGGAGGCGCTAGGACCCTATCCATCGCGCGCTAGGACCCTATCCATCGCGCGCTAGGACCCTATCCATCGCGCGCTAGGACCCTATCCATCGCGCGCTAGGACCCTATCCATCGCGCGCTAGGACCCTATCCATCGCGCGCTAGGACCCTATCCATCGCGCGCTAGGACCCTATCCATCGCGCGCTAGGACCCTATCCATCGCGCGCTAGGACCCTATCCATCGCGCGCTAGGACCCTATCCATCGCGCGCTAGGACCCTATCCATCGCGCGCTAGGACCCTATCCATCGCGCGCTAGGACCCTATCCATCGCGCGCTAGGACCCTATCCATCGCGCGCTAGGACCCTATCCATCGCGCGCTAGGACCCTATCCCTGACGTTCCTCGTCGACGCAGAGGCAGTGGTGGCGGAGGGGAGAGACGAACTGCTTCGTGAAGCAGCGCAGGAGGTGAAGAAGATATCGGTTCTGCAGCAGCCCGGAGGAAGCAGGAGGAAGCAGGAGGACGCTTTGGTGTAAGGCACGAGCTGCTGTGATTTCTGTTCAGTTCCGTGGTCCAGTATGCCGTATTTCCTTTCCTTCTTGCCAAACAGGAACAACCTTGGTAAGGAGCTTCCAAAGAGAGAAGGGTGGTTTGCATGACTACATGGATCTGATTTCTACGGAGACTAACTTAGATACTCCCTGTTGTGTGGTGAGCGCGGTGGATGAAGCAGAGAGGCAAGGAGGTGTTGAGGTGCAGGCCCTTGACCATTTGAGGAGGAAAAATTCGAGTGACCCCCCGTTTGTACATAGAGCGCTATCAAGCTCTCCATTAAGAGGTAGAAATAGATGCCAATTGATGTCTCAGCAGGAGCTTATGTCAAACGGGGTGTTAGATTCTGGTATTAAGGAGGGTCCAACTCCGCTTACTCCATTTAAGAAGAAGAGAAAGCAAGGAGATATCAAGAAAACAAAAGCCCCTAAGGGTCCACAACCCCAGAAGAATACACCGTCACTTAAGACCTTTTTCAAAATTATGCAGCAGGCTGGGGTTGGAGATGGGGGTGCTGTACCAATACAGGGAAGTAGTAGTTCTCCCTTAGAGTTGATAAACCGATATGCACCCTTAGAGAATACGTTGGTCCCGGAGGGTGATGGTGGAGGTGGGGACCAGCCCCTGGTAGGTAGCTTACCTCTATCCCAATTCCAAAATCCACATCCCTCATCAGGGGCCTCACCTACTCCGCTTGTAGATGGCTTGGCTGGGCAGTGTCAAGTTCAATCCCCGATTCAGAAGGCCCCTCAGCTCTTGATGGATAATGCGGATGGAGAGGAGAGTATGCTAGGTTCCCTGTTAAAGTCCCTGAAGGGTGACCTTATGGCTAAATTCGAGATTTCTGAGAGTAATCAAAAGCGCATCCATGATAGATTTGATACTCTCGAGTCCAGGCTGGATGATATTTGTGCTCGTACTGGGTCTTTGGAGCTTAAAGCTTCTGCATTGTCAGTCGGTTCAAGAAAACGCTAAGGTAATTAACACTTTAAAAATGCAGAACCGGTCTCTCGCAATGGACATGGAACGGCTCGAGATGCAAGCTCGCAGGAATAATCTCAGAATCTTGAAGATTCCGGAAGGTGAAGAGCGCGGGGATATCAAGGTATTTGTCTGTAAACTCTTGAGGGACGGGGTCCTGATAGACCGCCCCGATATTGCTTTGGAGAGTGAAATTCAAAGGGTGCACAGGGATCCGTTCAGACTACATTCAGACAGGAAAGTTCCGAGAGAGATTCTGGTGAATTTTCAAACTTAGTGTTAAAGAATTAATTCTAGGCAGATGTTTAGCTAGCACCAGTCTCCTCCATAATGCACATCCATATCAAATTAGATCTGATATTGGGGGGAAAACTGCGCAGAGACAGTGGGAGTTAGGCTCTAGAATGCCGGAATTAAGATCTTTAGGTGTACAAGTTCAGATTAAATTTCCTGCCCTTCTGAAAGTGATGTGGAGGAACAAAATGTATAACTTTAGCCAGCCAGAAGATGTTGACATTTTCTTATCCAAGATAAAAGAAGGGGGTAAGGGGAATTGAATGTGAATATGAAAGAGAGTAGAGTGGAAAAAGCTTCTGAAGGAGAGAGGTATGTGGGGAAAAAGAGGGGGGGGGGAAATACATATAAGATAAAATAAACAAAAATATGGAACGTAGGGGTAGGAGATAGGTGTATATAACTAAATGTTTCTGCTGTGAGTACAATTGGCATATGATGTAATATGTTTTGTGGATGGTAACTCCTATTTTATGTTTTATTTGGCGTGATATTTGCCACTGGGGTCTGGGCTCCTGAATAGGCGATTTCAACGCCAGGTATGAAGGGTGGGTTCCTCACGGGAGGGTGTGGGAAGGGTTATAGGGGGGTTAGAAAATGTGTAAAATTGTCCTCGTATTGTGCAAGATTGCTTTTTCATGTTAATTGCTCTAGATGTTTGGTAAGATCAGTAATTTATGAGTGGATCAGTTCATATAAAATTTCTCTCCTGGAACGTCAATGGTTTAGGATGCAGCAGGAAACAATGGAGGGTCTGTGTATTTAAGGAGTACGGAAGCCCATATTATTTTGGTACAGGAAACTCATTTAGAGGCAAAATTATGTGAACAAGCCTTTCGTACATTAGGGTGGGTTGAGGATGTATTATGTTCACATCAGACAGGTTGCACCAGAGGTGTTGCCATAATCATTAGATCGAATAAAGGGATTAAGGTCCAGAAATGGGAAACAGACAATTCAGGTAGATGGCTAGTGGCGGCTCTCTATAGCTGGTTTGGCCTTCACGTGTGCAGTGTACTACGGCCCGAATGAGGATGATTCAGGTCCCATTTTAAAATTGAATGCATGCCTCTTACAGTACCCTGCCCCGGTTATTTTAGGGGGAGATTTTAATTTGGTTTTCGATGGGCAGGTAGATCGGACCTCAAGGGCTAAATACTGTGTTCCAACTAAAACTTTGACATCATTGAAGTATATTATGAAGGATTATAATCTATTGGATATTTGGAGAGTGAAAAATCCAGTTCACAGAGTATTCCTTCTACAGTAAGAAATATAAGCAATTTTCAAGAATAGATTTTTTTTTTTTTTGGCGGATCAATCCTTGCTTTCCAATACTGTCTCGACCGCCTATACTTTGGTGGGCCTTTCTGACCATTCAGTGGTCGAACTTGTTCTTAGTTTAAGACTTACAAATACAGTAACTAGATGGACACTCGATAGATCACTCCTCACGGATGACAAAGTGAAGGTCCTAGTAAGTACGGGAATAACCGATTTTTTTAAAAAAAAAATTTAATTTTTTTTTAAATTTTAATCTGGTTTCCGCCACAGTACAAATGGTTTGGGAGTCCTTCAAAGCTTATTTAAGAGGCTTGTTAAGCTTGCAAATGTCATACAGGAGAAATTCGTAAGAGAGAAGAAATAGAGGATATTAAAGCTATAAAAGATAAAGAATTAGATTTACAAAGGGCTGCTTTGGTAGACAGGGAGAGGATCCCCAAACTTGAGAGAGAACTGCTGGAACTACAAGCAGCGTTTAGCGCGAAGTGTGATAAGATTAATAAAGAAAAATGGGAGGCCAGCAGGCTGAAAAATTTTGAGTATGGAGAAAAGTGTGGAGCCCTCCTAGCCTGGAAATCAAGGGTGGATAGGGTTAGGAATAATATAAAGGCTGTAGTACAAAGGGATTCGGGCTTATTAACCTCAGAGGATGAATTGATTAGAGATGAGGCTATGGGGTTTGTCTACTTTATATCAAGAGGATACTAGAGTTTGATTGGGCGAGGTAGATGAATGGCTCAATTTTGGTAATCTGCCTCAACTGACAGACAGAGAAAATATATTTAGCCAGCGAAATCAAAGAGGGTGAAATATTGGAACAATTAAAGAAAATGAGCAGAGGGAAAGCCGCTGGCCCAGATGGGCTCCCGATAGAAATTTATTCTGATAATCCTGAAACGGTGGTTCCCGTTCTTAAGACACTTTTTAATAGTATCCTTCTACAAGGAGAGCCTATACCTCCATCTTGGTCGGAGCCACTATAACCTTGCTAGTTAAACCAAACAAAGACCCACAAAAAATGGAGTCGTATAGACCAATTTCGTTGTTAAATTCGGATCTAAAAAGTTTTTCAGGGATACAGGCTACTAGATTGGCGAGATCCATTAAAACAATTGTACACCCTGACCAGAGAGGGTTTATACCAGGGAGGCAGCTCAACGAACTCACGTTTCAGGTTTTAGGAGCAACAGATTATGCTGAAGTGAAAGGGCTGCCGCTGGCCATCATAGCAATAGATGCAGCCAAGGCCTTCGATCGGGTGAATTGGGGGTAACTTTGGGCCTCTTTGAGGAAGTTTTGGCTTCCCTCTATTTATAGAGGCGGTTAAATCCTTATACTCTGGACCTCATGCAAAAGTTTTAGTGAATGGGGGGCTATCGGACTGGTTCAATATCACTAGGGGTACAAGGCAGGGTTGCCCCTTGTCCCTATTATTGTTTAATGTTTATATAGAGCCTTTTGTTTGTACACTTAGAAGAGAACACAATCATTCCTTTTAAAATTGGCGAACTGGAGTTGAAAACCGCACTGTATGCGGATGATCTTTTATTATATACTTCTAATCATGTCAAGGCAATCCCTCGGCTTTTTGAACTAGCAGAGGAATTTGGAAGAGTCTCGGGGTATAAAGTTAATAAGGAAAAAACGGATATAATGGGTTGGAATAATTTAATCCCGATGGAAGGGGCTAAACAAAAAATCAGATACTTAGGAATATTTTTAACTCAGAAATTAGCTGATATTTCTAAAACTAGTTGGTTGCAGGTTGTTAAGGAAGCTTGTAAGCTAATGTTGAGATGGGGGAAGTATCCCGCTTAATATCTACGGGAGAGTAAATCTCGTTAAAATGATTATCCCCCCAAAATGTTTCTTTTTAATTCTATCCCATTACTACTTAACCATAAGGGTATTGCCTCTCTTAAAGGGAAGATAAGTTCATTTATATGGGCCACCAAATCGCCCAGGATAACGTGGAAGAAATTGAGGAGGGGTTTGAATGTAGGGGGACTGGCTCTACCTGACTTGCTAATTTACTGCCATGCCTTTCAATTTAAGAATTTTAGAATTCTAGTTAATAAATTGGACTCTTCCTCACAAGGCTCTACTACATGACCAACCACAGGGTCTCGAGTGTTTCCTTCTTAAATTTGGAGACCAAACATTTTTTAAAAAGGTCCGCCTCAAGATTTTACAAACAGCACTTAAGAATTGGGGATTTATTCGGAAAACTCTCAGGATCCCTTATTTCAATCTATATGCCCCAATCTGGGATTCCCCAGGCACTCCTGAATGCCTCCTAGATCAACTATCTCAGTGTGAGAAGTTGGCCTGGTATATGATGCTCACTAGTTAAAGTGATCACCTTGTACCATGCCAAGCAACCCTTATGGTGTGGTTGTAAGTCAACCTTTTCGGACTAGCTGCCCTAGTGGTAGCGTAGGCTAAGCAGTCTTTGAGGCTAAACTCGTGAAGCGTGTTAAGCCAGCTGTTTTACCAAATGCAACCCCCTTTTATACCAATGAAAGGACACCACACAGATATATATTCAAAATATATATGTATTTATTTCTCAAAGTAACCCCTAGTCTCTTTATGAGCACAGGAGCACAAATCGTCAAACAAGATTACAGTAGAATACACAGAAGTTGCACTTTATATGGATAGGCCCTGGTGGCCGCTCGAACCATATACTAAAATAGTGGTATAAGTACCACGAACAGAAAAGGGAAAAGGCCTAGGGCCTCTAGAATCGCTGGGCCTACAAGGAGCTAACTTCAGTTAGTGACCAGGAGGTCCACGGGTGGCGTGTGCAGAGCAAATAGTCACACGCGTGCTCCCATAGGTTTCAATGGGTGCGTAAAAAGTACAAAGTTACTGCAAGGAGGATCTTCCGGATGGACTAGGAACTCAAGATTTGGAACACAGGCACTAGAGATGTAATACTACACTTGGGCACAGGAGTGCCAGCTTTACCTCACCCACAGGAAGCGGGTGCATAGGCCTCGAAGTGCGTCGGGTTTCTTCTATCTGTTCCGTGGAGCCTGAAGACAAAGATGCTGCAGGCGGTCGGTCCGGGAGAGATGCGGTGGATCCAAGGGTGGATCGGAGATGTTGAAGACCTGTAAGCAGAGGGGACAGTGTTCAGTCACTAGCCAGTGACCAGCGTGGCACCAGGTGGGTACCAGGCAATGTCGGGTGCAAACAGGAAGAAAGGTGTAGCTTGTCTCTGCAGCCACGTGGTCCCTGGAGGTCGACGACGTCCAGGAGTCGGTTCACGAGCTGTCCCACGCAGGCTCTCGCTGTCGGCGGTGTCGGCGACTTGATCGAAGCAAACAAGCCTTGGCAAAAGCAATTGTGGTAGGAGATGAAATAAGCTGATGGTTCTGACCAGCAAGGTCAGAGGGACTGCTCCTTTGGAGGGGAGCAAGGGCCAGTCTGGAGTAACCAGACCAGCGGTGTATTTCGTAAAGTTCGTCGCCAAGATGGCTACTAGCCAGCGGGCCAGCAACCGGTTAGGCGCGTCGAGTGGCAAAATGCAGAAGGGCCCCACGCAGATCGTGGAGATGCTGGAGGGCTCACCTTTGGTGCAGATGCTGCTCGAGGGTTGGGCTTCTCAGATCCCAGAGCACAACTTGGAGGGAGCCTCGGTTGCTGCACTTGCAGCTTATCGTAGTCGTTCCAAGATGGCTGGCTCCACGTGTCTCGTTGCCTCCACGGGTCTCCTCTTTTCAGGGACTGTGGATCGGGCGGTGAGAGGTCTGGAGGTCCAAGTCTTGTCAGTCTCTAGGCTCGGGCTCCGACGGGAGGCGGCGGCGGCAAAGCAGACGTTGATTCGCTGGATGGTGCTTGCGTTAGCAAGGTGGTCACTCCCTGACCACAGGGGAGATTTCCTTCAGTCTTCTGTGCAGCAGAATGTCGAAGTTCCCGTCTTCTTCTTAGTTTCAAGTTGATTCCAGGATGTCTACGGGTCTTAGGACACAGCTCCTACCTTTAAGCGGATTCTAGGGGCCGGACTACCTGCTAGGTCCCTCCCTATGGGTGGGACCAGGAAGGGGGGTGGTTACACCCCCAATCCTTTGTCCAGCTCGCCCCAGGCCCGGGACTGGTGTGCCCCAGGACCGGTTTGAACTGGCATATGCACCGAGGCTCCTTGTGAGCCACAGGCATGTCTGGTTTCTTTCAAGCCCTACCTGACCAATACACAAAATCCTGTCTGGGGTGGTGCATGCACCTCCCCTGGCAGGAAACCCTTTGTCCACACCTCCCAAGCTGGAAGGACTCCCAGCAGCAGGAGGGCAGACTTGTGTCTGTGGTGGCAGCATCCATTTTGTGGAGCTGAGGCTATGTCTGATTTTACCTGGGTTTCAGGTACTGTACATGTCGTGTCCCTCTAGAAGGGTGGAATGCTAACCCCGTCGCCAGAATTGGCGAGGGGTTAGTATTCCAATTCGTATGACACCTTACTCGACATGTTTTGATAAAGCCAAACCAAAGATAGCATTTAACCGCGAGGTTCATAATGCACTTAAGAGTATATGGTATGACGATATCTGGAAACAGTAGAAGGAAGTTGTTCCGACCAGTGCAGACAGGCTCAGCTCATGCCAGAGCACCATCTCACATGGAACCAAGCACTCTGCCTTCAGGATTGTTAAGGCCTGCCATAGGAGTGACTTATAGGTTACCAGGTGTCCCATTTAAGGTTAGGTATAGGTATACTACACCTTAGTAAGAGGTGATTACACCAACTTACCCCAGCTGAGTGATCAGCCAGTTGTGTCAGATTGTTAGGCCAAGCCTGGGGTGGCATAATGCATGCTTCAGCCCCTGGCAGGCCTTGGGTACACCAATGCCCTGGGTACCTAGTGTACACTGGTACAGGGGCTGACAGGGTGATCCAACCAATTGGGTATGTACCTAGGGTACATGGAGTCCATTTTAAAGAGAGAACAGCCAGGCTGAGATCCTGAATAGCAGGATCTCAGGCCAACTAAGTCGAAAAACCAGCTAGACACTAGGCAAAAATTTGGGGGTAACCATAGTCTGATATCCACCTTCCTACACTCAGACTCTTAAATTAGCAGGGGTCAAAGTATGGGGAGACTTGTGTTGTGAGTTCAGGCTTATGGATTGGGAGTCTCTAGCAAATCTAACGAATGGATCCCTAACTAGGTTTAAGTTTTACCAACTGTCTGCGTGGTGGGTTAGACAATCTTGGGGACCGACAGTGGATTTCCCAATCTTTGATTCTATTTGTAGGGTGGGAGGCTGGAAACGGGAAGTCTCGTTTTGGTATCAAACACTGGTTGGTTTTGGGGATAGTTTAACTTTAGAGGTAGAGAAACTTTGGGGCAATGGCCTAATAGGGAATACGGAGGAGATGCAAGAAATTTGGAGAGACTCGTTTCTTATGTCTCAGAGAATCATTAAACCCACTAATTTGAGGAGAAACCATCTGTTTACAGCTTATAGGGTCTATTGGACTCCGGCTAAATTGTCCCGGGTTTCATCAGATAATTTCTTTTGTCCAAGATGTAAATTTCCGGTAGCAGATGATAGCCATATGTTTTTGGATTGTCCTAAGATCTCCGGTTACTGGGGGTCCGTTTGCCGTTTTCTGGAAGAGCTCTTAGGTGTACCAATCACCTGTTGTCCCAGATTGATCTTTTATGGTATTTTACCAGGATATAATACAAATATTGCTGCACAACTTGTGTTTTATGTGATTGTCCTTGCCAGGAGAGAAATCTGTAGACAATGGAAGTCTGAGATCCCTCCTAAATTTGCTGATTGAGAAATATTATGTGGATTAGCCAGTCACACATTGCGTGTGATCAAAGGAGTACGGAGACGCTTTGGTCTCCACTTCTGGCCTGGTTAAAGAAAGATTGATGGGTCCAATGATTAAGCCAGGGGTTTGTGGTCCATCCTTTCCTAGCACCAACGTGATTCCCAGTGGGAAACGGAAATGGATAAGGAGACAGCCCTTCTCTGGGGGGAATCCAGCGGCTGCACATAGGCCCCGAGGGCAGGAAAAGAGATGGCCGGTGTGGAGGGCCTGGATAGTTCCCATCTAGAGCAATCACTTTCTGGCGTATGTATGAGGACAAAAGAATTACCTCTAGTTTGCCAGTGTCAGTACTTTGTCCATGATGCATGTCATGATGAGAATAAAACAAGTTACTTACCTGTTAGAAATGGGGGTCTCTAGTTGGCAATGGCTGTAGTGTATACTACACGAAGGTGCTTCTGGTGGAAGGGTTAGAGACTAGATGGCCCACAAAATAAATCTTGGTACCTTTGCAAGTCAATGAAAAGCATTTGCTGCACATAGACCTTCCAAAATCTTTTGTCATCCCTGCAGCCTTTTTATTACTTTGTAGGAACACTTATAGAGTGGCTTTATTGATTATTTGGTGATTTCAGAAAAATTCTTGGTGGAAGTGGTATGGAGGGTGCTTGAGATGAAACTGATGCTCTTGGGTATAATGGATTATTGGGGAAGTCCACATGGGAAGAGAACGCTAGTATGTATGGAGCTACTAGAAGCTAAGAAGGACATCGCTAAGCACTGGCAGTGGAGGATAGCTCCCACAAAATGGTTAGGAGGGATGGACTCTTATTCCACAGAGTAAGAATCAGTGTACAGAGCACATGGGTTTAAAAATAAACATACCAAGTCTAGGCTACAGGCAGAACTACTACCAGAGCTTTGTTTCCGGTCTGTATTACTTTAAAGACAATCTTATTGATACTTTCATTGTTTACTATCCCATCAAATGTATGTTACAAAATGATTTTGCTGTGAATCACAGGGGATTACCTGTGCACGTTCCTGAACTTAAAATCAATAAACAAAACATTCTGCCTCCCATCCCTCCACCCCCTCCCCCCCAAAAAACAAAAAAAAATGTGTAGGGATACCAAGCACAAGCCAGCTCCTGCGTGTTAACATAATTATCTGCTGGTCTTTTAGCTTCATGGTCACAATAAGACGTAGAGTAGGCTTTTAATATGAAACATTGGAAGGTAACTTTATCTGCTGCTTAACTACATGTCTTCAAATAAGCAGTCGGGTGTCCTGAATCCGAATGCGACCATATTGCTTTCCACCATTGCAACTACTGGTATGGAACATATCAGTGAGAGGCTAGTTAGGTAGCAATTTCATTATCCCCTATGATTTCTCTCTTTTCATGGTCTTGTGACTTTCAGATATAAACCTTCACTTTCTTATAATGGATATCCCCATTTGGATGTGATTTTAACACTGTTCTTTCATTTAAAGGCAGGTTCTTTATTTTTTCATTCACATCTGGTCCCAACCTGTGAGCTTCTGCCTGTGTGATCAGCGCATTGACAGTCCATGACTATCATGCATGGGTCAGATGAGTGCTGCTCTACTCACTACCTGGTTAAAACCAACAGACCTACGATTACTCGCAGAAAGGCTAGTTTGTTCTCAATGAGGCGACCACCTTCAAATTTTTCTTTCAGCCCCCAAATTAATTTATCATACTACCCCCTAAGGGAGATAACCCACTTGCTAGCTTCTTGTTGGTTGTGAATGTGCCGTAGAGCTTTTTTCTTACCATCTTCAATCTCTTGACTTTAGTATTTTCTTCTATGAAAAAGATGTCCATAGCTGGATCAAGGAAATCCAGTGCCAATAATCCATAAGCATAAAAGGTGCACAGTGCAACAAAGTTTGGACGATAATTAAGGTGGGGAATGTTTTCTGAACAGGCCCTCTGACAGCAACATAATGTAAATATTTCATCAATGAGGGCAAATCTTAAGGGAATGTAGCGGATGGTACAGGAGAACAATTGCCCCATCATTTACTGGGCATTCTCATTGGAGGTCCGATTGATTTGACAAGCCAAGGGAGACTTTGGTCCTATCTGGAATCCCTTTTCCCGCTTGGCATTTCTCTTGAGAGCTGGTCCTGGTGATTACTATTCCTAATCTTGACGCTGTTAAGGGTCTTGAAAACATACTTCACCCTCAAACCTCAAAGTAGAAATTGTGCCACAGTGCCTTATCTTATGATGTCTAATGGCACACTGTTAAAGCTTTGAATGTAATTTCCATCAACAGCGATGTTTCATTCGACAACGTTGATCTCCTTAGGAGAAATGTGCATTTTCCACACACACACACACACACACACACACACACACACACACACACACACACACACACACACACACACACACACACACACACACACACACACACACACACACACACACACACACACACACACACACACACACACACACACACACACACACACACACACACACACAGACACACACACACACCTTTCCACAGCAATGTATGTGGCTTTCAACAGTAATGTGACCAACAAAATTAGGGAATGTAACCAGTTGAGGTTGATGGAGAGAAGTTGGCACGTGAACAGTGTCTCGTATTTGAAGCACAGTAGGAACTTTGGCAATGAAGCTTCTCCTCAATACTGGAAAAACAGGGGGCGTGGCTAGTAGCCGAGCAAAATGGCCGCAGCCTAACAGAGCTCCGAGCCCACGGGAGTCTCTGTAAGGATCGCGGATGTTCTGCAGGAGCGTCTGGAGTCGTGAAGAAAGTCCACAGTCGTCTCCCGTGTTCCTCCGACTCTATCAAACTCTAGAGTGCGGAGAACCCACTGGGGAAAACAGGGAAACAAAACAAGGATAGGTGGGGGGAACCGGTAGGTCTTGATGGGTGATTCTGGCAGGAGGAACAGCAGGAGCGGGATGGATCTTGGCAGGAAGAATAAGAGGGCCTCCCAGCTGTAATACAAATATGGTTAGAGGAATATCTCTGTACCGCCACCTATGCTCTTTCTTATCTTTACTTCCCCAACACCTACCAGGAGTTTCGTCAGCTGCTTAGGTATTAGTCTGCGGGAACATGCAGGTGTTATTCTAGGTAAGTAGTTCCTTTGCGGGCAGCTGCGGAGAGTAGGTATACAGAGATCGTAAACTCAGGAGGTAGATTATGCCACTGTTTCATAGAAGAGGATTAGGAAGGACAAGTACTGTGCTTTTTATGGAGAAGTATGGGAAACCTAACCCCCTGCTCAATGGCCCTCGCAGTAATCACCACCGGATTCCTGATATAAGCTCAGGAGGACGTAGGGGATGGATATAAAGCCAAATGATATATACTGGGTGCACGTGAAGGGAAGTAAATGATACTGGGGGCGTGGTACAGACACAAAGGAAAAGACTCCAAATATGCACAACCTTGGAGTTACCTTAACAGCAGGCAATAACACAACTACACACACGCCTGATAAGGCTTCAGTTTGTACTCTCTAAGAAATGTGGCGTTGGTCTGAAGACACCAAGACAGGAAGCGCTGGCAAGGGAGTTCACGCTCCGCCTATCCCCTTCTTACTCCCATGTAAGGAGCGACGCGAGACAGTAACCCCCCGCACAACTAAGCACCCAGCAGACCTTACTTGACTGGTACCACAACCAGAGGGAGCGGGTGTAACCCTCGCAATATCTCCTGGAGAGAGAGAAAGAACACCGCCAGCGCCACACTCCACCAGGATCCACAACGTAACGACCACAGGAGCCGGGAATCGTCCGCGACTCGCAACAGGAAACCGGAACTACAGCAACAGGAAGTCAGGCAAGAACACTCGGGACGGAAATGGGGCTCAATGCTAGAACGCGAAGCAGCGTTTACACGCCCTTCGCCCTTTAAATACTCACTGCCGGTAGGGGCTTAACCGCGGGGCATGACAGTCTCTCCCCATAAATCTGTCTACTAATCCTGATACTGCACGGCCGTCACCGACCAGTTTGGGATCCGATATGCCTGTGGAATAAATTGGGCTGCTCGGGAGGTGCGATGGAGGAAGCCTTTTGAAGGACGGAGCGATCGCGGCCCAGGTGCCATGCTGAGACTGGGACCTCACGTACTTTTTGGGCCCGCGAGGGGGCAGTGCGGGACGGCCAAAACACAACGTGGGGCCGATGGTGAGGAAAAACGGCCCTACCGGAGATACAGCTAGCGGAGGTGCGCGACTGTGCACGGGGGCGCCCGCTCCGGCTCTGACAAGGACGTAGAAAGGGAGCCGTGTGACGAATCTCCAATTGCTCCTGGGACCTCTGAAACAGTGAGTACGGGACCCGATTGAATCCTGGAGAAGAAACCCCAAGGGACAGACAATCGGGCAAGGTGCGGCACAAAGAAGCAGAGTCTGTGCTGAAAGAGGACCCGGGGGGCGAGGAGATTGATAACCCATTGCACCAGGGCCCCTGAGTGAATGCTGGACAACGTCTGGGAGTGTATTGAGAGGAGGCGGAAGGATGGGCAGCCTGAGTTGTTCATATAACACTGAAGACTGCTACTGCCAGTAATTACACATTGTGCTAAGAGGTCCCCTACCTGAAAAGGTGCAAAAATCGCCAAAGGTCCAGATCAAACCCGCATGTGATTTCCCCCCCCCCCCCCCCCCCCCCCCCCCCCAGCATACCTTTGGGGGTGCGGTGAGGCCTGTACAGAGAGACTCGGGGACGGCTCTGGAACGTGGTCTGTTGAAATCCCACTGCGACAGGAGCATAGTCACACCCTCCCATCAACCATAATAAGACGCTGAGGGGAGTCAGCAGAAAACCCGAAAGGCCGCGTGTGGATGACGATCGCATGGCAGGCAGCGGCGACTACTGCCCGCAAACCGTGACTATGGTGGTGCTCCTGGTCAGTGGGAGAAGATGGGGGGGCAGAGGCCCAAGTGGTCAGCCAACTGCCAGACTGGACAAATACGCATATAATGAAGAACCGGCGCAGTCCTCACAGACAGACGCTGTTCGGGCAGCTGTCCCTATGGTGGATAAATAGGATGAGGTCACACTGAAGGATGTAATAGCCGCCCCGCAAACAGTCCAAACCTCCATTGGCATGATTTCCACAGATATCTCCCTAATACGGGCGGACTTCTCAAAAATGACGACTGGTAGAGGTCGAAACCACAGTGGCTGTGCTTTCCACGGCCACTGCTACCCTGCAACGACAAGTGAAAAACCTGGAAGAAGATAAGATGATCATGGCTAAACTGTACGACTAGGAAGGCCGCTCACGACGCAATAACGTGCGACTCGTTGGTGTACCGGAAAATGCAGTTGGACCAGCCCTAGACCTCTTTGTGGAGGAGCTAATTAAGAATCCATTGCAACCACGGGGCTTGCCCAGTTTCTTCTCTGTAGAGAGGGCGCACCACGTACCAGGTGGCAGGCTGCGCCCAGGGGCCCCCCAGACCAATTTTGGCACGTATATTCAATTTTCGGGATCATGACTCAATTCTGCACTTGGCAAGAATAGCCCCCGTTCCGGATTGACAACAGTGCTGTCACACTCTACCCGGACTACACGGCAGTGGTTACCAAACAGACGCAACTTCCTAGAAGTGAAGAAAGAGATGCACGCCAGAGAACTCAAATACTCTATGCTTTTCCCGGCAAAACAGAGTGGAGGCGGGGGGGAAGACCTGGTTTTTCGCGACACCAGAAGAGGCTCAGGAGTGGCTGGAGGGAAGGCGCCCAGCTACAGGATCCAGGTCGTTAGGGAAACATCAGCAACACCGAGTGACTGAATCACAATTAACCAAGACCGGAGAGCGCAGAGAACCAGGAGACTAATTATTCTTTGATGAACAAACCCACAGTCGAGGCTACAATCCCTGACGTCGGTGCCTGACAGAAGGGGACCGATATCGCCATCCAGGGCTACCGAAAAGACCAGTTTCATACTGCAGGAACTTAATGTCGGGGCTTGACTCAACCAGGACACTGAGGCATGGGCGGGCGCTCCTTACAGGTATGAGGGCTATATAATAGTTGCCGTGGGAGTATGTACATTCCAGGGAGAGACTTTTGGGGATCATCGGAAGACTCAACCCCCCCCCCCCCTTTACCACGGTACAAGTTATGGGGTTAAAGCACTCTGCTTAGTTGGGGTGGCGGGCAGTTCTAAAACCGGCGGGCAGGGAGGGGGGACACAGTTTGCAGAGTTATGTTTGTTTTTATTGTTTCGGATCCACAAACTATTAGATGGTACTATGTAATGTTGCTTTACATGCTGTGCAACACATTGCACTGGTCGACTACGGCACTTGCACATGGCACACACACTAACACGACCTAACGGAACGGGCACCCATTCGCTGACGCCAGATGCATCAGGACCCCCCTTGCCTATCATATCCTGGAACGTTAATGGACTGGGTAACAAGATAAAGAGAGGGCTGGTACTCCAAGATCTAAAACGCAAAGCCCCAGCAGCGGTGGCACCAATTCAAGAGTCTCACTTTGTAGGATCAGCCTGTAAAGCTTTGGATAGATGGGGATTCAAGATGATGGCCCACTCTGCATTCACCTCTGGCTCTCGGGGGGTGGGGATACTGATACATAAAAGCTTTCCTCTGATTGGCAAAGGATCATGGACTGACGACCAGGGCTGTTTTGCAGCAGTACGTCAGTGGGTATATATTCCACCCACTCTGCACCAAACGACCTTTCATGCCTTGTGAAAAGTTTTGTTAAACCTCCCGCCGGGAGAACTGATTGTGGGTGGGCGACTTCAATGCCACGATGGACGCTACCATAGATCGTACACCCCCCAGAAACCTCACCAGCACTAATCCTATATTTAAGATGCATTGGGACTAGTCTGTCTGGCGCGCCAGATACCCACACGGCAGCTCTTAATAGTCCCTCGAGGATAGATTATATT
Source organism: Triturus cristatus (assembly GCF_964204655.1). NCBI lineage: Eukaryota > Metazoa > Chordata > Amphibia > Caudata > Salamandridae > Triturus > Triturus cristatus. The sequence continues at coordinate 943,338,080 of NC_140579.1, forward strand.
TTAACACTCGCGACTACCCCGGGGAGACACTTTGAGATATTCCATTTGTCTAGGGGCATCTTGGACCACTCACCGGTTCAAATCACATATCCCAGGGCAGAGACGAATCTTTCCTCTCTACCCCGGGAATCTCAAGATTCCCATGATTGGGATGGGTCTCTTAAAGGCCACAGAGCAATATTTTACTGAAAACGTGCATTCGGTGGCATCCCCCACCACCCTATGGGAGGCTTACAAACCAGTGATCCGTGGACATGCTATCTCGTTAATCACCAGACATAAGCGGGAGCAGCGACACCTAGACGCCCTGGAGCAGGGAGTGTTCCGGGCAGAAATTGCACACACTACCAACGCTACTGCAGCCACGATTCATGACCTAACTCTAGCACACCAGGAATATAGGGCATACGCTTGGGAGGCAGCCAAAGCTCGAAACACTACAACGCAGCACACGATATACGAACTGGGGGACAAGACGGGTAGGCTGCTCGCTTGGCTAGAAAGACTGGAGAGGGCCAACCGCTGGGTGTCCCAACTAGATTTGGCAGAAAGCACTATTACTGCAGACCCACAACAAATAGCTAACACGCTTGCGGCCCACTATGAGAAAGTTTACACACCCACAGTCACGGCTACCATAGACGTAAACTTGGCCTTTCTCCATGACATTCGCTTACCTACATTATCGCACACAGTGATGCAAGACTTGGAGACTGCTCTGACGTCGGACGAATTGGCGTTGGGTGCACTCCACACAGGGAAAGCGATGGGGCCTAACGGAATGCCAGTAGATTTTTACAAAAAGGCGGCTACATCTATCATGCCCCATCTGCTTAATATGTACAATGATAGTCTAGACCAAGGGATACTGCAGAGAGATCAACATTTAGCCACTATTGTAGCAATACGTAAACCACCGCAGGATTTCATGTCGTATCGTCCGATATTCTTAATGCGGAAGCTAAAATATTGGCAAACACACTAGCACTCCGTCTGCAACCGCACCTTACTACTCTTATACACCCGGACCAATCGGGCTTTATGCCGGGCCCTAACACAGCCCTCAGTTTAAGATGTCTGAATGTGAGTAATGGCCCGCATACCTACCATACAAGAAGATGCGGCGATCCTCTCCTTAGACGCACGTATGGCGCTTGACCTTGTCGAATGGCCATTTTTATTCGCGGTCCTTCAGCAGATGGGTTTTGTCCCCAAGTTCTGTGCATGGGTTCAACTGTTGTATACTAAACCCCTGGCGCAGGTGGTGGTGAACGGGCGCATCTCGAGACTTTTCACTGGGCAGGGGTACGAGGCATGGCTACCCCCAATCGCTGCTCCTCTTTGCGCTAGTATTATAGCCACTAGCGGCAAGGATAAAACAAGATCAGATCTGTGGGATGAGGTGGGAAATGGGATGTTAAGACCGTATCTCGCTCTATGCGCATGATGTACTGCTATACATGACGTTCCCGGCACGCTCAATAATTAGCTTACTGGACATCTGTACCGCATACGGGAAGGTTTCCGGGTACACTTTAAATTCGGCGAAGTCATTACTATACGTCTTATACGGCCCCACTCCGAGGCTACCGCCGGGCTGTAAGCTGCAGGTTGCAACTAGGGGATTCAAATATCTAGGGATATTCATCACGCCCCAACCAACGCATTTCATTGAGGAAAACCTCATGAAACCTCTAGCAAAGTTCTCCAGCGACATGAAACACTGGAGGTCCTTACCACTAACGTTGCTGGGTAGAGCTGCCCTCTTTAGAATGATGGCGTTGCCTAGGCTCCTATATGCCCTACAAAATACCCCATTCCTGGTTCCCTGTGCGTATTTCAAAGTGATTGACGCGGAAGTCACTACTTTACTGTGGGATGGGAAGCCAGCGCACATAGCGAAGCGCAAACTAACTCTGAGCTGGTATGATGGGGGATCGCTTTACCGAACATAAAAATGTATTATTGGGCCTCACAACTTATGATTATAAACCATTGGCTACATGCATCGCAGGAAGAGCCTGCTTTTCGAATGGATAGATATGTCCTTCCGACTGGCCGCATTCTGAGAGCCCTATACACTAACACAAGGAAGAACACCCTCACGGGCCCGACTACGCATACGATCAAAATATGGCACACCGTGCAGTGGGCACTGGGATGGGACGGTAGATAAATGCAGGCTACACCACTTTGGGCAACCCAGAGGCTAGGTAAACTACACAACACTAAAGGATTTAAATAGTGGGACCTCATTGGTATCTCTAAAATTGGAGACCTCTGGGTAAGGGGGGGGGGGGGGTGGGGGGGGAGGTTGTTGCCTTTGCCCAACTTCAAGAAAAGTATGACATGGCGACAACCAAAATGTTCAGTTACACGCAGATAAGACACGCACTGATGAGCAATATACCACTAGGCATGCAGCTACCAGAGGCCTCACCATTAGAAGACAGACGCCTTACTGATCACATGAGTACAAAGACCATCTCCCAAATTTATAGTAAAATTATAAACAACCACCCGGACCCCACGGCGGCCCTACGGGAACACTAGCAGGCTGATGTGGGATTTGGACGACTTGGACTGGCAGGAGGCATTAGCATCTCCACGAGAGGTGGCGATCTCCTCCAAACTCAAGTTATTACAGCTAAAGATCCTCCATCGCATATACTACACACGCATTACGATGCATACACTGGGCCGAGCGCCCGACCCCTTATGCTTATGACGATGTGGAATACCAGGCACATTTTATCACATCGTATGGCAATGTCCGCTGATTGAACCCTACTGGGAAAAAGTTGTGTGTGTGATCTCGTGGGTGGGGGAGGTGGAGGTACCACCAGAACCTAAAAGGTGCCTCCTCAACATCTGGGAACCTACGGATCTGAACTTGAGGATGCAGGAATGGGCAGTGCTGGGGATGACAATTGCTAAACGTAATATAGCATAAAACTGGGGTTCGGAGCTGCCCCCCACATATCGACAATGGAGAAACGACATGGACAGCGCAATGGTGGCAGAAAGAGCGGTATATTTGCACAGAGGTTACCCCAAGAAGTGGTCTAGAATATGGGGTAAATGGAACGCATTTAGAGGGAACGTATGTGAACCCCCATGGGCAGAATTTATCTCGCAGGTCAGTGCACAACGGGTGTATCAAAATTATATATTCATGTTTTGCTATGCTGCTATATGCTATGAATGTTGAAAGGTCAAATGGTTTTTATGTTCATGCATGCGAGACAAAGGTCAAATATACTGTACATTAAGAGACAAGTACCTTTTCATATACGCTGTGAATATGAAACAAGTGGATCTTATTTGGTCATGGTTAAATTCAATGACATATTTTATTTAAAAAAAATACTTTGAGAGCGAGGGAAAGAGGGGGTACATCCTGCTCCCCAATGTAATGCTAGACTTAATGTGGACGAACCCACTATGTGTATGTGTTACAATCACTATGTGTGGTAAGTACATGGACCCATTAGGTGTACTTAAAAGACCCCTCACACACCAACCTATATGGTGTCATGCTTCATCATTGGGGTCCCAACTGGATGGCCGAGTGCCCCCCCCCCTCCCCCCTGTTGTGCTACGACGCCTGGTTACAGCAGAGCTGGTGTGGTGCAGATATGTGATGTGACGTGAATTGATTATGTTAAAAATATCTCTGAGAATCCTTGCCTTTAGACTGTAATATTGGCTGCTCAGGATATGGTTAAGATATATATGTGATGCAACTATCAGGAGATTATTACCATTAGTTGACTATGTGTTGAGGTGGAATGTGCCACGCTGGCACTGAAAGAAAACTTCTTTGAGTTTGAGGGCCAACTCTATCTACATAAGTACGGTACCTCAATGGGGAGCGTTTTCGCCCCCAGTGTGGCCGGCCTCTACGTATACAATTTTGAGACCAAACATCTATTCCACAACATGTCACGGATCTCAAAAATAAGGTTCTATAAACGCTACATAGATGACATCCTACTCATCTGGGAAGGAGAAACCGAGTCACTCACAACATTCTGCCAATGGCTGAACACTTGCGACCCAAATCTTAAATTCACGCGTAGCTTTGACCATAACAAGACCACATTCCTAGATCTGGGCATTGAAGCTGACGGAGGGTATCTGAAGAGTAAAACCCACTTCAAACCCACGGCCCGCAACTCACTCCTACATTTCGCCAGTTTCCACCCCAGGTCACTGCGATAATCTCCCTTGCCCTTGCGGACAGTACTTCTGGCTCCGTAGAAACTGCAGCGATGTGGGAGACTACAAAGACCAAGCAAAGGATCTAAGCAAAAAGCTACTGAAGCATGGATATCCTAAACACATCCCAGAGAAAGCCAAGAAACGAGCACAGAATCAAAACCGCGAAGGGCTCATTGAGATACAGACACGTGAACCCACCCTAACACTGTTGACATGTGTAACTACCTTCAACAGCGCCTCTAACGAACAAGTTACTTACCTTCGGTAACGCTTTTTCTGGTGCATACAGTATCTGCCTGTGAATTCCTCACCTTGTAAAATATCCCCTGCGCCAGCAACATTCGGAAACTTTTGTAGCGCTCCACGCCGACGAGGACGACGTCGCAGAAGCACGGCTCCGCTCGCGGCTCCGCTGACGTCACTGGATCCATAAGAGGACCTCGTTGGCGTGATGACATCAGTTCCTCCCTTTTTTCGGTGCCTTCGAGGCACACGGACGGACTAACCGCAATATATATGTATACACAGTACATAATACACAAAACACAGTGTGAAGATAATACAGGAAGGCAAAAGAAATAGCATTCTTCCTTTGACAGTAAGAAATGAATTTTGAAGCATCATCACTATTGTAAGTATACAAGGGTGGACAACGGGGAGGCGGGTGGGTCAGTGAGGAATCCACAGGCAGATACTGTATCCACCAGAAAAAGCGTTACCAAAGGTAAGTAACTTGTTCTTCTGATGGATACATCAGTGGATTCCTCACCTTGAGAAAAGATTCCCACAGCAGTCCCACTCCCGGAGGAGGGTGTCCACCCTTCTATACCAGAAAGTCCTGAAGGACGGAACAAGCCAAGTGTCAGTCTCTCCTCACCTCGGAGTCCAAGAAGTAATGCTTCGCAAAAGTGTGGCGGGAGGCCCAAGTTGCCGCTCTACAAATGTCCTCCACAGGCACACCTCTAGATAAGGCAGATGTAGAAGACTTTGCCCTGGTAGAATGAGCTCTTGTACCCTCTGGAGGTTCCTTACCGGCCAAAGAGTAACAAATCTTGATGCACAAGATAATCCATCTGGAAAGGGTGCGCTTGTGCACCGCTCTGCCTTTCCTGCAGCCAACAAAGCCCATGAAGAGCTGGTCGTCCACTCGATAGTCCTTTCGAGGTAAAAGCTCACTGCCCTCTTAGGGTCCAAGCGATGAAGCCGCTGCTCCTCCTCCTTGGAAGGGTGAGGGGGGAGGATAGAAGGTAGGAAGGGTAATAGACTGCCCCAGATGGAAATGGGTTACCACCTTAGGCAGAAAAGCAGCCCTGGTCCGGAGTACCATTCTTTCAGCATGAATGGTCAAGAACGGGGGTTTTGAACTCGGAGCTTGAAGCTCACTTACCCTCCTTGCCGAGGTAATGGCAATGCGAAAGACCGTTTTAAAAGACCACAGCCTTAAGGGACACTTGTGCAAAGGCTCGAAAGGAGAACCCATCCGGTAAGTTAAGACAAGATTTAAGTCCCATTGAGGCACAATAAAAGGAGTAGGCGGAAACTTATTGGTAAGTCCGTTAAGGAATCTTAATACAATAGGTCACTTAAACAAAGACTGATGATCTGGCAAGCAAAGGAAAGCCGACAAAGCCGATAAATATCCCTTTTCAGTAGCTACAGCAAAGCCATGCTGAGCAAGAGCAAACTGAAGGATGTTGAATAAACGAGCCCTCAAAGGGTCAATAGACTTCTCTCCGCACCAGAGAACAAATTTAGACCACCTATAAGAATAGATAGATTTAGTGGAATGATGTCTGGCAGACAATATTACATCTACCACATCAGGCTGGAGAGAAAAAGAATTCGGGTTGCCCGGTTCAATCTCCAGGCATGAAGGTGTAAACTCTGGAGGTGGGGGTGTAGAACCTGCCCCTCCGACTGTGAGAGGAGGTCTGCCCTCAGAGGGAGACTAAGCGGAGGGCATGAGGAGAGGTGGAGAAGATCTGAATACCACACCCTTCTTGGGCGATCAATATGACTTGGGCCCGGTCTTGGCGAATCTTCCTCAGAACCCGAGGAATCCAGGGTATGGGAGGAAACGCGTAAAGGAATTGCGAGTCCCATCTCAACTGTAACGCGTCCCCCAAAGCTCCCTGCATCGGATACTGGAGACTGCAGAATGACAGGCAGTGAGCGTTCTCGTGAGTGGCAAACAGGTCCACCCGAGGAGTTACCCATGTCCGAAAGACGTGACGAACCACCTCCGGATGGAGCCTCCACTCGTGGTCGGCAGAGAATTGCCGACTGATTGTCTGCACGCACGTTCAGAACTCCAGCCAGATGATTTGCCATTTCTGATGATCCTGAGCCCAGGACCAGAGACGCAGAGACAATGCAACCCCACTCCTCCCTGCTTGTTGACATACCACATCGCGGTAGTGTTGTCTGTCAGGACTTGAACCGACTGACCGCGAAGGGAAGGGAGGAAGGCCTTGAGTGCCAAACATATCGCCCGCAACTCCAAAAGGTTGATGTGAAGCAACCTTTCCTCTGGAGACCAAAGACCCTTGATCTCCAGATCCCCGAGATGCGCACCCCACCCTAAAGTGGATGCATCCGTTATCACTGTGGCCACCGATGGAGGTAGATGGATGGGCTTTCCTTGAGACAGATTGCCCTCCACGCTCCACCAAGACATCCGCTGCAGCTTCTCTGGAGATCCTCACACTCCCTGAGATCTCCGTTGTGCTGATACCACTGCCTGCGGAGGAACCACTGGAGCGCCCTCATGTGCCAGCGTGAATGGTTGACCAACAGAATTCAGAAAGCAAACAGACCGAGCAGACGAAGGACCTTCAGGACTGGAACGACCGCTCCATTGTAAAACTGTGTATGTTGCGAATGCTTTGAGGAGGAGGGAATGCTCGACACACAGTAGTGTCCAGTATCGCCCCTATGAACAGGTTGCGCTGAGAGGGCACCAGGTGAGATTTGGGCATGTTTATCGAGAAACCCAATTTGTACAACAGCTGGGTTGTAACTTGCAGATGATGAAGCCCCTTCTCTGGCGACTCCGCTTTGATCAGCCAGTCGTCCAGATAGGGAAAAACTGGAATCCCCGACCTTCTGAGATGGGCTGCCACCACTGCCATCACCTTGGTGAAGACTCAAGGTGCAGTAGTAAGACCAAACGGATGGACCGCAAACTGATAATGTTGTGACCCTACCGTAAAACGTAGATACTTCTTGTGCGACTTAAGGATGGGGATGTGGAAATACGCATCCTGCAAGTCGATCGACACCATCCTGTCCTCCTGTTGCAGCGCTTGAAGAACCTGCGCAAGGGTGAGCATCTTGAACTTCTCTTGCCTCAGAAAAAGGTTCAAGATCCTGAGGTCCAGAATTGGACGTAGCCTGCCATCCTTTTTCGGAAATACCGGGAGTAGCATCTCTGACCCCTCTCCTGCTCCGGAACCACCTCTATCGCACTTCTTTTTTTTTTTTTTTAATAACGTAGGACTTCCTCCTGCAGGAGAAGAAGGTGGTCCTCCGAGCAAGTACCTTGACAAGGAGGGTAATTCGGAGGGAATTCCCGAAAGGGAAGGGTGTACCCATTTTCTACAAAATCTAGAACCCAGAGGTCTGAAGTGACCGATTCCCAATCTTTTAGAAAATGGGTAAGCCGGCCCCCATAGGACCAACATGATCCAGAATGGTGGATCTAGGGCTGCTTTGCAGTGGTGGGAGGGATAGAGGAAGAGGAGGAGGAGAACTGCTCTACAGCACGACCTCTGATTCTGCTCCTGTAGCTCTTATACAGGGTGTTCTGTTGCTGCTGGCGATGCCTGTAGGTTCGAAAGGACGACCTTCCAAAGCCTCTGTATCTCCTAAAAGAAACCCTAGGTTGTGTCTGCAGACCCAGAGATTTGGTCGTGACTTCGCTTTTCTTAAATTTCTCTAATGCATCATCAGCCTTTTTACCAAAAAGCCCAGAACCGTCAAAAGGCAGGTCCAGAAGCGTTGCCTGCACATCAGGGGAGAACTCAGATGATTTCAGTCACGCACTCCTTGTGGCAACAGAGGAGCCCGTAATTCTGGCGACAGTCCAGGCCACTCTGGATAACCTTACGCGCAGCTGCCTGAGTGTCTGACAACACCTCATTAAAGTTCTGCCTGTCCTCCTCTGATAACTTAGGGGCCAGTTGTTTAGCGGAATCCATGAGAGCATGGATATAACGGCCCAAGAGACAGGTGGCATTTGTCGGCTTTAAGGCCATACTGGCTGAGAAGACCTTATTGGCTGATTGGTCGAGTTTTTTTTAGCATCCCTGTCACTAGGGACCTGAGGAAAGGCACCTGAAGACCTCTTAGAGCAAGCAGCCTGAACACCAAACTTTGCGGAGAAGGATGAGAAGTAGGAAAGTCTGGATCACCTGGAGCCGCCCTGTACCTTCTAGCCACAGTTTTAGAGACCACAGGAGCTGAAAAGGGCTTTCGTCATACCTCCATGACTGGTTCAGTGATGGCCTCATTACATGGTAGTAAGGGCTCTCACAGTGGAGGGAAAATGTAAAACCTTAGTGAGGATGTTAGGCTTGAATTCAGCAGTTGGCAGCTGTAGATCAAAAAGCGCCGCTGCTTTTCTAATAACCGTGTGGTAGGGAGCTCAATCTTTAGAGGGAGTATCGGCTGGAGGAGTAATCTCCCACTCTGGCGATAAATCCAGGCCACTGGCCTGCTTCAACTCTTCAAACAAGTCATCAGACTCCATTAGCTCACCCTCTTCCATCTCCTCAACCTGGTACCTTCGCTCTTCCAGGACTCTTTGAGTTTCTCGCCTGGACCTAATCCTCAGGACCGGCGTTGGCGGCGCCACAACCGACTCCGATGGCGCCGGAGCCGAACATGGATCCGGAGGAGCAGCCGGAGTCAAACAAGGTCGAGCTGGAGCCGGTGAAGATGGAAATGGCGTCTATGTCCTCGGCGCCGGGAAATGCCAAGACTGCGTCGCTGGGGAAAAAAGGCATAAATGGAGCCTGAGCGTAGACTTGAGGAACCCCCAAATTAAAAGCCATTGGACCCATGGGACCCGAAGGTGCTCCAGAGGGGTACATCGCTCTAGTGTAGACTCCATACATCGCATTCAAATAATGCGATGGATCTTGTCCCGGGCCTGGAAAGGGAGGATATGGCTCAGACTGAGGCATAACCTGACTCTGGCCATTCGGCGCCGACGGTGGAACCAGCGGAGTTTAAGACTCATCAGGAGCCGGAGCTTCTTCAACTGGAGCCGGAGAATGTGCCAGCGTCGGAGATGGAGCTGGAGAGTGCTCCGGTGAAGCCGCAGGCGAGGTCAGGCAAACAGGAGAAGCAGGAATTGAGACAGGAGAGGGAGACACAAAGTCCTTACGACGTCAAGTAGGCGAAGTCTATCTCGGAGCTGCATCTTTATCCGAACGGTGTCGAGAACCATGCCTCTTCTTCTTTTTATGCTTCTTGGACATGGAAGCATGCCTCGACGCAGACCTCGATCTGGATCGTCTTCGTCCTCTCCTCTTCTCTTTTTTCATCCTTGCAATAAACAACTTGGCTTCTCTTTCTTTTTAGGCCTTAGTACTCATCTTTCGACAGCAAGAGCATTCCTCGACGTCATGATCCGACGACAGGCACCAGACACAGTCCTTGTGCGGATCCGTGATGGACATGTGCTTACCGCACTCCCTGCACGGCTTGAATCAGGACTTCTTTGTCGACATCTTTAAAGGCAAGGCAAGGCAAGAAGAAAGAGAAACACCAGCAGAGAAACAAATTAACCAGCCAAAGCTACGGAAAGTCCCAGAAAACCGTTAGTCGACGGCGCACAAAAAAGGGAACTGATGTCATCACGCCGACGAGGTCCTCTTATGGATCCACTGACGTCAGCGGAGCCGCGAGCGGAGCCGTGCTTCTGTGACTTCGTCCTCGTCGGCGTGGAGAGCTACAAAAGTTTACGAATGTTGCTGGCGCAGGGGATATTTCACAAGGTGAGGAATCCACTGGCAGATGTATCCGTCAGAAAAGGTCTCTCAAATCATTAAAAAAAATTGGAAAATTCTCAAGACAGGCAATCTAAACTGGGACCCTCCACTTTTATCTCACAAAAAAGCAAGGTCCATCAAAGATGCCTTAGTACCTACACGACCGGCACCACAGCTGAAGCCTGTGAACACAGTCCTAAATGCATGGGGGCTTCCCAAAGTCGTCAGCCACTTCCCCTGTGGCAATTGCAGTGTGTGCCACATCACTGAAACCACCAATAATCTCAATCTGGAACCAGGCAAGACCTGGCAACTACGACAACACACCAACTGCAACATGGCACATGTTGTGTATCGCATCATGTGCCCCTGCAACCTCACCTACATTGGGATGACTAACAGAAAGGTCAAGACCAGAATCTGCGAACACCGCAGCTCCATAAGATGCAAAAAACACCACAAAAATGACCAACCACTTCCTGGAACCAGGTCACACGACAAATGACATGCGCTGGGTCGTCATTGAGGCACTGGACCCGAACCTGCCAAACATACAACACAATCTACTAGAAAAAGAACAAAGATAGATTTATTGCTTATCCAGCCAGAAGACAGGCCTCAATGACAATATACCATGGAACAGTCTCCGTAGGCCATAATGTCGACACAGGCAATACTCCTGGTTACATCTGACCACAGAGGTCACCTGGGCCAATGGGCGTTTTTCGTATCCCCAGCTTACTTTAACTACTCCACTCCAATATGGCCGCCGAGCTCAAGCCCACAGTTTGGCTCGCAGTGAACTTCATCGGCATGTAGCGCGTATGCGTACTGAATGGGCGCTGTGTCACTGCCACTCTGACATGTACCATACATCGCAATCCGCTGTAAACCGTAATCTTTATTCGTTTCGAATACTGCCACAATCCGTTTGGAACCTTGCCTGTATTCCACAAAGCCCAAGCTGGGCCAATGGGCATTTTCGTATCCCCGCTGTAACCACAGCTTACTTCAACGGCACCAGTCCAATTGGCCGCCGAGCTCAAGCCCACAGTTGGGGTCACATAGAACTTCATCGGCTCGTAACGCGCATGTGTGCGCTGAACGGGTGCTGTGTCAATGCCACTCTGACACGTCCCCACCAATCCTGCTACACGGCACGTACCGGACCATGCCATTTCATTTAAAATCTCAATCCCTCGCAGCATCCTGTACCAGCCGGGACTACGGGGGATTCATGCAGGTTTGAATCTGGACACTCACCGAGACCAAGTAAGGTAGCGCGCGCCCCTGCCCACATAGACATAAGAGCACACATGGATTTCCATGCTCATAATGCCGCAATTCTCGCCCTTTATTTTCAGATTGGGACATCGGAAGAGCACCCCTCCCCACGAACCTTGATAAGCTGCCAACTATCAAAATATAGTGTAATTATGACCGCTAACATCACGCATTTAACAATCTACATTGTGTTTAACAGCACACTCACATGACTGCATGTATGCACTTCACGTGTGACCATATCCTCTTTGCATAGCGCGCCCCGGACCACATGTTAAACTCCTCATGTGGCCACCACTCGTCACACAGCGCCCCAGTCCTAAATATAGGTGTAGCCATCACTGGCTGTGCAGGCGCCACCTTTACCTATAAAGGCCAAATGGCCCAGGCCCCAATAACCTAGCACGTTTAAGCATAAAGCCACTTGACCGCACACTTCAATGCGGCCACCATCTGCCTAGGCGTATGCGCGCTTAAACTCACCAAGGCTGCACAGGAAGCCATCGACCACTCTTTTGCAGGTGCAGCATGCCACGAGTCATTGCACGTCGCTACCAGCATGCTCCACATTTTAGCATAACAATCACTGCGGTAGTCACCAAGACAATGACTACAGCACCTTTTAAGATTGTTTTTATGTTGAAATAATCTGTGTCTTGTCCTCTTTCTCCCCCAACAGGTTTTTTTGACAAGTGTCAGTAAGTACGCCGACACTTACACCACACACCTTAGTGCGTGTGTAGGTATCTCACTGGTTTGACGTGGCATTTTTTTACCTTTGCCACTCACTATTCTCACTCGCCTGGACCTGAAGAGAGCCCTATCACACGTTTTTAATGGGCTGAAACATGTAGACCTCAACACATAGTCAACTAACGGTAATAATCTCCTGTTAGTTACGTCACTTATCTTTTAACCATATCCTTGAGCCGCTAATATTAAAGGCAAAGATTCTCAGAGATATTTTTAACATAATCCATTCACGTCACATCACATATCTGCACCACACCAGCTCCGCTGTAACCAGGCATCGTAGCACAACCGGGGGGCACTCAGCCACCCGGTTGGGACCCCAATGATGAAGCATGACACCAACTAGGTTGGTGTGTGAGGGGTCTTTTAAGTACACCTAATGGGTCCATGTACTTACCACACATAGTGATTGTAACACATACGCATAGGGGCTTCTCCTCAATACCCATGCCAGATGTTAGTGTCTCAGGTTATAATGCCTACAAGGGATATATTTGAAAACATATCTATGTCAAGATCTCTGATTACTTACTAGATGTCTAATCAGGGCATCAAGAAACCAATTCAGAGCACAATAGCCTATATTATTTAAAAAGGAGAAATCAATCAAAGGATACGGGTGTATCCCCTAAATCATTATATTTCACTCATTGAAAGGTGGTTTCTTTAGGGGTTCAGAATGAAAAGATACTTCAACAGCATTGATAAGAGAATGGAAAAGAGATCCTTGACAATTCAATTTTACTAGTTATCAATGCACAAGAGCCCATTTCCAATAGCATGCAGTTTGGAGACGGTCCTAGACATAGGAACTAAATCTCCCAGATTTAATATTAACAGGGACTGAAAGGAAAATGGGTTAGAGCACTGACGTTTCTGTCTCTTCTGAGATAAATCTATGAGAATTATCAGGACAAGCTGTTTCATGTGAAGATCCAAGACTGCTTAGGTCGAAAATCAAAGCAATTCTAAGGAGAAAAATCTCGCAGATAAGTTGTGGAATATTTACGCTGGGTGAAGTTGGTGTCCCGTAACAAACTATTTGGTCCAATATCCTTATTTTCAATGAATATGTTGTAGCCACAGTCAGCTGTCTCAATATGCTCTCCACAGCCTGTTGTAAGCCAGAGGAAGTTAGAGTGACTCTCCACATGCCATGAGATGGTGGGAGTATCTTCTCTACGCTTTTCCTTGCAATCATGGTTATTGATTGCAAGGAAAAGCGTAGCGAAGATCCTCCCACCATCAATGTCTTACAGTCTTCCCACGATTTATGTTTCACTTTTTTTCTCAGACAATAGTAAAGATAAAAAAAACTTTTTGCTGACATGTTAGGCAAATGGAGCATTACTTTATTTTTACTTTGTATTATATGAATAATTATGTGTTTATCTGAAGAGAATATAGTACTACAAAACGCAGAATAGCACTGGAACATAAATTGTATATCAAACACCCCAAAAGTGGTGTGAGGATGCTTGCAACAAGTCTAACCAATGACTATCACTCGGGTAGCATTCCAACCCATCATTCTTTTGCTTGTATTCGAGGTCGGGGAGGACCTGGCCTGACCGGGCTGGACTGTTCCTATTGTAGCAGGGTCGAGGCTGATCTGCAAATGGCAGGGTCCAAACTGAAATGGCATGGTGACCAAAAGAACAATATGTTGAGATGCTAACTTGAGCGATTGCCAGTGGTAGACAAATTGCAAGTATTGCTTCCATCACCTTTTGCGTGTTTAACCTAAAGTATCTGTACACAAACTGCTATGATTAGCTCATCTAGTGTATACTTCAATGAGAAATGGATTGAAAATCATAAGGAAAAAAAGGATTTAAAACCATAGTAGTCATATCCACATATATTAATTGATACAGATCATTTATTTTAAATATGAACGATGTTATTGAATTAAATTATTCCTTATTGTTAATACATTTTGATTTAGGAATATCTGTAAGGCACTGTCACTTGTGTGAAGCACAGTTTTTTTTATTTATACAAACAAGATATTTTTCGTGTATTCACAATAATTAAGCAAGGCAAGAACTGGTTTAAAAATATGTTTTAGTCCATTATTTAATCAGAAGAATTTGTATTTCACTGCTGATTATTTTTTAATTTTACAAATCCCAAAGTGTGATGTCCTGTGGAAGCTGCAGAAACGATCTTCTGATTTTGGAGTAGTGACTAGTGAGCCTTGAAAGTGGTGGTGGAGGGGTGGAAGGTTATATGTCAAAAAATGTCCTCCTTTGTACCAGGGCCAGCATTTTGTCATTGGTGTCCCCCATGTGTCTTGAGTTTCTCCTAAAGTCAAACATTTCATACAATATTACATGCCCGCATTTTGGCATTAGTGCCATCCATATGCCACGTGTGACCCCAATTCCTAAAATTACCTCTGGTATATCAAAGCCAGCATCTTGTCATGGTTTCCTCCCCACCCATATGTCACAGTTGTCCTCCCTTATGCCAAGAGTTACCTCCAGAGTGCCAACCCCAGGCATCATTCTTCTACAGGTGCCCCTTATGCCAAGTATTTTCTACAGTTTGCCAGCCACAGCATTTTTAGACGGGTGCCCTATGCCAAGAATAACCTCCAAAGTGCATGCAGCAGCATTTTGCCATGTTTTCCCTGATATTGCAAGAATTCCATCTAGTGCTCCAGTGCCAGTATTTGGTCACAGATGCCTGTTAAGAGCTACCTTTAGTTGGCCAGCACCAGCATTTTGCCATGGGTGAATTAAAAGGCCAAGAATTGTATAGAAGGAGCAGCCGCAGACTTGCATAGCATCACATACTCATGCTGAGATTACTCAACCACACTCACCTGCTGTCATTCATTCTCAGTCACTCACTCGCTTTTACATCTATGTTTAGTTGCACTTACTCATCGCACATTCGCACTCAGTCTTACTTTTATTCATTCTCACTTATTCTGACTCCGACTCATCTATTTGCACACCCCTTCACTCATATTCCCTTACTTTCACCCCTTTGCATTCACTTACTCTCACTCTTATTCTCACTCACCCTCACATTCTCTGACTCCTGAATCTCACTTACTGCCACTCATTCTCTACCTGTCACTCACTTTCATCCACAGAAAGATACACTCACACATGCCCATGCTCACACACATCCAGCTCTCTGTGGCACAAACACACTCTCACCTGCAGTCATGCACACACAATGCATTTAAAAGCACTCTATTTTGCTTACCTCACCTGCCAGCAAAAGTCCTGTTACAGCTCTTGGACACTAATATTCATGACTAGTGTAATAAAGATGGGCAGAAATCAAGGAGGTTGGAGTCCCGGCCCTCACAGGTGTGAGCTGCCCCCTTGTTCCTGCAGGCCTCAATAATTCTTTAAAATGTTGCCAAACCAGGGGTCTAGTGACTTGAATTATCTAGTTGTTCTGACTGTAATGCACTTGACCCATAAACTAGTCTCAGACTTTTTTATTTAAAAAAAAATATTAGCAGTCACACCATTAAAAAAAAAAACTGCAGTCCACTATATTAATGGCAAACAGCTTAAGGCAGTTGTTAAAAACGAAGTATGAAACTGGTCTCTACATGGCCATATAGTAATGTCCTTAACAAGCAAACAACCTGACTGATTTCTCAACAGTGAGGTCCCTATTTACATCTCACATTTTACTTCATCTTTCATTTTCTAAGAGAATCTACTTTTTTCAAAAGTGTTTCTGTAGCTTGTTTTATTGTGACATTACTTTTGTACAGTGCATACTTTGAACTGAGTCACCTCCAAGTGTCTGGGTGAGGTCAGGTTGTGGGTGTCCGCGACTGGACATGAGTGAACTATGGAGTAGAGGTTGAAGGATGTGCGAGTTTCTCACAGTGACCTGTGGGTCCTAAAGGTGTTCAGAGTACATGCTCATTCAATCATTGGCCTCTCAGCAGATCACACAGGCTGTGTCAACTACAATAGAGATTCTCTAAGGAAGTGTGTGAAGAAGGTACAGAGTTGTCAATATACTGACAGTGCCAAAGGAAAACAAAATATAGTGTTTACATGTGTAGGGAGTGGTGAAGTGGAGAAGATGAAAGTAGGCATGCGCAGAAGTCTATGCTGAAGATGAAAGATGGTGTGAGATATGCAGAAGGATGATTTCAGAAAGATGTGGGGTGAAGTGGCCACCAAAGTGACAGACAGCACAGCAAAGTCGGATGAGCTCCACTAAACACCAAATATTGCTATATTTTACTACTAAACAGGCAGTCACAAGTGCAGTTATCTGGCAAGCACTAGGGGCATGATTTCAATAGTGCAGCAGGTGCAGTGGCACTGAGACCAAAAGCTCTAGGCACCCTACTAAACACCTGATATAGCTATATTTTATTCCTAAACAGGCAACCACAAGTGCAGGTACCTTGCAGACAACAGGGTCATGACTTGAATGGTGCAGCACGTGCAGTAGCACTGGGCCGAAAAGCTTTCAGAACTCCTCTTAACTGATAATATTGCTATTACTTCAATAAATTCTATTTCCATTTTTCATTTTTCAAACTTTTGCTATTACTTACTAGCACTATACCACTAGTAACAGCACAATATATTGCCTTTTTGTATATAAATATGTCATTACACTTTAGCAGACTTTCTGCAACTTATATTGTACAACTACTCAGCAAGCTGCAACTTACAACAAAAAACAGCTTATTATTAATCACATAGACGAAACATAATGCATTTACCAATGCTTATTTTATTTGTGATGTTCGTATGGCGTACATGTTCTGTGGATGTTTTTACATGCTGCTTCAAAATCGCTTCGCACTTGAGTTTATAAGCAAATAATGTTTTCCCTGAAAAGTTTACTGTCTACTAGTCTGCACTAAATGCCCTTCTTCCCAGGCATCTTCCAGCTTCACTCGTACTGGCTCAGACACAGGTTACTTTTTCTCAGATAACACAAACAGCAGCAAGGCATTATGGGATGTAATGAAAATAGCTACTAAACACCTGCAGGGTCACGTGCAATCAGGAGGATGTGAATAAAAAGGTGTGCACATCAAAAAATACCACAATGAAAACAAATACGAAACTTTCCTGGCGACCTAGGCATAAGGCCCGTTTTGTCCACTGCTACTTATATTTTTCACCAGGGCACAAGTCGGGGGTACAGGCAAGTACACGGCGTCCACCCACTATTTTCACAGGGTGGACGCCGTCTCTTCCCCCCCCCCCCCCCCCCCACTTCCAAGAAGTTGGGCCCCATAGAAATATGCTGAATGTGTCCCGGTCTCCTGGTTTAAGACACTGGGACACGTTCAGCAGTGCCTGTATGTTGTCTGCTTTCAATTCCCAGCTTCTGTGAGAGTAAGTAGTGGCGGGTCTGACGGCGCAGATTGGTCTCCGGGCGGGCAGGGGCCGGTTTCAGGTTGTGCCGGCCGTAGCTTACGTTCATTTCTCTTGCAGGTTAGGACCCAGTCGAGGGATAGATAATGAGGGTACCCCAGCGCTCTTCTCGACGCTGTCTCAGGTTGAAGAGACCCTGCAGGGCTTTTTAGGTCGAGCCTAGAGGCAGACTAACCTACATTTTATATGTCTGACAACAATGATCAAAAAGCACAACTGATAAATGAGTTTAAATGGTTTATAGTATTAGGCTGACGCTTTTCATTATTTATTATGACTCGTTCTGGATCATTGCTTTGTTTATTCATTTATGTAAAACAAGTATGTTTTTCAATAGGAATGCGAAATAATTGTGACTACAAGTCTAGAGTAATATCCTAGATGCATGATTAAAAATATCACTAAGGAAACGACTTATACTTTTTGGAGGAAAAGTATCGTTATTTAGGGTGTTGATTTTTCGTTAATTAAGACAATGTTCTTTTATTTTATTAGGGGTCAACCTTGTAAATAAAATTGTCCTGAGGATGGTCTTGGTAAAGAAAACCTAAAGACCGAAACGTCGACAATCACACTGTTTTTCCAGAGAAATGGCTATATATTGTTGTGTAAAAGTGTTGGATCAATTTGAGAGTGAAGGCATCAAATATTGAAATATTTCCTTTCACTGTATTTAATTGTTGTAATTTGAAGTACCCTTTTTTGAACTAGAAATATAAATTCAATTTTTATATATACACCCGCTTGTTTCTCCTCCTTTTGGTTTATTGAATTTATTGTATTCAGGTTAATATGTGATTCATTCACACCTTATTCAGTCCTGATTCTGACAAACTAAGCTGATTTAAGTATTGAAAAAGTGATAATTAATAAATTTGTAGGTATATAACTGCCCTACCTTTAATTAAGAATCGAAATTATACAAATTATTTACCAAACAAATCCCTTGAAGGCACCTTTCTACCTGTTTGCTCGCTCTGCAAGGCATGCAGTATTAGGGTATGCACTAGAAGCCCCGCCCACTCTGCCCATATTTTTTATTGGCTTGTGCCATTGTCCTTCGTGAATGCTGGCTTCCGATTCATTATGAGGCTTGTTAGTCCCGCCTTGTCTCCTTTATTTACCGCCCATAAGGACTGGACCTTTTACTGGGGTTGTGGCAATCCTTGCTTTAGAAGTTGGTGAGCACGATTTTCCTTAATGCTCTTCCCCCTATTCCACACACTACATAACAGCACGCCTACTACTGTAATTATTTAAATTACTACGCGGTTCGCTTTAATTATAGCGCCCGCACTTAATCACTTATTTAATATGCGGCCCGGTGCCCTTTCAGTTTAGCGGGCGTGCTTATTTAATTAAATACTTTACTGGCGGTCGCTTTCATATTATCTGCCACGCTTATTTATTTAATTAATAGCGGAGGCCACTTTCACTTCAGCGGCTGCGTGCAACTTTTCTTAAATAATGTATTTTTACTTTGTGTGAAAGCGCACCATATGCGCTTTCACTTTAATATTGTCCGTACCCCGTTGTGTAGACGCTGCTCACTGTAAGCAGCGTCTAAATAAACAGGTGTGGCCAACATTAAAATACTCTTGCGTTTCCGAGAGTTTGAGCTATTAGCATTAAACAAAACAATGCCTTTTATATATGTGCTTGGTTTAAAACACATAAAGGCATTGTCATTTACAATGCCAATCGCTTAAACGCTCGCAAAAGCGAGACTCCTTGCATTGGAAATGCTTGTTTTTCACCTCCAGCTGGGCTGAAGATAAAGGCCGAAGTTAAGGGGGCATCAGGCCTCCTTTTGTTTGAATATCCTGACTGAAGGCGGCCTGGAACCTCGGACTTGCATATAAATGCTGGAGAGGAAACAAAGGCACACAGCTTATCGCTTCACAGATACTTAAGAGAGGAATGCTTTAGACTATGTCCAGTCCCTGTATACAAGTGCATTCACTGTAAGAATGTCAGATGTGTTGGTCTGACCCAGTATTTACACGAATAACAATTTCAGTATCACTATTTTATTTCTTTTATTGCGCTATGCAACCCAATGCAGGGTGTCGGAGCTCTTTAAGTCGCATACACGTTATACATTGACAATAAATCATGTACATGTGTAAATCAATGTACAAGATGAGTTACATGAGACAGTGTTATAAGGTGTAGGAGTCACATGTCCTTCAAAGCGCACTGTGCTGTATTGCAAGGATTACACGTTATAAATTGCAGGAAACAAAAGGATCTCTGTGTTAAAAGCAGTAACCCACTTCACTATCACTTACAATAAAAATTTGTCATCTGCAGGTTACGTGATGTGCTTTACAGGAGACATGCTACTTTGATTCAAATCTGGGACTTCACAAAACACCGATCCCTCCAACAAATGTGTTCAACTCCAGAGTTCTCACCATTATTACTATTCCCTGAGATTTACTGGGCACCTTTACAGCAGATACCTTAACACAATCAAATATTTTATAATGTAGACTTTGCAACCAAATAAGCATAACAGATCTACTGCCATGCTTCTCCTTGTTGCTAATTTCTTTGTGGTAGTGCTTAAAAAAAAAAAATGTCAGTTGAGGCCCAGATTTTGCATTAGGATTGCGCCTCTTTTTTGGCACAACCAGACGCCAAATCTCATTTGTTAAATCTCATAATGCTCTTAAATGTACTCTTGATATACCTGATAATCATATGTGTGAGGTCTTACTATCTGTCACTTCTTGAGATGGCATTTCCAGTGAGCTCCCTTCCTGTGATGTCACATGCAATGTCATGCATCGTGACATGCGCTGTGATGGCACGCGTCATGATTTCACTTGCATACTGCCTAGCCTAGTTAGTCCCCGCACTTCTGTTTTTTAGAACTTCTGCCCTGCCCTGCTAGGCACAGAATCCCATGATAATCCATGGAGCTCAGGATAGATCGGTGGCCGACGGGCAAGCATGGTGGAACTATGTCGTCTGTCACGCGTATAGGGGTCTTGTGCAGCGCTGTGTCATGCACGAAGGGGACAAGCGCAGCTGCGGAAGCTCCCGCAAGCGCCTGGAGAAATTCTATCACAAACGATGCTTCAAGAGCTGAGCAGGGCACATGGTATTGTTTTTTTATTTTTTAGATTAAGCATTGTGTTTACCTGGGGCTTCCAGTTATCACAGTTTTGTCAGGATTTTCAAAATCCAAATCCACCACAGTTTCAGTGTTAGATCAAGCAGTGGGCTCTGCACGCATGAAAGGGTGGCTTGTGCATGTTATGGCTGCATGGCCCACCCTCGCTGATTTAATCTGCCAGTCGGAAAGGGGAAAATATAGACATGTAGACAGTACTAGGAAAACAGTGGTGAAGAGCTCCCTGATTGGCTGATCGGTGCTTGGTCACTGCAACTTGAGCCCATGCTGCCAAAGCCTGCCATCAACTATCCAAGGCCCTACAGTCGGCCTGGCCATTTCTTTTTTGGAGGTCAGTTTTCCTCTGAATTTGGTAAACTGTTGTAAGGCAGCTATAATTGTCGTGGATTACGTGTTTTAGGCTCCCTTGTCATACCAAGGCAGAGAATACATTTTTTGAGGCCTGTGGTGTGAATGATTTTACTACCTCTGATGCCAGGGGTCACACAAGCACTGTGAGGAGTTGCAAACAGCAATCCAGGGGTTGCAACTGTGACCCCTAAATGACGTCCATACACCTCCAAGACCTGCACTGGCTTCCAGTTCACAAATGAGCTCTTTACAGCACTGCCAAGTACCACGCATCAGGTGTTATGCAAACGCATTTTAGTGCTGTGCTCCGCATCACCGCACTAAAATGCAACGTCATGCATTAACAGCGCCTCCTTAACGCCACTGCCGGAGCAGAGGCAGTCAGACAGACAAGCGGGACCTAAAGCGCCGCCCTGGCCAAACAGTCATGATGAAAAACCATGTGCTTTGCTCGCAAAGCCCTTAACACCACCAGCTGAACTAACCTGGATAAGAAAATGAAAGTCTGCCACCGGCATGTGCCTTGCGTTCTTCTAGCTTGCATCTGGCTGCTGTACCTAGTATCACTGTAAGAGAGGTGGCTGATCATTCGTTTACCTGGGTTCCAAAGAATGGAAGACTCTCCCTAGCTGTCAGCTGTCTGACTTTACCCATTCAAAAACAAAATCTAAACACCTGGCTCTTTCAAGTAGGTATGAGTTGTCCTCTGCAGCAGTTTTCCTCCTCTAGCACCAGAGTGCTCTATTTAGGAAAACATTTGTGCTTTACAAATCCTAAACTTTAGAAGAAAACTCGTACACCTCGCAATGTTTATTTTTAGGCACTGAAAGGCATATCCGACAGGGAGTCAATATATCAATAGACTGGGTATTTTTTATGGTGCTTTTTGCATTGATTTTAAGTGATGTTGTCAAGGTATCTCTCTGTCTCCCTCCCTCCCTCCCTCTGTCTGTCTCCCTACCACTGTCGCTATCCTCCCTCCGTCTGTCGCCCTGTCTCTCTGTCTACCTCCCTCCCTGTCTCCCTCTCTCTTTGTCTGCCTCCCTCTGCTTACCTCTGTCTTCCTCCCTCTATCTCCTTCTGTCTGTCACCTCACCTCAGCTTCCCGGGCACACACACAGCTGTACCAGAGTACTTCGCAGGTCTTTAAAAGACCATTTACTGGGAGATGTTATACAATAGATGAGGCATAGTGAGAACAAAGCTTTCAAAGGAATGCCTCTTAATTAGCAGCAGTTATGTGCTAAGTGCCCGTTAATACCAGTGTCATTTCGCGACACACCCACCATTTGCAGGCGACACAGTACTGTGTCTGGACACACAGTTTGGAAAGCTCTGATCTAGAGTGTGGGTACGCACAAACATTTTCCCGGGGGCCGCAAAGTTTTGTCTATGGTGTGACAGAGGACCGCACTGATGCCAACGGGGGCGTAAAGTGGGTGTAGGGGAAGCAAAATATGTATATGTAGTGGCTGCCTTAAAAATGAAGGTGTTCCTAAAGTTTCGGGCCTAGCTGCTTCCTTTCCCTAACTGCAATTAACCTTTAAATAAGTGCTTGCTGCATATTTAACATTTTTTTTTCCCGGTTAGTGCTGAGTTAAGTAAACAGCAGCCCAGTGCTGCCGCCGCCGCCCAGGGGGCCACATTTAAAGGTCAGGAGGGGTGCATGCGGCCCGGTCCCTACATTGAGTATCACTGATCTAGACTCTTTTCACATTGGGAACGTGACCAGTTCGGACTGTTTAAATGCACCCTCCTTTCCTCTTCTCTAATGTTCCAGAAACCGGTGTCTTCTGGGACGAGACCTAAAGACGTTTACACCTTCACTTGTTCCCCAGTTTCCCACTTCGGTCCCCCCCACCAATGGGACACATTCCCTCGAGCTCGTCAGACTGAAATAATGTGCTGAAATCTGGGATACAGCGTATGGCTGATGAGCCTAATGTTCGGAAACATGCATTTTCAGGATTTGAAGCGCCTGTTTTAACTCTGGCATAGACACTTGGTACACACAGGCGCAGCAAAGGCACAATGGCTCTCCTGCGAGCACGGTATGCACCCCCGTTCGCAGCTGCTGATTCTGCGGAAGTGGGCCTCTCACACACTTGTGCCCCAGGGCCACTGATAGCCATAGCCCCACTGGTAATCTAGGGCGTGGCTAGCAACGCAGACAACAGGAATACAGACGTAGATCAAGCCAAGAACAAGAACAGGTTAGGCAGTGTGGGGAAATATATTTTTTTATGTGCATTTACCTTTTCGCACGTTCCTCATGAAGAGGGTCTAAATGCTTAAAGGTGCAGATGCTGTGCCTATGACGTGCAGAGCACACTTCTCTCAACCTGCCCTGGCAACTACTTAGACAGCTAAAGGGTGGGACAGGCATCATTATAGCTAGTGGGAGTTGTAATGGTGCGGGGCCCTAGGCCCCCATGCACTATTAGTAATCACACGGCCACAGTTACATCCTGGGTAGAACTGACCCAGGGCACGTGCTCCCGGCCCCTTTTATTGTCAGGGTCACATGTCCTGTGACTCCTGTGGTAGATGGGGGTGGGGTGTAATCCAGCCCTCTGGGAGTGGCTGTTACATAGAAACACTAGACCAGTGACCAGCAGGTCACTACATCCTCATAAACTGTATTTAAACAGGAACCAACAAAGTCCAACCTGTGGGAGAGAATAAAACGATAACAAAAACTTCCGCGGAGTCTCTTTAGCTGCCTGCAGAGCAAGACGTTGGTACCTCTGCAGCTAGGATCACCACTTCTGCTTGGCACAGTTCAGTGGTGCACTGCGGGTCCGGTCCTCTTTAGACTCCAGGCGTGGAAAATGACACCAATGTCTCTCTATGTACAGTTCTCTGTCAGTGCAGGTGGAATGATGATGAATCTGTTAGATGTCACATTTTCTCCAATCAGTCCGGGTTGTGGTGGCATCTTCACAAATGCAGCATTGCTTCTAGCTATGGAATGTAAACAGCCCTCTCTCACTAGGATGCTCCTCTCGCGGGTATTCCCCTCTCACTGGATGTCCCAGAGGCCCTCTTCACCAGGTGTACTTTACCATGTCACTCCAACGCCACCCTCTAGATACGTGGAGGAAGCACTACGAGTCCCACCTTCAAGTCCTTAGCTCCACCTGAGGGGTAGTAGTTTCTGAATAGGATTACTCCTGCTATTTAGCAAGAGATCGTCGTCTTCCTGGGTCCTGCGGAAGAGTGGCTGTAGACTATCTTTTGTGGCAGGACCCGCTCTCACCAGCGTCTCGGAGGCCTTTTCCCCTTGGATCTCCACGATCTGGTGTGAAGTGGTCACATCCTCTTCAGGTCGTCCGAGCACTCTCACCATCCAGTCTCCCGTTCGACCCCAAAGGCGGGTGTCACAAATGGTCCAGCTGGCTCACCTCTGCTGTCACAAGGTTTGCTTGGCGTTACTAAGACTCATGGATAGCTAGGTTCTCCATGTGCCACCAATGTTTTCAAGGTCCTTTGCTCCATGCCAGATGTTTTTGCACTCTGTCATCTTCTGGTATGCGAGTTGTCTGATCACACACTACTCTTTTATTTTCTCTTCATCTTGCAATTTCTTCTGCGGTGGCATTAAGACGCGAAATTTCCTCCTGATTCTTTCACTTCACGATGTGGTCTAGTCCCATCAGGTCTTGCCCATCTTCTCTGACCAGGCCTCACCATGTGATGTGCACTTCACACTGGTCTCTCTGGCTTTGTCCTACCCCTTAGGACAATGCATTCTGTTCGGTGACCAGACCTGTCGACGCAACCTTCTTCCTCTCACTACTTCTGAATTCCGGTCAATCTTGTCAGACCTCTCCTTCACGGACCTCTCCTCATTCCCTTCTCTGACCTCTTCTCAGGTCACCGATACTCTGACCTCTTTTCAGGTCATCCTCTCTGACCTCTGGCAGGTCGTCTTACCCCTGACCTCTTGCAGGTCATCCTCACGGACCTCTTGCAGATCATCCTCGCTGACATCTTGCCAGTCATCTCCACGGACCTTTTACCGGTCATCTCCACTGACCTCTTGCCGGTCATCTTCTCTCTCTGACCTCACTGGTCATCCTCCCCGACTTCTCGCTCTCGGGCTCCAGCCTGTACCGTCAGTGTCTGGGGTACAATTTTCTGTGCACTTCTATCTGTGTACTCTCCGTTCTTCATCAGATGGTGCTCCTATGTCGGGCAACTTGCGTACTCACTTCTTCCTCTTGCAGTGGCGTCCTTTCACCACTGGACGCACCTTCTGCGCACTTACATCAGCCTTGGCTAGTTTGAGCTTATCCCTCCAGGAACCACTGTCTGTTCTCTGCTTCCTCTGCACCCACCCGTCCAGGGCCAGAGTGTCCCGGTTTGCGCGGTCCCAAGGCTATCCTTGCTGCTGCAGTGACCACCTATGGCCACTAGGTGTCACTTCAAATCTTCTTCACCGCCCATGGCAGGCTTACGCATAAAGTTCCTTTAGCTTTTGTTCACTGACTATGTGGACCTTTATTCACCCCTTGCATGACAGTCTTGGGGGTCTGCTAGTTCAGTTTGGGCAGGTACACTTTTCCCCCAACCACGTTGAGCTGCAGCAGCTGTCCCTGTGCGTTTCCCTTTTCACTGTGCCCTGTGAGTTTTATTAGAAGAAGAGGGAAAAAACTGCAGTTAGGGCTGCCCATTCAGATCCTGCTGGCAATCAGCCAAAGTCACTTTTACCTCTGTTTTTTTTTTTGTTGTTTTGTTTTTCCCTCTTAGAGGCACCCAAGTGCCAGCAGGGCGGCCCTCTATCACAGTAGGTCACAGCAGCTATTCCTTAACACTGTTGCTATTTCTTTTATGCTGGGTGTGATGCAGCAAACTGGCCAATAGATGGCACTGCTGCTTCAAATGTCAAGGTCCCGGCAGCTTCCAAATTGAGCGGGCCTCCTTGTTCTCTGTCCCAGAGATTCCTTTGCCCTAATGAGGCATCATCCTCCCGGCTGCCTGCAACCAGGAGGTACACTCTAGGACTAGTGTGGGCTTCTCTACGCACCCACACAGCCCCTCATTGCAGCATCAGATGCTCCCTGTGGCACCATGGAGCGCTTCGCCCCCTCCTTATCCGCATGGCTCCGATTATCCCAGCAGGTGAGTGAAGACGCTGTCCTTCTGCTGTGGCTGTGGTGCTTAGTTTTGGAACATGCCCAGTCTTGCATTCCTTCTCTCGCGGGCAATTGCTATGAGGACTCTAGGGTGGCAGGGACACTTGGAGGCTCAGGCTGCTTCAGGCGGCTGCAAAAGCTGCGTGCTGCGCCGCTTATCGTTTATTCCGACCGCATGTTCCTTCCTCCCAGGGGCTTTCCCATGCCGCCTGACTACCCTGCACACCAGCCTCCGGAAGTGGGACGCTCGGGGGTGAATTTCCTTTCCTTTTGTGCTGCTGGCCACACCCTCACACTTTAGGTTGCTTCTGCCCCAGCACTAGAGCAGCCATGCAGCTCCTTCGCCGGCTGGGTCGTTATCCCCGCCTGGTGCCACGGCTCGTCCTTAAGACGTCGCGGTTTCCCCGCAGCACCACCCTTGACTTGCCGCTTCTTCTGACTGGGCTCTCAGATACACTGGGCAGGTAATAGTCAGCCTGCCACCCACAGCGACACATGCCAAACCACTCACCCTTCTATATAGCAGGTTGCTGCGCGTGTCGTTCTCCTTCGTGGGTGATCGTCACAATCATGGCCATTCACTTTCGGGTGCTCTTAGCTTCACTATTAGGGCTCACCTACTGCCCGATAGCTGAGCGGCCCTAGTCTTTCTTCACCACCAGGTGTGGCGGTGGGCCAGAGTTATGGCAGTCCGGCCCCCAATCACTCTCCAGTTGGGGCCTCAGCAGACCTTCGCTCTGGCCTCTCGCCCTCACCACGCAGTTCCTGCTGCAGTCGGATGCCGGCATACCTTCACGGGCACATCCGGTGCGGGGTGGGCTCCCGCTCACCACCTTAACATGCCCCGCGGGCCGTCAGGCGCGTCCTACGACTGCTCACAGGGGGTGCCCCCGACACGGGCAGCACTCTTCCTCTCAATCACCAAACAAGGCAGCTGCACACGCGGGCTCATTCCGCTTGTCGCCAATGTAATGGTGCGGGGCCCTAGGCCCCCATGCACTATTAGTAATCACACAGACACAGTTGCATACTGGGTAGAACTGGCCCAGGTCACGTGCACCCGGCCCCTTTTATTGTCAGGGTCACATGTCCTTTGACGCCTGTGGTGGATGGGTGTAGGGTGGGATGTAAGCCAGCCCTCTAGGAGTGGCTGGTACCTAGAAACACTAGACCAATGACCAGCGGGTCACTACATCAGGAAGGAGCCATGAAGAAAAGGAGGGATCAGAGTGGCGAGCTGTTAATGTAACAAGTAGGTACGATAAATGAAAGGGGAAAAACATAACACAGGACAGGAGAAACAGAACAGGAGCGAGAAACGCATACTAAGAAATAAAGGTAAAGATAAAGGGATGGAGTGAAATGTAATGATAGCGTACACAGATGCGCTCTAGGCTGGGCCAAGACAATATTGTAGAAGGAAGGGTAGAGTAGGAACGAGAAGGGCCTAGTGCAAGAGAGCGAAAATCAATATGTGCATATTTTCACTTAAACATGAAAACACGATTGGCTCAGTAGAGAGGCTTAGAACTAACTGATCGTGGAATCCAGGGAGAAGAACTGATGCACACGAGAGGGCTATGAGGAGTAGGGGTGGGCGGTGTCGGGTGCTCCACAAGACTTACCTCTGCTTGTGCAGCGATTCCGCAGAGACGACAAGAGCGCCCGTCCCTGTACCCACCTGACCCTCGTGGACAGTAGAACCCCGCAGGGATGAGATGGACGCAGGGAAAGGAGCCTGAACAACAGCGGTAGGTAGGTGCGTAGGGTATCTCGGAGTGGCCTATAAACAGGGAAACTAAGGTCAGTGAAGAACCCCAACACACCGTAGACACACACACAGATAATTTTCCTGTCCTAGACTCAGGGAACTCACCCTACTGTGGTGAGGAAGGTCGCAGCACGGCAGTTGTTCAGGTGAGGTGTTTAGGACAGGTTATGCAGCAAATCAAACTTCAGTGCTCTTGCACAAAGGTCAATGGTATGAAACGCAATTTCCCAATAACACTCCTGGAGGACGAATGCAATGTTAAACGCTGCTCCAGTGTAGAGAAAACAAAACATCAAGGCGCTTCTGCGCGAAAAGGCAAAAGGTCATCAAAGGCAAAATCATCAAGGGCAAAATCATCTAGGGTAAAGCAGAACTGGCGTGGTGCGCTGGCAAAATCATCAAGTGCAAAATCATCTAGGGTAAAACAGAACTGGCGCGATGCGCTGGCAAAATCATCAGGTGAAAAATCATCTAGGGTAAAGCAGAACTGGCGCGATGCGCTGGCAAAATCATCAGGTGCAAAATCATCTAGGGTAAAGCAGAACTGGCGCGATGCGCTGGCAAAATCATCAGGGGCAAAAACATTCAGGGTAAATCAGAACTGGCGCAGTGCGCTGGCAAAATCATCAATGGAAAACAAAAGAGGAGAACCCCTTCAAAGGAACGGAGTGTCACGGGAGGGGCAAGGGTTGGGGAACCTGGTACCTGGAATGGTTTCCAGAGAGAGGACGATGGTCGTTGCAGGTTTCCCGCGGGGAGTGAAAGCGTTCGCTTTCCGCAGGTCAGCTTCGGGACGCTGTCTCGCGCTCGGGGAATCCAAAGGAATACGAAGCGCCGAGCCGGCGGGAAACGCGGTGTTTAAGCGTTTCCCCCGGAAGCGCTTCTGCGACCCTTGCGCTGAACGAACGACTAGACCGGTCCTCGACTTCCACCCGGAAGTGAGTATTCCGGGTCGTATCTGTGTGTGTGTGTCTGCAGTGGCGAGGAACGGCAAGCGCCGTAACGTGACAGGCGGAATTTGTGAAATTCATTTTCGCAAACTATCGCGAAAAGGTTAAAAAGCTCTGCAAACACGCGGAAATATCGCGAAGATGCGGAAGTTTTTTTCCCGCCCGTTCGCAGTATTTTCTGCATGATCGCGGCTCGACAACTTACCCATGCGGTTGCTCACGGGCGCGAGATCTCAATCATCTCATACTCTCGTGGTGCATGATCGCGCGACGATTGACGTGATCGCGCGACGATTGACGTGATCGCGCGACGATTGACGTGATCGCGCGCGCGAACTGTAGCGAGACAGCGCAAATGGCTACCAACAATCCAACATCTCGTGGAGAACGCGACCGGATCGGGAAAACTTGTCGCGAACGCGGGGATTCAGGTAAGGCGATGGCGAGAATGTATATTTTTACAGCGCGAGCAAGAAAAAAAATTCCGGTAAGATGCGGATTGTGGAAATTTTGACATTTTCGCGCTCTCCGCGGAACGCGAAAATGTCAAATTATCGCAATTTCTGCGAGCGGAACGGAATTTTAGCCCAGGCCTAACGAGTCCGAATTGTGGTATGGTGTGAATAGCCGCTGAAAGTAGACGTCCGGTGAGTGCAGCAGCACCTCCAAAATAACCATGCCAGAGTTTGGAAGATGAATCAACTGTAAAGATGTCTTTAAATATTGTTTTTATCTTGTCACATTTACAGTCCGTTCAAAGCGGAGTCAAATGTCAAGCACGGTCTCCTGACAAAGTGCTGCTCATTTTGTAAACTAGAGATTGGGGTCTACTTTTTGCTCTGACAACAAAGTTAGCAAATTTAATAAAGTGAATAGCTGACGATTTTTCCGCCCTACAGGAAGTGTGAAAGGGAAGACCGTATGTAAGATGTCCTATTTTTTTCTAACACACCACAAAATTTAAATACGAGTAAATGAACTGTTAAAATATTACAAAATCTATCAGCGGCTACGAAATCGCAAATAAAGCATTTAAAAAATAATAATTCTGAAGTGTGATGGAAACAATATTTTAATACCGTCAAAACAAATCAAAAAACTTGAAACGGTGATGCACAAATGACAAACATTCACTGAAATCCCCCACATGATCGTTGGTACTCTATATATTTTCTTATGCAAAACTGCATGTCTCTGTACATTTCGTGGCAAATTAAATGGAAAATGTGCTGTCTCTAAAGGAAAATACGTGGCCACACCATGATTTAAATATATTTTCAACAGCGTGCTCCAAAATGCACCACCCGCTACATACCACCCTTACCACCTTCCTGTTAAATGGGCTTGGCTCAGTTGCTACACTTGTTTTTTGTGTGGTGCTTCGATTTTTCACAATCCCCAGGACTTCCGTGATGTAACACTGATGGCCGTTACCCCTACTCTGAAGATTGTTCTAGCACTAGTGACCGTGTAGAGAGCTGGCATTGGTGAACAACATGAACTGTTGGCACTGCTGGGCAGAGGGAATAAGTGTTAGTGGTGTAGAGTGTAAGACGTTGACATTAGTGGCCAGTGAGTGAAGCTAGCACTAGTGCGTAGTGTGACACACATGAAATAAGGACATGACATAATTTGGAAGTCTGAGTACTGAACCATTGGCTTAGTAGAGCCATGAATTTACAAGGATCTGTGCGGCCAACAAACTGTGGTAATAGTCAAGATATTTTAAGATATGTTCGTGTGTCGTATATTTTTTTTTTAAAAACTGTTTGAACCACTGTCATCATCTGGAGCTATGCATAATGCGACTTTTCAAGACACAAGTTGGACCAAGCCAGCAGTCCATCCAGTAAAGCAAAAGGACAGATGTGCATACATCTGTATGCAGGACAGACTGCTGTATTTCTGGAATTTAACTTCAGATACTTCACAGATGATTATCCGCGTTCAAAGCATATAAACAAATGATCTTCACTGCATGGTAGTGACATGGCAGACGCTGCAGGACAGCACAGGACTGGGGCACAGGTCACAACGAAAAACAAGTAAGGACAATCAATTAAGAGCAAACCGATAAATATTACTAAAGCCAGGCTACAGCTGAGTGGTTGGTCTCTATTTTTAGCCAGCAGGATAGCGCTTAAGACTGCAAAACGGGATTTATTACATTGTAGCAGTTATTTATACTTCACACTCGTCACGGCCATAAAGTGCTGCATGTTATCTAGGAAGCTACCCCTTCAGTATGTTTAAAATATTGTTGTATTCCACAAAGAACTGAATTTGAAGAAACACCATTCCTTTCATTACCGTGGAGGGAAAAGTGATATTGGATATGACAAAAGATACAGTTTGCTTGGGTCGAGCCTTGGTTTCTTCAGTAAGGGCTTTATCCATGAAGTGGAACCATATTTTCAGCAAGCGACTGGTACTAAGCTTACAGTAATAGTGATCGGGAGCCTATTGCCACTTTCGCCAAAGTGTACGTAAACGTGTGGCAACCCAGAATCAAGAGAAATCGACCGGTGAGCCTGAAGAATATTCTTAAGTGTTTCCGGAAGTGATTTTTTAAATGTTTTTATTGAGTTTTCAAACATACAGGTACATAGTAATCCAGAGCACATGAGTAGCCAAAAGAGCCATTGCATATAGAATACAACACTATGATATAAACAAAGGCTTCTCCAACGAGTAGCTTGTGAGCTACTGGTAGCTCTCATGCTCTTTGTAAGTAGCTCTCCTGCGTCTAGCCCAACTTACAAAATTCGATGTTTTTTAGAGGTTGAAATAATATATGCCAGCGGCTGAACATAGATATTGAAGAGCAGAGGGCTCAATATGAAGCCCTGCGGCACCCCATGTTTAATGGCATGCTCCTTGGAGTGAAAAGGTGGCATAGTGACCTGGAAAGTCCTGCCCTCTAAAAAGGATCGGAACCATGTTAAGTCTGGACCCCCCCTCTCCGCTCCCTTTTTTAACCAAAGCGACGGAATCTCATGTAAATACCATTCTCACAGAGTTTGTAGAGCGTGATGTTTTATTGGATGTCTCACAAAACAGTTTCAGGTCCCGCCATAGTATGGACTCTGCTTTAATGGCGGTGACTGAAGAAATCCGAAGCAGCCTTGATGAGGGAAACTCGGCGGCCTTGATTCTTCTTGATTAAGTGTCGCATTTGATACGGTGTCCCATGAGATTTTACTACGTAGGCTTCGGGAGATTGGGGGTCCAGCCTTGACAAGGTTCCGATCCTTTTTAGAGGGCAGGACTTTCCAGTTCACTATGCCACCTTTTCACTCCAAGGAGCATGCCATTAAACATGGGGTGCCGCAGGGCTCCATCTTGAGCACTCCGCTCTTCAATATCAATGTTCAGCCACTGGCATTGGTAGCTAGGAGTAGAGGGTTGTCATTGGTGTCGTACACCGATGACACCCATCTTGTCATTGCTTTCTCCAAGAAACCTGAAGTAAACCTTGTTAAATTCACGGATGATCTGATGGCAATTGCTGATTGGTTGACAGAAAATTGCTTGCAATTAAATGCAAACAAGTCGGAAATACTTCTGCTCGGGAGAGACAGTGATATGTGGTCAGAGCAGTGGTGGCCAGAATCTCAAACCTGCACCCATACCTAAGGAGGCGGTCAAGAACTTGGGCATTTGGATTGATAGAAGTTTGTCCTTTGATATTCAATCTAAGGCAGTTGCAGGCACCTGTTTTGGGCTACTGAGAGGTCTGAAACCAATTTTGGGGTTCTTTGAGCCCACCGTTCGTCAGACCATCCTACAGGCCACGATTTTGGCTAGGCTGGACTACGGGAATTCTTTATTTAGGGGCCAGTAAATCATGTACTTTGCAACTCCAAAGAATTCTAAACGCTGCAGCCCGGATCCTGCTTGCACTCCCTAAATCATGCTCAGTGTCTAGGTCCCTATCCAAACTTCATTGGCTGCCAGTAGAGAGAAGAATTCAGTTTAAAGCTCTATGTGTAGCCTATAAAATTTTGTCTCATTAAGCTCCCTCTGTCCTAGCTGATATGTTAGTGCCGTACATTCCGAGTCGACCGCTTTGCTCCTCGGATCAAAGGCTGGTCTGCATTCCCCGTGTTCGCAGAGTCCGAGCCGGTGGCCGGTCTTTCAAAGTGCTGGCGGCTAAACTCGAACTCTCATCCCCCTGCAATTCAAAGACTCAAAAACCATCTAGTGTTCTGCAAAGCCATAAAGACATGGCTCTTCCCGGGCTAACTCTGTTACTTCTCTCTGCTCTAACCATGTGTACTTGGGTAGGGCTGGGACGCCCCGTTGCTAGGGCAGCTATGCGCTGTACAAATTCAGTAAATAAATATGCATACCAAAATTGAATAGTATGTATTCAAGATGAAAATGTGTCTTTTCTGAACTCATAAGCTGTTGTTTGGAGAAGAAATGGTTTAATTTTGAAATATATTTAAAATGGATATTTGGATGATAAATCATGCGGGATTGGGGAGATTTATTACTTGTATTATTAACTTGGTGGCAGGGGTATTGCAGTTACAGCTGTTATGTTTACCCATGTGGAGGTATTTCCCATCGAGAAAGCATTTTTTACATTACTGTTAGCAACTCTACCTGATGCATGGCTGGTAACCTTGCATATGATCACTATGTAATACCTTTTGATGTAATCACTATGAAACTAATAATATTAGTAGTTCGGGATACTTTTCGCTGAAAATAAGTGGCTCTTACTACAGAAAGATCTCTATTTAGAGTGCTTTCCATTGCCAGGCCTAGCCCCCAGAACAGCATAGCCGCTGCATCCATAGATTATCACAATAGGAGAGCAGCACCGGCTCAAGGGGGTCTGGTATTAGGCAGGTCCATGATCGTGTTTATAGAAACTAGTCAATTGTCCAAGGGCTGAAAGACTCCAAAGTTGAAAATGAATTGCTATGCAAGGACATTCACTTCAGAGTCCTCTATTAACAGATGATGTACACGAA
Source organism: Triturus cristatus (assembly GCF_964204655.1). Lineage (NCBI taxonomy): Eukaryota > Metazoa > Chordata > Amphibia > Caudata > Salamandridae > Triturus > Triturus cristatus. The sequence continues at coordinate 943,372,061 of NC_140579.1, forward strand.
TGACCTGGAGTCTAGCGACAAGATAGAGGTCTAGGTCATTACATGGTTGATATGATGAAGCTTGGCAAAAAACAAAGGAGTAGGGATACAGCAGCACCTGAAAGCAGTTGGCTTTCACTGCAATGTTTAGTGTTCCGTGCACAGACTTTTCTGCACAAATAAAGGGTACGATATATTCTAGTCTGGATTCCATGGAGTAATTGTGTCATTGTGTCCCCATTTCATTTCACACTGGGGAAGACCATGTTTGCATCCTTAAGGTGACAGAGAACTTTTTTGCAGACCGTTTTACATCATTAGTGTCCCGTTTGGAAGAGAAGCTGCCATGAACATCACACCTAATATGTTGCCCTGTCTCTGAGGACACAAAGTGAAACAATAGTACAAATTCATAGCAGTGAAATTCCGCAGTGAAATTCTTCAGAAGCCTCCGTCGATAGGGGTAAGTGATATTAACAAGCCAAATACCATGCCACAGAACTTGGAGAATACCAGAGTCCCTGATGGGTCACTAGAACTGAAACCGCATCATAGAAAAAATGTGCACAAGTACAAAGGGGACGGCAAACATTAGATTGCCAGCATTTTACTAACAGCTCACCTTTCATTGCTATTAATTTTACAAAATAATGTCGCCAAGTTATCCCGATCTGCTGCACCGATCTGCTTCCTCCCCGTTTTTCTGTGTGCTTTCTCCTGCTTTTGCCTTGTTTTTTACTGCCTTCTCCTTCCCTTCCCCCAGATTTCTGATTACTTTCTCCTGCTTTTCTCTTGTTTTGACTGCTTACTCCTTTTCCCCTCATTTTCTGAGTGCTTTCTCCTGCTTTTCTCTAATTTTCTGCTTCCACTTGCTGCCCTGTAAACCGCCTGCTGTCGAGCCCCACCCAGCGCCCCTTCCTCATCCCAGGAATTAACTTAATGAAGGCCGCAGTGGGCGCAACAAATTTGTGTCTGGATCACGCCCAGCGGCAGGAACCCTGGTTCTTCCGCCCGCGAAGCTACACCGCCGCAGAACTCCGAGCCCTGCACCCCTGGCACATCGACAACAGCTGGTGACGAACATGGACACACCATCAGAGGACCGTTCTGTTGCTGGCACTGCCACCTCACCTGCAACACCGAAGCAATCAACAATGACGGAGACACCGCAAACACAACTGCGCCCACCACGCCGACCGAGACAGTCACAGCACAACTCCAGTGCATTCTACTCAAAACACGATCGCTGGGCAAACACGCCACGGAGATCTGGGGCACGATCTCATCCCTCACCCAGGACATCATCTTTCTCACAGAGACCTGGCTGAATTCCACCTCAGCGCCAGACATACCCATTGCCACACCCGAAGGCTACATGATAAAACACCGGGGCCAAATCAACAAACATGGAGGTGGAATTGCCATCATCTACAAGGACACCATCCGCTGCACATCCTCCTTAGATGACCCAACCCCGATAATGGAGCATCTTAATTTCCAACTTCACACAGATGGAAAAAGCACCATCAGAGACACCCTCACATACAGACCACTGGGACCACACCCCAGCTTCTACAGCACCATCCCTGATCTCATAGGCCCGATCGTCATGGACTCCGAGGACTACATCTTCCTACGTGACCTTAACTTCAACCTTGACGACTCTGACGACAGCAACACAACCGACCTCCTGGAAAGCTTGGGCAACATCTGCCTCCAACAACTTGTCAACGACCCCACCCACATCACAGGACACATGTAAAATCCCATTTATATGTCCAGCAACAGAGTCAAGTACAAAGACGTATCACAGCTCACCTGGACTGACCACTACTTCGTCCATTTCACCATCACAGGTTCTGCAAACACTGGAACCACGCCCCCCAGCTCCACTCGCAGAAACTGGAAAAAGGTATCGGAAGACCAATGGAACATCGCTCTCAACTCCCACCTCCCAGACACATCACCCGACCCAGTTAGCTGCTAAGAACTTCTGCCTACCACCTGCTCTCCAGAAACCCGATTTGATGGAGAGCGGGCATACACCTAAAGTTAGGGAAGCACTTCTACCTAAAAATAGACCTGTAACCTAAATAGACTAAAAACCAATGTGAAATCCTAAACAGACCTTATTTTTACTAGAAATATCACTTGGTATTAAAAACCAAATGTGGAGATGAGGAGAATTAGTACCCCATCACCACTGTACCATCAACATGTTTCTGCCTGATGGCTTATGCGAGTCTGGCATTCTTCAGGACAAAAACACAGGATCCAGGCATGGCAAATATACACTAGTACGCTGCTACTAACAGAAGTGTAACCTTTGTCAACCTTTTATGTATCAGGCCCCTAAGTACCTCCTGTAACAGAATACAAATATGATTTTGAGACTTCTTAAGTTAGGTAGATCAGGGATGGGTAGAAATGACCATCAGCATGCAACATTCACATGCTTGATCAAAAAGTGACACTACACACATGAGAGAACAATATTTACAAGTGTATCAAGTTGGGAGAGCAGCTCACAATCTTACCCCATTATCGGATCATACGGGCCCCATGGAGGAAGGGCTTCTGAACCCCTGTAGTAAAACTCTACCGATAGCAATACGGGAGAAAGAGTAATTTCACTTTCAGTAAGTTACAATGTCTATCACCATACACCATAACATACATCAAGGGATCAATATCCATTCACAAATGCACCCTCTTACTTCGTCAAGGTGCATTCCTGAAAACCTGGTTGCATCTGCTCCTTCCTCCTGACATGCAGGGAAGGAGGGGCGTAGCCGTATATTTATAGTGTGACCACGTGATGATTATATTTACAGATGCAGCTGTAGCCGCTTATTCCAATAGCACTTTACCGCCGGGGGAAGTGCCGTCACCTGAGACTGCATTGCCTTAGAAGCTCTGTTTTTTTGGGTGGTGTTAACTCTGGCGCAGTGTATCCGCGTCACGTGATGTCATCAGGACAGCGCCTACGGGAGACTAATCCCGGGCATCCGCCCAAGTCGTATGCACATGGGATCAAATAGTATTTGTTAAGCGTGACTAATCCCCCTCTAGGGTCTCAAGGCATAGGGGAGGTGAGGCTGCAGGCACTGCTGTGCGCTGAGGTTCAGTCTGAGAGCCAGGTCTTGAGATCCTTCCTGAATTGGGTTAGCAACAGGAATAGCCTGAGGTGGAGAGTCAGGGTGTTCCAGGTCTTGGTGGCGAAGTAGAAGAAGGATCATCCTCCGGTCCTGGTCTTGTGGATCCAAGGTACGGTGGCGAGGGCCAGTTCGGTGGAGCAGAGGTGTCTGGTGGGTACGTGGATTGAGAGGCGGTGGTTCAGGTATGCTGGTCCAGCGTCCTGAAGGGCTTTGTAAGAGTGTGTGAGGGTCTTGAAAGTAACTCTTTTCTTGGTTGAAAGCCAATGGAGTTCTCGCAGGTGTTCGGAGATGTGGCTGTGGCGGGGGATGTTGAGGACCAGTCTGGCTGCGGGGTTTTGAACGTTCTGTAGTTTCCTGAGAAGTTTCTGGGTGATGCCTGCATAGAGGGCGTTGCCGTAGTAGTCGGCTGCTGAGTGCGTGGGTGACCGTCTTTCTGGCCTCTGGGGTTCCATCTGAAGGTCTTTCAGAGCAGGCGCAGGGTGTGAAAGCATGATAAGGAGACGCCATTGATCTGGAGGTTCATCATGAGTGCTGAGTCCAGTATGATGCCGAGGTTTCGTGCGCGGTCTGTGGGTGGGTCAAAAAGAGGCGGGCCACCAGGAGTCTTCCCAGGCAGAGGTGTTGGGCCTCAGGGTGAGGACTTCAGTCTTTTCCGAGTTGAGCTTAAGGCAGCTGTCTCTCGTCCAGGTAGCAACAGCCTTCATTCCGTCATGGAAGTTGTTTCCGGTGATTTTGGGTTTGTTGGTGAGGGAAAGGATCAGGTGGGTGTTGTCCGAGTAGGAGACAATGTTGAGTCCGTGGGTCCTGACTATGGCTGCGGTGTGGTGCCATGTAGACGTTGAATAGGGTGGGGCTCAGGCAGAAGCCTTGGGGGGACTCTGCAGCCGATCTCTGTGGGTTCTGACAGGAACGGTGGAAATCTGACTCACTGCGTTTTACCTGTGAGGAAGGAGCAGATGCAGTCCAGGGCTTTGGCCCAGATGCCGGCATCGTGGAGTTTCATACTTAGGGTGCGGTGGGAGACTGTGTGAAAGGTGGCCAAAAGGTCCTGGAGGATGGGGGCTACTGTTTCTCCACGGTCGAGGAGTAAAGCAAATGTGGTTGGTGGCGGCGGGAAGGAGAGCCGTCTCGATAATGGGGTTGCTCCAGAAGACTGTTTCGGAGGAGTCCATGATGTGGTTGGCTTTAATGAACTCGGAGATAGGGCGTTGATGGCCTTCTCGATTACCTTGGCTGGGAAGGGGACTAGGGAGATGGGTCTGAAATTCTTGATGTCTGTCAGGTAGGCAGATGGTTTCTTCTTGGCGGGTTTCCCGTCGTCTGGGAAGGTGGCTGTCTCAATATAGCAGTGGATGTGTAGTTCAGTAATATGGGCTTATCGATGCATGCTTTGCAATGCATCACGAGTAGATTACTTAGAGCCTCATACATTGAATGGTGAGGGTTCATGGGAGTAATAGTATCCTGTACAGTGGAAGATGCAGTGCATAACAATGAGAGGGGGTGCGTAGCAGGCAGCAAAACTTGAGTGTGACGGTCATGGGAGCTGTAGTATCTTGTCTAATGGCTCCTATTCAGAAGGAGTGCAGGTGTTATATACAGATGGATATACAGAGATCCAACCTTTGGAGTGCCCCATAAATCTGAAATATGTGGTTATGTACTACACACCCAATCCCACACTTAAGTAGTCCAGAAATGCAAACTAGAGAAGCGCTGTGGGCATCCTAGTCAAAGCTTACCTCCCTGGATGGTGAGGGGGTAGGGGAGCTGTAGTCCCCTGTATACTTGGAGATGCGTTTCATTATTGTGGGAGTACACAGTGATACTCATTTGGAGTGCCCCATGTATCTACTCAGTATTGTTATGCCTTTCATCCTTGGAGGTGCTGGGTAAGAGGTCCCCATATCCCTCCCAGTGGAGATGCGAGTACTAAGCTTCGTACTCAATATATTTTTCACCATGCATAAATGTTTAATTGACTTATACTAGTTGTAGCCAGGGAATTTCATCATTCAGCCCCTTCTCCCATGTCCTTAATCGTATACCCATTTTGTTCACGTATAAGCAGCTTCTTTTGAATGTCAGGGATATTGGCGGTCAACTTTTCTAGGACTACCCAGGTTATGCCCACATCTTTATGTCAGCATTCCGTCCATCATTTGTTTGTTGTAACACATCTTTATGGTTCAGCTCAAGGTGGTGGCATGTTAATCTGGTATTGTTCCTTTTGCAATGTATTGTGCTCCGATGTTCATTTATGCGCACCTTTTATTTTGTGAGTTGTCATTCCGACATCAAACAGGCCACATGGTCACGTTATCAAATACACAACATTCTCACTGTTACAGTTTGTCAGGGATTTTAAGATCCAAGGTTTCCCTGTTTTAATGTCCACTTCTTTTGCGGCTTTTGTAAACTGGCAGCATACGCAACTACCACACGGGTAATTGCCCACAAGTAGTCGACTATCCCAGTGTGTTTTCTGTGGTGATGTGAATAGTGGCGGAGTCTTGGTATGGCCCAGCTCGTCACGTAAGTTAGCATTCCTTTTGAATGCAAAGAGTGGGGGGACCATTGCCTAGTACCAGCATTTAATATCATCCCGTGTTTCTTGATGATAATTTGAACCTTATTCGAAATGGGGGTGTACATGGCCATGCATGCAATTCTATCTGTGTCTGGTTTTGGATAGGTCTCCAATAGTGCTTCTCTATTGTTATTCATTGCCCTTTTCTTTGCTTTCTTTTTCGTTTTTTGGGGGGAAATGGTGTGCCAGGAGTTTATCCTCTAGTACTGTGCCCTGTGTCTCAAATGTTTCCAATGAAGAGTAATAACGTCTTATTCGTAGGAATCTTATATCACCCCCTCAAATTAAAGACATTTTCTGTGAGGGCCAGTTCAGCTTCCACAACAAAGTATTTCGAAGTCATAAAGTCCCATTACTTTTCTGCCAAGATCTTTTCCACCACCTCAAGCATTCGTGTCTGGGGGGATACGAGTGTAAAGCGCTTCTATATCCATGGTTATTATCATGTCGTCAGGGGTGGTGATCTCCATGTCTTGAAGTAAGCATAGAACATCCTTGGTATAATGTAAGTATGAAATGGATGTTTTCACATTCGGCCTCAAGAACCAATCGCAAAACACTGACGAGGGTTCCAGTAATGATCCTACCCTCGAGATAATTGGTCTACCACACGGTGGTATTCTGTTTTTGAGTATTTTTTTAAAGGTGTAAAACCTCAGAGTCCTGGGTTTTTCCGCAATCAAAAAGTCTGCTTCAAGTTTAGCAATCCAATCTGGATTAATGCTTCCTCCACCATATATTTAATCTGATTAGGTAATTTCAGGGTGGGGTCAGTTTCTAAGGTTTCACAACTTTCGCAATCCGATAAAAGGTAGAAACCGTGTTGTACATGGCTCTGTCCATCACCACTACGGCTCCCCTCTTATCTGCTGGTTTAATAACCAGCTCAGTGTTCTTCTTCAGAGTCTTAAAGGCAAGTTTCTAATTTTTATTGAGATTATGGAAGACTCATTGGTGTTAGGTTGAATCTCATCCACGTCCTTGAGGACAGCTTACTCAAAGACCAATACTTTGCATGGTAAGGATTGTGATGGAGGCACAAAGGTCGATTTTTTTTTTTTTTTTTTTTTTCCCCCCCTCAGTCCTGTGTTTTGTTCTCCTTCTACAGAGCTTTCCTGATTTTCAAAGAAGGCCTTTTAACATAATAAGCCTAAAGAATTGGACCAACTCGGTGCATACGGTGGACAGGTCACTTTTGGGTGTAGGGGCAAAACCCAGTCCTTTGGATAGTACCCCCATTTCAGTTTCTGTGAGGGTAGTAGTGCTCAGAATCGCTATATTGGTGGATCCCTGTTCGTAGATGGAGCTGGTTCCTTCCCTTTGCTCCTCTTGACCACCTGGGTTGGTTGCTGGTCCTCCCAGTGTACCCTGGGTGCCAGTTTTGGAATTTGTGTCTCCCTCTTCCTCTGGCTCTGTAAAAGAAATGGGGTCCCTGGTGGAAGACGAACCTCTAGGCATTGGCCCCAACCATTCCAACCAATGCAGCAAAGGGCATCATGGGTAGGTTACCTGATGGGGCTGGATTGTATGTTCTAGGTGGGCCCCTTGATCCACCCTCGTCACTGCTGCTGCTACTTCTATCGTCCCCTGAGCGGAAGGTTCAGTCTAGTGGTGTGGGTCTATATCTGGACCGACGTTTCTGGGCTAGCAGAGCCTGAGGGTTTTCGTAGTGTTCCTCAGTGGTGTATGGCTAAATTTCTGTACATCTTTCCCCCCCCCCCCCCCCCCCCCCCCCAGGTGAGCTTAGATTGAGTCAAATACCCTCTGTACTGTGATTGATCTGTGTTAATCTCTTCCCAATTTTTTTAAACACAGATATATGGACAGAGGATTTTGGTTATTTTCACTGTTTTGAATCTTAATGACTAGTAAATCTGCTTTTTTTTTATAGCTGTATTTATGATCAACACTGGATAGCCTTTTGTAAATATCCAAGCCATAAATGACCAATTTCTTCTGAAATCCATGTTATTCAAAAAAATGTGGGAATCTCTAGCAAGAATTAGTCCACTAGGGGCAGCATTCTTCTCAGGTACTCTGTCATAAATGCTTCTTGTAATAAAGTTCTAATCTGTCCCTTTTTGAAGGAAGTCAGTGACTCCCAATCATCTGAACCCAACAAGGTTTGTTCTAAGGATTTACGCTATTGCGCCTCATCAAATGCTAACTCATTACATCCCTCCATTAGGGATGTAACTACAGGGTAACATTTCCCCACGTTTTGGGGTTACTTAAAGGGTTTAGTATTGACTCTCTCTTTTGGATTTTTCCTGTCTTGACACCATCTCAACGTATAGTAAGCAAAATACAGTTTTGGGTGGCTCTGTTGTGTTTAAAACAATGTGTTTGAAGGCCAGCTCACCCTTTAAGCCCCATGGACTCTAGTTCTCTTCCTTGGATATCCTCCAGGGGTGTGTGTTTGGATTCTAAGAACTTTTCCACTGGATCACAGAATGCATCAACACAATTGCCCCCGCCAAGCCATCCAAACACAAAATACCAAAAAGAACTGTTGATGGACAGAATGCAGAACAATGTCATACATTCACCCCAGTACAGAGATCTGGGCCTAAATCCATCGTTTTTTTGCTCACCATGCCATTCCAGTTTGGATCCAGCCATATGCAAATCAGTCTTGATCCTGTGCCGAATGGGAACAGTCCAACCCGAACTGCCAAGCCAGGTCCTCCCTGGACTGGAAACAAGCATCCTAGGATCGGTTTCGGTGTGTCACCCCTCTTCAGACAGGATAGCTTGATTCCAGTTGCATGGAGAGCACAGGACTCGCGTCTGAGCATACCCGTCCCACTCGGGGTGACAAATGCAAAAATGGCCATGTCTGAATTGGGGTGGCGGAGTGAGCTAAAGAATGATGATGGATTAAACCCAGATCAGTTGACTGGGGGTGAGTGCTTGCAATGTTCAACACTTCGTCCATCACCCCCTTTGGTTTTGCTTTGTTCACTCCAAGTTGGCAGGGTATACCCAGACGTGGGTCCCTTGCTCACTTTGCCACTGGATTCAAGCTAGCCTGGCTGATGACTGCTGATTAGCCAGAAACCGGTCCCAGGATGCTTGTTTCCGGTCCATGTTGATGACCCAGTTGGTCAACATCTTAAGATCACACAGACTGAACGTCATCTCCTATGCCAATGACACCGAGCTCATCCTCTTGCTGTCACAAGACCCCTCCTCCACCAGAACTAACTTCTACAGATGTATGATGAACGTTGCCGACTGTATGAAGGACAACGGTCTCAAACTCAACTTGGATAAGACGGAAGTCCTCATCTTTGGGAACTAAACCTCGCCAATAAATGACACTTGGTAGTCATCTGCCCTCTGCCCTTCCCGACAGACCACGCCCGTTACCTCCGCATCATCTTGGATAGCAAGTTATCTATAAAGAATAGGTAAACACAGTCTTGTCTGCCAGCCTCCACACCCTACGCATGCTCCATAAGATCTTCAGGTGGCTCCCAATCGAGACCAGAAGGACTGTCACCCAAACCCTCATCACCAGCAGGCTGGACTACGGTAACACGCTTTAAGTAGGAATCACTGCATGCCTCCTGAAGTGACTACAGACAATACAAAACGCAGCGGCAACACTCATCCTTGACCTCCCCAGACGTACTCGCATCACCCTGCACCTCAAGAAGCTACTCTGGCTCCCGATCTAGAAGAGATGCCAGTTCAAGATGCTGACCCAGGCATACAAAGCCCTGCATGATGAAGGACCAGCATATATCAACAAATAGATCACCTTCCCCAACCAACCAGGCACCTGCAGTCTGCTTCACTATTCCTCGCAGACCCCCCTCCCCTATCCACCTATGCAACAGCGGAGGACACTCCTCTCACCTGGCGGTCAAAGCCTAGAATTACCTTCCTCAGCACCTCACAAACACCACATTACTCTGAGAATTAAGAAATTGACTCAAAACATGGTTGTTTGAATGAAGAGAGCACTGCAAAGCAGTGAGACACTCACAGGTGATTCGCTGCGCTTTATAAATCCTGATTGGTTCATTGGCCCTGCTCTTTCAATCACATGGCGTTTTGCTAGCATTTTATACTACTGGGTTAGGGAATTTGCAACAGTAAATTGGTATGAATGCTCGATGAGCCAAGACTCTATTCCAAACACAAGGTTTAGCAATACTTGTCTGCTTCAGACCGGGACGTTGAGTAAGAACTTAAGTGACTTACATGTAAACTGTGGTTCTCCAGTATTGGTGTCTTTCATAGATTCACATGCTTGAATCACTCCTCGTCATCAAAGTGGGAGTCCCACGGTACATAAAATAGCTATATATATATATATATATATATATATATATATATATATATATATATATTATAACAATAGCACAGCTAAAAAATTCCATAGGAAGTATTGTAGCATAGCAATCAATAGGAAAAAGCTTGTCACTTTATTAGCTCGTCTAAGTCATTAAATATAGTCCAAACTCCAGCCAATCAGGCGTCCGCACCCTCTAGAACCTTCTCCCCAGAGGCTCAGACCCTCAGATTTTCTAGCGCGAGAGTGCCAGAATAGTCAAGTAAACAAGGGGAGCCTCTGAGGGGTGGTGGTTGGGTTGCATGTGAATCTATGAAAGACACCAATACTGGAGAACTACAGCTTACAGGTAACTTATGTTCTTCTCCAGTATTGGGGTGTCTTTCATAGATTCACATGCTTGAATCAGAGTAGATAGCAGTAATTCCAAAAATGCACATAGCAAGTTATATATCACCATAGTAAAATATATATATATATATATATATATATATATATATATATATATATATATATATATATATTCAGTGAAAAAAAAAAAGGTTTCAGACACGTTATAGTTAGGAATTAGCATTAAAAAAACCTTAGAAATTCACTGAAAAAACCATAGGTTTTAAGGAAAGTTATAGTTAGTTGGACATTTCACTCGTATAAAACCATAGAAATTCCCCCGTTATAGTTAGTTCAGCTAACTATAACTCGCGCCCCCGCAATGCACTGCTGATGACGTCACATATTACATCACTCATGCCATGGTCAGTGACATCATTCATGACATCTCAAATGACATCACTGATGACATCTCAAATGACATCATTCATGTGAAAAATTGATGCATCTTCTCACACCCTAATATAACCTTTGATACACCCACTCTAAATTACAGACTGCCATTCTCAAAACCATAGACACTCCAACACCAATAACTACATACCCACTCACTGATTCTTAGCTTTACACACACATCCACTCACTCACCCGTACAGTCACTCATACTTATGGTCACTCAGTACAGGACTATCATATGCACTCGTACACCTATATAGACACTCACAGACCGCCACTCATCCATAGAGATACTCACACACCTAGTGAGTCATGCAAATAATTAATCACACTGCCATGTACTCACTTATACAGACACCAGCTCACTTACTCATACAAATACTAGCACATACTTATGCTCCTATACAATCATTGATACAAGCACAGACTCATCCATACAGCCACTCTCGCCATAACACTCACTTATAGCCATTTATATAATCCAACACACATTTATACTGCCTTTCACATATGTAGTTACTAACACATATACAACTGAGATATACATTCACTCACTAACACACCCATACATACACTCACCCACCCATACAGTCCATCACAGATGCACTCTTGAAACCAGTGAATCACCCACTCACACATCTATGTACAGAGTTACATATACCCCACGCACACAAACACTCAGGCACCCATACAGCTACTCAGACAACCAATATAGACATTCATGTAGCTATTTGCAAACCCATGCAGCCACTTACACACCAACAGACAGACGGATACAGACATGGGCACTAACCCATGCATTCAGTAAGATAAGTTAATTCACTCACTTATAGAGTCAGTCACGCACCTACCAAATCATCCATTCAGACACCTATACACCCACTCATTCTTCAATACGCCTTTCATAATATATTAAACATATTTAAACTTTATAGAAACACACAGTCACTGGATGATATCATCAGTGTTGTCGTCAGTGATGTCAGTTGAGATGTCATCAGTGATGTCACTGACCATGTCATGAGTGATGTAATATGTGACGTCATCAGCAGTAGATTGCGGGGCCGCGAGTTATAGTTAGCTGAACTAACTATAACAGAGGAATTTCTATGGTTTTATACGAGTGAAGTGTCTAACTATAACTTTCCCTAAAACCTATGTTTTTTTCAGTGAATTTCTAAGGTTTTCTTAAATGCTAATTGCGAACTATAACGTGTCAAACCTATGGTTTTTTTCAGTGAATTTCAAAGGTTTTTTAAATGGTAATTTTTCATTATAAAAGTAGATATACCTGTGTTTTGTACAGAATTTGAAAAATGTTTAAACTGTTAATATATTATTTATTAAACAATATTATATACTTCTGAAAATTGTTTAAAATTTTTTTTAATTAAAACTGAAATATACTGTAATTATTTAATTTTAAATTTTACTATATATATATATATATATATATATATATATATATCTTTATTTTTTTAAGAAATTTGAGTCGCGCACCCATAGCGTACCTAACGCGACGGGTGTGCGTATTACAGCCGCCATATTGGAAAAATTGTGAAGGATCCACGTATGGTGTGCGACAGGTGCGTGTTTTCCAGTTACGTGATATACATATATTACGTGTTGAGCGCCATAGGTATGCGACTGATGCGCGACTCCTGCTCCCGCTAATTTGCGACACATGCGCATTACAGTGCGCGATGGTTGCGCTGTGGCGGGCCCCGCGTGACGTCATATGTGGGGCGCGCTGGGTGCGCGACTCCCGCGAGATTTTTTATGTTCTAAAATGATATGTATGTGTCTTTAATATACATATTAGGGCTAGAGATTATCTAAGGTATTCATAAAAATAATATATTTCTACTTGTAATAAAGTTATATCACTTTTAAATATATTTTCGCGAAGTCACGTCGGGTGCGTGCTTCGTATGCGCAAGGTGTACGGATCCCATGTGACCTCCAAGATTTGATTGGTTTATAAAATTTCCCACTGTAACTATTGAAGTACCCCACCCATTTTCTTCATTCTTCTTGGACCATCTTCAGAGAAGCATCTCTTCTCCAACTTCAACCTCTTTGTGTTTTTTTTGGTGTTTTTCTTTCAACTCTGAAGAAAAATGGCATCTGGAGAACACCAGGAAGTGGAAAAATCTTCGGATGAAGAATTCTTACAGGAGGCACCCAGAAAACAGAGACCAGAATCTGTAGTGTGGAAGTTCTTCACCTTTCCACCTGGACAGAAAAAAGTAAATGCCACAAAGGTGACATGCAAAATTTGTGAGAGTGCTCTCAAGAGGGAGTGAAAAAAAGTACTCATGCGGCACTGCCGACATGTACAAGCACCTCCGGACAATCCATCCTCTGAATCTTGCTTGGGAGGGGATGAGGAGAGCTGCATTAAATCCACCAGCAGCTGGAGCAAGTACTTCAGGAGCATCAACTTCTCAAGCTCCAATGGATATAAGGTCTGAATTTGCCTTTTTAGAGCAGCGCTGCATCAAGTGCAAAAAACTAGTTTGATACGGAGAGCAGTCGATGGATGCTATTTGTGCAGCTCAACGCAACCACCAATGTTTATTCCCCCCCAAAAAAAAAAATTATCTTCCAGAAGTTACCTGTTTGTTTATTTATTTATTTATTTATTTTTACATCGGTTTATTTTTTTTTATTTATTGTTCAGTTTTGAGAAAAACACCCAAAAAATACAAAATCGTTGAAATAATACAAGAAATATATAAAACAAATGAAGAAAAAAAAAAGTTCTTATCAGAACTACCTTATCTGGTTAAAAAAAAGAACTAATATTGCATGGTAATGTCTGAAAGTTTGATTGAATATATGTGTAGAGCATGATTGACTGAAAGAATGCGTTAATAGTGTATGGTTAATTTATAGGGGCAGATCTATGAGGAAGTGCTGCAGCGTGGTACCGCAAGCCCTTTGGCTGCACCGCGCTGCGGTACTTCCGAAGCACAGGGATGCGACATATTTATATAAATATGTTGCGCGTCTGTGCTTCCCTCTGCATTAGCGCACAAACTGTAGCCGTGCGCTGGCGCAGGCACCCTTGCACCATGGTGCCAAGTGCCTACGTCGTGGGGAGATTGTTTTGGAGATTGTTTTTGTACAGGAAGGTGTCCCTTCCTGCACAAAAACAATCACTAAAGGTATTTTACTCCTTCAGTGCGTGCTGTGGAATGCAGCAAGCATTGAAGGAGGAAAAAATGAGGAGAAATGAAAACATTTCTCCTCGCTGCGCCTTGCTACGCCACGTCTAGGGTGGTGCAGCATTCACACGCATCTCCAGATTTACGATTTCTTGTAAATCTTGAGATGTGTCTTGTTCCATGGGTGTTGTGTGGCAACATACACAGCAACACCCATAGAACGCCCCTTCAACAAAAAGTGCTGCGTGTGAAGGGGCCGTATTTACAAGGAGAGGAAAAGCTAGAAGTGCTTGTGTTTTGGCACAGAGATTAGATAAGTTCATGGTTTTCTCAGGATGATTGCACGAGTGGACAGACTTTGACACTGTGATTGCTGATCTGCATGGGTACTACCTGGATTTTTGCAAGAGTGAACAAGTAGTCTGCATGGGGTTAGAGGACTGCATATATTTTGTACATTTAACTGTAGTGCTGCGTGTCTTAATGCCTGAGGCATTGTACAGGTGTATGCACTGTGACTGGATAGTGAGAGTGCTGGTAGTTGACAGGAGGGTGAGTTTATAAGTGCTTGTGTTTTGGCACAAAGATTAGATAAGGTGCAAGGATGTCTGTGTCGTGGGGAGATTGTTTTTGTGCAGGAAGGGACACCGTCCTGCACAAAAATAATCACTAAAGGCATTTTTGTCTTTCAATGTGTGCTGTGGAATGCAGCATGCATTGAAAGACCAGAAAACGAGGTGTACTTGTATTAGTAGCTAAGCCACTCTATAAATACATTACTAGTAATTGGAATGATTACAGTGCTGCAAGTACAATACATGGTCAATTTATGAGTACTGAGGTATTGGCGGAGTGATAGGATAAGAAGATACTGCTGGTATTGGCAGAGTAAAAGGATATGTATAGTGGTTGATAAATGATGAAGTATATAGAATAGACATGAGGATACCGTGCTGTTAGTTAACAGTAGGGTAAGTTTATAAGTGCTTGTGTGTGGGCACAGAGATTAGAGAAATATATGGTTCTGTTAGGATGATTGCAGGAGTGGACAGAGAGTGATAGTTTGATTGTGGCACTACATGAATACTACCTGGCTTATTGCAAGGATGAATCAGTACTGTGCTGGAGGTTACAGGCCTCTATACATTGTGCACATTAGACTGTAGCGCTGCATGTCTTAATGCTTGAATCGCTGTACAAGTGCATGGATAGTGACTGGATGCTTACACTGCTGGTACTTCACCTCAGAGAGACTTTATAAGTGCTTGTGTGTTGGCACAGACATTAAATAAGGACATCCTTCTGACAGTATGATTGCAGGAGTGGACAGAGACTGACAGTCTGATTTGGGCACCAAATGAATACTACCTGCCTTATAGCAAGGGTGAATCAGTACTCTGCTGGGGGTTAGAGGCCTGCATAGATTGTGCACATTTGACTGTAGCACCGCTTGTCTTAATGCCAGAGTCATTCTACAAGTGCATGAATACTGAGGTAATAGTTAGAGTGGTGGTAGTTGACAGCAGAGAGACTTTATAAGGGCTTGTGTGTTGCCACAGAAATGAGATAAGAACATGCTTGTATCAGGATGATTGGAGGAGTGGACAGAGAATGACAGGTTGATTGGGGCACTACATGAATACTATCTGGCTTATTGAAAGAGTGATTCAGTAGTCTCCTGGAGGTTACGAGCCTGCATAGATTGCGCACATTTTACTGTAGCACTGCCTGTCTTAATGTCTGAGTCGCTGTACAAGTGCATGGATAGTGACTGGATACTTACACTGCTGGTAGTTGACTGCAGGGAGAGTTTATAACTGCATGTGTGTCAGCACAGAGATTTAATAAAGATATGCATCTGTCAGAATGATTGCAGTAGTGAACAGAGATTGACTGTCTGATTGGGGCACCAAATGAATACTACCTGCCTTATAGCAAGGATGAATCGCTACTGTGCTGGGTTTTAGGGATTGCATACATTGCGCACATTTGACTGAAGCACTTTGTGTCTTAATAACTGAGTCATTGTGTAAATTTAGAATTAGGATCTGTAAAAGAGAAGAAAAAATACAGTTATAAAATATAATCTTCTAATTTTTACAACACAATATAATGTTACCATTATATACATTATTTAGTATGCCTTTTTTGCTGTTGTCAGAATATATTGAATTTCACTATTAATAGGGGTTTCAATGTTACTCATCACATAACAGCGGGCAAAAAAAAACAACCATCAATAAGATTGTTAAAAAAAAAAAAAAAAAATCTGTCAAAAATATTTTAAACATAGTCAACTATCTCTGCACGTTGCATATAAATAACATCCTCAATAACATAGTATATAATGCAACTCTCGTTATATATAAAATGCTTCTTTCTAAGAGAATTTTGTCAATCTAATATTAAAGAAGATAAACAATAATTCAATCAACAGTTCTTTATACTTTCCTTATACTCTAAATGATGTTATTTAAAATATTTGCTGACAGAATATCGCTGAAAAACTGCTTAATTTATATTAATATCTTTCCTGTAGGCCAAATGATATTCCTGAAATCCTTCATACTGAAATTGTCCAAAGTATTGGTATTAATACATATTAACATATTCCCAATAGGCTGAATTATGTTCTTAGAACTTTGGCTTTAAAAATATTAGGTATGAATTTGGTAATTCCTTAGGCAAACGATATTTAAAAATCAAATGAGCATCATTACAATATGTCCATCCTTTATTGCATTTTAAATAGACTGTGTAATGTCCAGATGTTGTAGAATGTCCATCGTGGAAAATAATTGCTACTGCTACAAAAGTTCTTCCTGATATTGATAGATGACTTGCTACAAATTTTTTTATTAAAGTTTCCAATTTTCTTCCATTAGCTGTACAACGTTGTATCATTAAAATGTATATATTCTCCAAATCTTTCTATAAATAATGTTGATAACATTTCTGATTTGCATTGGCTACACTTCATGTTTTGATTTGCTGCTTTAACTAATTTGTTGAAAGACACTGTTTTACAGTCTGGTATTGTCAAATATATGAATCTCTCAGTGTCTATGTTAGTAGAAGTAAATCTACAATTTTCACATTCATATTGCAATTTATAACGAAGTCCAAATAGATTTTCATTATCTATTCCTTCATCTTCCAATACTGCAAGCATATACATTAGAAATTCCTGAGCATCTTGTTGCACATTTTGTGTGAATTGTGTAGAACCACTACGTATATCTGTTAGATTCTGAATATCAGAAACACTTTGGATTTTACTTTTATCATTTTTCAATTTTTCAAATATAGAATGCAACAAAGAACAAAACCGTTTTTCTCGATGCTCCATAATTTGCTGTTGCAGATATTCTAAAGAAAATACAACATTTACCACTACATTTGCATAGCAGTTGATACCTGAACTATTTTCTAATTGCTATCCAACAATCTCTTCAATAGTCTCCTTGTGCTTTTTCCTTGGAATCTCAACATTATCTTGATTTGTTTTTCTTCTCTTTAACTTCACTACAGATATTCTCATATGTCAGTTTTCGACCAACTACACACTTTTCATATACAGGATATTTACCTAAATTGGGAGCATATAGTCTTCTTAACCGATTATACTCTCTTACACAATTTGAATCTGCACTAATCTTTCTCTCATCAAAATCAATCAAATACAATCCAGATAAAGTTCTTACTCTGGACAAAGCAACATATGCCATAACCTCTTTAAATACGGTACTCCCAATGTTTACCAAAGCACTGTCTACACTTAAACCTTGAGATTTATGAATAGTCACCGCATATGCCAAAGAAAGAGAAAACTGTTTCCTACGAACATACAAATCTTTAATAAGCAAAAAATGAGCAGAACAACGACCAATTTGCTTTACTTCTTCAATCTGATCAAATTTGATTTTCAAAGATTCAATCCCATCTCTTTTTTGATAATTGACAAATTCAACCACTTTTCCCATTGCTCCCATTTACTAAACCTTTTTCCACATTCAAATTACGCCTAAAATGACCCGACAGTTTACACATACATATAAATTATTTTCTAAACCAGCAGTTTTAGATATCGATTTTTCCAAATTATCCAATTTTGTTTGTAATTTTTCTGTTAAAATAGAGCATGAAGAAGTTACTATTTTATCAATAGCTTCCATTTTTATTATTGGTTCATTTTCAAGCTTTAAAAGTTCTTCATTGAATGTAGAACACTCTCGCAGTGTTGGCATTAGGCAGATTACAGATTTTTTTTTTCTGCAATTTTCTTGTATATTTTTTCAGGAACTATATTTTCATTTGCAAACAAGGAAGTGAGTAACCGACTATCCAAAGCTTGTTTGCCATGTTCTGTCAATACTCCATTTCTTATATCTTGAAGAATAGTTCCATAATCTATATCATTTGCCTGTCGCATATTTTTAATAAGTTCTTTGTATTCAAAATATGACCAAATGTTAACGTTTCCAATGCTTCCCAAAGACTTTCTGGTGTCTTCATGCAGAAGTGTTTTAAATACTGGTTGTCCTTTTACAGGAGTAAGTTGAATTAGATCACCAAAAAATTAGACTTGTTTTCCTCCAAATAACACATTATCTGTTTTTAAAGTTTGCTGCATTCTTTAATGCACAAAGGCAAGCATTAAGTTTGAGACCATGCTCACCTCATCCATATTTAGAAGTTTCATTTTCTTTAGCACTCTTGAAACTTCATAACAAGCTTCTCCAGATAGCTTGTGATATTCCAATTTATTTTCATGCTCTACAGGTAGCATTAGTAAACGATGCAATGTAATTCTTTTAATGCTGTGTGCTGCCAACCCAGTTGGAGTAGTTACAACACAAGACAAATCTGGGTCCGTTGTTTTCTGTAGATAACCGGTCAAAACGTTAATTAAGAAACTTTTTCCTGTACCAGCTTGACCACTGACATACATTTGGATAGGTTGAAATGATGTGCATGTGCATTCTTTCTTTTCATGAAGAAAACCATGGTCGATCTGTTTCACTTGCTGGTATATTTCTTTCTGTTCACTATTTAGATGTTCTTCCAAGATTCCCAAGTCCATCATATCTTCTTGAGCTTGATGCATTGCTGTTTCCACTTCACTCATGGCGATGGCTGCTTCATTTTCAAGAATTGGTTCTCCTAGAGGATCCTGACTCAGCGGAGCAGTACTTTGACTATCTTGAGAACTGTCTCTTGCAATCTCAGCTGCAATAGTAGCTTCTTGATCGATTTCTTCATTCAACATTTTGAGATAATTTGTAAAAACTGTGCATTCAATGCTATCTTTACATGCATTGAAAAAATCTTCATAGCACTCAAAATCTCCAAGTAATTCCAGTTCCGTACGCCAAGGTTTGAAGAGTTGTAAAAGTGCTAAATAGTAAAATTCTCTTATCAGGAGTATCACAGCTCAGTTTTCTATGATTAATGAGATTTCCTTTAGTATGTTTCACCAAACATCCTTCTGAACCAATCACTGCATATTTTCCTTCATTTATATTCTCTGTAGTATTTCTCTTAAACCTGTAATATTGCAGGAACTTCGTAGAGACATATGTTCTCAAGATGAGGACTTCTATTTGGATAGTATGTATCCAACATGTTTCTTTTGACTATATCTGTGTTTTCCGGTTCTTTTAATGCTAAATATTCAATTTCCTGTATAGATTCAAGTACTCGATTTCGCGTTGCAGCAAGACCTAGACTAACCCAAATAATTCCTCTTGACTTTGAATATAAACTTGCAGACGATAACCGATCCGAACATTCGTACAATCCAATTTCTCGATGTGACAGCATCTTCAAACTAAAGCTTTCAATTTCTTACTGAGTCTTCTCGTGGGAACTTTCTTCCCACATTTCTTTCAACTCCGTCTTTTCTGATTTTGTTATGTATGATGTTACAGCAATGGAATTATCCACAACATGCTGGATATCCATATTAGCATTCCACATTGACAGAATAACTGGATCACAATCATTTATATACTTCGATTCTAAACTTCTTCTCAAATTGTACGTATTTTTGGGAGATTTTCTAGTGATGGTATGTCTCACCGCTGACATGAAACTGTTCACTGTTCCTTTGGATATTACTGGACGTGGAAATCCAAATCGACATTTGGTATAAAATTTTTCCTTCGACTTGTATTTCCGTCGATAGTATTTCCCACATCGATGACTTTGGAATCGTAACACTTGTTGCCTTAAGGTATTTTCTTCTGTTCTTTTAGGTATAGCACATGTAACATAATCTTCAATAAAAGATAAAAGTGTCATCCGAATCCGTTCCAAATTCGGGTGCATCCTTGATCCATAGAAGCATATGTATATGAGGAGCACCTCTAGCTTGATACTCCTTTCTCCAAAAGAAATCAATAACTTCTCCAAGAGGAGGATTCTTTTTGTTGCAGATAAAAGACATCATAGCTTCAAACCTATGGTTGAGAAATCTGCATACATTTACAGGATCCAAAGAACACAATTCTCCAGGAGTCTGGAATTCAATGTTTTCAATGTTTGAATTTGCTTCTCGAAGAAATTGAAGTAAATCATCCCATGCGTATTCAGCACAGCTTAGTGTAACAAACCACGTTGGAGTTCCTAAATTCCTTAGAATGCATTTAAGTTCTCCATGACGACGATACCAGTACTCATTAGTACCACGCTGACATGCCATCAAATTATTCAGTTGAGATTCCAAATGATCATCTCTCTAATGTACTTTTTCCATGAATTCCTTTGCAGAAACATTTCGAAGATGTACTCTTGTTTTAAATATATGGTTGACTGCATATGAAAGTCCAGACAAGTCCCTCTCAAACAAAAGATGAAATATATATGGGATACATTGTCGAAATCTAGGATCTTCTGCATACAATCTTGTTGTCCGATATTCTGATGCAGGAATCTGTATTGATCATTCATCATTTCGTCCACCTTTTCCAGTTGGGAACAGCTGGGGGAAAACAACGAGCTTCCAAACTCTTTTCCCAAACACTCCAGGGATTCACCTTCGTTTTCTTCATTTGGAATAATTCAATAGTATTCCCCAACACTTCTTTAGAATGTAAAGGATGTACACATGTTCATAAATTTCTTTACTGTTGGATATGTCTACTTTCTCAATTTGACCACTTTACATTTCACTATCATCCCCTAACAGTATTTCTTCTTCTTCCACATACACATTTTTGTAGTATTCATTATTCTTTATAAGATACAATGTTGCCTTTTGCACTTTCCTGACATCCACTAATTCCTGCCAGATTTTCTTACTCTTAGTAGGAACACCATTCACAAGAATAATTAAGGGTTCACTATCTTCTTTATTTACACCAATAGTTTCAATATTTTTCTTTAAATCTAGAGGTAAATATACAACTCTTCCTTTTAATCCTCTCTGTGAATCTGTGGGAGGCAATTTACCTGTTTTAGGCTCCATACGAACAATAGCCTGAAACGGGTGCACAGATTGAATTAGAATACACTCATACGTGTTTAAATCCATCAGTTCTTGAGGAATAGGTACCAACTTCAGATCATTATGGACAGCTCTTCCTGGCATTTTATTATCCTCTAATTTGTTATATAACAATATTTACAAATACGTTGATTAGTACCCAAATCAAAGCAATCCTCTACCAACAAATAAGTTGCAAATTCCTTCCACTTTTCATTATTTTCTTTTTCAATTTTTAAATACAGATCAACAGTCCTAGTCTGATTCTTATAGTGAGTTCGTCGACAACAAATACAAGTATAATTTGGCCTTTCACATGAAATTACCTTAAACTTTGTAATTTCTTCTTCAAATTTCTCTGTACTAATCTTTTCCACGTTTTCTTCAACGCCTACTTCTATCAATGTCTCACTTTGTCTACTCTCATCTTCAGGACCAAAGTAACGAAACTCTATTTCATCACAAACTTTTTTTACATCTGATACTAAGCCATGCACAAGAGCACTGTTTAATTCATTTAAAAATATTGCTGGACTTTTTGCGTAATACAATCTTCTGACTAACTTCCGCATTTGAGAATGATGTACTGCTAACATTCTAAAATGATAAACACTTTGACATACTTTTCTAGAAAGACAAGCCAGTGTTTTTTCTCACTCTGCAAGGATCTAGTCCTTGCAACATCTTAATCTTTTGTTTAAGACTATTTTTTTCTATACTCTTGTAAGAAATTATGTAAAATATCAATAGATTCTTGATGTATACTGCATATACTACTACAATCCCAAGTATACACTGGGGCTTTAGTACGTCTCCCTAGACCTTCATCAGTTACCACTTCTTCTATATATTTGACTGTAGCACTGCTTATCTTAATGCCTGAGTCGCTCTACAAGTGCATAGATAGTGACTTGATAGTTACACTGCTGGTAGTTGACTGCACGGACAGTTTATAAGTGCATGCATGTTGGCACAGAGATTAGATAAGGACATGGTTCTGTCAGGATGATTACAGGACAGATAGTGACAGGCTGATTGGGGCACTACATAAATAGTTCCTTGCTTATTCGCTTATTCCAAGGGTAAATCAGTAGTCTGCTGGTGGTTAGAGGCCTGCATAGATTGTGCACATTTGACTGTAGCACTGCTTATCTTAATGCCTGAGTCGCTCTACAAGTGAATGGATAGTGACTTGATAGTTACACTGCTGGTAGTTGACTACAGAGACAGTTTATAAGTGCATATGTGTTGGCACAGAGATTAGATAAGGACATGGTTATGTCAGAATGATTGCAGGAGTGGACAGAGGGCGGCAGGGTGATTGGGGCACTACATGTATACTACCTGACTTATTGCAAGGGTGAATCAATAGTCTGCTGGTGGTTAGAGGCCTGCATAGATTGTGCACATTTGACTGTAGCACTGCGTGTCTTAATGCCGGAGTCATTCTACAAGTGCATGGATACTGAGTGGATAGTTAGAGTGCTGGTACTTGACAGCAGGGAGAGTTTATAAGCACTTGTATTTTGGCACAGAGATTAGATAAGAACATGGTTGAGTCAGCGTGATTGCAGGAGTAGACCGAGACTGACAGTCTGATAGGGGCACTACATGAATAGTGAATCAGTAGTGTGCAGGGGGTTAGGGGACCGCATAGATTGTGCACATTTCCTTACATACTAACTACGAAATTAGACATTCTAGAACCACAAAATCACTTCTCATGCACTTATAAAATCACATTTTCACTACCTTTGCAGTCCTCTAATGAATCAGGTACCTCTCATTAATTCACTAATACATACAAGTATATAAATACAATTTAAACAAATACATGACTCATAACATACTATCTGCTTAAGGAGATAACTACTACATACCATAAAAAATTAAACGTACTGACTTTCTTTTGAGCTACATATTGTCTATGAAATCTAGAAATATGCAACATCATCAAACTGTACCTCTCAACAGACTTAATGAAGACGAGTAATAAAGAACACTTTTTTGAGGATTTTTAAAATTAAACAATCTGTACAAACTATTAACATAATCATAATTATTAACACCTTATATGATCATCTTGCAAACACAATTGTACCTCCTTTTTCCAAACTATCTATAATACAATATTTTCAAACTATACCTTTTTACACAGAAGAAATAATCATGCGTAATAAACTACACCTTATATGAATATTTTAGAAAATACACCTTCTTAGTACATATTTAACCAATTAATAATAAATAAGAGCCTTCATTCAACTATACCTTGCAACACACTTAATCTATATATCACTGTACATACTGTTTTTTTAAACCATCTTCAAGTATAATAAAAAATAATCCCAATATACATCTCTGCATATAATATATTTCAAACAGTTTCATAAAAATGCAAAACCTTTTTTAAATCCTTAAAAATATGTAACTCACCTATTTAAAAAAATCTGTTGAATGTAAAATCTCACACACTCAGTCAGGATTTTCTTTTTCACACAGAGACTGTAGATCAATAGACTCTGGCAAGGTTGAACCAGTATTGGCAAACTTTCCCTCAATCTTTCAACACATATAGACATAAGCAACAAATGACATTGCTTCCCAGTGTTTTTCAAATTGAAAAACGATTTTCCATTGGTCACAGAGAATACTTCTCAACTGACTTCTTCACCCCTTGTCCTTAAAGTCAGTTTCCATAGCAACAGGTCATGCAACATTCAACTTAACTGCCAGGTCACAAGTTCATCACACAATGTTGCAAATGACAATAGCAGGTGTGGTTGGCTTTGCAATGCTTGACCTTATCCTTTATGCTGTACCTTTCCAGCATATGTTAATAACCAATAATAAATATGCTTTGTAAACAAAGTAAAATGCACCCTATAGTTGAATGTAGAGTGTTCTTAAACAGCCAATCAAATCTCTACTTTCTTAAAAACAGCATCTTGTCCACCATTTTAGATTATTCTTCCACCTGCCTACCTCAGCTGCAGACATCTTCTGATTACCTACAGAAATCCCTTCAAGAGGCTTTCTGTGTGGATTATTGGACACAGCTATATTTTCTCGTCCAATAGGTATGCTGAAAGCAGAGGATATGACTAAGAGCTAGCTTTGCAAAATGTGGATATTAAATGGATTGGACAGAGAGGATCAAAGTGGCACCAATTGATGCCATTGGTTAAATCCTTTTTGCATCTCCAACCACCTGACCTCATGATTGTGCACTGTGGTGGCAATGACCTAGGCACATTGACTGGGGTAGCACTGGAAATGCTAATGAAGGACACCTTTGCAGAATTGATGTTGCTTTCCCCCAAACTGCCTTTGTGTACTCTAACATATGCCAAAGACAGAAATGGAACAGGTCCAATCAATTTTGTCCACAGATTGAGAAAGCTAGAAAAATGTCAATTAAGCAGTTTCTGCTTCTCTCAGAGACCATAGTATGGGGTCCATATACAACACCAATCTGCGTTTTAATATGGATGGCATCTACAGAACTGATGGTGTACATTTCACAGATAAGGGAAACAGAGTCCTCAACAACTTAAGACTCTGCATCGGCACTTACATATAGCTACAAAAATCTCCCAATAAACACAAGGGCTCTTTCTAGAGCCACCCAATATACTCCTAACATATAACCTAGGTTTTTATTAAAAAATGTTTTCATATTTTTGCTTGGAGTCGCGCACCCAGTGCAAATTGGAGTCGCGTACCCCTCGCGTTCACACTAGGGGGCTGCGCTAAACGTCGTACTAGGTACGCAACTCCTTATTTTACCGTAAAAAAATAACTGCTTCCACCATTAATTTCTATTCGCCCCAGCGACCCCATCCCCCGGGGCCTATGGGATACATTGGAGACCGTGGGGGGAGCCCCAATGACCCCACAGTCCCGCCAGCTCCCCACGACCTTCGGGAGCCGGCATAGCTTTTCATGCTTGGAGTCGCGTACCCCTCGCGTTCACACTAGGGGGCTGCGCTGAACGTCGTGCTAGGTACGCAACTCCTTATTTTACCGTAAAAAAAAAACTGCTTCCACCATTAATTTCTATTCGCCCCAGCGACCCCATCCCCCGGGGCCTATGGGATACATTGGAGACCGTGGGGGGAGCCCCAATGACCCCACAGTCCCGCCAGCTCCCCACGACCTTCGGGAGCCGGCATAGCTTTTCATGCTTGGAGTCGCGTACCCCTTGCGTGCACACTAGGGGGCCGCGCTGAAAGCCGCGCTAGGTACGCGACTCCTTATTTATCCGTGAAAGAAAAAACGGCTCCTACCATTAATTACCATTCGCCCCGGGGACCCCATCCCCTGGGGCCTATGTGATACGTTGGGGACCGTGGGGGGAGCCCCAATGCCCCCACGGTCCCTGCCGGCTCCCCGCGTCCTACGGGAGCTGGCATTGCTTTTCCACATGGGGAGCTACTAACATGCAGCTCCCCATGAGGAAAAGCAATCCGCTCTCGCTTCAATGAAGCAAAGCAGTTGGCAATGACAGGTCGGGAGCCATAAGACTCCCGACCTGTCATTGCAAACAACAGTGTCCCAGGGGTGGGCACCTTGAGACACTGCAGGAGCCGGCCCTGGGTGTGGCGGTCCCCAGGGCCACCACAGGCTCCAGGAGGGGTGCCGCACGGCCCCCCCTCCCAATATATACAAAGCCCCGGGGAGGTGGTGATGCCCGGGGCTCGGGGGTCCTTAACGGACCCCCAAATGTACATATTAGTGCCTCGGGGAGGTGGTGGTCGACGGGGTGTGTGGGGGGGCCATGTGCCCCCCGCAAATATTTTAGAAAAGCCCCGGGGGTGCCGGTCCTCGGGGCTGCCCCCCCGCAAATATTTTTGAAAAGCCCTTTTGGGCCCCCCATTACAATATAAGCATTGCCCTCGGGACTTGGCCCACCCAGGGGAACGGAATTGCACCAAATTTGGCAAAAAGGTAGTGCTTGGTTCAGAAAGCGCCCTTTTTTTTTAAATGGTGTAAATCCGTTCAGTAGTTGCTGAGAAAATCAAAAAATAAAAGTTTCGGTATTTAGAGGCACGGAGGATCTGCGCACCCTCCCGACCACAAGCTTTATTCTAATTGGCTGTCAAAACTCCAAACCAGGAAGTGTTGGCAGCCATCTTGTGCCTCGATAACCGAGGCACAAGAAAACCAAAAAGCAAAAGGGGGCAGGGTAGAAAACCCTGACCCCCTAGGCCTGCTCAGGGGGTCCCAAAAAAGCTTTTTTTTTTTTTTTTTTTTTTTAATCGTCGATTTGCGCACCCAGCGCGAATTTCAGCCTGAAAAACGATTATTATTTAGCCCCCGTGTGTGTCAAGTCCCGGGGGCATGCAAAATTGAAATTGCGGGGGCCCAGGAAGATCCCCGCAGCCCCGGGGACCGCCACCCCCTTGGGTTTTCATACAATATTTGCGGGGGCACACGGCCCCCACGCTGCCCTGGGGACCGCCACTCCCCAGGGCTTTTTTTTTATTTTTTAAAAACAAACTACACCTGTGTGGGGTGGCTCGAGCCCACCACACGTCCCGGGGACCGCCACCTCCCCGGGGCACTAATATTCAAATTTGGGGGTCTGAGGGGGAACCCCGAGCCCCGGGGACTACCACTACCCAGGGCTGTGCATGTGATGAGTGGGGGGCTGCGTGGCCCCCCTCTTGGAGCCTGTGATGGCCCTGGGGACCGCCACCCACCAGGGCGGCTCCTGCAGTGTCTCAGGGTGCCTACCCCCGGGACACTGCTGTTTGCTATGGCAGGGCGGGAGCCTCTCGTCTCCCGCCCTGCCATAGCCAAAAGTGGTTTGGGTTTTTAAAGCGAGAGCAGGAAACCTGCTCTCGCTTTCAAAATCCAAACCACATTGTTTTTACACACGGGGAGCTGCATGTCAGAAGCTCCCCATGTGGAAAAGCAATGCCGGCTCACTGCAGGAGGTGGGGAGCTGGCAGGGATCGTGGGGGCATTGGGGCTCCCCCCACGGTCCCCAAAGGAGAGGGCCGGCCCCGGGGAATGGGGTCCCCAGGGCCAGATGTGGCCCAGGAGGGGGGGCCAAGTGGCCCCCCACCTCTATAAATAATAAAAAATAAAGGCCAGGACCCGGGGATGGGGTTCCCGGGGCCATATTTGGCCTGAGAAGAGGGGCCACGCGGCCCCCCTCCCAAAAAAAATTATGGCCATGTCCTGGGGGATGGGGTCCACGGGGCTGAAATTGGCCTCGGGAGGGGGGCCACGCGGCCCCTTCCCGTTTACATTTTTTTTTCTTTTTAAAGGGGCAAGGCCCTTGGGGATGGTGACCCCGGACCCAAAAAAAGGAAAAAAGGAGGGAGGCCACAGAGCCCCCTTCTTAAAAAAAAAAACAAAATTGCCGTATCTCGGCTAGGCCCCGCCCCCTCCCTGCAGCACTCAGCAAACACGCCCCCTGGTGTGTTGTAAGTTGGGGAATTAATTCCCCTTTAATACTGAGGGCCCCTGGGGGCCAACTAGCCCACCAGGTAGAGTGGTGTTGAGAGGCCACACCCCTTATTACACCTCTCTGCAACGCAGCTCTGTGGAGCTAACTGGAGGTTCCTGGTGGGCTAGTTGGTCCCCAGGGACCCTCAAGATTCAAGGGGACTTAATCCCCCCCAACTTAAAACATGCCACGGTGCGCGTTTGCACAGTGGTGAAGGGAGGGGGCGGGGCCTGAGGTGACATGCACTCTTGAAACCATGCACCCAGTGAATCACCCACTAACACATCTATGGACAGTCACACACACCCCATCCACACAAACACTCAGGCACCCATACAGATACTCAGACAACCAATCAATAACCCATATAGACACTCATGTAGCTATTCACAAACCCATGCAGCCGCTTACACACCAACAGACAGACGGATACAGACATTCACACAGTTTACTCACTAACCCATGCATTCAGTAAGATACGTTTTATCACTCACATAGTCAGTCACACACCTACTTAATCATCCATTCAGACACTTACCCACCCACTCATTCTTCAATACACCTTTCCCTATATATATTAAACATATTTAAACTTTACAGAAACAGTCGCTGGATGATGTCATGAGTGATGTCATTTGAGATGTCATCAGTGATGTCATCCGTGATGTCACTGACCATGTCATGAGTGATGTAATATGTGACATCAGCAGTGCATTGCGGGGGCGCGAGTTATAGTTAGCTGAAGTAACTATAACGGGGGAATTTCTATGGTTTTGTACAAGTGTAATGTCCAACTAACTATAACGCCCTTGAAACCTATGGTTTTTTCAGTGAATATATATATTACCTACTGGCAGTCGCCAGTAGGTAGTTATAGTTAGGACCTATTTTCCATAGGAAATACGCAACATTCTATTTGGAATAACATTGGCGCGGATTGACGAATCTTCGTGAAATTTTCCAAACTTTTGGCCAGCTCCGGTCCGCTCCTATCCTAAAAAGTTCACGGTGATTCGTCAAGCGGGGACTGAGAAAAAAGGGGGGTCCCAAAACTCGTTTTCCCCATGCATTTTCCCATAGGACCTGTTGACGCAGCTACATCCCGAACTGCTGAATGGAATTACACCAAATTTGGCAAAGAAGTAGTTCTCAGTTCAGACTCATGCCTTTTGCTTAAATGGTATAAATCCATTCAGTAGTTCCTGAGAAAATTAGAATTAAAAAGATAGATATATCTGAGCGGAGCCTAACCACACATCTCATTGTGAGATCTGATTGGCTGTCAGTACTTCATCCAAGAAGTGTTGGCATCCATCTTGGGACCAATATACATGATAGCACCTCATTAAAAAGCATTGCAGTTAATAGAAGGTTTTAAGACTTTAGTTACATTATAAATCATTTGTTGATGGTACCATACTCATTTTAGGAATTGTGGTGTGTTCTAAGATGATTTTACCATGTGGAAAAGCCTTCTGCTGTGATATCATGAATCATGTTTGAGAGAACTATTTTCTCATGCGTTTCCCACAGAGGTTTGGAAGGTGATCTATAAGCTAAACTGAGCATATTTTCTGTAAATTCTCTATCTTTCTCAGTCATGTGAGAATGAAGTCTGACATTCTCAGTAGAACATGTACATCCAACAAGGGCAGAGACTGTCAGTTGATTCCTTTGTGTTCTACTGCAGCTTCCCAGAGTGTTCTAAAGAACAACTAGAGTGCTAACAGTCCTACTTATGACAAACGTATTGCACACCTGAAGCCATCTTGATTGGAATAAAGTGGTAACTCTTAAAACATTTAATTTAAAAAGGAACAAAATGAGGGGGTTTATTTTGCTGTAGAAAGTATGATTAGTGCTGCAGAAAGAAAAATTAGGGCACATTTTGACTTCTCAAATCCTCTTCTATTTCATAAACAAATTCTGACATGCAGACTGAAACATGCACTTTGAATACCAGCAGTAGACTTCCCTGGTGAGCAGTAGCTTTACTACAGTGATCTAATAAGCAGCTAGAGTGCTAACATTCAGAATTTATGGCAAATGTGTGACACATCTGAATGCCTTCTTGATGGAACCAAAGTAAAAAACAAAGTATTTCCTACTGAGGAGACTGCAGTAAATGAGGAAATTGGGAAACTTCATAACAAATAAATCTCCCAAGATGGCCACCAGAGACAAAAGAGCCCAAATGTAGCCCAAATATCACCCAGATGTAGCCCAAGTATAGTCCAATGACAGAATGTCCCAGAGTGTTCTTAAGAACAACTAGAGCGCATACTGTCTTACTTATGACAAAAGTATGGCACACCTGAAGCCATCTTGATTGGAATAAACTGGTAACACTTAAAACATTTAATGTACAAAGGAACAAAATGAGGGGGTTCAATTTGCATAGAAATTATGATTAGTGTTGAAGACAGAAAAATTAGGGCACATTTTGAGTGACTTCTCAAATCCTCTTCTATTTCATTAAAAAATTCTGATATGCGTACTGAAACATGCACTTATAATACCAGCAGCAGACTTCCATGGTGAGCAGTAGCTTTACTACAGTAATCTAATGAGCAACTAGAGTGCTAACATTCAGAATTCATGGCAAATGTGTGACATATCTGAATACCTTCCTGATGGAATCAAAGTAAAAAACTGAAAGCATTTCCTACTGAGGAGACTGCAGTAAATGAGGAAATTAGGAAACTTCATAACAAATAAATCTCCCAATATGGCCACCAGAGACAAAAGAGCCCAAATGCAGCACAAATATCACCCAGATGTAGCCCAATGACAGCAGTGTGCAAAACACTTATTTTTTGTGTATTTGCAGCTTTATATAGTGCAGACTTGTCAGGTATTGGAGTGCTTTACACGAGCATTGTTTACATCACACAAGATCAAATTCATTTTGGTTGTAGACATGAGGAGATTAAGTGATTTGACCAGAATCACAAAATGTTGAGATGAAGTAGAAACTCCAACCTGGTTCCCCAGTTGCAAAGTCTGCAGCTCTGGAAGTAACACCACATCCTCTCCCCTAGGTGCAACATTTAATCAAGTGGTCAACTGGATAAAAAAACAAAGATTACAAATAATTTTAAAGTTCTTTGTCGCTATTTGAAAACTCAGAAAATATGTCCTCATTTTAGTTTTTTAGAGCACTAACCATAATTTTGATGCAAATAAGACCCTCTCATATATGTAATTTCTAAAGAAAATGCTCTAGGTATTACAGTTTTGATTACATCAAGATGACGTCAGGCGTTCCACACTTTTGTAATAAATATAGAATGTTAGCAATCTAGTTGTTCATTGGGATACTGTTGAGAGGCAGAGGCCAGGGGCACGTACTCTGAAAATTGAAGGCAGGTAGGAGAGTGCAGAGGCAACAATTTGACCACATTGGGCAGGCAGGGAGGACAGTGGCAGCAGAACAGACTATGGAGGGCAGTGAAAAGGGGGGCAGGGGCAACAAACCAACAATACAGGACTGGCAAGAGAGGCTGTGGCAATATAATAGACCATTGTGAGCAGAAGGAAGAGGCAGTGGTAGTACAACCATACATGCCAAAAGACTCGTTTCAGTCAGGGAACGTCCAATGTTTTTAAGCTCAAATGTGCTTTATTTGATCTGTCTCCTGTCTACAATCTCCCCTTTTTCAATGTAACTCAAAGGGGAAAATCCATACTCCATTTTTTTTTTCAAAATCTCCCTCTTACCAAGTTCAAAATGTTCGCAAGTGTGGTACATTGGATCATGGTAGGCAGGAGGAATTGGGGTAGGGACATGGACTTGGATAACAGAGGACAGGAGGGACATGGAGGGGTGCACCAAACTGACCCTACAGGGTAGGCATCAGGGTTTGCAGCAGCACAATACACCACACAGGGCATGCGGGATGGGAGTGCAGCACAACAATCCATAGAAAGCAATAGGGAGGGGACAGGACCATGCACATGGACAACAGAGGGGAAAGAGGCAATGGTAGCTAGCTGACCATAATGGACAGACAGGAGAGAAAGCTGCAGCATAACAGACCATAAAGGGCAGAAGGGACGGATCAGGAGCATTACAATGGAACAGACAAGCCAGGAGGGAGGGAATAGGGGTCTGCACATGGAAACAGAGGGCTGGGGGCA
This sequence comes from Triturus cristatus, assembly GCF_964204655.1. Taxonomy (NCBI): domain Eukaryota; kingdom Metazoa; phylum Chordata; class Amphibia; order Caudata; family Salamandridae; genus Triturus; species Triturus cristatus. The sequence goes on from NC_140579.1 coordinate 943,404,133, forward strand.
AGGGGGCAGGGCAGGAGCAGCAAGATAGCCATGGAGGTCAGGCAGGATGGGCACTAGAAACAAGACACCATGGAGAGCAACAATGAGACTATGATGGCATACACACAGACCATGGAGGGAAGGTGGGAGGGGGTCAGGGCAGCTAGCTGACCACACAGGGAAGGTGGGAGGGGCCATGGCAGCACAGAAGACCACGCATGGCAAGCGGGAGGGTTAGTGGCAGCACAAAGGCTATGATGGGCAAGAAGGAGGGTGCAGGGGCATGCACAAAGGGCCATGGAGGATAAAAGGGAGGGTCAGGACCTGGGCACAGACAAGAGAGCTCAGGGGAAGGGGCCTCACAACAGACCACGCGGGGCAGGCAGGAGGAGCAGTTGCAGCACAACAGACCAGGGAAGGCAGAAGGGTGTGGCAGTAAAATGGACCATGGGGGACAGGAGGAAGGGGATAGGGGCATGGCATGTGGACAGGCAGGGTGGAAGTGGCAGGGACAGGTTACAGTCATCTGACAATGCTAGGCAGGTGGGAGGGGAGTGGCAGCACATCAGACCATGCATGGCAGGAAGCTAGTCCACGGATTCAGACAACAGGATAGGGAGGAGGTGGATGGGGCAGCAAGCTAACTGTTCAGAGAAGGTGGGTAGTAGGAACTTTATTGTTTTTAAAATGTGTGTCTGTGCAAACTACTTAAAATATGAACAAGTATGCAGCATAATCTCACTTTTAATCAGGAAGAAGAGGTCGTTTGTGAATGAGACTCGGGGCTCACTTGGCAGAAACACCCCCTGACCCTCCACCCCCCCATCGCAAAATGTAATGCCCGTGAAAAGGACGCAGTGTTATATAGAACATAGTCCTGAGAGCACGATTGAAAATGAAAACTAGATATAGAATATGGTATAAACTATGCACCAAAAAGTGTGATATAAGATGAACCGGGGCGTGAAATATAATATGCAATACATTGTGCGCAATGACAGATTCATTGGAGAGCGCGAGATAGCAAAGGCACTAGCGCGTACTATGCGATATGCGCCTTGGAGTGTAGTATGCACAGGGTAGTGTTGTGTAACATAACTAGTCTATAAAGTTGTAATATAAAATATGTGCTGGGGAGTGTAACGTTGCATATGCACTGTGACAAAGATATGGATCCCAGATTGTAATATGTATGGCATAGCGCTGTGCGTTATAACATACACATCGAGGAAGGCACGTTAGATGGGGCAATATAACCCCTGCGAAGGCAAGTGTGGCATGACATATTCACAGGGTGCTGTTACAGTGCACATGGGCTAGAGAGTGTCATAGCATACGCACTAGCTTGTGGAATACAACACAGAGGTGTGTGGCACTCGGCGGGCACTGGTGGGTGTAACACAGCATTTGGCTCAGCCAGAAGCATGCTGTGACTCTCAAGTGAGGTTCGTCTCCTTTCCAGAGAGTAAAATAAAAAGTATTACACATCCGGTGGTGGATGTGTGTTTTATTAACCGTGAGGGGGGTTTCTTGCATAGTTTGGTTGAATTTTTGTCGAATCCCCTTTTAATGGCTTGGTGTGCGTGTGTATTAAATGTGCCCGTCCATAGCTACCCATGTTTGTATAAATAAACGACAAGGGTGTCTAATTGGAGAGTACCCACCGGCGGGGGCGCCGGGATTAGGCACGGTAGGGCGTCAGACGAGCTTCACTAGCGTTGTAAATACATTCCATGTGGATTCATTGTATGCATAGTCGCCTTTTAATGAATATAACGCGAATCGTCATGGTGATAGGTACATACGGTTTGTCCAGAATGTCCTAGGTGTTTCTATAAATATATATTTTTTTTAAATAATAAAAAACAAAGGCCGGCCCCGGGGGATGGGGTCCTTGGGGCCATAAGTGGCCTGAGGAGGGGGGCAACGCAGCCCCCCTCCTACAGAATAAAAAAAAAAAACAAAGGCCATGACCCGGGGGTTGGGGTCCCCGGGTCAATTAAGGCCTTGGGAGGGCCAAGTTTATTTTTTTCAACAAAAAAAGTTAGGGTGCAGGCCCTAGGGTATGGGGTCCCCAGGGCCAATAAATTAGAAAAAGAAGGGGGGCCACACAGTCCTCCTTAAAAAATAAAATAAAAGACCGGCATCACGCCGGAGGCCACGCCCCCTCCGTTCAGCACTCTGCAAACATGCCCCCTGGCCAGTTGTAAGTTGGGGAATTAATTCCCCTTCAATACTGAGGGTCCCTGAGGGCCAAATAGCCCAACAGGTATCTCCAGTATGCCCCAGGGAGCTGCGTTGCAGACAGGTGTTCTGAGGCCATGCCCCTTTTTACACCTCTCTGCAACGCAGCTCTGTGGCGCTTACTGGAGGTACCTAGTGGGCTAGTTTGACCCTAGGGACCCTTAGGATTCAAGGGGACTTAATCTCTCAGCTTAAAACGGCCACAGGGCGCGTTTACACAGTGGTGGAGGGTGGGGACGGGGCCTGAGGTGACGTGTGCAAACACGCCCTGTGGCGCATTTTAAGTTGGGGAAATAATTCCCCTTCAATCCTGAGGGCCCCTGGGGGCTAACTCGCCCACCAGGTGCTTCCAGTAAGCGCCACTGAGCTGCGTTGCAGAGAGGTGGTGCAGGCCGTGCCCCTTTTTACACCTCTCTGCAATGGCGCTTACTGGATGTACCTAGTAGGCTATTTTGCCCCTAGGGACCCTCAGGATTCATGGGAACTTAATCTCCCAACTTAAAACGGCCACAGGGCGTGTTTACACAGTGGTGAAGGGAGGGGACTGGGCCTGAGTTAACGTGTGCAAAAAGGCCCTGTGGCCTGTTTTAAGAGGTAGTTTTAATCCCCCTGCCCTATTATATACTAGGGGCTTACAGAGGAGGTCATGCTAATCACAGGGGGACCCCAATGCATAGTGTTCCCTAGTGTATTTAGGTGTTTTCACTGTATTCTGAGTGTCTTTTAACATAGCACTGGCTCTAGGACTGGTTAGTCAGACTCAGTTACCACCAGTATCCGTCTGAAAAAGTTGAGGGTACAGGATGATTTTGCAACAAGGCTTCTTTCTGCTCTTCTGTTTGTTCTTTCTGCACGTTATCCTTTCTCCTGCACTTTTCTTCGTCTTTGAGGACTTCTGTTGCTTCTTTCTGCATTTCTTTTTTTTCTTTCTGTGCGTTTTTTCTTCTCTCTTCACATGTCCTATCTCTGTAGGCATAGTTAGAAATTAGCATTTAAAAAACCTTTGAAATTCACTGAAAAAACCATAGGTTTCAGGCACGTTATAGTTGGGAATTAGCATTTAAAAAACCTTAGAAATTCACTGAAAAAACCATAGGTTTCAGGGGCGTAATAGTTAGCTGGACTTTTCACTCGTACAAAACCATTGAAATTCCCCTGTTATAGTTAGTTCAGCGAACTATAACTTGCGCGCCCGCAATGCACTGCTGATGACGTCACATATTACATCACTCATGACATGGTCAGTGACATCACTCATGACATCACTGATGACATCTCAAATGACATAATTGATGACATCATCTTTGTGATAGAGTGGCAGACCTCCTCTCCCCCTAAAATAACCTTTGATACACACACTCAAAAATAGAAATTAAAATTTTCAAAACAATGGACATACCAATACCAGTTACAACAACCTATTCAGTAATTCTAAGATCCACATACACATCCACTCATTCACCAACAGTCCTATAGAGTCACTCATACATGTACTCACTCATCAGATGTACTCGTATACCTATACATCCTACTCATACTTATTCATACAGGAACTCTTCCAATCTCTCACTCTCACATATACTCACTTATATACACCAATAGTCGCATATACTAGTTTAAAACATATGAAGTTACTCATAAAGACACTATTGAGACAGTCATTCACTCACTAACACACCCATGCACACACTCATCCACCCGTACAGTCCTGCACACATGCTGTCTTCAACACATACAAACAGTGAGTCACTCATTCATGCACCTATGCACTACGTAATACCCCCACCGAACCATAGACACTCAGACACGCATACTGATATTCAAAAAAACAACTAATAACCTATATAGACACTAATGTAGCTACTCACCAACCCATGCAGCCACTTATACACAAAGTGAGCGACTCATACAGATATTTACATATTTAAACCTTACTCACTAAGCCATGTATTCACTAAGATACACTTAATCAGTCAGTTATACAATCAATTCTTCAAAAACAAATCACCCATTTAGACACTTATATACCCATTTATTCTTCCATCGACCTTGAGATATACATATATAAAACATATGTAATTTTCGGAAAAACACACATTCACTGGATGATGTCATCAGTGATGTCATTTGAGATGTCATCAGTGATGTCATGAGTGATGTTACGGACCATGTCATGAGTGATGTAATATGTGACGTCATCAGCAGTGCATTGCGGGCGCGTGAGTTATAGTTAGCTGAACTAACTATAACGGGGGAATTTCAATGGTTTTGTACGAGTGAAAAGTCCAGCTAACTATAACGCCCCTGAAACCTATGGTTTTTTCAGTGAATATATTATCTACTGGCGTTCGCCAGTAGATAGTTATAGTTAGGACCTATTTTCCATAGGAAATCCGCAACATTCTATTGGGAATATCTTTGGCGCCGATTGAAGAATCTCCGCAAAATTTTACAAACTTTTGGCCAGCTCTGCTCCGCTGCTACCCTGAAAGTTTTGCGGTGATTCGTCAAGCGGGAGCCGAGAAAAAAGGGGGGTATCTAAACGCGTTTTCCCTATGCAATTTCCCATAGGATCTGTTGTTGCAGCTACAGCCCGAACCTCTGAAAGGAATGACACCAAATTTGGCAAAAAGGTAGTCCTCAGTTCGGACTCGTGCCTTTTGCATATATGGTGTGAATCCGTTCAGTAGTTCCTGAGAAAATTAGAGTTAAAAGTACATAAATATCTATGGCCGCGGAGGATCTGCGGACTGTACACGCACCGTACGCGCACCCTCCCCGAACCGAGCGTGCACCCTCCCGATCGCGCGCTGAATGCTAATTGGCTGTCGAGTGTCTCTCTACATTCGAAACCATGAACTGTTGGCAGCCATTTTCTGCCTCTTTAGAATCGAGGCTGAAGAAGCAAGGGGAAAAAGTGTGTAAAACATTTAAAGGGGGCAGAGTGGAAATACTCTGACCCTCTAGAGGTGCTTAGGGGGTCCTAGAAGGACCCCCTGGGGCCCCCCTTTAAAAAAAAATTTTTTTTTAAACGGGGAAATTCTATCGCGTTGGATGCACGGATTCTCTCGCGGTTGGTTCGCGGATCCAAGGGAAAAAAAATGAAATTGTTGGGAGATAAAGATCAAGCTTAAGTGTTTTGTTCTTGAGTGGCTCTAAAAAGAGCCGTTGTATTCATTGAGAGTTTTTGGTACTTATAAGTAATTACCTATACAGAGTCTAAAGATGTTGAGGAAGACTCTGTTTCCTTCATCAGTAAAGTGTACTCCATCTCTCCTATACATGTCTTGCATATGAAAGCGCAGATTGTTATTGTAAATGGACCCCATTCTGTAGTCTCGGAGGAAAGCAGAAACAGATTTATTCACATGTTTCCTAGCTTTCTCAATCTGTGGACAGAAATGAGTTCCATTTCTGCCTTTGGCATATGTTAGAATACACAAAGGCAGTTTTAGGGAAAAGTGAAATCAGTTCTGCAAAGGTGTCCTTCATAAGCATTTCCAGACCTACCCCAGTCAAAGTCCCTAGGTCATTGCCACCACAGTGTACTATGAGGTCAGGGTATTGGATTTGCATGAAGGATTTCACCAATGGCATCAATAGGTGCCACTTTAACCCTCTCTGTCCAATCCATTTAATGTCTACATTTGGCAAACCTAGGTCTTTGTGAATGCCATTGTTTTCTGCATACCTTTGGCTCCAGAAAATGTAGCTGTGTCCCACAATCCACACTGTAAGCATCTTGTAAGGAGGTCTGGATGCACTCGGATGGTCTCTGTAAATGAAATGGCAGTTTGGAAAGTAAGATGTTTCTAAAATGGTGGCTAAGATGCAATTTTGAAAAAAGACAAAAATCATTGGTTGTTTGACAACCTTCTACACTGAAAGGTAGGGTGCATATTTCTGTTTTTTAAACGCATGATTCTTATTGGTTAACAAAAACTGAATGTAAGGAACATTATATATGATAAGCTGATATGTTGAGAAGTCAAGCACCCTTGCTGTTTTGATTAGCAACATTGTGTGTGCTGAACTTGTGACCTGTGTGCTCAGTACAGTGTTCCATGACCTGTTTCTATGGTAACGGGCAGAAGGCAGATTGGGAAAAGGGTTGAAGTTTGTCATTTGGAAAGGGTTGACCTGTTTAACCAATAGAAATGTGTTTGCTTTTGAATTTATGTGGGAAGGAATGTGATTTGATGTTTACATGTATATGTGTGGAAAATGAGAGGGAAACTTTGCCATTCTTTGGTTCTGCTGACAGGTGCACAGTGCAGAGATTCTGTGTAAGAAAATCTGGTGTGTGACTGATATCTGGTGTGTGACTGATATACTTCTTAATCTACAAAACATCTTGAAATGTGAGATATTTAATTGTGAGGGGATATTTTAATCAGACTAATGTATTTCTTCTGCTAAAGTGTAGGGAGTACTTTTTTTCTCTACAATCTTATTGACAGTGTGTGTGCATGTAGAAACCATTTTGTGATAAGGATTTGTTTTTTTCATGTGTTTGTAGACCGATAACTATGCAGTTTTTATATTTTGGTAGAATTAGAAACCAGTCATTGTTTATGAATTTGTGAAATGAGTTCTGTTTCTGCAGTAAAATGTAGTACTTCTTCTAGATGAAGAAATGTGTTTTGGTATAGTGCAAGGGATAGTGTTGCTTGTCTCGAATCACACTGTGAGTCTGTGTGCATTTGGGAACCACTGTGAGAGCGTTTGGTAACATCGTGTATTTGCTGACAGATAACTGTTTTAATACCTGGCATGTTGTCAAGTTTTAGTAGCATTAGAAGCCAGTGTTTGCTTATGCATTGATAAAATAAGCCATGCTTTGACACTAAAGTGCAGTACCATGTAGTATTGTCTTCACTGCACCAGAACTGTAAATTTAAAAATTTTACCCAGGCACTGTCCTAGAAGTAGTCTGATGATTTAGTCAGTTTCTAAGTACTTATGTTGTGAACCATTCATTACCAAATAGACTGCTTCAAATGTCTATGCAGTATGCATGTAGTTCTCTAACCACCTACACAGTTATTTGTCACACCTTCAATTCCCTAGTTAGTATCTATACACTTCCAGGAAACATCCTGTCACTCCCTTTGCAGTCTTCTAGTGACCCATTCAGCAGCATGTAGTAATCCATTTACTGTGCCAAAACCCAAACACTTATAAATTCACCAAGACACTGTCTTTCCAGTACTCTAATGATTCAGTCACTGCCTAAGTATTCATGCACTGAGCCAGGCCTTGGCACATGGACTGCTTCAAACCACTATGCACTATGCATGCAGTCTTCTAACCACCTAGACACTTGTCTTTTACACTTTCAATTTCCTAGTCAGTATCCATATAGTCCAGCAAACATCCTGTCACTCCCTTTGCACTCTTCTAGTGACCCATTCAGTACCAAGTACTAATCCATTCCCTGTGCGAAAAGCCTACCACCTATAAATTCATCCAGGCAGTCTCCTTGCTGTATTCTAATTATTCAGTCAGTACCCAAGTACTCATGCAGTGAGCCAGGCCTTAGCACATGGACTGCTTTAAATGTCTATCCAGTATGCATTCAGTCCTCTAATCAGCTACAGTTTTCTTTCACAACTTCAATTCCCCAGTTAGTATTCATACACTTCTAGCAAACACCCTGTTACTCACCCAGTGTGTCTCCTTTTAGTACTGTAATCATTCAGTCAGTTAGCATGTAGTCTTTTAGTGAGGTAGGCTTTAGGGCATGAACTGCTTCAAAGTAGTATGCACTATGTATGTAGTGTTTTAATCATCGTCACACTTGTGGTTCAGGGCTATAGTTTCTTAGTCTGTTTTTATATAAAATGTGTTTGTACAGTAATGGAATACTGTAAATTTGAAAGTTATTAATATACATTTATTTCTGATTCTTTTTTGCAGAAACTGTTTTTCAACGTTAAAATAAAGAAATTATGCCAGGAAAAAAAAAGAAAAAACAGAGACAGGAGGATTATTTGAAGAAACATCAACCACAAGTATTGAATGAACAAGATAATGTGGCTAAAAGGAAAAAATCTTCTGGTAAGATCACGAAGCAATTAGTTAAAAATGTTTGTAGGAGCAAACAGAATGTAGATAATGCTGCAACTTCAGAGAATTTTTTAAGTAAGAAAAAAAATCAAAATAAGAGGAAAAGTAAAAAAGCAAATGTTCAGTCAAAGGAGATAAAGTATGGTCAAAGAAGACAAAATCAGTATAAGGGATTACACAAAAAAATATTTTACAAGAGAGTAGTGCCTAATTTGCTGAAAGAATTGAAGAAATATAAAAAGAGCTTTATTTTATAAAAAGAATATTGAAAGCATTGTGGAAAAGGCTTTTGAAGTAAAAAGGAAACTGTTTATTTTAGTGTTAAACAGAATTCGATCACTAGATAAACCAATATATGTAATGAAGGCCAAAAGTAGGAGGAAAAGAGTTATTAATAAAAAAACATTTGTGATGTCTTTTTTGGGAGAATGGAAACGCAGTTCTAGTTCAGAGCCCTATTTTAATGAAGTTATTCACTAAGTGAAAAATGATTGTATGCAGTTGACACCAGTGGTAGAGGTTATGAGGTTAGTGATGGTTGTCCAATGGAGAAAGAGAAAATGGTTGAAAGAAATGCAGAAGTGATAGCTGATGAAGTTTTAGGGAGACGTGCTAAAAACCCTGTGTACACTTGGGATTGCAGTAGTGTTTGTAGTGTACGACCGGAATCTATTGAAAAATTATGTAATTTTTTACGAGTCTATACTAAAAAAAAGTGTAAAACAAAAGATTAAGCTGTTGCAAGGACTAGACCCTTGCAGAGTGAGAAAACATACTGGTTTGCAAGGTCATTCTCTGGCTTGTCTTTCTAGGAAAGTTTGTCAAAGTGTTTTTCACCATTTCAGAATGCTGGCAGTACATCATACTCAAATGCGGAAGTTAGTGAGAAGGTTGTATTATGCAAAAAGTCCAGCACTAAAGTTAAGTGAGTTGAACAGTGCTCTTTTGCGTGGGTCAGTTTCAGATGTGAAGCAGGTCTGTGAGGATATTGAGTTTTGTTACTTTGGGCCTCAGCAAGAGAGTGAAGAAACTGACACATTAGTAGAACAAAATGTTGAAGACAATGTAGAACCTGTAATTACAGAAAAATTTGAGGATGAAATCACAAAGTTTAAGGTAATTTCAGGTGAAAGACCAAATGTTTCTTGTATTTGTTGTCGGCGAAGTCACTATAAAAATCAGACTAGGGGTGTCAATCTGTATTTAAAAAGTGAAATAGAAGATAATAAGTGGATGGAATTTGCAACTTATTTGTTGGTAGAGGATTGTTTTGATTTGGGATGTTAGCAGCGTATTTGCGAATATTGTTATAATAAATTAGATGAGAATAAAATGCCTGCTAGAGCTGTTCATAATAATCTAGAGTTGGTTGCTATTCCTCCAGAGCTAATAGATTTAAATACGTATGAGTCTATTCTGATACAATGTGTTCGTCCGTTTCAGGCTATTGTTCGTATGGAGCCCAAAACAAGTAAATTACCTCCATCAGAGTTGCAAAGAGGATTGAAAGGAAGAGTTGTGCATTTACCATTAGATTGAAGGAAAAATGTTGAAACTATTGGTGTAGATCATGCAGAAAATGAGCCACTAGTCATTCTAGTTAATGGTGTTCCTACTAAGAAAATCTGGCAAGAGTTAGTGGATGTTAGAAAAGTGCAAAAGGCATCATTGTATCTGTTAAAAAATGAGTACTATAGAAATGTGTTTGTTGGAGAAGAAGAAATAGATTTAGCAGAAGATAGTGAAACATTAAGTGGACAAATTGAAAAAGTGGACATGTCCAGATGTGAAGAGATCTATGAACATTACAGTGTACATCCACTTCATTCCAAAGAGGTGATGGGGAATACAATTGAGTGGTTTCAAATGAAAAAAGCAACAGGAAGTCCCATGAGTGTATGGGAAGAGAGCTTGGAAGCTCGTTGTTTCCCGCAGTTGTTTCCAACAGGAAAAGGTGGACGATATGATGAACGTCCTGTGCAGATTCCTGCATCTGAATATCGGACAACAAGATTATATGCAGAAGATCCAAGATTTCGACAATGTATCCCTTATATGTTTCATCTTCTGTTTGAAAGTGACTCGTCTGGACTTTCATATGCAGTAAATCACATTTTAAAAACTGGAATGCATCTTCAAAATGTAACTGCAAAGGATGTTATGGATAAAGTGCATCAGAGAGATGATCATTTAGAATCTCAGTTGATTAATCTGATGGCATGTCAGCGTGGGACTAATAAATATTGGTACCGTCGACATGGAGAACTGAAATGTATGCTACGGAACTTGGGAACTCCTACATGGTTTGTTACACTAAGCTGAGCTAAGTATGCTTGGGATGATTTACTTGAATTTCTTCGAGAGGCAAATTACAATATAAAAAATATGGAATACAAGACACCTGGAGAATTGTGCTCTTTGGATCCTGTCAATGTATGCAGATATTTCAATCATAGATTTGAAGCTATGATGTCTTTCATCTGCAATAAAAAGAATCCTCCTCTTGGAGAAGTTGTGGATTTCTTTTGGAGAAAGGAGTATCAAGCAAGAGGTTCTCCTCACATACATATGTTATGGGTCAAGGACGCCCCCAAATTTGGAACAGATTCAGATGAAACTGTTTTGTCTTTCATTGAAGATTATGCTACATGTGCTCTTCCAAATAGCAGAGAAGAGAAAAACTTAAAACAAGTCTTACGATTTCAAAGCCACAGGTGTGGAAAATACTGTCGACGAAAGTACAAGTCAAAGGATAAGTTCTATACCAAATGTTGTTTTGGATTTCCACATCCTGTATTAGCCAAAGGAAGAGTGAACAGTTTTATGTCAGCTGTACGACATACCATCACAAAGTCTCTGAAAAACACCTACAACTTAAGAAGAAGCGAAGAATCAAAATACATAAATGACTACAATCCAGTTATTTTATCCATGTGGAACGCTAACATGGATATTCAGTATGTTGCGGACAATTCCATTGCTGTTGCTCAATCTGTAACGTCTTACATTACTAAATCAGAAAAGACTGAATTGAAAGAAATGTGGGAAGAGATTTCTCACGAGAAGACTCTAAGTAAGAAGTTATACAGTTTCAGTTTGAAGATGTTATCGCATCGTGAAATTGGAGCATATGAATGTTCAGATCGGTTATCATCTGCAAGTCTATATTCCAAAAGTAGAAGAATCATTTGGGTGAGTCTAGGTCTTGCAGGAATGCGAAATCGGGTACTGAAATCTGTTCAAGAAATTGAAGATTTAGCAGAAAATGACCCTGAAAGTACAGATATTTTGAAAACCAATATGTTGGACACATACTATCCAAAGAGAAGTCATCATCTTGAGAACATGTGTCTCTATGAAGTGCTGCAAAACTACACTTTTAAACGGAATATTACAGAGAACATCAACAATGGAAAATATGGAGTGATTGGTTCTGAAGGATGTCTGGTGAAACAAAGGAAAGGAAATTTAATTAATCACAGAAAACTGAGTTGCGACACTGGTGACAAAAGGGAATTTTACTATTTAGCCCTTTTGCAAATGTTCAAATCATGGCGTTCTGAACTGGAATTACTTGGAGATTTTTCCAGCTACGAAGATTCATTTAATGCTTGTAAAGATAGCATACAATGCAGTGCTTTCGCGAATTATGTCAAAATGTTGAATGATGAAATTGATCAAGAAGCTACAATTGCAGCTGAGATTGCTAGAGACAGTTCTCAAGACAGTCAAAGTTCTGCTGCACTGAGTCAAGATCCACTAGGACAGCCAATTGTTGAAAATGAAGCAGCGATTGCAATGAATGAGGTGAAAACAGCAATGTATCAAGCACAAGAAGATGCAATACAGTTTGGAAACTTGGAAGAGCAACTAAATGTTGAACAGAAACAAATATATCAGCAAGTGAAAGAGCAGATTGACCATGGATTACTTCATGAAAAGAGTGTGCTCATGTACATCATTTCAACCTATCTGAATGTATGTGAGTGGTCAAGCTGGAACAGGAAAGAGTTTCTTAATTAAAGTAATTACAAGTTATCTGCAAAAAAACAACTGAGTCGCATTTGTCTTGTGCTGTCACTGCTCCAACTGGGTTGGCAGCACGTAACATTAAAGGAATTACTTTACATCGTTTACTAATGCTGCCAGTAGAGCATGAGAACAAATTGGAATACCACAAGCTATCTGGAGAAGCTTGTTGTGAAGTTTCAAGAGTGCTGAAGAAAATGAAACTTCTCATTATTGATGAGGTGAGCATGGTTTCAAACTTGATGCTTGCCTTTGTGCATTTAAGAATGCAGCAGATTCTTAAAACAGAGTATGACGTGTTATTTGGAGGAAAACACATCATAGTTTTTGGAGATCTACTGCAACTGACACCGGTAAAAGGACAACCGGTATTTAAAACACTTGCCCATGAAGATACCAGAAAGTCTCTTGGCAGTGTTGGTAATGTGAACATTTGGAGTAATTTTGAATACAAAGAACGGAAAACAAATATGCGACAGGCAAATGATGCTGAATATGGAAGTATTCTTCAAGATATAAGAATTGGAATTCTTTCAAAAAAAGGGAAAGAAGCTTCGGAGAGTCGATTACTTTGCAATGTCTTTCCAAATGAAAATGCAGTTCCTGCAAAAGTGTACGTGGAAATTGCTAAAAATAAGTCAGTGATTTGCTTAATGCCGACACTGCGTGAGTGTTCAATATGCAACGAAGAATTATTAAAATTGGAAAATGAAGAAATTGTAAAAATGGAAGCCATCGATAAAATACTACATGAAGGAATCACTATTATTTTGACGGGTAAGTTGAGATCAAAACTAGATTGTTTAGAAAAAAAAATATCTAAAACTGCTGGTTTGGAAAAGACACTGTGTGTAAACTGTCGGGTAATTTTAAGGCGTAATTTGGATGTAGAGAAAGGTTTAGTTAATGGTGCAATGGGCAAAGTGGTGGATTTTGTGAATTATCAGAAAAAAGAAGGAATTGAATTTTTAAAAATTAAATTTGATCAGATTGATGAAGTTAAAGAAATTGGTCGTCGTTCAGTTCGTTTTTTGCTTGTTAAAGATTTATATGTCCGTAGGAAACCATTTCCATTTTCTCTGGCATATGCAGTGACTATTCATAAATCTCAAGGATTAAGTGTAGACAGTGTTTATGATTGATTTTGATGAGACAAAGGTTACTGCAGATGCAAACTGTGTAAAAGAGTATAATAGGTTAAGAAGGGTGTATGCTCCAAATTTAGGTCAATCTCCTGTATTTGAAAAGCGTATGGTTGGTCGAACAAGAAGGTTAGAGAATATCTGTTCTGAAGGTATCAAGAAAAGAAAAGAACAAGATAATGTGATTGCAGGTAAAAAGAAATTGGACACTGTTGAAGAGATTGTTGGTTATCAGTTTGAAAATAGTTCTGGTGTCAACTGCTATGCTAATGTAGTGGTCAATTTTTTTTATCTGCAAGGTTTGCATTACAAATTATGCAGAATCGGGAAAAAAGATTTTGTTCTCTGTTGCATTCTGTTGATGAAAAATTGACAACAGATAGAAGTAATATACAATCTGTTTCAGATGTTCGTAGTCTTTCGGATGTGTGTTCTGGTTCTACACAATTTACACAAAATATCCAACAAGATGCTCAGGAATTTTTAATGTATATGCTTACCATTTTTGAAAATGAAGGTGTAGAAATAGAAAATATTTTTGGCCTTTCTAACAAATCGGAACATTATTGTGAAAATTGCATGTATACATGTAGCACCAATGTAGATACTGAGAGATTTCTGTATTTAACATTACCAGACTGTAAATCAGTGTCTTTCAATAAATTAGTGAAAGGTGCAATTCAAAACATGGAGTGTACCCAATGTAAATCAGAAATGTTATCCACATTATTCTTAACAAAATATGGAAAATACATAATTTTAATGATGCAACGTTGTACAGCTGACGGAAGAAAATTGGATACTTTAATAAAACAATTTGTAGCAGCTCCACTATCCATATCAGGAAGGACTTTTGTAGCAATTGCAATAATTTTCCATGATGGTCCATCCACCACATCTGGACATTACACTGCCTATCTAAAATGTGACAAAGGCTGGACACTTTGTAATGATGCCCAGTTGGTTTTCAAACAACGTTTGCCTAGTGAATTACCAAATTCCTACCTAATATTTTTAAAGCCAAAGTTTTAGGAAGATAATTCACTTTCTGAGGAATTTATTATTATAATTTAATAGGACTACCATTGGACAATTTACATAAAGAAGAAGTGCAAAAATACCATTTGGCCTCAAGGAAAAGTATATTTTTGAATTATGGACATTTTGGTGGTCATTTATTCGGTGATTTATTTTAATGCGGTAAAATTTACAGTTTTTATAAGTTAAAGTTATAAAATTGTGTAATCTGTAAGCATTTCATATATGTATGATTTGTATTTTCTGGTATTTTACTGAGAATAGTATGTTGGGTTTTTCTTTAACAATCTTTCTGATTGGTGGGTTTTTTTTGCCCGCTGTTAAGTGATTATTACCATTGAAATCACTATTTCTAGTGAAATTCAATATATTCTGAGAACAGTAAAAAAGGCAAACAAATTACTTTGTGGAAATTATGTTGTGTTGTAAAAAATGTATTATTATATGTTATAATTTTTTTGTTCTTTTCTTTCACAGATCCAAATTTTAAAATAAGCAATTTTTAAGAATTTATATTTGAATGAAAAACAGAAAAAAATGTATACCATTTTTTATTCCTATTACTGTGAAGGTAAGTTTAACTAAGTCTCAATATGCAGAATGAGGAGGCCTGCAAGAAGCTACAAAGTTGAAACACGTTTCTAAAAACACTCTGTTTATGTAGTTTTGAAATCTGACCATAATCAGATATCATGTGACCTGCAAAAAAACAGATTTGAGTGGTTCATAATATTTCACCTTTTTAGCTGTTGAAGGACTGCAATCATTTCAATCATTCTTCTTTGAACATGTTTGCAGACAAAACTCTGTGCTTACTTTTATCATTGGCAAGGAATTTTAAAAACGGAAATAGGTCACTTTTTGTAACATAGTTATTGTGTAAGATACTGTTTCATATTTAGAAAGAGAAGAAAAGGTACTCTGCACTTTTTATACTCCATGTATATACAACCTCATCATGCAGACCACTTAGCGTTGATAGGGTGTTCTATAAGTGTTGTTGTGTATGATTGCACTGAATACTCCTAGAACAAGACACATGTCTAGATTTATCATAAATCATAAATCTCGATATGTGTGTGAATGCTGTACCATTCTAAAATTGGTGTAGGAAAGCACAACAAGGAGAATTGTTTTCATTTCTCCACATTTTTATATCTTCAATGCATGCTAAAATGTTCAGCATACATTGAAGGAGAAAAATGCATTTTCTCATTGTTTTTGTGCAGGAAGGTGTGTCTTCCTGCAGAAAAACAAACAGCACATGACACAGATATCCTTGCACTATGGTGCAAGGGTGCCTGTGTCACCACATGGCTGCAGTTTAAGCAGCCGTGCAGAGAGAAGCATAGATTTGCAACATATTTATGTACATATGTTGCATCCCTGTGCTTCGGAAGTACTACAGCACACTGCAGTTAAAGAGGTTACTGTGTGATGCTGCAGCACTTCCTTATAGTTCTGCACTTATACATTCACCCTAGGCTACTAATGCATTCATTCAGTCAATTACGTACTACACATACATTCATCTAAACTTTCACACACTAACAAAGAAATTTAGCTCTTTTTTTAAACCAGGAAAGTTGGTCCTTACAAGAACTTTTTTTTTTTCTTCTTTCTTCTTTTATAATTTTTTGGGCTTTTCTAAACCATTTTTAATTTTTTTTGTTTTTTCTGCCAAAAAAAAAAACCAGGAGAAACCAAACCATGAACATCAGGGAACAATTAAAAAAAAAAAAAATAACTAGCAAATGTGACTTTCTTGGCGGCGGCAGATCAGATCGATCGGCTGCTCACCATAGCACAAAGTCGCATTGCACTTAGTGCAGAGCACTTTTAAAAAATTGAAATTGAGGACAGATGTCCGAGCACTTTTAAAAATTGAAATTGAGGACAGATGTCCAAGGTTTGGGCTGATGGATGCACTCTTGATGTGCTCGGCTGCGATGAGGTGGATGGCGCAGGAGTGTTTCTCATCCGTCGGCACTCTTCTCGTGCAAGATTGTTTGGATGAAGGTTCCTCATGTGCTTCATCATACTTGCCGTGCCGCTAGAGTATTTCTTGTTAGGATCCCCTCTCGATAGGACTCTTTTGCAAATCTTGCACGTGACCAAGGTGGCATTGGTCTTATTCTGCCCCTCGGGAAAAGTAAAAATGTCCACACCACTGAAGAAAAACGTTTTTGGAGTGGTGCCTCCGGCAAAAATTCATCCTCAGAACTATGAGGTGATGCAGGTGATGCCTGCTGCCCTGAAGCCATTTTTGGTTGAAAAAAGTTAGAGCTAAATGTAAACTTAGTCTAAAAAATCTTCTTCTCTCCAAAGAGATGGTTTTCCAAAGAAGCTCAAAGAAGAATGATTGAAATGGGTGGGGTCTTTCAGTAGTTAGAACAGGAAGTGTAATGAACCAATCCAATCTCTTTTTTTCCCAGGTCACATGGGATCCGCGCACCCTTCGCTTACGCAGCACGCACCCAGCGCGCATCCGCGAAATTAAATTAAAAAAAATTATAGGATTAGATGTAAAAATATATTCGTTTTAAGACTAGTTTAGAGTTTGTCTTCAATTAATATTCACATGAAATATATATATATATATATATATATATATATATATCTCCAAGGCAACAAGAAAGAGGCCCGATGCTGGAGACAAATGCATTTATTCATGGCTTGGCAGCACAGAAACAGCCTCCGTTTCCTTACGCGTTTCAGCGGTCAATGCCGCCTTGTTCACAGGTGGAGGCAATATCACAGGCAAGGTGCAAATGTGCATGCTTTAAAGTAAAAAGTCACATGACCAGTCAGTTAAACTTCATATCCCATAATGCAGGTAAGTTCGTTTTTCAAAATAGATAGGCAAATCCTGGTCTTATTTTACTCGCATTATGTTGGAGTGGAAAATATTCAAAATACAACTGTTCACGTTTATTTATAGTTTTTGCAAAGTGCTCACTTTTTCATGCAAGCCTCGAAAAATTGCCTGTCTCCAGCACGATCAGAAAAGAGAGTTCTCCCTTCCGAATCCCTTCCAAACGCTCTGTGTTTGCTTTAGTGGCACAATCCTTCGTAGGTTCAGAGAGGGCAAGTGGGTCATGCTCCTCATTCAACATCCAGCAAACTCCTCCGATTACCGGAGCCCCCGACCCTTCAGGGCGGCCTCTGAAAGCGATGGGCACGGAGCAGCCCACCCAAATCATCCAAGGCAACAAGAAAGAGGCCCGATGCTGGAGACAAATGCATTTATTCATGGCTTGGCAGCACAGAAACAGCCTCCGTTTCCTTACGCGTTTCAGCGGTCAATGCCGCCTTGTTCACAGGTGGAGGCAATATCACAGGCAAGGTGCAAATGTGCATGCTTTAAAGTAAAAAGTCACATGACCAGTCAGTTAAACTTCATATCCCATAATGCAGGTAAGTTCGTTTTTCAAAATAGATAGGCAAATCCTGGTCTTTGCCTATCTATTTTGAAAAACGAACTTACCTGCATTATGGGATATGAAGTTTAACTGACTGGTCATGTGACTTTTTACTTTAAAGCATGCACATTTGCACCTTGCCTGTGATATTGCCTCCACCTGTGAACAAGGCGGCATTGACCGCTGAAACGCGTAAGGAAACGGAGGCTGTTTCTGTGCTGCCAAGCCATGAATAAATGCATTTGTCTCCAGCATCGGGCCTCTTTCTTGTTGCCTTGGATGATTTGGGTGGGCTGCTCCGTGCCCATCGCTTTCAGAGGCCGCCCTGAAGGGTCGGGGGCTCCGGTAATCGGAGGAGTTTGCTGGATATATATATATATATATATATATATATATATATATATATATATATTCTACTGGTGGTCGCCAGTAGATAGTTATAGTTAGGACCGTGTTTCCATAGGAAATCCGCAACATTCTACTTGGAATAACTTTGGCGCCGGTTGACGAATCCTCACGAAATTTTCAAAATAGGTGGGGCGCTCCACTCCGCTCCTACCCTGAAAGTCTCGGGGTGATTCGTCAAGCGGGGCCGAGAAAAAAGGGGGGTCCCAAAACGCGTTTTCCCCATGCATTTTTCCATAGGGATCTTTAGTCCAAGGTACAGCCCGAACGGCTAAACAGAATTACTTGAAATTTGGCAGAGAGGTAGTCCTCAGGTCAGGGAAGTGCCTTTTGCAGGTCTGGTGTCAATCTGTTCAGTAGTTCCTGAGAAAATCAAAAGTAAAATCATATATATATGTGGGCGGAGCCTAACCACACATCTCATCCTGAGATCTGATTGGCTGTCAGCACTTCATCCAAGAAGTGTTGGCAGCCATCTTGGGACCAATATACATGATAGCACCTCATTAAAAAGCATTGCAGTTAATAAAAGGTTTTAAGACTTTAGTTACATTATAAATCATTTGTTGATGGTACCATACTCATTTTAGGAATTGTGGTATGTTCTAAGGTGATTTCACCATGTGAAAAAGCCTTCTGCTGGGATATCATGATTGAGAGAAAAATATTTTCTCATGCTTTTCCCACAGAGGTTTGGAAGGTGATCTATTAGCTAAACTGAGAGCATTTTTCCTGTAAATTCACATTATCTTTCTCAGTCATGTGAGAATGAAGTCTGACATTCTCAGTAAAACATGTACATCCATCAAGGGCAGAGACTGTCAGTTGATTCCTTTGTGTTCTACTGCAGCTTCCCAGAGTGTTCCAAAGAACAACTAGAGCGCTAACAGTCCTACTTATGATAAACGTATGGCACACCTGAAGCCATCTTGCTTGGATTAAAGTGGTAACTCTTAAAACATTTAATTTAAAAAGGAACAAAATGAGGGGGTTCATTTTTCCATAAAAAGTATGATTAGTGCTGCAGAAAGAAAAATTAGGGCACATTTTGAGTGACTTCTCAAATCCTCTTCTATTTCATTAAAAAATTCTGACATGCAGACTGAAACATGCACTTTCAATACCAGCAGCAGTTTTCCCTGGTGAGCAGTAGCTTTACTACAGTGATCTAATGAGCAAAAAGAGTGCTAACATTCTGAATTTATGGCAAATGTGTGACACATCTGAATGCCTTCTTGATGGAACCAAAATAAAAAACTGAAAGTATTTCCTACTGAGGAGACTGCAGTAGATGAGGAAATTAGGAAACTTCATAACAAATACGTCTCCCAAGATGGCCACCAGAGACAAAAGAGCCCAAATGTAGCCCAAAATCACCCAGATGTAGCCCAAATATAGCCCAATGACAGAAGTGTGCAAAACACTTATTATTTTGTGTTTTTGCAGTGTTATATAGTGCAGACTTGTCAGGTATTGGAGTGCTTTACATGAGCATTGGTTACATCACACAAGAACAAATTCATTTTGGTTGTAGACATGGGGAGACTAAGTGATTTGACCAGAATTACAGAATGTCGAGCTGAAGCAGAAACTCCAACCTGGTCCCCAGTTGCAAAGTCTGCAGTTCTGGAAGTAACACCACATCCTCTCCCCTAGGTGCAACATTTAATCAAGTGGTCAACTGGATAAAAAAACATAAAGAGAACAAATCATTTAAAAGTTCTTTGTTGCTATTTGGAAACTCAGAAAATATGTCCCTATTTTAGTCTTTTAGAGCACTAACCATAATTTTGATGCCAATAAGACCCTCTCATATATGTAATTTCTAAAGGAAATGCTCTAGGTATTACAGTTTTGATTACATCAAGATGACGTCAGGCGTTCCACGCTTTTGTAATAAATATAGAATGTTAGCAATTTAGTTGTTCAGTAGGATACTGTTGAGAGGCAGAGGCCAGGGGCACGGACTCTGAAAATTGAAGGCAGGTAGGAGGGTGCAAAGGCAACAATTTAACCACACTGAGCAGGCAGGAAGGGCCGTGGCAGCACAACAGACTATGGAGGGCAGTGGAAAGGGGGGCAGGGGCAACAAACCAACAATACAGGACTTGCAAGAGAGGCTGTGGCAATGTAATAGACCATTGTGGGCAGAAGGAAGAGGCAATGGTAGTACAACCATACATGCCAACAGACCCGATTCAGCCAGGAAACGTCCAATGTTTTTAAGCTCAAATGGGCTTTATTTGATCTGTCTCCTGTCTACAATCTCCTCTTTTTCAATGTAACTCAAAGGGGAAAATCAATACCCCAGTTTTTTTCAAAATCTCCCTCTTACCAAGTTCAAAATGTTTGCAAGTATGGTACATTGGATCATGGAAGGAAATGGGGTAGGGACATGGACTTGGATAACAGAGAACAGGAGGGACATGGAGAGGTGCACCAAACTGACCCTACAGGGCAGGCATCAGGGTTTGCAGCAGCACAATACACCACACAGGGCATGCGGGACGGGAGTGCAGCACAACAATCCATAGAAAGCAAGAGGGAGGGGACAGGACCATGCACATGGACAACAGAGAACAGAGGGGCAAGAGGCAATGGTAGCTAGCTGACCATAATGGACAGACAGGAGAGAAAGCTGCAGCATAACAGACCATAAAGGGCAGGAGGGACGGATCAGGGGCATTACAATGGAACAGACAAGCCAGGAGGGAGGGAGTAGGGGTCTGCTCATGTAAACAGAGGGCTGGGGGCAAGGGGGCAGGGCAGGAGCAGCAAGATAGCCATGGAGGTCAGGCAGGATGGGCACTAGAAGCAAGACACACCATGAAGAGCAACAGTGAGACTGTGATGGCGTACACACAGACCATGGAGGGAAGGTGGGAGGGGGTCAGGGGCAGCTAACTGACCACACAGGGAAGGTGGGAGGGGCCATGGCAACACAGAAGACCATGCATGGCAAGTGGGAGGGTTAGTGGCAGCACAATGGCTATGATGGGCAAGAAGGAGGGTGCAGGGGCATGCACAAAGGACCATGGAGGATAGAAGGGAGGGTCAGGACCTGTGAACAGACAAAGTTCAGGGGAAGGGGCCTCAAAACAGACCGCACGGGGCAGGCAGGAGGAGCAGTTGCAGCACAACAGACCAGGGAGGGCAGAAGGGTGAGGCAGTACAATGGACCATGTGGACAGGAAGAAGAGGATAGGGGCATGGCATGTGGACAGGCAGGGTGGAGGTGGCAGGGACAGGTTACAGTCATCTGACAATGCTAGGCAGGTGGTAGGGGAGTGGCAGCTCAACAGAACACTCAGAGTAGATAGGAGTGGCAGGTCCATGGAACATGGTGGGCAAAAAGGATGGAGCAGGGGCATGCACAAAGACATCGGAGGGCAGGGGGAAGGAGAATAGGGGCAGCAAGCTAAGCACAGAGTTTAAGCAGGAGGTCAATGATGGGGCATAGAATTGGGCAATGGAGGGCAGGAGGAGTGGACTGGTACATCATACTAAATTGAGGGCAGTGGCAGCACATCAGACCATGCATGGCAGGAGGGAGGAGGCTAGTCCATGGATTCACACAACAGAGGATAGGGAGGAGGGGGATGGGGCAGCAAGCTAACTGTTCAGAGAAGGCGGGTATTAGGAACTTTATTGTTTTTAAAACGTGTGTCTGTGCGAACTACTTAAAATATGAACAAGTATGCAGCATAATCTCACTTTTATTCAGGAAGAAGAGGACGTTTGTGACTGTGACTCTGGGCTCACTTGGCAGAAACACCCCCTGACCCTCCACCCCCTATCGCAAAATGTAATGCCCGTGAAAAGGGTAGGTGAATAGTGTTATATAGAACATAGTCCTGAGAGCACGATTGAAAATGAAAACTAGATATAGTGTATGGTATAAACTATGCACCAAAAAGTGTGATATAAGATGAACCGGGCGTGAAATATAATATGCAATACATTGTGCGCAATGACAGATTCATTGGAGAGCGCAAGATAGCACAGGCACTAGCGCGTGCTATGCGATATGCGCCTTGGAGTGTAATATGCACAGGGCAGTGTTGTGTAACCTAACTAGTCTCTAAAGTTGTAATATAAAATATGTGCTGGGGAGTGTAACGTTGCATATGCACTGTGACAAAGATATGGATCCCAGATTGTAATATGTATGGCATAGCACTGTGCGTTATAACATAGGCATCGAGGAAGGCACGTTAGATGGGGCAATATAACCCGTGCGAAGGCAAGTGTGGCATGACATATTGACGGGGTGGTGTTACAGTGCACATGGGCTAGAGAGTGTCCTAGCATATGCACTAGCTGGTGGAATACAACACAGAGGTGTGTGGCACTCAGCAGGCAATGGTGGGTGTAACGCAGCATTGGGCTCTGCCAGGAGCGCGCTGTGACTCTCAAGTTATGTTCGTCCCCTTTCCAGAGAGTAAAATAAAAAGTATTACACATCCGGCGGTGGATGTGTGTTTTATTAATCGTGAGGGGGGTTTCTTGCATAGTTTTGGTCGAATTTTTGTCGAACCCCCTTTGAATGGCTTGGTGTGCATGTGTATTAAATGTGCCCGTCGATAGCTACCCATGTTTGTATAAATAAACGACAAGGGTGTCTACCGGGATTAGGCACGGTAGGGCATCAGACATGTCAGAGCTTCACTAGTGGTGTAAATACATTCCACGTGGATTCATTGTAATCAGTCAGTTACACAATCAATTTTTCAAAAACAAATCATCCATTTAGACACTTATATACCCATTTATTCTTCCATCGACCTTGAGATATACATATATAAAACATATGTAATTTTCGGAAAAACACACATTCACTGGATGATGTCATCAGTGATGTCATTTGGGATGTCATCAGCGATGTCATCAGCGATGTCATGAGTGATGTCACGGACCATGTCATGAGTGATGTAATATGTGACGTCATCAGCAGTGCATTGCGGGTGCGCGAGTTATAGTTAGCTGAACTAACTATAACGGGGGAATTTAAATGGTTTTGTACAAGTGAAAAGTCCAGCTAACTATAACACCCCTGAAACCTATGGTTTTTTCAGTGAATATATATATATATATATATATATATATATATATATATATATATAATTTGTTTTTTTAAATGTTAAATATTTTGCGGGATCCTCGCACCTACCGCGTCATGATTTTGATTAGATTTCTATATTTTTCAAATTGTGTGTCAATTTCATTAATTACATTTTTTTTTTTAAATACTTTTTTATCACCATTTTTTAAACGTATTTTTGCAATTAACTCTTTTAAAAATTAAAAAATAATATTTGAACTTAATGGGTTTTTCAAACATATTTTTTTATATTTTTCAAAATATTTTTTTAACTATATGTGCAAAACTTTATTTTATATATATTTTTTCAATCTTTTTGGATCCGCGCACCCTAAGCGCACCGTTCCCGATCCCTACGCGGTAGCATCCGCGCATGGTACGAGTTGGGTACATGTTTAGTGCGCGATCACAATGCGACTGGTATGCGACTCCCAGCCTATACGCGATACGTTCGATGTACGTAACGCGACATTTACGCGCTTCCGCGACGCGTCATCTGTGTCTGACGCGGTAGCTGCGCGGATCCCGCGAAATATTTAACATTTAAAAAAAATATATATATGTATTTCATGTGAATATTAATTGAAGACAAACTCTAAACTAGTCTAAAAACTAATATATTTTTACATCTAATCCTATAATTTTTTGAATTCAATTTCGCGGATGCACGCTGGGTGCGTGCTGCGTAAGCGAAGGATGCGCGGATCCCATGTGACCTGCAAAAAAAGAGATTTGATTGGTTCATTACACTTCCTCTTCTAACTACTGAAAGACCCCACCCATTTCAATCATTCTTCTTTGAGCTTCTTTGGAGAACCATCTCTTTGGAGAGAAGAAGATTTTTTAGACTAAGTTTACACTTAGCTCTAACTTTTTTCAACCAAAAATGGCTTCAGGGCAACAGGCATCACCTCATAGTTCTGAGGATGAATTTTTGCCGGAGGCACCACTCAAAAAAAGTTTTTCTTCAGTGGTGTGGAAATTTTTTACTTTTCCCGAGGGGCAGAATAAGACCAATGCCACCTTGGTCACATGCAAGATTTGCAAAAGTGTCCTATAGAGAGGGGATCCTAACAAGAAATACTCTTGCGGCACGGCAAGTATGATGAAGCACATGAGGACCCTTCATCCGAACAATCTTGCACAAGAAGAGTGCCGACGGATGAGAAACACTCCTGCTCCTGCGTTATCCACCTCATCGCAGCCAAGCACATCAAGAGTGCATCCATCAGCCCAAACCTTGGACATCTGTCCTCAATTTCAATTTTTAAGAGTGCTCTGCACTAAGTGCAATGCGACTTTGTGCTATGGTGAGCAGTCGATCGATCTGATCTGCCGCCGCCAAGAAAGTCACATTTGCTAGTTTTTTTTTAATTTTTTATTGTTCCGTGAAGTTCATTGTTTGGTTTCTCCTGTTTTTTTTTTTGTTTTGTTTTTTTGGGCAGAAAAACCAAAAAAAATTAATAATTGTTTAGAAAACCCCAAAAAAATTATAATAGAAGAAAAAAAAAAAAAGTTCTTGTAAGAACTAACTTTCCTGGTTTAAAAAAAGAGCTAAATTTCTTTTAGTGTGTGAAAGTTTAGATGAATGTATGTGTAGTACATAATTGACTTAATGAATGCATTAGTAGCGTATGGTGAATGTATAAGTGCAGAACTATAAGGAAGTGCTGCAGCATCACACAGTAACCTCTTTAACTGCAGTGTGCGGTAGTACTTCCGAAGCACAGGGATGCAACATATGTACATAAATATGTTGCAAATCTATGCTTCTCTCTGCACGGCTGCTTAAACTGCAGCCATGTGGTGACACAGGCACCCTTGCACCATAGTGCAAGGATATCTGTGTCATATGCTGTTTGTTTTTCTGCAGGAAGACACCCCTTCCTGTACAAAAACAATGAGAAAATGCATTTTTCTCCTTCAATGTATGCTGAACATTTTAGCATGCATTGAAGATATAAAAATGTGGAGAAATGAAAACAATTCTCCTTGTTGTGCTTTCCTACACCAATTTTAGAATGGTACAGCATTTACACACATATCGAGATTAATGATTTATGATAAATCTAGACATGTGTCTTGTTCTGAGTATTCAGTGCAATCATGCACAACAACACTTATAGAACACCCTATCAACGCAAAGTTGTCTGCATGATAAGGTTGTATTTACATGGAGTATAAAAGTGCACAGAGTGCCTTTTTCTCTCTTTCTAAATATGAAACAGTATCTTACACAATAACTATGTTACAAAAAGTGACCTATTTCCGTTTTTAAAATTCCTTGCGAATGATAAAAGTAAGCACAAAGTTTTGTCTGCAAACATGTTCAAAGAAGAATGATTGAAATGATTGCAGTCCTTCAACAGCTAAAAAGGTGAAATATTATGAACCCCTCCAATCTCTTTTTTTGCAGGTCACATGATATCTGATTATGGTCAGATTTCTAAACTACATAAACAGAGTGTTTTTAGAAACTTGTTTCAACTTTGTAGCTTCTTGCAGGCCTCTTCATTCTGCATATTGAGACTTAGTTAAACTTACCTTCACAGTAATAGGAATAAAAAATGGTATACATTTTTTTCTGTTTTTCATTCAAATATAAATTCTTCAAAATTGCTTATTTTAAAATTTGGATCTGTGAAAGAAAAGAAAAAATATATATAACCTATAATAATACATTTTTTACAACACAACCTAATTTCCACAAAGTAATTTGTTTGCCTATTTTGCTGTTCTCAGAATATATTGAATTTCACTAGAAATAGTGATTTCAATGGTACTCATCACTTAACAGCTGGCAAAAACAAAAAAAAAGGATTGTTAAAAAAACATACTATTCTCAGTAAAATACCAGAAAATACAAATCATACATATATGAAATGCTTACAGATTCCAAAATTTTATAACTTTAACTTATAAAAACTGTAAATGTTACCGCATTAAAATAATCACCGAATAAATGACCACCAAAAAGTCCATAATTCAAAAATCTACCTTTCCTTGAGGCCAAATGGTATTTTTGCACTTCTTCTTTATGTAAATTGTCCAATGGTAGTCCTATTAAATTATAATAATAAATTCCTCAGAAAGTGAATTATCTTCCTAAAACTTTGGCTTTAAAAATATTACGTAGGAATTTGGTAATTCACTAGGCAAACGTTGTTTGAAAACCAACTGGGCATCATTACAAAGTGTCCAGCCTTTGTCACATTTTAGATAGGCAGTGTAATGTCCAGATGTGGTGGAAGGACCATCATGGAAAATTATTGCAATTGCTACAAAAGTCCTTCCTGATATTGATAGTTGTGTTGCTACAAATTGTTTTATTAAAGTATCCAATTTTCTTCCGTCAGCTGTACAAGGTTGCATCATTAAATTTATGTATTTTCCATATTTTGTTAAGAATAATGAGGATAACATTTCTGATTTACATTGGCTACACTCCATGTTTTGAATTGCACCTTTCACTAATTTATTGAAAGACACTGATTTACAGTCTGGTAATGATAAATACAGAAATCTCTCAGTATCTACATTGGTGCTACATGTATACATGCAATTTTCACAATAATGTTCCCATTTGTAAGAAAGGCCAAAAATATTTTCTATTTCTACACCTTCATTTTCAAAAATGGTAAGCATATACATTAAAAATTCCTGAGCATCTTGTTGGATATTTTGTGTAAATTGTGTAGAACCAGAACACACATCCAAAAGACTACGAACATCTGAAACAGATTGTATATTACTTCTATTTGTTGTCAATTTTTCATCAACAGAATGCAACAGAGAACAAAATCTTTTTTCCCGATTCTGCATAATTTGTGCTTGCAAACCTTCCAGATAAAAAACAACATTGACCACTACATTAGCATAGCAGTTGACACCAGAACTATTTTCAAACTGATAACCAACAATCTCTTCAACAGTGTCCAATTTCTTTTTACCTGCAATCACATTATCTTGTTCTTTTCTTTTCTTGATACCTTCAGAACAGATATTCTCTAACCTTCTTGTTCTACCAACCATACACTTTTCAAATACAGGATATTGACCTAAATTTGGAGCATACACCCTTCTTAACCTATTATACTCTTTTACACAGTTTGCATCTGCAGTAACCTTTGTCTCATCAAAATCAATCAAAAACAAACCAGATAATGTTCTGACTCTAGACAAAGCAACATATGCCATACCCTCTCTAAATACAGTAGATCCAATATTCACCAATGCACTGTCTACACTTAATCCTTGAGATTTATGAATAATCACTGCATATGCCAGAGAAAATGGAAATTGTTTCCTACGGACATATAAATCTTTAACAAGCAAAAAACGAACTGAACAACGACCAATTTCTTTAACTTCATCTATCTGATCAAATTTAATTTTTAAAAATTCAATTCCTTCTTTTTTCTGATAATTCACAAAATCCACCACTTTGCCCATTGCACCATTAACTAAACCATTCTCTACATCCAAATTACGCCTTAAAATTACCCGACAGTTTACACACGCATACAGTGTCTTTTCCAAACCAGCAGTTTTAGAAATTAATTTTTTTCTAAACAATCTAGTTTTGATCTCAACTTACCCGTCAAAATAATAGTGATTCCTTCATGTAGTATTTTATCGATGGCTTCCATTTTTACAATTTCTTAATTTTCCAATTTTAATAATTCTTCGTTGAATATTGAACACTCACGCAGTGTCGGCATTAATCAAATCACTGACTTATTTTTCGCAATTTCCACGTACACTTTTGCAGGAACTGCATTTTCATTTGGAAAGACATTGCAAAGTAATCGACTCTCCAAAGCTTCTTTCCCTTTTTTTGAAAGAATTCCAATTCTTATCTTGAGGAATACTTCCATATTCAGCATAATTTGCCTGTCGCATATTTGTTTTCCGTTCTTTGTATTCAAAATTACTCCAAATGTTCACATTACCAACACTGCCAAGAGACTTTCTGGTATCTTCATGGGCAAGTGTTTTAAATACCGGTTGTCCTTTTACCGGTGTCAGTTGCAGTAGATCTCCAAAAACTATGACGTGTTTTCCTCCAAATAACACGTCATACTCTGTTTTAAGAATTTGCTGCATTCTTAAATGCACAAAGGCAGGCATCAAGTTTGAAACCATGCTCACCTTATCAATAATGAGACGTTTAATTTTCTTCAGCACTCTTGAAACTTCACAACAAGCTTCTCCAGATAGCTTGTGGTATTCCAATTTGTTCTCATGCTCTACTGGCAGCATTAGTAAACGATGTAAAGTAATTTCTTTAATGTTATGTGCTGCCAACCCAGTTGGAGCAGTGACAACACAAGACGAATGCGACTCAGTTGTTTTTTGCAGATAACTTGTAATTACTTTAATTAAGAAACTCTTTCCTGTTCCAGCTTGACCACTCACATACATTCAGATAGGTTGAAATGATGTACATGAGCACACTCTCTTTTCATGAAGTAATCCATGGTCAATCTGCTCTTTCACTTGCTGATATATTTGTTTCTGTTCAACATTTAGTTGCTCTTCCAAGTTTCCGAACTGTTTTGCATCTTCTTGTGCTTGATACATTGCTGTTTCCACCTCATTCATTGCAATCGCTGCTTCATTTTCAACAATTGGTTGTCCTAGTGGATCTTCACTCAGTGCAGCAGAACTTTGACTGTCTTGAGAACATGCCTCTAGCAATCTCAGCTGCAATTGTAGCTTCTTGATCAATTTCATCATTCAACATTTTGACATAATTTGCGAAAGCACTGCATTGTATGCTATCTTTACAAGCATTAAATGAATCTTCATAGCTGGAAAAATCTCCAAGTAATTCCAGTTCAGAACGCCATGGTTTTAACATTTGCAAAAGGGCTAAATAGTAAAATTCCCTTTTGTCAGCAGTGTCGCAACTCAGTTTTCTGTGATTAATTAAATTTCCTTTCCTTTTTCACCAGACATCCTTCAGAACCAATCGCTCCATATTTTCCATCGTTGATGTTCTCTGTAATATTCCATTTAAAAGTGTAGTTTTGCAGCACTTCATAGAGACACATGTTCTCAAGATGATGACTTCTCTTTGGATAGTATGTGTTCAACATATTGGTTTTCAAAATATCTGTACTTTCAGGGTCATTTTCTGCTAAATATTCAATTTCTTGAACAGATTTCAGTACCCGATTTCGCATTCCTGCAAGACCTAGACTCACCCAAATGATTCTTCTACTTTTGGAATATAGACTTGCAGATGATAACCGATCTGAACATTCATATGCTCCAATTTCACGATGCGATAACATCTTCAAACTGAAACTGTATAACTTCTTACTTAGAGTCTTCTCGTGAGAAATCTCTTCCCACATTTCTTTCAATTCAGTCTTTTCTGATTTAGTAGTGTAAGACGTTACATATCGAGCAACAACAATCGAATTGTCCGCAACATACTGAAAATCCATGTTAGCGTTCCACATGGATAAAATAACTGGATTGTAGTCATTTATGTATTTTGATTCTTCGCTTCTTCTTAAGTTGTAGGTGTTTTTCAGAGACTTTCTTGTGATGGTATGTCGTACAGCTGACATAAAACTGTTCACTCTTCCTTTGGCTAATACAGGACGTGGAAATCCAAAACAACATTTGGTATAGAACTTATCCTTTGACTTGTACTTTTGTCGACCGTATTTTCCACACCTGTGGCTTTGAAATCGTAAGACTTGTTGTTTTAAGTTTTTCTCTTCTCTGCTATTTGGAAGAGCACATGTAGCATAATCTTCAATGAAAGACAAAACAGTTTCATCTGAATCTGTTCCAAATTTGGGGGCGTCCTTGACCCATAACAACATATGTATGTGAGGAGCACCTCTTGCTTGATACTCCTTTCTCCAAAAGAAATCCACAACTTCTCCAAGAGGAGGATTCTTTTTATTGCAGATGAGACATCATAGCTTCAAATCTATGATTGAAATATCTGCATACATTGACAGGATCCAAAGAGCACAATTCTCCAGATGTCTTGTATTCAATATTTTTTATATTGGAATTTGCCTCTCGAAGAAATTCAAGTAAATCATCCCAAGTATACTCAGCACAGTTTAGTGTAACAAACCATGTAGGAGTTCCCAAGTTCCGTAGCATACATTTCAGTTCTCCATGTCGACGGTACCAATATTCATTAGTCCCACGCTGACATGCCATCAGATTAATCAACTGAGATTCTAAATGATCATCTCTCTGATGCACTTTATCCATAAAATCCTTTGCAGTAACATTTTGAAAATGCATTCCAGTTTTTAAAATGTGATTTACTGCATATGAAAGTCCAGACAAGTCTCTTTCAAACAGAAGATGAAACATATAAGGGATACATTGTCAATCTTGGATCTTCTGCATATAATCTTGTTGTCCGATATTCAGATGCAGGAATCTGCACAGGACGTTCATCATATCGTCCACCTTTTCCTGTTGGAAACAACTGCGGGAAACAACGAGCTTCCAAGCTCTCTTCCCATACACTCATGGGACTTCCTGTTGCTTTTTTCATTTGAAACAACTCAATTGTATTCCCCATCACCTCTTTGGAATGAAGTGGATGTACACTGTAATGTTCATAGATCTCTTCACATCTGGACATGTCCACTTTTTCAATTTGTCCACTTAATGTTTCACTATCTTCTGCTAAATCTATTTCTTCTTCTCCAACAAACACATTTCTATAGTACTCATTATTTTTTAACAGATACAATGATGCCTTTTGCACTTTTCTAACATCCACTAACTCTTGCCAGATTTTCTTATTCTTAGTAGGAACACCATTAACTAGAATGACTATTGGCTCATTTTCTGCATGATCTCCACCAATAGTTTCAACATTTTTCCTTAAATCTAATGGTAAATACACAACTCTTCCTTTCAATCCTCTTTGCAACTCTGATGGAGGTAATTTACTTGTTTTGGGCTCCATACGAACAATAGCCTGAAACGGGTGAACACATTGTATCAGAATAGACTCGTACGTATTTAAATCTATCAGCTCTGGAGGAATAGCAACCAACTCTAGATTATTATGAACAGCTCTAGCAGGCATTTTATTCTCATCTAATTTATTATAACAATATTTGCAAATACGCTGCTCACATCCCAAATCAAAACAATCCTCTACCAACAAATAAGTTGCAAATTCCATCCACTTATCATTATCTTCTATTTCACTTTTTAAATACAGATTGACACCCCTAGTCTGATTTTTATAGTGACTTCGCCGACAACAAATACAAGAAACATTTGGTCTTTCACCTGAAATTACCTTAAACTTTGTGATTTCATCCTCAAATTTTTCTGTAGGTATAGGTTTTACATTGTCTTCAACATTTAGTTCTACTAATGTGTCAGTTTCTTCACTCTCTTGCTGAGGCCCAAAGTAACAAAACTCAATATCCTCACAGACTTGCTTCACATCTGAAACTGACCCACGTAAAAGAGCACTGTTCAACTCACTTAACTTTAGTGCTGGACTTTTTGCATAATACAACCTTCTCACTAACTTCCGCATTTGAGTATGATGTACTGCCAGCATTCTGAAATGGTGAAAACCACTTTCTCACTCTGCAAGGGTCTAGTCCTTGCAACAGCTTAATCTTTTGTTTTACACTTTTTTTAGTATAGACTCGTAAAAAACTACATAATTTTTCAATAGATTCCGGTCGTACACTACTGCAATCCCAAGTGTACACAGGGTTTTTAGCAAGTCTCCCTAAAACTTCATCAGCTATCACTTCTTCTGCATTTCTTTCAACCATTTTCTATTTCTCCATTGGACAACCATCACTAACCTCATAACCTCTACCACTGGTGTCAACTGCATACAATAATTTTTCACTTAGTGAATAACTCTCTTCATTAAAAAAAGGCTCTGAACTAGAACTGTGTTTCCATTCTCCCAAAAAAACATCACAAATGTTTTTTTTATTAATAACCCTTTTCCTCCTACTTTTGGCCTTCATTACATATATTGGTTAGTTAGTGATCGAATTCTGTTTAACAGTAAAATAAACAGTTTCCTTTTTACTTCAAAAGCCTTTTCCACAATGCTTTCAATATGCTTCTTCTTTTTATAAAATAAAGCTCTTTTTATATTTCTTCACATCTTTCAGCAAATTATGCACTGCCCTCTTGTAAAATATTTTTTTGCGTAATTCCTTATACTGATTTTGTCTTCTTTTACCATACTTTATCTCCTTTGACTTAACATTTGCTTATTTACTTTTCCTCTTATTTTGATTTTTTTTCTTACTTAAAAAATTCTCTGAAGTTGCAGCATTATCTACATTCTGTTTGCTCCTACAAACATTTTTAATAAATTGCTTCGTGATCTTACCAGAAGATTTTTTCCTTTTAGCCACATTATCTTGTTCATTCAATACTTGTGATTGGTGTTTCTTCAAATAATCCTCCTGTCTCTGTTCTTTTCTTTTTTTCTTTTTTTCTGGCATAATTTCTCTATTTTAACGTTGAAAAACAGTATCTGCAAAAAAGAATCAGAAATAAATGTATATTAATAACTTTCAAATTTACAGTATTCCATTACTGTACAAACACATTTTATATAAAAACAGACTAAAACTATAGCCCTGAACCACAAGTGTGACGATGATTAAAACACTACATACATAGTGCATACTACTTTGAAGCAGTTCATGCCCTAAAGCCTACCTCACTAAAAGACTACATGCTAACTGACTGAATGATTACAGTACTAAAAGGAGACACACTGGGTGAGTAACAGGGTGTTTGCTAGAAGTGTATGAATACTAACTGGGGAATTGAAGTTGTGAAAGACAACTGTGTAGCTGATTAGAGGACTGAATGCATACTGGATAGGCATTTAAAGCAGTCCATGTGCTAAGGCCTGGCTCACTGCATGAGTACTTGGGTACTGACTGAATAATTGGACTACAGCAAGGAGACTGCCTGGATGAATTTATAAGTGGTAGGCTTTTCGCACAGGGAATGGATTAGTACTTGGTACTGAATGGGTCACTAGAAGAGTGCAAAGGGAGTGACAGGATGTTTGCTGGACTATATGGATACTGACTAGGAAATTGAAAGTGTAAAAGACAAGTGTCTAGGTGGTTAGAAGACTGCATGCATAGTGCATAGGGGTTTGAAGCAGTCCATGTGCTAAGGCCTGGCTCAGTGCATGAATACTTAGGCAGTGACTGAATCATTAGAGTACTGGAAAGAGTGTCTTGGTGAATTTATAAGTGTTTGGGTTTTGGCACAGTAAATGGATTACTACATGCTGTTGAATGGGTCACTAGAAGACTGCAAAGGGAGTGACAGGATGTTTCCTGGAAGTGTATAGATACTAACTAGGGAATTGAAGGTGTGAAAAATAACTGTGTAGGTGCTTAGAGAACTACATGCATACTGAATAGACATTTGAAGCAGTCTATTTGGTAATGAATGGTTCACAACATAAGTACTTAGAAACTGACTAAATCATCAGACTACTTCTAGGACAGTGCCTGGGTAAAAATTTTAAATTTACAGTTCTGGTGCAGTGAAGACAATACTACATGGTACTGCACTTTAGTGTCAAAGCATGGCTCATTGGTAAGGGAACTGCACACAATCTACATATTTCACAACTGCACTTTACTGTCAATGCCTGTCTCATTTAATGAAAGCATAAGCCATAACTGTCTTCTAATGCTACTAAAACTTGACAACATGACATGTTTTAAAACCGTTATCTGTCAGCAAATACACGATGTTACCAAACGCTTCTCTCACAGTGGTTCCCAAATGTACACAGACTCAGTGTGAATCTAGACAAACACCACTATCCCTAGGAGTTTACCAAAACTCATTCACTACAGTGCAAGTGGTAAGGGAACTGCACACAATCTACATATTTCACGACTACACTTTACTGTCAATACCTAACTCATTTAATGAAAGCATAAGCCATAACTGTCTTCTAATGCTACTAAAACTTCACAACATGACATGTTTTAAAACCGTTATCTGTCAGCAAATACACGATGTTACCATGCTTCACTCACAGTGGTTCCCAAATGTACACAGACTCAGTGTGATTCTAGACAAGCACCACTATCCCTAGGATCAATCAATCAATCAATCAAGCATTTGTATAGCGCGCTACTCACCCAGAGGGTCTCAAGGCGCTTGGGGGAGGGGGGTCCGCTACTGCTCGAACAGCCAGGTCTTGAGTTGCTTCCTGAAGGAGAGGTGGTCTTGGGTCAGGCGGAGGTGGATGGGGAGGGAGTTCCACGTCTTGGCAGCCAGGTAGGAGAAGGATCTTCCTCCTGTTGTGGCTCTTCGGATGCGGGGGATGGCGGCGAGGGCGTGGCTGGTTGATCGAAGCTGGCGGGTGGGAGTGTAGAAGGTCACGCGGTCATTGAGGTATCTTGGGCCTTGGTTGTGGAGAGCTTTGTGTGCGTGGGTGAGGAGTCGGAACGTGATTCTCTTGCTGACGGGGAGCCAGTGCAGGTTTCTCAGGTGTACGGAGATGTGGCTGTGTCAGGGAATGTCCAGGATGAGGCGTGCTGAGGCGTTCTGGATGCGCTGGAGTCGTTTCTGGAGTTTGACTGTGGTTCCGGCGTAGATGGAGTTGCCGTAGTCCAGTCGGCTGGTGACGAGGGCCTGGGTGACCGTCTTCCTGGTTTCGGTGGGGATCCACCGGAAGATCTTACGTAGCATGCGTAGGATGTTGAAGCATGATGCGGAGACGGCGTTGACTTGTCTGCTCATGGAGAGGGAGGAGTCCAGGACGAAGCCCAGGTTGCGTGCGTGGTCTGTTGGTTTGGGTGCACTGCCAAGGGCAGGGGGCCACCAGGAGTCGTCCCAGGCAGAGGGTGATGATCCCAGGATGAGGACTTCCGTCTTATCGGAGTTCAGTTTCAGGCGGCTGTTCGTCATCCACTCGGCTACGTCTTTCATCCCTTCGTGTAGGTTGGTTCTGGCGGTGGCGGGGTCGTTGGTGAGGGAGAGGATCAGCTGGGTGTCGTCGGCGTAGGAGATGATGTTGAGGTTGTGTTGGCGTGCGATGGCTGCGAAAGGGCTCATGTAGACGTTGAAGAGGGTGGGGCTGAGTGATGATCCTTGTGGTACGCCGCAGATGACTTCGGTGGCCTCGGATCTGAATGGGGTAGGCGGACTCTGTGTTCTTCCGAAGAGGAAGGAGATGATCCATTCCAGTGCCTTCTCCTGGATACCGATGCTGTTGAGGCGCTGCACTAGGGTGCGGTGGCAGACCGTGTCGAATGCCGCGGAGAGGTCCAGGAGGATGAGGGCCATTGTTTCCCCGTTGTCGAGCAAAGCTCGGATGTCGTCGGTGGCTGCGATGAGGGCGGTCTCGGTGCTGTGGTTGGCCCGGAAGCCGGACTGCGAGTGGTCGAGGGATCCGTTCGTCTCGAGGAAGGCGGCCAGTTGTCTGTTGACGGTTTTCTCGATGACTTTGGCCGGAAAAGGAAGGAGCGAGATGGGGCGGTAGTTTTTGAGGTCGGTGGGGTCCGCTGATGGTTTCTTCAGTAGGGCGCTGAGTTCGGCGTGCTTCCAGCTCTCTGGGAAGGTGGCGGTGTCGAAGGAGGCGTTGATGATGTCCCGCAGGTGGGGTGCGATGACGGAGTCGGCTTTGTTGAAGATGTGGTGAGGGCAGGGGTCGGTTGGAGATCCTGAGTGGATGGAGTTCATCGTGCGGATGGTGTCTTCGGTGTTGACTGGGGTCCAGGCGCGGAGGGTGGTGGTGGGGGACGTTGTTCCGGTCGTAGGGTGCGTTGGCTGTGTGCTGAAACTGTTTATGTCTGCGATCTTGCTGTGGAAGAACGAGGCGAGCGAGTTGCAGAGGTCTTGCGAGGGCGTGATGTCGTTTCCGGCGCTGGGGTTCGAGAGCTCTTTGACGATGTTGATGATTTCCTTGCTGTTGCGGGCGTTGTTGTCCAGTCGTTCCTTGAATGCGGATTTCTTGGTGGCGTGGATCAGCTGGTGATGTTTTCGAGTGGCGAGCTTGAGGGTGGTCATGTTGTCTGTAGTTGGGTCTCTGCGCCAGGCTTTCTCGAGGGCCCGGCAGTTCTTCTTGGAGCTCTTGAGTTCGTCGGTAAACCAAGATGCTTTCTTGGTGCCGGGTCTGGCGGGGGGGTCTTCAGTGGAGCGAGGTCGTCTGCGCAGTTGCTGATCCATTTCGTGAGGTTGTTGGCGGCTTGGTTGGGGGTTCTGGCTCAGGGATGTGGTGAGCTGGTCGGCAGTGATCTTGTTCCAGCTTCTGCGGGGGACCAGTTGCGGGTGGTGGTGAGTCGTGGTCCTTCTGAAGCTGAAGTGGACGCAGCTGTGGTCTGTCCAGTGGAGTCCGGTGGCGTGGCTGAAGGTGATGTCCTTGCTGGAGCAGAAGACGCGGTCGAGCGTGTGGCCGGCGTAGGTGGTGGGGGTGGTCACCAGTTGCTTGAGTCCGAGGTTGGCGAGGTTGTCCAGCAGGGTGGTGGTGTTGCGGTCGTTGTTGTTCTCCAGGTGGAAGTTGAGGTCCCCGAGGAGGATGTAGTCAGCGGAGGGGAGGGCGTGCGGGCTGATGAAGTCGGCGATGTCTTCGCTGAATTGTGTGCGAGGTCCCGGGGGTCTGTAGATGAGGGTGCCTCTGAGGGTGGTCTTGGGGTCGGTGTGGAGCTGGAAGTGCAGGTGTTCGGCGGCTGTGAGGGTGTCTTCGGAGTTGGTCGTGATGCGGATGGTGTTCTTGTGAACGATGGCGATGCCTCCTCCATTCTGGTTGGCGCGGTCCCTCCGGGTGATCTTGTATCCGTCCGGGATGGCGATGGCGATGTCGGGTGCTGAGGAGGCGTTCATCCAGGTTTCCGTGAGGAAGGCGACGTCTGGGCATGTGGAGTCGAGCAGGTTCCAGAGTTCCACTGCGTGCCTGTGGACGGAGCGGGTGTTGAGCAGGATGCACTTCAGGTGCTTCAGGTGGTTGCTGTTGGTGCTTGGCTTGGCGGGTGCGGTACGGGTCCGGATGCAGGAGAACTTGCAGGATTGGCAGGTGAAGGGTCCGTGGGTGCGTCTTGGGGTGGCTCTGCAGCAGCCGGGGCTCCGGCCGATGTTGAGTGCGATGAGAGTGGCGGCGTTGTAGGTCTTGCGGGTGGGCTGGCATCTGCGGGGGCCAGGGGGTCTGGCGCTGGGCGCGGGCCAGGCGCGGACGGGCGCAGACGGGCTTGCCTTAGGCGCGCCTTTGGCGCGCCCGCTGCACGCGGCCGCTGCGCGGCCTCCATATGAGAGGGAGGGAGGAACAGCTGGGAGGTGGGAGCGGGGCGGCCAATAGGGTGTGAGGGGGGCGGAGCTATGGGACGCAGCGGCCAATAGGGTTCGAGGGGGGCAGAGCCACGGGACGCGGCGGCGGGAAACGGGCGGCGAGGGGGAGACGCGGGGAAAGACAGAAGAAAAAAGGGACACAATCTGGGCACCAAAGGAGAGGGGGACAATCAAGGCAGCAAAATACACAGGTACAGTGGGGGAGAATCACTCACTCGTGGGTACAGAAGAGAAGGAGGGCACAGTCACTCTAACGCAGGCAGACACAATGCAGCAGCGGTCAGTGGTCACAAAGGGGGCTGCGTGGCGGTGAGGGGAGCGACCTGCCTGGTAAACAGGGTCAGAGGTCGCTCTCTACCGCTGCGCGGCCTCCATATGAGTGGGAGAGGCAGGGAGGAGCAGCTGGGAGGTGGGAGCGGGGCGGCCAATAGGGTGCGAGGGGGCGGAGCTATGGGACGCGGCGGCCAATAGGGTGCGAGGGGGCGGAGCTACGGGACGCGGCGGCGGGAAACGGGCGGCGAGGGGGAGACGCGGGGAAAGACAGAAGAAAAAAGGGACACAATCTGGGCACCAAAGGAGAGGGGGACAATCAAGGCAGCAAAATACACAGGTACAGTGGGGGAGAATCACTCACTCGTGGGTACAGAAGAGAAGGAGGGCACAGTCACTCCAACGCAGGCAGACACAATGCAGCAGCGGTCAGTGGTCACACAGGGGGCTGCGTGGCGGTGAGGGGAGCGACCTGCCTCGTAAACAGGGTCAGAGGTCGAGTTTACCAAAACTCATTCACTACAGTGGAAGTGGTAAAGGAACTGCACACAATCTACATATTTCACGACTACACTTTACTGTCAATACCCAACTCATTTAATGAAAGCATAAGCCATAACTGCCTTCTAATGCTACTAAAACTTCACAACATGACATGTTTTAAAACAGTTATCTGTCAGCAAATACACGATGTTACCAAACGCTTCTCCACAGTGGTTCCCAAATGCACACAGGCTCTCTGTGTGATTCTAGACAAACAACACTATCCCTTGCACTATACCAAAATAAATTTCTTCATCTACAAGGAGTACTACATTTTACTGCAGAAACAGAACTCATTTCACAAATTCATAAACAATGACTGGTTTCTAATTCTACCAAAATATAAAAACTGCATAGTTATCTGTCTACAAACACATGAAAAAAACATCCTTATCACAAAATGGTTTCTACATGCACACACACTGTCAATAAGATTGTAGAGAAAAAAAAGTACTCCCTACCCTTTAGCAGAAGAAATACATTAGTCTGATTAAAATAAAAGTAGTCTACATACATCCCCTCACAATTAAATAACTCACCTTTCTAGTTGTTTTGTAGATTAAGAAGTATATCAGTCACACACCAGATATCAGTCACACACCAGATTATCTTATACAGAATCTCTGCACTGTGCACCTGTCAGCAGAACCAAAGAATGGCAAAGTTTCCCTCTCATTTTCCACACATATACATGTAAACATCAAATCACATTCCTTCCCACATAAATTCAAAAGCAAACACACATTTCTATTGGTTAAACATTTCAACCCTTTCCAAATGACATAAACTTCAACCCTTCCCCCAATCTGCCTTCTGCCCGTTACCATAGAAACAGGTCATGGAACACTGTACTGAGCACACAGGTCACAAGTTCAGCACACACAATGTTGCTAATCAAAACAGCAAGTGTGCTTGACTTCTCAACATATCAGCTTATCATATATAATGTTCCTTACATTCAGTTTTTGTTAACCAATAAGAATCATGCGTTTAAAAAACAGAAATATGCACCCTACCTTTCAGTGTAGAAGGTTGTCAAACAACCAATGATTTTTGTCTTTTTTCAAAATTGCATCTTAGCCACCATTTTAGAAACATCTTACTTTCCAAACTGCCATTTCATTTACAGAGACCATCTGAGTGCATCCAGACCTCCTTACAAGATGCTGACAGTGTGGATTGTGGGACACAGCTACATTTTCTGGAGCCAAAGGTATGCAGAAAACAAAGGCATTCACAAAGACCTAGGTTTGCCAAATGTAGACATTAAATGGATTGGACAGAGAGGGTTAAAGTTGCTCCAATTGATGCCATTGGTGAAATCCTTCATGCAAATCCAACACCCTGACCTCATAATAGTGCACTGTGGTGGCAATGACCTAGGCACTTTGACTGGGGTAGATCTGGAAATGCTTATGAAGGACACCTTTGCAGAACTGATTTCACTTTTGCCTAAAACTGCCTTTGTGTATTCTAACATATGCCAAAGGCAGAAATGGAACTGGTCCGATCATTTCTGTCCACAGATTGAGAAAGCTAGGAAACATGTGAATAAATCTGTTTCTGCTTTTCTCCGAGACTACAGAATGGGATCCATTTACAATAACAATCTGCGCTTTCATATGCAAGAGATGTATAGGAGAGATGGAGTACACTTTACTGATGAAGGAAACAGAGTCTTCCTCAACAACTTTAGACTCTGTATAGGTACTTACTTATAAGTACCAAAAACTCTCAATGAACACAACGGCTCTTTTTAGAGCCACTCAAGAACAAAACACTTAAGCTTAATCTTTATCTCCCAACAATTTCATTTTTTTTTCCCTTGGATCCGCGAACCCACCGCGAGAGAACCCGTGCATCCAACGCGATAGGATGTGCGCACCGTGCGCGTATTTCGCCGTTTTTAAAAAAAAAAAAAAAGGAGGGCCCCAGGGGGTCCTTCTAGGACCCCCTAAGCACCTCTAGAGGGTCAGAGTATTTCCACTCTGCCCTCTTTATATGTTTTACACACTTTTTCCCTTTGCTTCTTCAGCCTCGATTCTACCGAGGCAGAAAATGGCCGCCAACAGTTCATGGTTTCGACTGTAGAGACACTCGACAGCCAATTGGCATTCAGGGCGCAATCGGGAGGGTGCGCGCTCGGTTCGGGGAGGGTGCGCGTACGGTGCGTGTACGGTCTGCGGATCCTCCGCGGCCATAGATATTTATGTACTTTTAACTCTAATTTTCTCAGGAACTACTGAACGGATTCACACCATATATGCAAAAGGCACGAGTCCAAACTGAGGACTACCTCTTTGCCAAATTTGGTGTCATTCCGTCAGCGGTTCGGGCTGTAGCTGCAACAACAGATCCTATGGGAAATGGCATGGGGAAAACGCGTTTTGGGACCCCCCTTTTTTCTCGGCCCCCGCTTGACGAATCACCGCGAAACTTTCAGGGTCGGAGCGGAGCTGGCGTAAAGTTTGATAAATTTTGCGAAGATTCGTCAATCGGCGCCAAAGATATTCCCAATAGAATGTTGCGGATTTCCTATGGAAAATGGGTCCTAACTATAACTATCTACTGGCGACCGCCAGTAGATTTATATATATATATATATATATATATTCTACACATATATTCTACTGATAGTTATAGTTAGTACCGTGTTTTCCCATAGGACCTTTAGTCCGCGCTACAGCCCGAACGGCTGAACAGAAAACCTTGAAATTTGGCAGAGAGGTAGTCCTCAGGTCAGGGATGTGCCTTTTGCAGGTCTGGTGTAAATCTGTTCAGTATTTTCTGAGAAAATAGCATTTAAAAGCATATATATATCTATAGGCGCGCACCGTGCGCGTACGGTAAGCGCACCCTGCCGTGCGCGAGCGCAATTCTGATTGGTTGTTAGATCTTAGTAAACATTCGAATCGGTCGAAACCAGGAAGTGTCGGCCGCCATTTTGTCTCTCGCAATCCGAGGGAGGTGAAAAATAAAGGTGGAGAACATGAAAAGGGGGCAGGGTGGACAGTTCCTGACCCCCTAGCCATTGTCGGGGGGACCCCCAAGGGCCATAAATGTTTTTAATATTTTTACGAAAAATCGTGGAGTGCGCTTACCGTGCGCGCACGGTTGAAACGGGCAAATTACGCGAACGGCGTAACGTGGGCGCACGGTGCGCGAAGGGCACCGTGCGCGCACGGTACGCGCACAGTAAAAAACCTTAAAAAAAATAAATAAATACATAACTTAGCATTTAAAAAACCGTACAAATTCACTGAAAAAACCATAGGTTTCACACATGTTATAGTTGGGAATTAGCATTTAAAAACCTTGCAAATTCACTTAAAAAACCATAGGTTTCACACATGTTATAGTTAGCTGGACATTTCCCTCGTAAAAAAACAATGAAATTCCCCCGTTATAGTTAGTAAAGGGAACTATAACTCACCCGACCGCAATCCACTGCTGATTACGTCAGATATTACATCACTGATGACATATGTGTCTTTCTGTAAAATAAATATTTATTAAATATGTATAGCTAAAGGAAATAAAAATGGGTAAATAAGTGAATAAATACAGTGATGTAATATCTGACGTCATCAGCAGTGGATTGCGGTCGCGTGAGTTATAGTTCCCTTTACTAACTATAACGGGGGAATTTCATTGGTTTTTTACGAGGGAAATGTCCAGCTAACTATAACATGTGTGAAACCTATGGTTTTTTTAAGTGAATATATATATATATTCACTGAAAAAACCATAGGTTTCACACACGTTATAGTTAGGAATTAGCATTTAAAAAACCTTGCAAATTCACTGAAAAAACCATAGGTTTCACACATGTTATAGTTAGCGGAAATTTTACTGATAAAAAACCAGTGAAATTGCCCCGTTATAGTTAGTGCTGGCAACTATAACTCACGCGACCGCAATCCTCTGCTGATGCTAATACTGTATTTAGACACTTATTTGCCCATGTCTTCTTCCATACATTTTTAGCTATACATATATTACAAATATTTTTTTTTCATAAAGACACATATGTCATCAGCAGAAGATT
This sequence comes from Triturus cristatus, assembly GCF_964204655.1. Taxonomy (NCBI): domain Eukaryota; kingdom Metazoa; phylum Chordata; class Amphibia; order Caudata; family Salamandridae; genus Triturus; species Triturus cristatus. The sequence goes on from NC_140579.1 coordinate 943,446,736, forward strand.
GCGGTCGCGTGAGTTATAGTTGCCAGCACTAACTATAACGGGGCAATTTCACTGGTTTTTTATCAGTAAAATTTCCGCTAACTATAACATGTGTGAAACCTATGGTTTTTTCAGTGAATTTGCAAGGTTTTTTAAATGCTAATTCCTAACTATAACGTGTGTGAAACCTATGGTTTTTTCAGTGAATTTGTACGTTTTTTTAAATGCTAAGTTACTTTACGCCATTCGAGGCGTGCGCGCCCACTTAACGCAGTTCGTTCCGTGCACGGTTTTTATCAACTTTAATAAGCCCTGTACATTTGGTGGCCTTCGGCCACCAAAAGCACAGGGGGTGGGGTCAATGTGGATAGTGTTTTTTTTATTTCGATTTTATAATTTCATGTTGCCAAAATTTAGTTTTTTTTACCTATTAATAAGCCCTGTACATTTGGTGGCCTACGGCCACCAAAAGCACAGGGGGTGGGGTAAGTGTGGATAGTGTTTTTTTTTTTTTTTTTTTTTTTTTACCGTACGCTTACAGTAAGCGTACGGTAAGCGTACTCTGCGAAATTGCCGAAAAAAAAATAAAACCGTTTTTGCTCTTGGGGGATGTTTGGGGACTCCCTCAACATGACTATGTGGGAGGGAGTTGTCAAAACAGCCCCGTAACATGTTTTTGGGCAACATGTTTGATAAACAACACTCAGTGCGAGAGACAAAATGGCGGACGCCGCTTCCTGGTTTCGGCCGATTCGAATGTTTACTAAGATCTAAGAGCCAATCAGAATCGCGCTCGCGCACGCCACCGTACGCTTACGGTAAGCGTACGGTAAGCGTACCGTAAGCGGGCTCAGATATATATATTGATTTAAAGGCTATTTTCTCAGAATCTACTGAACAGATTTACACCAAACCTACAAAAGGCACTTCCTTGACCTAGGGACTACCTCTCTGCCAAATTTCTAGTAATTCTGTTCAGCCGTTCGGGCTGTAGCTCGTTCTAAAGGTCCTATGGAAAAATGCATGGGAAAAACGCGTTTTGGGACCCCCCTTTTATCTCAGCCCCCGCTTGACGAATCCCCCCGAGACTTTCAGGGTAGGAGCGGAGCGTAGCGCCCCACCTATTTTGAGAAATTCGCGAGGATTCATCGACCGGCGCCAAAGTTATTCAAAATAGAATGTTGAGGTTTTCCTATGGAAAAGGGGTCCTAACTATAACTACCTACTGGCGACCGCCAGTAGGTAATATATATATATATATATCTATATCCAAGTACATATACAAATATATATGTATGTAAACATACATGTATGTAGAGATATACATCACAATATGCATTCTGTGTAGGAGGAGGGAAGAAAACAGAGCTTCACCTTATTTAAAAAGATTACGTAGCACTGCTTGCCCCACGGCTGTGTCCGCATAGTCTGCAACTTTCAGACAGTAATGCTTGTTAAAGGTATGTCTGCTGGACCATGTTGCAGCTCTACAAATTTGGTGAAGAGGCACACCGGCAAAAAGTGCAGCCGAAGAGGAGACTGCTCTGGTAGAGTGTGCCTTGACCGTAGCTTGAAGCGTCTTTCCCGCATGTTGGTGACAAAAGGAAATTGTACTAGATATCCATAGAGCGATAATCTGTTTGGTTACTGGATGTCCCTTACGCATCCTGCCATAAGCAACAAATAGTTGATCAGTTCTTCGAACAGTGGCTGTCTTTTGCCGATAACATTTTAAACACCTTTTAACATCTAAAGAGTGTAAAGTCTTTTCCGCCGGCGACTGTGGATTAGGGAAAAAAGTCTTTCAGCTCATTTAAGTGAAAATCAGAAGGCGCTTAAGGGATAAATGCTGGGTTAGTGCGGAGCACCACTGGGTCCTTGGTGAATTGAAGAAAAGGTGGCTTAATAGTAAAAGCCTGTATGTCGCTGACTCATCGAGCAGGAGTAAGAGCCAGAAGCAATGAAGTCTTCCAAGAGATACATTTGAGATCAGTCCTATGAATGGGCTTGAATGGGGACTTCATAAGCTGAGTCAACACAACGTTTAAATGCCAAGACGGAGGTGGCCGTCGAATTGGCGGAAACATCCGAAATAAACCTGTGAAGAATTGTTGTATTATTCTAGAAGAATAAAGAGAGTTGGAACCATCCTGTTGAAATCTTGAAATTGCGGCCAGAAAAACTTTAAGGGTAGCGTGAGCCCAGATTTTGCTAATTGTAAGAAGAAAAGGCAAAAGTTGTTCTGGCGTAGAATGAACTGGGTGAACATTTGAAGCAGCACACCAAAGGCAAAACCATTTCTACTTAAGTTTGTAGGTGTTGATAGTGGAAGGTGCCCTGGCATTGGCAAGGACCTTCCCTGCAGTCCGTAGAAATCACTAATTTGGCAAATTCATAGTGTTCAGGCGCCAAGCCACCAATTTCAGAGATGCTGGATCTAGATGGCAGACTTGACCTTGGTCCGTCGTAAGAAAATCCGGAATCGGACGCAGCACAATCTGATCGCCCTCCGACAGAAGGAGTAGATCTGAAAACTAAATCTGGCGAGGCTATCTGGGGGCTATGAGAAGAATGCGACATTGCTCCCTCCGCATTTTCCGAAGCACCCTTGGGACTAGAGGAATCGGCGGAAAAGCGTAAGCATAAATCTCTGACCAGTTAATCAAAAAGCAACAACCAAAGGAAATGATGGATGGAGTGTTGAACATTGCAAGCACTCACCCCCAGTCAACTGATCTGGGTTTAATCCATCACCGTTCTTTAGCCCACTCTGCCACCCCAGTTCAGACATGGCCATATGCAAATCAGTCTGACCCTGTGCCTCATGGGAACAGTCCAGCCCGAACTGTCAAGCTATGTCTTCCCTGGACCGGAAACAAGCTTCCTAGGACCGGTTTCTGGCATTTCAGCCGTCTTCAGCCAGGCTTGCTTGAATCCAGTGGCAAAGTGAGCAAGGGACTCACGTCTGAGCATACCCTGCCAACTTATGGCGAACAAAGCAGCAACCAAAGTAAATGATGGACTGAGTGTTGAACATTGCAAGCACTCACCCCAGTCAACTGATCTGGGTTTAATCCATCACCGTTCTTTAGCCCACTCTGCCACCCCAGTTCAGACAGGAACTGGGGTGAACCCGAAACCGGTCCCAAGATGCTTGTTTCCGGTCCAGGGAAGACATGGCTTGGCAGTTCGGGCTGGACTGTTCCCATGAGGCACAGGGTCAGACTGATTTGCATATGGCCATGTCTGGAGTGAGCTAAAGAATGATGATGGTTTAAACCCAGATCAGTTGACTGGGGGTGAGTGTTTGATTTGTTCTAACCCTCCGTCCATCATCCCCTTTGGTATCGCTCAGTTAATCAAAAAGGCATTCCCTCATGACCCTGATTAGGGAAGCCAGCTTGCGTACAATGGGCATTTGAGGTTCCGACTGGTCGCAAATAAATCCAGATTGGGCCTTCCACACAGCTGAAAGATTTGGTCCAGCGTTTGCTTCCCACTCGTGGTTGGACGAGATTGACCTGCTCAGGGAGTTCGCTAAAATGTTGGACACTCCTGAAACAAGAACTGCTGTTAACGTTATTTGATGATGAATCGCCCAGTTCCAAATCTGTTGGACTTGTAGGGACAGCAAAGTGGACCTTGTGCCTCCTTGTTTGTTCACATAATGCATGCTTGTTGTGTTGTCTGTCCGGATCAACACTGAAGCTCCTTGAAGAAGGGTGTGAAAAGATTTTAGCGCCAGGAATATCGCCATGAGTTCCAGAAGGTTTATGTGCCAGTTTTGTTGCTGAGCATCCCATTTTCCCTTGACTGTAAGACCTTGAAGATGCGCCCCCCATCCCTCGAGGGAAGCGTCTGTTGTAAGGATGAAACTTGAAGCGTCCGCTAAGAAGGAGTGGCCTGCTGATATGTTTGTCCTGTGAGTCCACCATAGCAGCGCTTTATGAATTCAAGATGTGATGATGATTACATCGTCGAAGTTCCCTGAGACCTGTTGCCATTGTTTGTCGATTTCCTCCTGCAAGGGCCTCATCTTGAGACGACAGTTGGAAATTAGAGGGATGCAGGAAGATAGCATTCCCAAACATGAACTGTCGAACAGAAACGGACCTTCTTGCACGTAGGAGAGATTCCAGTTTGGAAACTCGTTGTTGCCTTTCCTTTGATACATACGCCTTTGCCGTCTGAATATTTTTCATGGCTCCCAAGAAAAGTCCGAACTTGAGAGGGGTTGAAGTGCGACTTCTCCAGATTTATGGACAGGCCCAGTGACTGAAACCGAGACCGGGATGCTTGAGTGTGTCTTGTTGCAACTGTAAACGATTGCACCTTTATCAGGCAGTCGTCGAGATAGGGAAATATTTGGACGCCCGCTTGACGAAGGTGTGCCACCACCGGTGCCAAAACCTTGGTGAAAACTCGGGGCGCAGAGCGGAGGACAAAGGGAAGGACTTTGAATTGGAAGTGTCTCCCAGCCACTCTGAAATGCAGGAATTTTCTGTGTAGGATGGGGACATGAAAATAGGCATCTTGAAGGTCCAGTGTTGTCATGTAATCTCCTTGAGATAGGAAATAATGTACGTCTTGGAGAGACAACATCCGAAATGATTGCTTCTTGAGGAACTTGTTGAAGGAACGAAGGTCCAGGATGGGGCGCCAATCCCCATTTTTTTTTTTTTTTTTTTTCTTCTTCTTCTTGATGAGGAAGAAACTCGAATAGAAACCTGCACCCCTTTGTAATTTTGGAACCACTTTGATTGCTCCTTTTTGTAACATAACTTTGATTTGGCATAAGAGTTCTTTGAGATGGGCAGGAGGAGGACCTCTGTGAGGAGAATTTGGGGGAAATTTGAATTCTAGGGTGTATCCTCTGGACACTATGTCCAAAACCCATCGATCTGTAGTAATGGCAGACCAGCTTGAGAAGAAAGGAGAGATTCAACCTCCAACTTTGGTTGGGTTGATGGGTAGAGTGGTCGGCAGGTGGTGGTTGTCACTGCTTTTTTGAGGAATCTGCCTCTGTACGAAGATTTTCCTCTGTACTGTTTATAAGAGGCAGCTGGTGGTTGACGATACGACTGCTGTTGCTGGGAGGAAGAGTAACGCTGTTGTCCCTGATAAGATTGGCACTGCCTGTTCTGATTGTAGCCTCCTCGAAAGGAATAGGAGGAACCACGACCCCTCGACCATGAAAAGGCTTTTTCTTAAATTGTAACGTGCCAAGAGCACGTGCGTTGTCAGTATCTTTCTTAATCGCTTGGAGGGCGTCGTCTATGTGTTGCCCGAAAAGTGATTCGCCGTCAAAAGGCAGATAAATAATTTTTGTTTGCACTTCTTGACGAAAGGAAGTAGCTCTTAACCAGCCCTGCCTTCGGAGGACTGCTGCCCCTGTCAGTTGGCGAAAACCCATGGAAGAGACATCCACTGCACAGTCAATCTCAGCAGAGATCCTCTCACCCTCCTGGAGGATCTTTAAAGCTTCTGTTTTAGAGTCTTCAGGCAACATATCAATGAAAGGAGAAATGTCCGACCACATTTGCCTATCATAGCGGTCTAGTATGGCAAGGGAATTAGCCGCCCGGACAGTAGTTCCCGCCGTGGTGGAATTTTTTTTCACAATGGCATCAAGGCGTCTGCCCTCTCGATCCGGAGGGGCCGACAAAGGAGAGGAGGGATTCCTGGCGCGACATTGAGCCGCTTGAGAAATAACCGAATCCAGCTTTGGTTGACAAATCAAACAGGCTGGTGAATTATCTGGTGCCTTGTATTTTTTATCCAAGCGTGACAGGACTGCAGGAATGGAGGCAGGGGTCTTCATGACTTTCAAACCCTCCTGCCAGATTAAATCAATTATCAGTATAGCCCGAACCTGTTTCTGTGGCTGACTTTTGAAATCGTATTAAAAACAATCCTCGTCCTTTGAGACCATAGGGAGATGAAATCTCTTGGCCGCTCTGTCCATGAGGACATGAAATCGACCTATATCCACAGGTGGAGAGTCAACAGGAGTTTGAGTGGTAGGTGATGGAGTCTGGATCTGGTAATTGTCCCACTCGGTAAGGAGGGATCTATCATCTAACCCACCTTCTTCTCTGTCCTCATCAGTTGTATGTGTGTCCTCTATATTTTGAGCAGTCAGTCACAGGAGAAGCAGGAGGGGGCGGCCCAATAATTGAAGAAGACAGAGGAATAGGCGTTTGAGGAATCGAAGTAGACTGTTCTGAAGGAGGAAAACGGCGGTAGTAGTCATCCAACATATGTTGTGAATTAGAAATGAGTGACAAAGGCATCTGTGCAGCCGTATTTTCAGACTAAGATTGAATATTTGGCTCTGAGTAATAGTCATACTCTTGTTCATCATTGATGTCCTGGCACTTAATGAGGACCTCTGAATGACTAGGAGCAGCTCGAAATCTATCATCCTCATCTGAATCTTCCTCATCCGCCCCATAATCAAATAGTTACACTGGAAGATTAGGGGAAGCTTGTATTGGCAATAAAAGTCCATTGAAGACTGTCTACGTTGAAGCAAACAGACCTTTCTTTGTTCTGAAGGTGGCAAAAGAGCTGCTGAAGGCTTCAAAGGCACTAGAGGCATCAAACCGGGTGGTGATACCAGAGATTCCGCTGACGAAGCTGCAGCCGTCGACGAAAGACATACTTGTTCCTCCATTTGTAAAGACTTCACAACCGTCGACGAGGCAACCGTCGAAGGGACAAGACGAGGCAGGCGTCGATGAGGTAAGCGTCGACGGAACCAATAGATGTTTAGAGGATCCCATCAACTAAGAGGCATCCGTCGACAAAAGTTTCTTCTCTTTCGTTGTCTATGAAGAGGTAGTAGATGATTTAGGCCTCACCATCACTGAGACCAGCGTCGACGGAGAAGACGTCGACGACATCACCATAGCAGGTTTCGGCGAAGAGAAGGTAGCAGTCGTCGTCGACTAGGCACCAGTTATTTTAGGTAAAAGTTTGTCAGACAGAGATTTTGACGCCTGAGACTTAGATCTCGGAGGCGTAGAAGGTGGAAATTGACCCTTAGAGAGAGCTGGAATCCATTTAGATGAGGAAGGCTGGTCTTCACGCTTAGAGTGGTGTTTCTTTAGCACCTTAGCCTTAGGAGATGACATCTCCACCTCACTAGCCCTTATCTTTGAGGCAACAGTCTTGAGTGAGGAATCACTCTCCACATCAGATAATGGGTCATCCTTCATTTTAAGCTTCTGTTTCCACAGAAGTAGACGTCCTTCTCTGTCCCTTAAGGTCTTTTGAGGAAAGGTCCTGCATATTTTACAGTCTCTCATCTGATGGTCAGGATGTAGGCAGTAGATACACTTTGGTGCCGATCACGATCCTGTAAAAACCGGGTACGAACCGTCGGACGGAGCCTATTCTCCGTCCGACGCGTACCCGGTCGTCAAAACTTAAAAACATGGAATTACGAATCGCACGGAAACTCCATTTCCGTACGATTCGTACAAAACCCCGACCGACGAAAATAAACATACAAATGCGATCCGGGAAAGCGCCGACGTGACATCGGGACGCACGCAGTCTGCCATTCACGAACCAGGAATTACGATTCGCACCGACGTCATCCCGCACGGTGAATATTTTCCGGCTGCCAAAAACTGCCTGGAAATCAGGACGACGCGAACAAGGAGTACCTGCACGCGACGGACAGACATGGACCCGAACCTACGTGTCATCCCGGCCCTCATAGCAGTCGACCTCCTCTACAGGTTCGGATGCAGATGCCGCAGAAGGTCAGAACAACAAAGGGAGGGGGGAAAGGGGGGGGGCAGGCCCGGGGCAGGCCACAAAACCCCCACCAAAGTCACACAGCACACATGCCCTGGACATACCTGACCACCAGGCCCTGGTCACTACGAGGGGGTGGGGGGCGTGTCCAGCAAAGCCAGCGTCCGCCACAACGGAAGTGCTTGACGACGCGAACCGGCAACACAACAATACAGGTACGTCCCGTACCCACGCCTTAAGAGCGTGGGTACGAGTCGTACCCCGCCCACACCTACGTCATCCCAACAATGGCGGGAAGGCTGTACCCACGTGGCAAAGGCCTGGGTACGGCCCGCACAAGCATGGGGACGGATATGTACGGACCGTACCCCCACCCACGTATGCATGGAGCGTACCCCCACCCCAACAGTGTAAGTACGACCCTTACCCTCACCCGTGGACGTATGGAGCGTACCCCCCACCCCAACAGTGTAAGTATGACCCGTACCCTCACCCGCGTACATATGGTGCGTACCCCCACCCCAACAGTGTAAGTACGACCCGTACCCTCACCCGCGGACGTATGGAGTGTACCCCCCATGCCAATAGTGTACGTACGGACCGTACCCCCACCCCGTATGCATGGAGCGTACCCCCCACCCCAACAGTGTAAGTACGACCCGTACCCTCACCCCCGTACGTATGGAGCGTACCCCCATGCCAATAGTGTAAGTACGACCCGTACCCTCACCCGCGTACGTATGGAGCGTACCCCCCATGCCAATAGTGTACGTACGGACCGTACCCCCACCCCGTATGCATGGAGCGTACCCCCCACCCCAACAGTGTAAGTACGACCCGTAACCCCACCCGCATATGTGCAGAGTCCTCCCAGCAGTGCCCAGAGACAGGAGGGGTGGGTGCCTAACACTCCCAGCAGTGCCCATGGAACGCAAAGGGTGGAGTAGCCACAGATACCATGCCCACAAATGTCAGTCAGGTGCACAAAGACCCTGCAGTACATGTACCACATGTGTGCGAGGCTGGGAGTAAACGCATGCATAGCGCCGAAAAGAAAACATGTCCACATGAAGTCATGTCAATAGTCCACATACACAAGTACAATGACTACCAAGGATGCCACGAATGATGCAGGTGGAGACATCGCTCCGCATGCATGTGCAAAGTTGAAGGAGTCCGTCACACACCCAGCTAATGTACACACAGCTCAGCGCTAAATATTGGGAACACCCTGCAGGGAAGATGTCAGGGTACACAGAGGAAGGAATACACCTTGGGACAATTTCACCATGCAGTAACTGCTTACATGAACAGAGAAACCTAGCTAACACCGTGTGATGGCACACAGATACCAGGGTCCCCCCTATGACCAGCACACTACTACATTTCCCACACACCCAACACATGATTACCACCCAAAATCATGTAGCAGCCCCACCAACCGCAACATCAGAAAAGCAGTAGTGTTCAAAGGAAACAAAAATGGCTTTAATCAGCATGATCTTAAATAGTGTGTTCGTAGAAAGTTCAATATTTACAAAGCCCATAGGGCAGTCCATGAGTCACAGCTGGACGGGGGACACAGTGGGACGCGTGTCCCCTAGCTTGCCTGCACAGTCAGACTCCTTCGTCTTCCACAGCGGGGAGGGCATCATGTGGGGGGGTAGGACCAGGCACCGCAGGGACAGGAGGGCGAAGGGTAGGCGTCGTGGGTGCAAGGATGGAGGACTCCACCACAGGGGGTGGGGCAGGGCCAAAGGCGGAGGCCAGGATCTCGCTGCACACCTTAGCAAGGTCCTCCAGCGTCTCCCCTGCACCCGAAGGAACCACAGGCCCCAAGGAGGGGGGGGGGGGCAGAGGGATGGGTCGCAGCGCCACTGGGGGAGGGTGTGGACAGGGGGGGGGGGGACTCAACCACCCTGACCGGGGGACTCCCTTGACCGCTTGCGGGGTGGTGTCACAGTGGGGCTCAGGGACAGAGCGGCCATGAAGGAGTCCTTGCTGGATATGTGGCCAGGAGAGCTGAGGGGAGGGGATTTGGAGGGAGTGGATTGGGTGGAATGCGGACTCCCACTCTGGCTGCGTGTCTTACGTTTGCCCCCCGACCCAGTGGGTGTGCCTACTTCACCCTGTGTGTGCGTGCCAGGAGGTGTGCGTATGACCTTCCCTGCTGGTATGGTGCCTGTGTCTGTTGTGGTGGGTGCATGCTGACGTCTGGGTGTACGTGGGACAGGCATGGGAGTGGGAAGTGTGGATGGGGCAGGGGTAGGGGGTGGGACGTAGCGCTGCAGGAGACCCACTGCTGCAGTCAGTGTCGAGTCGATGGACCTCAGCAACTGGCGTTGGTCAGCCTGCGACGAAAAAATGCCCTCCAAGTATGCCTCCATGTTGTGCAGCACTTGGCTGTGGCCATGGAGGACATTAAGGATCGCAGCCTGACCAACCTGCAACTGCCGCTGGATGTCCACAGACTCTGCATTGGCGGCAGCAGTGGAGACAGGGGCAGGGGGTGCGGTGCCTGGCAGGAAGGAGACATGTGGTGACCGTGGACGTTGGGAAGGGACACGAGCAAGTGGGAGGCGGCTGATGGCAATGGAGGGGGCGGGGTGCGATGTTGTTCCGCTGTCAGCTGGTGGTGCAGCCTCCGCCCACTCGGAGAGATCATCCTCGGACCCGTCGGCTTCATATTCGGTGGTGCCAGTGGACAGGTCCTCGGCCTCACTCGCCTCCGCCTCAGTACCACTCAATGTGCCAGCCACGATGTCAACGCTGGCACTGGTGCTCGGTCTCTCCGCTCCGTCTGTGCTCATGTCTCCCTCCGTGTCCCCCGACGATGCTGTGGGCAAGGTGAAGAGACAGCAATTAATCACACACCTGTATACATATGTCACATGAGTCCAATCTACATAGGTTACAGTGCATAGCCTGCAAAGAAAGTTCAGTAACATCTACAAAACAAGGTACAGATGTAGGGCATGCAACACACAGTTGGTTGACCCACCATGCCACTGAAAATCCATGGAGAGCATGACACAATAGCAAATGACATGAAATGGAGTTTGACATAGGAGCCAGGCCCTGGGGACAATCCAGCACTGCATCTGCACCACACAGCGTTGCCGACAATAGGGATGAGGAGGGACCAAATCCATGAGCTTGAGGCACATGCTGCATAGGTAATACTGAAAACATGCCCAACATGACTGGCTCACTGCACCTTGAGTGTATGTCCAGACAAACATCACACACTGGCCAGACCTAGCAATGAGAACTCTGGTTTTGACATGTAGGCTTGGCCCGCACCAACCACCCCCTACATGAGACAATTTGTTGAGACACAGGTGGCACTTACATCTCTTAGTCTGGGTGAAATACACAGGGGATGCATAAATGCAAGATTGGACGCCAAATACCCGAGGTGCGCCTGTCCAAATAATCATGTACAAATGGCCATCATCAGATGATTGTAACAAGACACACAGGCACTGGCCACTGTGACTATGAACAAGGAAAATCAGGTCAGGCTGTACAGTGGACACTTGTACTACATTTCACGTCAATATACATGGTGCCAGGGGACAATGGCACAGAGCACAACCTATGCTGTAGACACTGAGAGTGTCCACGTTTTGTGATGACACACATGACACCTAGGAAAATATGCCCCAGGGGACAGTAGTGGCAACACAACTCCATGGTCCTGAATGGGAATGACTGCAACACACGCCACCATCCCTGCACTATGCGTATCGCACACTCATGCACATCATGTCACAGGCCACAACATAGGACATGCGCGCTGTAAGGCATGACACTTGTGAGACAAACTCCCATGTCTGGACTCAGCATCAGTGCCAACTGACATGGAACCCACATGTACTGAACTGGACAGGGCACAGGCAAGGTCCCCAAACCTGTTGCACACCACCCCCACACATGATGCTACAGGCATAGTTCACGTGGAGAAAGCGCCAGCCTACATTACCTTGGGAAGGAGTGACTTCACACAGACCAGGGAACACATTGCAAGGAGGGGAAGGGAGGCAGGAGAGCACAGCTATATTGTGGGTAACTGGATCTGCACAGCACCTTTAAACCCTGGCAGTGTATCCATGCAACTGTGCACTTACAAATGCTGGTGAAACACAACAAGCACACATGTACCTACCCCCTTCCTGCTGCTGCTTCTCCTGTAAGCGCCTCTCCAAGTCTGGAAATACCACCGGCAGCACACGCTTGTGGATGTGGGTCAGTCGGCGGCGCCCGCGGTTCTTATGGCTCTCAGGTGAGTCCCCCAGCAGGACCCGTGCTATCCTCCGCGTCCAGCACCGGATATCCTGCCAGCGTTTCCTCACCTGGGACAGGCGCCGCTTCCGACCATCCACACTCCTCACGGCGCTGACGGCGGTCAGCCATATCTGCTCCTTGGCAGAGGCGCCTACCTGTGAGGATGAACAAGTGACACTACATCAATACACCTGGCACATGTCACAGGGACACATATTAGAACACATTTGCTGTTTACAACAAGGCATAGTATGCATCCAACGCATTGCACCTTTGTCATAGGGACATGATCCTCTGGGGAAGGGCAAAAGCAGTACGTGCCATTGAAAGGACACAGGTGGAATGAGGGCAATGACACAATCAATGATCCAGGCTCACACTGCATCACAAGCTACACCAGGATAATGTGCAGCACCTCTAAGCAGTCACATGCCACAGGCCACTGACGCTACCGCAGCAGAGTACACAGACACACACAGGCACAGGACATTCACCTGCCATTGCCAAATGCAGCGACATACCTCACTCTGCACATGTGCCACTAGACTGGGGGGGGGCTCACAGGTGTGGGGCTGGCTCTGCACGTCAGACACACAGCACTGCTCCCTGCTCACATCACATGGCCAGGGTATATCCATCCCTCATGCAGCTGGGGTGCTACACTCCACATATGCACCCACCCACATGACAGGGGACTTACACACACACCGATGTCCAGGGTACAAACACATCATGTGGACACTCTCAGCACAGGTACACAGAACTAACACACATCTGTGGGTACAGTCACCTGTTACACTGGGCTGACCACAGAATCACATGAGGACTGAAGAGGCTACATTCCCAGGAGGACAAGACAGGCAGAATGTGGCATGCACCATGCAGTGATTGTCACAATAAACACCATGCTAGTGAGGATGGCAGACATGCACCACAGCATGCTCTGGCTGGGAGACATCAGGCATTCCCCCCCCTGGGACCCCCCCTACAGTACATAGCATGTGTGTCACACCTGGACACAATGGCAGAAGTCACAGTCACAAAAAAGGGACACAGTCTGTGCCAGTGGACTCTGCACTCACCTGATACCCTGGTCGCCCATACAGCAGGGGGTACTGTGGGAGGATCACATCCAGCAAAGCCAGGTTCTCCTCCAGGGTGAAAGGCTGTGACCTCTCCACAGCCCTTGACATGGTTCCAGGGAATCAGTAGCAGCAGCTGGGTCGTGGAATACAAAGATGTGCAGGCAAGTGCTCCCTCATGGGACCTGGCTGCCTTATATCTGCCTTGCTGGCCTGTTTCATGCACAGGAGTACAGAGTGATTGGTCACTCACATTTGCATCCTATGTTTCCTCCAATCCCTTCAAACCTAGCACAGTCAGTGGGTTCTTATTGTGTTTTTTTCTTCAGCATGATGTCAACCCCACAAACACATTGCAACAAAGTAGATTCATTCCAACTGACTTCTGCTGTGCACCTTCCAGAACAAATTCTAACTTTAAACTTGGTCTCCATGACAACCAGCATGCATGTAGGCCTATATACTTGTCCCTCATGTGTCCCCTATGTAATTTGGAGCTTCACACACAGGTACGGTGCGTTCCCGGTCCCTAGGGCACCCCAAATGCATATCAACGGCCCGTACAGGCGTGTGTACGCTCCGTACCACTATGGGTGTTCTCGCGTATGCGTACTCATGGTGGTACGGAGCGTACACACGCCTGTACGCTCACTATCACTATGAGTACGCATACGCGAGAACACCCATAGTGATAGTGAACGTACGCACGCGTGTACGCTCCGTACCACTATGGGTGTGCTCGCGTATGCGTACTCATAGTGATAGTGAGCGTACAGGCGTGTGTACGCTCCGTACCACCATGAGTACGCATACGCGAGAACACCCATAGTGATAGTGAGCGTACAGGCGTGTGTACGCTCCGTACCACTATGGGTGTTCTCGCGTATGCGTACTCATGGTGGTACGGAGCATACACACGTGCGTACGCTCACCATCACTATGGGTACACATACGGCAGCACTCCCATAGTGATACGGGAAAGTACACAGGCCCTCTTTGCAAAAGTACGGTGGTTTTCACACATCACAGTGGTGACAGGCAGCACACAGGAAGGAATAGGGCTGACATACTTGTCCATGGATGGACATCAAGGAATTGTCTGGGCAGTACTACATGTGTGGGGCACAGGTGTGAAAGGCTGTGATGTGGCACATTACTCCTGAGTCGAGAAGGCACCAGATGTATGATGAGATGTGTACACATGTAATGTGTGACGGTGCAATATGTTCCAGGCATGCCCTTGACTCCTTTGACATGTGTGCATGTCGTACTGCACACTTGGGATGAGCGTCACTGGCATGGCATGGACAAAAACACACGGAAGTGTCCCCTGAGGCCCGGTACAGGGGTTACCACACCTGACCTGTCACTACCCACGGTGCACGATGTGACTGTCATGTATGTGTGGGGGATTCCCATTAGCTTGATGTTGGAGCTCCCTCAAAAGCAGCAGCTGTTGCAGCAACCAACATGTGTCTGTGTGTAGATTGACATGGCACACTGTTCCGCACACCATGCCACATGTGGTATCGGATGTGAGGTGCGTATGTATGCATGGGACACGGAGTAGCGTAACAAGGACATGTCTGCATCCTCTCTATGAATGTGTGGTGAGTCATCACATGTACACCTTAATGGCAAGGTGTGTGGGCTGTCCTAGTGTAATGTCATGTGACCTGTGGCTCTAGTGTTCCGCTACCAGTCTCTGCAATCGACATCCTACTTCTGCTGATGTGTGGATGTATGTCACTCCTGTGTTGCGTCTGGCTGTTCACTTACACTGGGACACAGCTAATCCCATGCCATGGCATGTGGAGGTTCACAATCTCCGTGTGTAGCTGGGTCTTGGTAGGAGTGTCACCTGGCAGCCATACGTATCCAGGGCATGTGGCACATACCTGACTCCGTATGTAGCATATGTGTATTGACAGAATAACATGTGCTCAGTACAAATAAATTGTTGTTGTGGTGCACTCACTCTTCCTTGTCACTTCCAAATTACTGCAGAGCACCGCCTCTTCCCCGACCAATTCCGGACTTGGCTGCCATGCGGGAGAATGACTGTATCCAGTGCTACCGCTTCCCCCAACGGTTGATTCTGGAGTTGACGGTGAGACTGGCACCACACCTGCAACCGCTGCACAGGTATCCTACGGCACTGACACCCAAGCTGAAGGTAATGGCAGCCCTACATTTTCTTGCCACGGGTACCTTTCAAAATACCATAGCTCATGTTGGTGGCATGTCCCAGAGCATGTTCTGCCGTGTGCTGCATGATTTCTTAGAAGCCATGTTGCTTCACCTGGATGACTTCATCCATTTCCCAACCCCCTGAAATGTTGACTGGGGTCAAGCGTGGATTCTATGCCCTGGGAGGGATGCCCCATGTCATTGGGTCCATAGATGGGACACATGTGGCTTTGGTACCACCACAGGCACAGGAGGTAGCGTACAGGAATCGCAAGCACTACCACTCCATCAATGCCCTTGTGGTGTGTCTGTCCAACATGGTGATTTCACATGTCTGTGCTCGTTTTCCAGGATCAGCACACGATGCCTACATCATGAGGCGTAGCAGGGTGCCTGAAATGATGACGCAGCTGCGCAACGAACGAGCATGTGTTGTTGGTGGGTACACTGTCTGTCCTGTATTTTGCGTAGACTTCCAGCACGACCGCTTCTCCTGTCCTACTTATGTCCATGTGCTTTCCATGTAGGGGACGCTGGCTATCCAAACATGCCATGGCTGATCACACCTCTCCGCAACCCCATCACGCCAGCCCAGCTCCGCTGCAACACCGCCCATGGCCGGACAAGGCGAGTGATAGAGAGGACATTTGGCCTCCTGAAGAGCCGATTCCGATGCCTCCACAAGACGAGCGGCGCCCTCCCATATGCCCCGGCGAAGGTCTGCAAAATCTTCATGGTCTGCTGCATGCTGCACAACATGGCAGTTGAGAAAGCTGTGCCACTCATCCTGGATCAAGATGATCAGGACCATCCACCCGTGGAGGACGAAGGGCTTGGCAATGGGGCTAGTGATGTGGAGGATGTGGAGCCGCAAGAGGACATCCGGACTCGGCTCATACGCGACTTCTTTGCTTAGTGGTGAGTACCAGTGTCTGAGTGTGCACGCATTGGTCCCCGTGTGGCATGTGTTGCGATGTGCGTGTCCATCTGCATGTATGGCACGTGAGTCAGAGGTGTGTGTGGATGTGTCACTGGAGTGATGGTGCCAGTGATGAGTGTATTTCCCCAGTCATAATTGTGACCTAGCATGTTGTCATCCATACATGTGTCGAGTACATGCACATGCAAGTGGCTGTGCTTTTTGTGGCTGACTTCTTGTGTGTCTCTCTTCCTCAGGTACTTGCGCATGCCGTCTGCTGCTTGCATTGTTGTGGCACTGCTATTCCTCATGGACACGTCATCGTGTGCTGACTCAGCGTTACACGCACGGACAAGTTTGGAAGTCTCCTTAGGGTAAGGGATGCATCAGGGGTGTATTGGGTGTGGCAGTTGTTCACGATGTATGCACACTGCCCCTGTCGATGTTTGGTTCCTCTGCAGACATGTCGCATCACCATTGTACACATGACATGCAGATGGGTACACCTGAATAGATGGTCAGACTTGTTGACAGTCATCAGTGATGGGATTGTGGAATGTGATGATGGCATCAATGTGTGTTACACTGCCCTCGGACACATACGGTTTGCATTGGCTTGACATGCTGTGGGACTTCCACATCAGCGGTTCAATGGTGTATGGCAGGCTCTCCGTGAGCAGCAGGGGGTGTTTAGCTGTTAGCCGACACTTGTGTGCCAGTTCCATGGATATCACGCATTTGTGGTGCAGAAGGGGGGGTGCCAGTGTTGGACTCACATGTTACTCCACATGACCTGTTCATGTGTACTCCGAGTTGCCTCTGCAATCCCGAATACATGACTAATAAAGGTGTCCCTATGCCTCCAAGGTGCCTCTTCTCAGTCAATGCTGGTGTGTTGCCACGGTGCATACGGCATGTCTGGCATGGTTTACCGTGATAGTGGCTATGTGTCTATGTGTAGAGTAGCAAGATGCAAGCTGGTTGTGTGGGATTACACTGTGTATTGTGCATGATGTCCATGACTGTGTGGGTATTGTGACATGTGCCATCCCCATGCATCCAACGTTGGCCAGGCCACCATTCTCTGCATCCACCTGACTCAAGCTTGCAGGACATGGTTCTGCCACCTGTCCGCACATACCTGGGTGCCCCCCAGGACACTCCACATGATCCCTGACCTCTGCGCATGGCTGTCGCTGTACTCAATATGTCTGTCGGCACGGTTGTGCGGCCCCCCCCTCAGCTGGTTGGGCCCATCACGGGTGTGTATGGTGCTCCATGTCTGTCTTGCCTAATACACTGTGACCCGTGTGTCCTGTGCCAGACTCCGGCCCCAGGGTGTGGATGGTTGAAGTCAAATGAGAACTCTGGCATGGTTAGACTTTACAAGACACATTTAAGGTAATAATGCAACCAATAGGCATCTTCTCTTCATGGTGTGACTTTTTATTTTAGTGGGGGGTGGGGGGTTTGACATGAGGGGCTTTCCGGGTGTGTGGAATCCAAAGTTCACTAGGGGAGTTGGTGTCCTTGCCATTTGAAATCCTCAGTCCATGCTACAGTCTTTGTCAACATTGGTCAGACAGTGACCAGCAAGGCCATGTGGCAGAGAATGTGTTTTGATGCTGTGCTGCTGATGCTCCAGTGGGCCAGGTGCCAGGCCAGGTGTCCTGGGAGATGGTGCTGTAGCGCCGACCCTCACGGTCTTTTCCGTGGACGACCCGCCCTCCTGCGGGGACCCTCAGAAGCAGGCCGTGACGATGTTTGGGATGCTCCATCGGATGTTTCCTCCTCCTCCTCCTGATCCCTCCCTGTGGGTGGTGATGTTCTACGCCTGGTGGCACAGGGAGGGTTGCCCATGTTGTCGGCCATCCGACGGAGTGTACTGTGAATTCCCGTGAACACCGTCACGAGCTCAGCCTGTCTGTCCTCCATCCGCCGTTGGTGTTGCTGTAGACAGGCATGTTGCTCCGCATGTTGCTGGGCCTGCCGGGTCTTTATCTCCTTGAGGATGGACACAACCTGGGCCATGCCTGTGGTGTCCTGCCGGTATGTGTCCAGGATGTTTCGGACATGGGAATATACCGGTTCCCCAGCCAACTGGTCAGGCTGGCGCCTCCGCCGTCCTCCACTCCCACCACCCCTGCCCACTTGCACCTGGCATGCCCTTGTGGGCACATCGGGTCTCCGGGACCCCTGAGGGGTGGCATTGGCGTTGTCCCCTGCCTCCTCCTGGGTGCCCGGGACACCGTGTCCCTCCTGGCCAGCCTGGCTGCTTTGTGGTGGTGGGGCAGGGATCCTGGGTGTCTCCTGGGATGTGGCAGGAGTGGGGGTGGTGGTTGGCCCGGTTGTACCTGACGCAGGTGCTGCAGGTCGTTGGACACCAGAGGGGCCAGGTTGGTCGGGGCCGGGTTCGTCCACAGAGTGGTGAGAGTCGTCGCTGCCGGTGGCTCCTTCATCCCACCGAGCCGGGTCCTGTGAGTCTTCCCCCCCCAGTGTTGGGGGGTGATCCACGACGTTGACCTGTGTGTGAGAGAGACAATGTTAATTTTGTTCCATGCAACATCCATGTTTCATTCGTTTCAAAGTTGGAACATTTCCTCTGGGAATTTGGTTATGTCTTGCATTCCACTCACAGTGCACTTGTGCATGGGTATGTCCCTTGGGCACAGCTTTGGCGACTTTACCTATGTATGGCACAGTCTTACTTGCTGCGTCAAGTGTGACTGCAGTCAGCAGTGGAGTGGGCAGGTGTGGCGAGCCGTGCATTGGCGCCTTCCGTGTAGCACTGTACGTGGGCACATGGAGTTGTTCCACACACTTATATAATGCAGGTAGCTGTCGTTGTGCTCGTGCACAGGTTGTGACATGGCCCTGTGTTTTGCCATGGAGGAGAGGGGGGGTGCTGGCACTGGCCACCCTTGTCTACATGCACGCAGTCCACCTGCTGATGAGCAGACATTCCCACACCCCACAAGGCTGATTTGCTCTCCCTGTGTCTCCCTCCCTCTCTGTCCCCCTCTCCCTCCCTCTGTGTGTCAGCCTCCTCCCTCTGTCCATCTCCCTGTGTCTCCCTCCCGCTCTGTCCCCCTCTCCCTCCCTCTGTGTCAGCCTCCTCCCTCTGTCCGTCTCCCTGTGTCTCCCTCCCTCTCTGTCCCCCTCTCCCTCCCTCTGTGTGTCAGCCTCCTCCCTCTGTCCGTCTCCCTGTGTCTCCCTCCCTCTCTGTCCCCCTCTCCCTCCCTCTGTGTGTCAGCCTCCTCCCTCTGTCCGTCTCCCTGTGTCTCCCTCCCTCTGTCCCCCTCTCCCTCCCCCTGTGTGTCACCCTCTGTCACCTCAGCCCAGCTTACTGTGCACACACTGTTAGCAGATCTTTGAATGGCCCTTGGATTGTTGATGTGAGTTTGTTTCTGATCTCAAGGCACCCATTGGGTGTAGTGTCTGTGTCTGCACTGCTGCTGCTGTGGTGGTGTGTGCTGCCACTCTTTCACAGTGTTGGCTGTTCATTAGCTGCTGTCATGTGCAAGAACGTGCCGTCACCCCCATGTGTTGATGCAAGGCGTCCGCCATTTGCTGGCAAGTCAATCCTGTGTTGGGACACACTGTTTGTCTGGCTGTGACCTAGGCCATATGGGCAGGGGGCATTGTTGTCTGCTTCTGAGTTGCACTATGTGATTTTTTGGGCCCACCCTCCCGCCATCCGGCTTACCGTGTCATGTGTTGGTGTTTTCTGTGGCCTGTGACTTGACATTGTCCAGCTGGGTGCATGGGGCATGGTGGCGCCAGTGGCATGTGCGTGCTCATGGAGTGTGGTTGAGTCATGCGATAGCTTGGGGTGGTTGCGTGCCTGTTTGTGAGTTTGGTTGTGGATGACGTTCCCCCCATGTGAGGTGAGTTGTTTGTGTACTCACCCGGGTCTCGTAGTCCTTCTAATCCGTCCACTGCCACCACCGGCAGTATGGCCATCACCCTCTCCTCCCAGGGATGGTAGTGTACGGGTCTGCGGGCCGGCCCTCCTCCAGTGACGTTGGCCTGCTTGTTCATCGGTCATCTTGGCTAGGACCCTCCTCCGCAGATCGTACCACCTGGCTTGGCATTCCTGCTTGTTCCTTCTGGTGTCCGCAACAGCATTCACAGCATCGACGATGGTCTGCCACATGGCTGTTTTTGCTGAAGTGCTGGTCTGTCTGACCAATGTTCCAAAGAGGTGTGGCTCGACTCTGAGGATTTCATCGACAAGGACCTCAAACTCTCGGCTAGTGAACTTTGGATTCTTGTTAGTGGGCATGGTGAGGGGTGTGGGTGTGGATGGTGGGGGGGGGTGTGGATGGTTGTGGGTGTGGTTGTGCAGGTGTGTGTGTGAATGTGATGAGGGGGTGTTTGTGAAGGTGTGTGTGTGAAGGTGTGCAAGTGTAAGGTGTGGTAAAGCTTCTAGTATGGTGCTGTAGGTTGTCTGTGGGGTCTGGCAGCAGTGAGTCTGTTGCAAAGGCTCATGGTTTGTGTGTGTGGGCCCTTTTAATTGGTCCATTGGTGGGTGTGGCTGTGTTTGAACTTTGGGTGGGTGTGTTATAAGGAGTGGTTGTGTTTTGGGCCTCTGTTTTTGTTTTTGGCAGTTGCAGGTCAGTGAATGTGTTGTTTTAGTGGTTGTTGGACATGTTTTGTGGCTTTGAGCCATTCGAATAATGTATTCTTGTGTCGTTTTGGTTTGTCCTGGTTGTGTACGTGCGTTTTTAGCTTGTGTACGGTGTGTACATGGGCCATTTTGTTGTACAGTGCTGTCCTTGTGTGTGGCTTGGTACGACTCGTACATGCGCGATGTTGTGTGAAGGTGGTGATGTTGGGGCCTGGGGTGCGTTCCGTAGTTAGAATGTTGGGGTGGGGGTACGCTCCATGCATACGCGGGTGGGGGTACGACTCTTACGTACACGGGTGTACATACACGGGGGTACGACACGTACACGGGTGTACATGCACGGGGGTACGACACGTACACGGGTGTACATACACGGGGGGGTACGACACGAACGTACACGGGTGTAAATACCGGGGGTACGACACGAACGTACACGGGGGGTACGACACGTACACGGGTGTACATACAGGGGGGGTTCGACACGTACACGGGTGTACATGCACGGGGGTACGACACGTACACGGGTGTACATACCCGGGGGTACGACACGAACGTACACGGGGGGGGTATGACACTGTCACGGGGTGAAGCGGACTGAGAAGCGTGGCGTCCAGGCCGAGACTCTGACCAATACCCTCTCCCCTCCTTCTTTTTCACAGCAAAACGAGTGGTTCCCTACAGGAACACCGACACCTGTCTTACCAGAAGATCCTGGTGTCTGTTCCTTTAACTGGCAGGCCTGTGCGGAGAGCTCCACCCCCAACAGTGATGACGAGGAAGCCCGGGCGGATATAGGAAGTGCAGCCTATCCTCCAGTGTGCGTGGACACCGGAGAGTGGAAGGAGTTATTTGAGAGGAACAGGAGCGGGAAATCGAGAACTGGCGGAGAGGAAGGCGAGACAGCGAAGGAGAAGATCGGGAGACGTACGGACAAGACTGGGAACGGCAGAGGAGCGACGGAGGAGCAGAGGACGGCCGGAGACGACGTGGAACCCCAGCGACGAGAGCCAGGAGGCCAACGACCCCGTGAGCCGCCCAGCCACGTTCACGGAGGAGCGTGGCTCTCCAAGATACGAGAGCGCATACGGGGCTGGGGAGAGAAAGGGAGGGACCGATTAAGGGGACAACCGGGCACTAGACAGTAGCGTGTTGGTGTATGCATCCCGTCACACCCCTTCCTGAGCACCACCTCACATGAAGTTCTGACTGCCAGTGCACCGAGTGTTCCCTCACCCCCGTTCCCCAATCACATCGGGCCGAAAACCGAGTACTCAGGGCTGTTTTCTTTCCTTTTCTTTGAGCGCGTGAGACCCAGGGACCTGGGGAGAACCGTACAACTCAACCTCCACAGTAGAAGAATCCGGAGAGGAAGGACCACGGCGGGAAGGAGAGAGCCCAGGGAAAGAATCACCGAAGCCCCCCTACCATACTATAGACCCACCCCCATTCGTAAACGAAAGACTAGACAAATAAAAGCGATCAAAACACCCCCTCGGTCTCCTGAGTTGTCTGATCCGTCACACACGTACACGGGTGTACATACACGGGTGGGGGTGTACATACACGGGGGGGTACGACTCGAACGTACGGGGGCTGGGGGGGAGTGTTGGGCGCGTATGCGGGCACATGTCTCCATGGTTGCTATGGGAGTTCGGTGCGGACGGTGTTTTTTCCATACGGTTGTAACATCGGACGCACAGGATGGATCGTGATTCCGCGGTCGGACTTCACTTTTCACATTTGTACGGTAAATCGTCCGAGGACGTGTCGGACACATTTTCCGTCCCGAGGACGTGTGGGGAATAATTCCCAATGCGATTCGTATGGTCTTTTTCCCATGCGAATCGTAATTGGCAGTTTGTACGGCACTTGTACGATTCGTACGGTAAAAAGACCGGATACGAGTCGTACGGGGAAAATTTTTACCGGATCGTAATCGGCACCTTTATGTGTGGGTCTTCAGAGTGAAGTCGCAATTTTCCACAAGACTCCCAGTGCCTGAAGAGTGATCTCTTTGTAGTAGACATTATAGTGAAGATGTAAGCTGAATTCTTGAAGAGAAAAGTTGAAGTACTAAGCAGAGCTCAGGGAGACTCCCTTCACACTACGTGTGGTAGAAAATCTGAGGGTCACACGATGTGCGGTAGAAAATCTGAGGGTCTGAGCCTCTGGGGAGATAGTTCTAAAGGGTGCGGACACCTGATTGGCTGGAGTTTGGACTATATCTAATGACTTAGACGAGCTAATAAAGTGACAAGATTTTTCCTATTGATTGCTATGCTACAATACTTACTATGGAATTTTTTAGGTGTGCTATTGGTATACTATGTATATATATATATATATATATATTGCTATTTTATGTACCTTGGGACTCCCACTTCGACGGGGAATGATTCAAGCATGTGAATCTATGAAAGACACCCCAATACTGGAGAATCTCAACTTTGAATGTTGCATTGAAGGATAGATTAAGACTTCAATGACTTTCAATAGGGACTGCAATCTTGTTGGACCTCTAGTCTTTTGAGATTACATTTGTCTTAAGTGCCAACAGACATCTTGATATGTGCCTAAAGAGAAGCACCCTACTACAGTACCATATTATCTTATCAGTAGTGCGCTGCTTAACCATTAACACGGAGGCTCTAGGGTTTCAACTAAGAGCTTTTCACTATGCATCCCTACACAAACTGCTGAGGTTTCCGAAAGATTTGTCTTGTTGCAATATCACAGCTTCTACTGAATTCCACTTACCCAATTGAGATAGCTGTGGTAACCATCCTTTTTCAATAATGGCAGAGAGTAAGTTCTAGTGGAAATGTGCCCTTTCTGCAGGGTCACCTTGAATTGTTTTGCCTTTTTACTGAACTCAATTTCTGCTAGCCATAGAACTATGTCCATTTTACCCCTGTTAACAGTGGTAAAATGCTTGTGCTCCTCCTTTCAACATGGTAAAACTGGTATTCTCCTGATTGGCATATTTACATACCTATAAGACCCTAATACATGGTAGCTAGGGTTTGTAAGTTAAATATCACAAGTGGACTGCAGCACCCATTGTGTCATCCGCTATAGTGACAATGTAAACATGACTGCAGGTCTAGCACCATTTGCCTGGTTGTGCAGGTTTTAACTTAATAATTGACCTGTCGGAATGACCTATTTTGACAGATCTAAATCTTTCCTTTAAATATTATTAAGTCACCCTAAAGTAGACCTTATTGCCCATAACGGCATGGTGCATGGTTTCTAAAGGTATGACTTAGAAAAGTTTATTCTTAAACATGTCCTTACAAGCTATTTTCACTGTAGCAGGTTTGCTGTTTCATAGGAAAAAACATGGGTTGCAATATTAAATGCTAATCCTGTATCTCAGGAATGGGAATAGCTAGAAAAATTAAAATAAACCGCTATTTTAGTAGTTGTTAAAATGCAATTCAATGGAAAGTCATATTTGTTCTACATATTACAGAAAGGTAACGTTAAAAGTTATCTCTGGCCTGTCGGAAGCTGCATCTGCATTATGTTCTCCCATTTCAGCCAGACAGCAATTAGCTTTTAAATTTGAATTATTGAAGTGTGAATTTGCTCCAAGAAGCAAAGTAATAGGCTGACCTCATTAGGCAGAGACAGGGAGGATCTTTTTTTACATTAATGTGTCGAGTCCTGTTTGACCGGTCTGCTGGGGCTTTTAATGTGACACCATGAGCACACTTGGGACCTCCCGGGTCAAAGACAAATGTTCGCTGACACCTGGGCCATTCTGTTGTGTTCCCAGACTGTCAGGCCCCAATCACAGTGTGCCTCTTTTAAAATTACAGAGTCACAGCCTGTTTGACAGATCTGCTAGGTTTGCGTATAACATTTGGAGCACACTTCAAAGGTGGAAACACAATGGCAGAACAATTTGTGTGTATCTACTGTCTGTTTGGTATAACAAAGCTGAGCTTTCAGCAGACTTCTGTCCCCGAGGATGTTGTGGGTACAGAGACTGCATTAGACTGGATTTTGGATGTTAGATGTGGGAGGACACTGTGACACACACACCCAGCCTTCACAGCCCAAGTTTAGTGTGGCCAAAGAATTCGTCCATTTTGAAAATGCCCAAAGTGGGTAGGGTTAGCCCCGGGAACCTTTACCACATTGGTTAGGGCATTCCTAGGGGTCATTCCCACCTACTAGCTTGTGCCAGACATAAAGAAAACTACTGGACCTGTTAAAGATAAGAGGACTGAACTTGCTATCTGCAACATGAGAAGATGCTTGGAGGACTAGATCTGCTCTCTCTCGTACTCAGGACAAAGAAATTTACTTCAAGGGTCATAAGGATGACCTCCTGTTAAAGCTACAGTGACACAACAAGTTACAATACATCTACAATAAATATATCTTTTCCTGCAACTGCCCAGCTGGCCAGTGGCAACTGGACTCTCCTGTTGGCCTCGTCTGTCACCCTGCGAGTCTCTAAATGCCTCCTCTGAGATTCTGGTGGGCTTTAGAAGTATACTCCTATGGCGGCATGGGACTTAAAGGACTAAAAACAGAAGGTAACCTCTTTGACCAGGACAAACCAGGTTATTGTATCCCCCCTGCACTCCAATGTGGTCAGTGTCAAATTGCGTCCAGGTTCTGTTATACCATGACCATTGACTATCCTTGACACTATGTGCTTCTAGGTGCTATTTTTACTTACCAATTTAAAAATTCATATCTCCGGTTCCCCTTATTGGATTTTTGAAATCTGTTATTCTGTTTATTAGATTTTACTTTCTTTTTCTAGATTCATTTTTGATTGTTACTGTTTGGCATTTTAACGTTATCACGGTTTTAGTACTGCATAAACATTTTACAAGTAGCCTCTGATTTAACCCTGTCTGCTCTGTGCCATCACTACCAGGAGGTTGAGCTCAATGTTTATTTTGTGAATTTAGTGGTTCACCATGACAAGGATTGTGATTGCCTTCTCAACTAATAATTCAGTTTCTTACAAGCACTATAAGAACCTCAACTGTATTCTTGTACCGCATGATAGGGAAATTTCCACTATAGCTGATGCAGGGTCGAGCCGGGTTAGCTGCAGATAACGATCAGCTACAAGCAAAGCAATATTTAAAACTGGTGGTGTGCAACATATAGCAGATGGAGGCAAAATAATGTTTTTCATAAAAAAAATTACTACAATCAGTAAGAAGTGGCAAAAATAATTCCGCAACATGGCAGAAGAGAGAACAACAAAAAAGGAAGTACTTAGAAGCCAATTCATGGGCTTTGCTAAAAGGTGAAAAAAATTGCTAAAAGAGAAGGTGACGCATGGTTTTCAAGAGAGGCAAGATGCAGGGAGGAATGTATGTTTTACATCTGAAATATTTTATATGATAGCGTGTTATTGATAAACTTTCCTGTCTCTGCTTCCGACTTCAGGAAAATCACCACTGCTACGGTAAGAAACATATTAAAAGCATGTCAAGCACAAACTCTAAGAAGCGCACAAACAGCATGTGAAGTAAAAAACTTGCATATACACACACAAAAACACAAAAAAAGAGATAAAATGACAGACGCACACATACAAACCTGGCACAAGCAAGGATACTGGAAGCCTAACACAGAATGTATGACCAGAGAAATACTTAACCAGTGTATACAGTGTACACCAAGCAAGGTATATCACCCACTAATACGTACTTGGTGTATATT
Organism: Triturus cristatus; assembly: GCF_964204655.1. Lineage (NCBI taxonomy): Eukaryota > Metazoa > Chordata > Amphibia > Caudata > Salamandridae > Triturus > Triturus cristatus. Next base: position 943,473,290 of record NC_140579.1, read on the forward strand.
TAGTAGATTCTCGAGTTTCTGTGATTATGTGAAGCTGATCTGGTGGCTTGAAAGGCGGATCAGGAGGTCAAATTTCTTCATACATGGCATAAGTTTCTGAAAATGTCAACGATAAGGGTGAATAGAACCTAGGATACATACAAAAATATATAATATACAGGCAACCAGAGCACTTACCTCCCTCTGAGCTCTCAGAAAAAAAGAGCTCTCATCACTTGGCACAGGACATAGACACAGCTGATTGCTATATAGAAGTCTATCAGTGGGCCTTATCATTAGTATGAGGAAGATCACACCATACTGTAGAACTGTATTAAAAGTCTTATCAGGATTAAAGAAAAATGTTACCACCTAAGTCTGTTAAAGGTCTGAACAGGAGAAATGAACTGAAAAGGACCTCATTGACCTGTCCATGCCAATCAAAGGATCTATGCAAAAAGAACAATTGATGGACAGAATGCAGAACAATGTCATACATTCACCCAAGAACAGAGATCTGGGCCTAAATCCTTCGTTTTGCTCCCCATGCCATTCCAGTTTGAACCCAGCCATATGCAAATCAGTCTTGACCCTGTGCCCAATGGGAAAAGTCCAACCCGAACTGCCAGGCCAGGTCCTCCCTGGACTGGAAACAAGCATTCTAGGACCGGTTTTGGGTTTTCAACCCTCATCAGCCAGGATAGCTTGACTTACAGTGGCATGGAGAGCACAGGACCCACGTCTGGGCATACCCGTCCCACTCGAGGTGACAAATGCAAAAAGAACAATTGATGGACAGAATGCAGAACAATGTTTGCGTAGCACTTTTCACCCTAAGTAGGATGGGTATGCCCAGACGTGGGTTCCTTGCTCACTGTGCCACTGGATTCAAGCTTGCCTGGCTGATGATGGGTAGTATCCAGAAACCGGCCCCAGGATGCTCGTTTCCAGTCCAGGGAGGACCTGGCTTGGTAGTTCGGTCTGGACTGTTCCCATGAGGCACAGGGTCAAGACTGATTTGCATATGGCTGGGTCCGAACTGGGGTGGCATAGTGAGTAAAAGAACAATGGATTTAACCCAGATCTCTTGACTGGGGGTGAATGTATGATTTATTCAGCATTCCGTCCATCATTTGCACTTTTCTCCCTAAGTGGGATGGGTATGCACTTGAGACCTGCCCAGGCTACTTGAGTGACTCCAATGGTCAGTTGGCGGACCTCGTGTCTGAACTACAGGAACATAACAAGCTTGAGTGACTCCAATGGTCAGTTGGCGGACCTCCTGTCCGAACTACAGGGACATAACAAGCTTCAGAGGCCTCCTTGCAACTGTTCATGCCTGAGCCCTGCTAGTCTCTGGTAGAGTGAGACCCTGATCCCCAAAAGGTGCCTCTGATGTCAGCCAAGGTCATGGACCCTTGGCTGATATCAGAGTGCACTCCTCTACAGCAAAAGGTGAAATCCTGAGGTTCTGGGCTCTTAGCGACCCAGAACGATAACATTCATGCTAAGACTCTGCCGCTGGCGACAACCACCAAAGCGAAGCTCCGGTACACTTGACTCTTCCCGCCACAGTGACCGCCTGCAACAACAGCAATGCAAGATTTGCACTTCATACAACAGCAACAGTATGTATTGACTGCTAACGCAAAGCTCCAGCAACAACTGTCTGCGAATCCTGACAGATCTTCGCGCTACAGCAAAGACCGTCTGCTATACCAGTCCTGCTCTTTGCACTACAGCAAAACTCTGCAATGCTCTCCTTGAGCCATATGTATCAAAAAAGAGTTTTGCTATTCTCAAATTGCGATTTTTAGCGAATAGCAATTAGAGAATGCAATGTATGTAGGATTTTCTAAACATTTTGTGAATCCGACATATTCCCGATTTGTGAATCGCAAATTGAGATTCTCAAATAAGGAATACCTTCCCATTCATCCCTATGGGCTAGGAGGCCCATAGGAATGAATGGGAAGACATTCTCAATTTGCGATTACCAATTAGAGAATCGCAAATTGAGAATGCAATTTCAAGGTTGCAAGGGTGCCAAAAGGACACCCTGTTGCACCCCTGAAATATGCACATTTTGTGCACTTACATGCCCTAAGGGCATGTATGTACGACATATAGCACTTTTAAAATATCAAGAGTGCTTTTTTAAAGAAAATCGCAAATTACCACCAACTTGGTGACAATTTGCAATTCCTTAAGGCCAAATAGCAAATCTCTGGTGCTTCCAGAATTGCATTTAAGGAATCGCAATTTGCAATTCCTTAATTGCATTCGCAAAATAGAGAATCGCAAATTTTGCGATACTCTATTTTGGGATGATACATCCCAAAAGGCTTTTTCCCATTCGCAAACGGGCAGATTCTGATAATCTCCCCGTTTGCAAACGGAAAAAAGGCTTGATACATATGGCCCTTTGTTCCATGGCCTCCTTCACCGCGAAATGGACTCTTTGCGCCGGACTTTGAGAAGTTAACTTTTTAGTGGGACTAACCTGGTCCCTGTATCCAGTCCATACTTCATAGCGATTTCCCCAGTCTAGCACGATCAGATGAACGCAAGTAGCGATTTGTGCTTTTAGGCGCTATATCTAACTTTAGCTTTAAAATGTAATATCTTTGGTTCTATTGATTGTATTTATTAAAATGTACTCTATTCTTCTAAATTGGTTTGGTATTTTTCTTGTGTTGTGTTTTCACTTTATTACTGTTTGTTTGCTGCAATAATACTTTGCACTTTGCTTCCAAGTTAAGGCGGACTGCTTTGTTCCAAGCTACCAGAGGGTTAAGCACAGGTTAATTTAGTGACTTTTCTGGTTTACCTGGACAAGGATTGTGGTTGTTGTCTGAGTAGGGCTTCCACCCCACTCAACAAAGAACCCAATTTCTTACAAAGAGGATATGAAAACTAATGCTGCAATGCAAGTCTTCAAAAAGACCCCTTGGGACTTGAAGCTGATCATTATCTGATGCCAGTCTACAGGTCTATCTCATTATCTAGCACAAGTCTGTTACTTTGTGTTGTAGTTTGAGATGGAACTGCAAACGTTATGTTAATGTTGCCATTTCTACACTTTCTATATGGCCTGATGCATTGGTGCATGCCTTGGCAGATCAAGTACTTGTTTTGTGCGTGTGGGGATAGGGATACTTTTAGAAACCTATTTTTTCAGGCATGGGCACTTAATAAATAAGCCAGTTCTAAAAGGTTATGCTGTGGACAGCTTTTGCAGTGTTTCCAGTGACCTTTGAAATTCTTCTCTAGTTACTTCTACCACCTGCATTTCAGAAATGCTAAGCAAAAGCTGAACTAATTGGAGCAGAGCCACTAAGGTCTCTGACATAGACTAAAACTGCCAGCAGCAGCTTTATCTCTGCTAAGACTCGTCTCACACTGTCACGATGCTCACTATCAAAAGAGAATTAGTCTGATCATGATTTGTACAATGTGAAGAAGTCATTGCATACATGGTCCATTATTTTTTTTAACAATTGTGTAACCTTCCTCCTTAATGACCTTGAACAGCTATAGTACTGTGAGCAACAGTGTACACTTTCCATACACACTGAATATCACTAGCAACAGCAGTGAAGTGGGTGCAGACCCAACGCAGGGGTGAGAGTGGTATTCTGTACCGTAACTGCATGTGCCCTTCTCTACACATCATGGGGCCATTTTCATACGACATCATGGGCCCATATCCATACGACAAGATCTCCGCCATCTACTAAAACTTCGAACACTAACCTCCACCACAGACCGCATCAACCAGCTCACACCCACTAACACAAGCACCGAACACCCACTGGGAACCCCTCCTCACTCTAGACACTATTGCCATCATGAACTCCTTGCACTCCGGGGCACCCACCAACCCATGCCCCCATCAATCTTCAACCTCAGAAGCAAGACAATCGGAGGCAATCTCAGGAAGGTCCTGAACGCATTTATCACTGTGGTCTCCTTCCCGGAGGAATGGAAACACGCCAAAGTGAGGTCCCGCCTGAAGAAACCATCCGCCGACCCAACCGATCTGAAGAACTACTGGCCCATCGCACTACTCCATTATCCAGCAAAAAGTCCTCGATAAAGTGGTCAACCAGTAACTCACCCAACGCCTTGAATACTACACCCTCCTGGACAACTCCCAATCCGGGTTTAAAACCAACTACAGCACCGAAACAGCCCTGAACACAGCCACCGACGACATCAGAGCCCTCCTGGACCACATGGAAACAGCAGCCCTCATCCTTCTGGACCTCTCCGCCGCGATCAATGCCGTGTCACATCACTTCCTGATAAACAGACTCCACCACATCAGCTTTCAAGGAAATGCCCTCTAGTGGATCTCCTTGTACCTCTCCAGCAGAACCCAAAAGATCTGTCTCCCACCATTCCCCTCAGAGCCAAATAAGATCATCTGCAGGATTCCCCAGGGTTCTTCCCTCAGCCCTACCCTCTTCAACACATAAATGACCACCCCCCTGGCCGACACCATCAGATGCCATGGAATCAACATCATCTCCTATGCCAACAACACACAGCTCATCCTCTCCCTGTCCAAAGACTCTTCCATCACAAAAGCCAACTTCCACAGACGCATGATGAACGTTCCGGACTGAATGAAGGACAACTGCCTTAAACTCAACACAGAGAAAATTGAAGTCCTCATCTTTGAAAACAGCATCTCACCGTAGTTTAACACAGTCTCTTCTGCATGCTTCAACACCCTTCGCTTACTCCGCAAGATCTTCAGGTGGCTCCTGGTCAAAACCAGAAGATCTGTCACACAGGCCCTCATCACCAGCAGACTGGACTATGCAAACATGCTCTTCATTGGACTCACTATACGCCTCTGGAAGAAGCTCCAAACAATACAAACTCGGATGCAAGACTCATACTTGACATCCCCAGAAGTACACACCTCACTCCCCACCTCAGGAGCCTACACTGGCTCCTGATCCAGAAAAGATGCCAGTTCAAGATGCTGACCCACGCCTACAAAGTCCTGCACAAGAAAGGTCTAGCATGCATCAACAACAGCCTAACCTTCCACCAACCTTGCAGACACCTCCTTTCCGCCTCCCTCACCATCGCAGACACCCCACAGATCTGTCGAACCAACAGCAGAGGATGCTCCTTCTCAGACCTGGCAACCAAGGCTTGGAACAACCTCCCCATGCACCTTAGGACCCCACCATCACTCCCACAATTCTAAAGACCTGGTTGATTGAATAAACAGACACACAAATAGTACCGGAGGAAGTTTAAAGACAGAGACCAGTTCCCCACTCATATAACTGAAACCCGAAGCGGGCCTCTTAGTCTGTTCATCCAATGATGGGGTCTTGGAATGTTCCTTTCTTAGGACGAATCCCCTTACCCACCCAAAAGTGGCATGTTCCATCAGGGGGGGATCTCCTCGCACTACGAACCTAGTCATAGTGTGGGCTACAACCCCCTCTCTGAGAGGGAGGAGCTCAGGGATGTTTTAGTGGAGATATTAAGGTGTACAAAACCTCTAGATGAGCTAGATGTGGTGAGACGGTTGTGTAAAGGATATGTGAAAGTGATTAAAACAGAATCAGTGGTATGCTGGACAACTTTATTCTGGCATCCACTGTCCAGGATTAAAATACAACCTAAGACAGGGAGTGATTCAATCTGTCGAAGCAAACAAAGAGGTCGACATGTTTCTGCCTAGTACTCCCAGAAGGGATGTAGCGGCTTTCATCAGGACCAAGATTAGTGGAAAAATTGTGAAAGAAGGGGAGTGCAGTGTTTACTTCTATTAATTCAATAGAGTAGAAAAGTGTAGTGGTACTTATATGCAACCAGTAGTTAGAGCGAACTTTCAGTCTGTCTTGAAGTGTACTGGTCTGGAAAGCTCCCTAGAAAGGAAAACAGACCATGTGCGAACAATAAGATGAGTAGCACAACCCCATGTATACGTGGCTCTAAATAGAGTACATATTAAACCAGAAAACTAAATGCAAAAGAAGCACCTACCCGAGTCGCCGGGTGAGCAGACGGAAAACCTATAACCTTGGCATTACAAACTCAAGTCCTGTTAAAGGCAAAAAAGGCAGTGACATGATATATGACCATGACGTGTGGTCATTAACACATTATATATACAGTTGACAGGGGTATGTGGGAGATAGAAGGATGTTGAATGCAAGAAGCATTCGCTGAAGTGCCAGGGTGTGGCTTAGTGTCTTGTTGTCAGCAAATGTCAAAAATATAAGAGCCCCTGTCAAAACAGGTATTCCTCTGCCCAATTGGGTGTCAGCACCTCGGTATGCTGCTGAGGTACTGCACAAAGGAAGGGCTCCAATAGAAGGAATAAAAAAGGAGGGGAGTAATGCTAACACGGGTGTGCAAAAGCCTGCAGTCTACATTGACTGCTATTTGTTAAGAAGTGGCGTTCCCATGGGAATGCAGACCCTCAAAAACTTCAGTCAGGTGTTACAGAGTTGGTAACATATATGTCAAACTCGAGGCATTCAGAATGTTTCGATAACTACCCCGGAGGAGAAACCATGTTAACCCGGACTGTAGCTCATCCAAGATCGGTGTCACAAGCAGGCCGCAAAATATCACAGACCACCAGTTCAAGTGGTTAAGAAGAGAGACAGCCAAAGAGGCGGGGGGGGGGTGGATCTACGCTTATCATATCTGGCTCACTCAGGAGAAATCCAGAGCAGTGAGGGGGTGGGGAGGGGGAAGCAGGAGGGAAAGATTTGGCATCAGAACCATCATGCAAGGCTCGTTGTTTTAAAAAAAAAAAAATGGGGGTAACAAACCTATCTTTATGAGAAATATGGCAAACAAAATAGGTCTACCTTCATTAGAGGATGTGGTCCCTTGAGTACCACAGAACCCGAAACAGGCGCGGTGTCTGGTGTATATGTGTAGAGTTTGAAAGACGTCGGCTATGTATGTCGAACGCTGGTCATCTCGGTACGTACTCCGTCAGCGAGTTCGGGGAAAAGGAAAGTCGACTCTGGGAAATGTAGTGCCCAAATGGAGTAAAGTGCATATCTTCGTGCAAAACCAGTGACGATCGCTCTAAAGGGGACAAGTGATAAAGGAGGCGCAGATCGGTGATTATGCATGGAGACATTATCAAGGAGGATTAGTTGTACTATCGTGTCCAACTACTCTGAGACAATGACTGTATTTACTAGAGACCGAGGTGCAGGTCAAAAACCAGCAGGAGCAACCTCACTGGAGAACAGCTCGCCTATTGATTGGGAGCCAAAATTAGAGGTCAAAGGCAGCAAGGTGCTGGTCTGATCACCCTGTGAGCAATAATGGTCAGAAGATCCCGGTTTACACTCCCCAAGAAATATGCTCAAGCATACTTTGCTTCTGCCCATGCGGCGGTGCAGGTATCCTTCTATCCTCAAAGCTGGATTGGGAGCTGGGTAAGGTGAGTCGGGATGAAGGAGCAAGGTGGATTTGGATAGAAGTCTCAGTTAATGAGATAGCTTTTGTCCTGCTTAACTATTATGGACCAATTGGGGATGATCCTACAGCCCTGAAACAGGTACATGATCTGTTGGCAAATGCGCATGGGTTTATAATAATGGGAGGAGACTTCAAACTGATTCAAGATCTGGGCCTGGATATCTCCAACAAGGGAAAAAAGCAATTAAAACCTAAACCAGATAGACTTTAAAAATTATGAAAGAGGACTTGGCCCTATTAGACCCATGGAGGATAGACCATCCGGCGGTTTTGAGTTCACGTGCTACTCAGCAAGATTTAGAACAGCATATCAGCTGGATTTTTCCCTGATAAGTAATTATCTTGTAAGAGGGGAATCCCTGATACTCTCTAATTCATTTTCAGATCACTCTCTGGTCTCCTTGATAGTACACTTGCCCGCCCCCAAGAGAAAAAATAATAATAGGTGGTACTTTGATAAAACATTGCTTTCGGACCAAAAATGGCTTGAAGAAATCCGGAAGTTTATAATATGTTTTATAAGGAAAATGTGAATACGGCATCAGATTTTATGGTTTGTGAGACTTTCAAGGCCACCTTTAGGGGACGGGTGGTGGCATACAGGGCCAACTTTCACAAATTAAGGAAAATTAAGTCTGCTGGACTCCAGGAGGCGGTGGAGCGGGCTAGGAGAGTACTTTTGGCTAGGCCAACTGGGGAATCGGAGGATGAGATTCTCCACCAGGAATTACTAAGGGCAAAGGAGGAGTTAAAAAGTTTTTTTTATTCTTGAGGAAATTGCTGGAAGTAAAGCTTCCAACAACAGGTTTATGAAGAGAGCCAGCACATTGGTAAATTCTTAGCCTGGTCCACAAAAAGGTATCCGAGCAAGCAATCAACTCCACAAATTAGAGATCCCAGTTAATGACAAAGACAAAATTGCCAAACTTTTTGTAGCTCATTTCAGTAAGATTTATGCGGAAGTTCAGGTAGTTACCTCTCAGGCTCTTTCGGATTACATTATGACAGTCCAGCTACCTACGATCCGTGAGAAGGACTGTATGTCCCTGAGTGAACCAATTACAACCACAAAATTAAGTAAAAGCATTTAAAAAATGGCAAACGCGAATGCAAGTGGTAATGATGGGATCCCTATTGAAGTGTATAAATTGTTTTTAGACAAACTTTCCCCGTTTTTGGCATCACTGTATAATCAAATTATGGCCGGAGTGGCTGTCTCAGATAGATTTAAGGAGCCAGTTGTGATCTCTATTTTAATGAAGCATAAGGTCCCGAAAGACCCAAGCTCTTACAGCCCAATAAGGCTACTAAATGTACACTACCAGCTCTTAATGAAAATCTGGGCAGATAGGATCTCGGGCTGTGCACAATACTTGATACATGCGGACCAAACAGGGTTTTTGCCTGGAAGATCAACGGCTGAAAATACTTTTTATCTGATCCAGGCCATCGACTACTTTTCTGCTAGAAAGGATAGTGTGGCTATTTTAATGATGGATGCAGAAAAGGCATTCTATCTGGTGGACTGGCAGGCCCTCTTCTTTATTTTGGGGAAGTTTGGTTCTCTATGCCACCTGATCGAGATGCTAGAAAGAATTTATATAATTTATATAGGGGTTCTATTGTGAAAATAATTATAAACTCTGAGGAGGTGGGAGAAGTGGCGATAAGGCAGGGTACTAGGCAGGGTTGCCCGCTCTACCCCCTTTTATTTTCACTCTTTATCGAGCCACTAGCGACAAAAATTCGTTCAAATGTATTAATTCAAGCTCCCCTAGTTGGAATAGCAAAAATCAAACTGTTTGCCGATGATCTGATCCTATACCTGAACCCAGAGAAGTTAAATATTCAGACAGCACTGGCAGAAATCCAGGCGTTTACAGAGTTGGGGGGCTATAGGGTAAATCAGTCCAAAACTGAGCTTCTCCTATTTAACGCACCGGAAATAGACCTTCTGGAGGGGATAACATTTCTCCCACTCAGACCTCTCAGACCTATTGGATATCTGGGCCTGTACGTCATAGTGGACTTCCTTCAACCTTTTCATCTGAATTTTGGTAGAACACTTGATAAAATAAATAGTCTGCTAGAGAGATAGTCACTTTTACCTTTCTTGATATTAGGCCGAGTCTCTTTGATAAAGATGTCGATACTTCCCTTGTTTATATTTTTGTTTTGAAATCTTCCTCTAAAGGTACCAATCTCGTATTTTAATGAAGTAGACAAGGTGATTCAGGAGTTTGTTTGGGTAAAGAAAAAACCTCGGATTAAGCTATCCATTTTACAATTGAATGTAGAGCAGGGTGGTCTTACATTACCTCATTTAGCTACGTATTACCAAGCTGCGCTACTTAGCTTAACAACTCCGCTAATGGCCCCTATTTCGAATTTTGATAATTTTGTACTTGGTTTTATGCTAATAGCGAGTACAATTAAGTTACCAGCATTCCTGCCCACTGCAAAGCTACCAAAAACGACAAGATATAAGGTTGTGAATACACTTTTAAGCCGTATGCAGCAGTCCAATAAAAACGATAAGATTCCAACATGCCATGCATATTCCTCGCTTTATGACCGTGAGCTACGGGGCCTTAAGCTCTCGCAAAAGGGGATTCGGCCATATAATATGCTAGGTTTTCTTAAGTTAGGTGACTTTTACAACGGCAGTAATTTGATAACGTGGGAGGCTTTCGCAAAACAATTTGAACCTCAGAGGGGTGATCTTTGGTTAAGCTTCAGACAGATTACATGCTTTCTTGTGACTATAGAGGAATCAATGTGCGAGTCAGATTAATTTTATAAGCAGCCTTTGACGTAAATTTGACTGGTATTGGCAGTTGGTATAGGTTACTGCGGCAGGCTATGAATAAGAGCCTCGTTGAAACAATGCTCCCAAAAATTGCTCAGGAAACCAATTGCTGGGTCAATATCCAGGAATGGCAACAAGTCTGTGAGCTTGGCCATAGGGCTCTGAGGGTGGCCAATTTAAAAAGAATGTCCTTTTTCTGTAGATGGGTGGCTTATTACACTCCCTCCAGACTACATAAATGGTTTCCCACGACCCTGAATGACTGTTTTAGATGCAACTTGCCGGAGGCGGGTGATTGGGTGCATACTTTTTTCACATGCCCAAGATTACAATACTTTTGGGAGGAGGTGTTTAGGTTTATTAGAAAATGTCTGCCAATAGATATCCTACCAGGCGCATTGTTGGCTTTATTTGGCTTTTCTTACGTGGTTGGCCAGTTCTCAATACACATGCAATTTTTTGTTTTCCTAGCCATAGCGGTAGCCAGCTCTTTAATATTACAGAATTGAAGATCTCAGAAAATCCCTATATTGGGTCAGTGGCTACTTAAGCTGGATCGGACCTGCACATTTGAAGAGGCTTACGCGAAGAGGATAGGGGCATTGCGGAGATTTGTGCTGACCTGGGAGGGCTACGTTACGACCACACAAACAAACGATACTACATAAAGATGGGTAGTCCCCAGGAGAGAGTCTAGGGTGTAGAATCAAACTAATTATGAAGTACCCCTCTTCGAAGATGTTGGCCGGAATCCTATAGGTCATTGAAGTTAACGGTTACATGTTACTAGAGTGCTGCTATTTAGAATGCTGGTATTGTACATCATGAAAGATGGGATATGAATTTGCGTTTTTTATTACTGTACGTTTTAGATATGAGACTGAATATTTTATAGGTTTAATCTTTCTCCTTTTTGCATATCTTGTGTATCATATTTATTGTGCACAAATGAATTATGAATGTGTCCTATTTATTGTCTATTTTAATATGAGATTGGAGATTGGGTAAATGTGTCTGCTTCATGTACCTTGGCTGCAATGTCTGCTATTTTTACGCTCAATACATTTTTTTTAAAAGACATCCTTCTATCACCCACATACCCCTGTCAACTGCATGTACAATGTGTTAATGCTGTAAAGTAAAAGAGTCCCTATTATTATAAACGACCAAGAGGAAGAGTACTCTCACGGGAACATCCACTTGTTACTATATTTCAATCCTAATTATTAAAGACAAAGTGAGTAAGAGCTGCAAATTTCGGAGGTGTATCAATATACCATTTATTAAAACAAGTTCATACTAAGCCACTCTGTATTAGGTCAATGCCTTACTAATCCTCCTATAGTAGGTTACAATCTAAATGACATTTTATAAAAAGGGACAATAAAGACTGTCCTCTATTGAATATACTCAATACAAAAGTTAAAACCATAAGAACATAATCACATTAGTGCAATGTTGGGTATAATCAATACACATATAAAAAAACAATCAAAAACAATATTTTAATCTTATTAGTGGTGTTATTAAAAAAGTCGACGCAGCGTTTCGGTGGTTTCTTTATACTTAGCACCTTCTTCAGGACTAACAACTTTATACATAGATCTGTGTGGCAAAAGAAATACTAAAATTAGAAACCATTTCTATGGATATCATACATTTTTGCAGCAATCACTACTTCGTCTTACTTAGTTCTGTAGTACAAATTAATGTCATAGCAGTCCTTTCTATTCTTTTTCTTACTGCTAAACTGTCATATGGCTTTAAACTTCATAATGCTAGAGAATCACTGTGTTTTATCATTTTCTATAGGGCCTACTCTAAATATAATTAATTTATACACATACAGTTTGTTAATTGTCAAACTTATTTAATTATCTATTTCTGGTGGCGTAGTTTGTATTTATAGCCACTGAATTAAATTCATAATCGAACATTCATGAACCCTTTATACCATTTGTATTTATATATATTTTTATATTTAGTTGGACCAACGTAACAGTACCTTATATTTTCAAAAGAATTTTTTTTGTTTCTTTTTGGTATTAGCGAGTACGTGCTGTTTCTAATTCTCCCGGTTACCAGCAATATCTTGGTCTGTTGATAAAACAAAAATTAAAATATGGTTCTTCTTGATTGATAATCACTTGGGATCTAAGGATAATCTAGTTCCTTATTACAATGTAGTTGCATACCTTTGACGTCAATAAATGCGTACTTCTATTCGTTAGAGCCGCCGTATCTCATTTCTTGTTAGAGAATTGGTATACAAGTTATTGGTCTCTTTTCTTCTAAAGGGGAGACATAAACATACATATATACGTCTTTGTTTCTATCCCTTAATTCTTAAATAGAAATATGACAGTCTCTTCCTGCTTCTTACCCTTTGTTGGTGGCCTCGAGTATGATTGCTCAATGATGGTCCTTCTCTATCGTTTCCCACTTCAGCTTATATATAAAGAGGCGCTTTTTCAATTGGCGCTTTTAAGGCATGAGTTGGGCGATATTCCGTTTGTATCCAATCTGTAAAATTAATGGTACGTTTCTATTATGCATTTTATCAATTGGAACATATTACTCTCCGTTTTGTCAATTGGGCCGGTCTGGTATAGCTTTTCAATATATACCAGAACTACTTTACTGCCTATGTGTCCGCATTCACTGTGGATATGTCTACTAGTTTATCGATCGTTTGTTTATATACTAGACAAATGTAACGAATAGTCGCCACATGGTTATATATCTTGCCCACAAATTCCGTATGCTCAAATATTAAAGAGTAGCAAAATACATGAGCGTTTTTATTAAAATCTTAAGTATAGCTTCTCAATTGGTTAAACAAAAATGTTCGCCATTCTGCATGTCCCTCATATGATTATACCAGAACGTATACAAAGTGGCACCAAGGATATACACTTATTTAAAAGACGGTCTATTCGCCCATTTTACAGCTATGGAAAGCGCTCATGATCAAAAATTTTATAGAAGCTACGTTGAGGTCTACATTTCTCTGATATTCCCGATAAGTATTGAGGGGTTTTGCTCATGTTACAACCAGTTTACCACCTCTTCCCAGTATAATCTATTTAAATCCATTTAAATCAGTCTTACCAGCTAATACCGGATATCCTACTTTACCGCAAAAAAGAGCATATTCCTCAGAGGTTCCCCCAGTGCTTATCGGATTGCGTTTTCGCGGCCTCCCTGCTCTAACGAATTTCCAGGTTCGTGCATATGACGAACTTCCGGAAACCCGGGCTTTTTATATCTTGCAACACGCCCACTCGTGAGTTAATTAACTCCATCTAGGGGGTGTTATGATTTATCTTATTTATCAAATTACTATATATATTCTTTTAAAGATCTAAAATCGTGAATATCTAAAGTAATTGTAATCGTCAAAATTGCACTTATTATATTGCATCCTGATTTGCGAATGCGGCGGCCATCTTTAGATGTTTAGTCCGTCTGCTGGTATATCTGTTATCTAATGCAGATGCCTGCTTGTTCGTGTTGTAACTGAAAGTATCATATATTCAGTCGTCACATATCACCCATCCATTGGGTAGTATTGACAGACCACGCCAATCGAAATTTTTTAATGATGGAAAGAGTTTGTATATGAATGTCTTATTGTTGGATTACATATGGGACGACCCTTGTGCAGATGTTACTACATTCGTTTGTGTCAAACATTCCTAATTTAACATTAGGTTTTAATCTATTTGTACAGAACGAGATCTTATTGCTTAAGGAATATATTTATCAATATGTTTAATGTCCGCAAGACACAACATTTTATACTGTGTGCTTAAGTTAGTCAACCTCATATGGTTTAATGTTTGCGTCACGTAAATTTTTATTCACAGTAATATTAGATGCCAATATTCCTAAAGAGGGGGGGGGATGCAACAGCATGTGTTGGACTAGTTACCACTATTATCTCACCGAGACCTGTGACTGCTGCTCATTTATTGATTAAATCAATCTCTCCCACTCTTCTTTATTGTTCAGCCCAGTTTTGTACGTATTAAATCGGGACATATAGAATTGTTCCTGTTTCTTCCTCTTTGTATCGTGGTTCCCACCACACGCATTTACTTGAATAATTTCAATCCCACACCATTTTAGATCCTCAATTTTGTGGTTGCATTCAATCCAATGTTCTACCAATGGTGCTGTTTTTTTCTTAGTCCTAATGGCTGATTTGTGTTCTGTAATTCTGATCCTTATCTCTCGTGACGTTTCTCCAATATACCCTTTGTTACAAGGGCACATTATAAGGTAAATCATATCCTTTGTTCTGCAGTTGATAAAGCTGTTCAGTTTGTGAGAGATTCCCATAAATGTAATCTCTTTGCCTTTGATTTTATTATTGCAGTTTTTGCAGGAATTGCATGGAAAATTTCCCACAGGTAAAGGGGCATTAATAATGCTCCGTTGTTTGCATGTTGCCTCTGTTCTGTAGGTATGTACCACATGATTCCTACTGGTACGGTTTCGTCTGAATGAAAACATAGGTTTAGGGAGTGCAGCATTGTTTTTGTCATTAAGTAAGTGCCAATTTCTAGTTATGATATTTTTTACTTTGTTACTTGCACTATTAAAATTAGTTACAAAAATGAGGGAGTGGTGGTTTAGCCTCTCCCAGGTTTTCTGGGTTAAAAAGAGATTCTCTGTCATAGTATTTGGCTCTCTTATAAGCCTGCTTGGTTAGTCTCTTAGGGTATCCCCTGTCTAGCAGCTTTTTAGTCAGGATATCTGCATGGTAATTGAAATCTTTCATGTTTGTGCAATTACGTTTAATCCTCAGGTATTGTCCAAAAGGGATGTTGTCCTTCTGACATTTTGGGTGATTACTTTGATAGTGTAGCATTGTATTACGGTCCGTAGGTTTCGTAAAAAGCTCTACCTGTAATTTGCCTCTCTCGTTTGATTTTGATGTCTAAAAAATCACAATAGTCTTTGTTGATTGTGGAGGTGAACCTTAAGTTAGTGTCTCCTAGATTTAACCATTCAATGCATTCTCTTAAGAGTTCTATTGGACCGGTCCAAATGAAGAAAACATCTATATAGCGTGACCAGCATGTGATGTTCTCGTGAAAAGGTGCCACTTCATTATAGACATGTTTCTTTTCAAAATGGGCCACGTATAAACAGGCTAGACTAGGAGCACAGGTTGCGCCCATGCTGGTACCTTTGATTTGTTTGTAAAACTCAGTTCTAAATAGAAAAATATTATTTTTCAAAATGATATCCACGCATTCCAATATAAATATAGAATGGGCTGATAGATCTCCTATTTCTGTGGCTAGGAGCCCCTCTAACATACTTATGGTATCATCTTGTGGTATGTTCGTATAGAGGGCCTCTATATCCATAGTAACCAGCCATTGGGTCTCTTGATTAAATGGTAGGTTCTCAATTTTCTTTATCATCGCAGTTGTGTCTTTAATATAGGCTCTTTGCTGTGTCACCATTTTTTGGAGAAATCTGTCTACGTATTTACTAAGAGGTTCCGTCAGTGAGTCTATACTTGAGACAATAGGTCTCATAGGAGGATCGGCGAGGTCTTTATGCACTTTAGGTAGGCCATAAATGGCAGGTATTTTAGGATTGGTGTTTATTAAAAAATTGTATTCTTCTGTACATATTACATTATCTTCTTTTGCGTGATCCAGAAGTCTAGTAACTCTACCTATTAGCAACATCCACTCCTCTCTATTGGATTTTTGATAATGTGCCGGGTTATTTAAAAGGATCAGCATTCTGTTGTTATAGTCTGTTGTGTCCATGACCACGATGCTCCCTCCCTTGTCTCCGGGTTTGATGGTCACATCAACACATTTCTCTAGATTCTTTAATGCAATTGTTTCCGAGACGGTTAGGTTCTTTTCATACCATATATTTTTAGTCAACAGATCTTCAATACTACTCTCTATTACTCTTTCAAAAGTGTCTATATTTTTATTCACGAGGTTAATGGACGGTGTCCATGAGGATTTAGGTTTTAAACCTGATTTATTGCTACTCTGCATGTTATTTAATTATTTTCCTTTAAAGAAGTCATTGAGGCGGATTTTTCTAAAGAAACATTGTAAATCTCTCTCCAGATTGAATTTATCTATGGGCGTGCATATGGCAAAACCCAAACCCTTCTCTAAAACAGATGTTTCTTCCTTAGATAGCGTTCTACTAGAGAGATTAATAATTGGAGCTTTTAATTCTAATCCCAGTTCGCTTGACTCCTGGTTCTCATGTATGGGCATTTTTGTTGATGGTTCTGGGAGTAGTAACCTGCTCTCCCTCTTCCTCTGCCCCGACTTTGATTCGTATGGAATTGTCGCTGTTCTAAAAAAGAAAGATTATCCCTACTTGTGCTAGGTGTGGTTTCTATTTCTTTTCTATTCTCTTGAGGGTTTTCATTCTCTGACTCAGAACTAGTATATGACGTGTCTAGAAAGGTAACTCTTTTCTTGGGGAATAATTTTCTTGGTTGTTGCCAATTGTTCCTATTGTAATTATTGTAGCTATCCTCTCTGGATCTGTCATAGAAATCCTTTTGTAAATACGGATAAACGTGTTCTAAATTATATTTATTCACGTCCTTACAATACTTTTGGGAGGAGGTGTTTAGGTTTATTAGAAAATGTCTGCCAATAGATATCCTACCAGGCGCATTGTTGGCTTTATTTGGCTTTTCTTACGTGGTTGGCCAGTTCTTAATACACATGCAATTTTTTGTTTTCCTAGCCATAGCGGTAGCCAGATCTTTAATATTACAGAATTGGAGATCTCAGAAAATCCCTATATTGGGACAGTGGCTACTTAAGCTGGATTGGACCTGCACATTTGAAGAGGCTTGCGAAGAGGATAGGGGCATTGCGGAGATTTGTGCTGACCTGGGAGGGCTACGTTACGACCACACAAACGATACTACATAAAGATGGGTAGTCCCCAGGAGAGAGTCTAGGGTGTAAAATCAAACCAATTATGAAGTACCCCTCTTCGAAGATGTTGGCCGGAATCCTATAGGTCATTGAAGTTAACGGTTACATGTTACTAGAGTGCTGCTATTTAGAATGCTGGTATTGTACATCATGAAAAATGGGATATGAATTTGCGTTTTTTATTACTGTACGTTTTAGATATGAGACTGAATATTTTATAGGTTTAATCTTTCTCCTTTTTGTATATCTTGTGTATCATATTTATTGTGTACAAATGAATTATGAATGTGTCCTATTTATTGTCTATTTTAATATGAGATAGGAGATTGGGTAAATTTGTCTGCTTCATGTACCTTGGCTGTAATGTCTGCTATTTTTACGCTCAATAATTTTTTTTTAAAAGACATCCTTCTATCACCCACACACCCCTGTCAACTGCATGTACAATGTGTTAATGACCACACGTCATGGTCATATATCATGTCACTGCCTTTTTTGCCTTTAACAGGACTTGGGGACCACCTTGAGTTTGTTTTGCCAAGGTTATAGGTTTTCCGTCGGCTCACCCGGCGACTCGGGTAGGTGCTTCTTTTGCATTTAGTTTGCTGGCATAATATGTACTCTGTTTAGAGCCATGTATACATGGGGTTGTGCTACTCATCTTACTGTTTGCACATTGTCTGTTTTCATTTCTAGGGAGCTTTCCAGACCAGTACACTTCACGACAGAGTGAATGTTCGCTCTAACTACTGGTTGCATACAAGGACCACTACACTTTTTTCTACTCTGTTGAATTAATAGAAGTAAACACTACACTCCCCTTCTTTCAGTATTTTTCCACTAATCTTGGTCCTGATGAGTCGCTACATCCCTTCTGGGAGTACTAGGCAGAAACATGTCGCCCTCTTTGTTTGCTTCGACAGATTTACTAACATCCTGTTTTAGCTTGTATTTTAATTCTGGACCGTGGATGCCAGACTAAAGTTGCCCAGCATACCTCTGATTCAGTTTTAATCACTTTTACATATCATTTACACACCTGTCTCACCACATCTAGATGTTTAGTACACCTCAATATCTCCACTAGAACATGCATGAGCTCCTCCCTCTCAGAGAGGGGGTGGTAGCCCGTACTACGACTAGGTTCGTAGTGCGAGGATATCCCCTATGATGAAGCATGCCACCTTTGGGTGGGTGAGGGGATTCGTCCTAAGAAAGGAACACACTAAGACTCCATTATTGGATTAACAGACCAAGGTGCTCTCTTTATGTTTCTGTTTGAATAAACACCCTTCACTCAACGACTACAGCTCCAGCGCCTCGAAACACTTACTGGTGAATTGCCCCCTCTACAAATATTTGATTGATATGTGGCCCCATTTTTAGGTCTTGCCTGAGCCAGCACATGCGCTGCTCTGGCGAGACATTTAGGGGTGAAGTTTTAGAAATCCGACCACAGCTTTTTTTGGTGGCATAGAGCGTGCGGTTACGCGCACATTGACGAGCAGAGGCGCCATCTGGCTTTCCTCTCTCGTCATGGTGCACGAACAAAACTCGCCAGACGTGCCTCCTTTGTTTTTTTTTTTTTTTACTTGCAGAGCGGGAGCGCTTGTTTAAAAATGTTATGTACGAGACCACGAAAATATACCAAGAGCTGGAAATACTTTTCTATGCATTAACTAGCAATCGGCTCTAGGTGGCAGTATAGTTACATTTTTAGAATAGTGTTGGATGTCGCTATCCTGTCTAGTCTTGACAGGCGCCTTTTATTCCCATTCTTTGAAGATGAATTTAAGTTCCAACAGGAAAGTATGACACTGTATGTATTGCTATAGGTATATCTAGAGTTCTGAGCTAGCCACGGTGTAACAGGGGACTTTCTTCTAGGATGCTATAATTAGCACAACGGGGCCAAGCTTGGCTGCTCTGCATTCTTTGTTGTTAGACTTGGAAGTAGCAGATTCTGAGTAAGAGTTTCTCCGCTTTGCATACGAAATAAGGCAACACATGGAGTGATAGTGTCAGTTGACGAGGGAAGAGACCATAGAATGTTAATGCTTTCATTTTCTGGCAGGGGTGAGCCACTGTCTTGATAAAGTATGTGTACGATTGGCAAGGAATGGAAGAACACACCTTCCTCTCATGTCTACGGTTTACGGTCTACTTGCGAACTGTAGTGCATCACCCGAGGCTTTAAGTGAACTCAGCCTTAATAGCGTTTTTGTGTGTTTAATGTGACCTCCCTATTCCCATACATTCCCTTATGGATTTAAGCGTATAAGGATGGATCTTACAGTTATGCAAGTCCAGGGGCTTCAGGGATTACAGGGTTGTGTTTAGATTGCTGAAATATAACTCTACCCCGTTGACTGTGTTTGCGACCTCCAGATTCTTGTTCTCTATATGGTGCTCTAGAGGAGCCAAACTTGAGGAGAAAGCTGCACTAACTGTTTAACTGTCAGTACCCTTCTGCATTTACTAGGGAATTTTAATACCACTTTGAGTGGCCTGTTTTTATCTGTTTTTATTATTTTAAATACTATTTATTGTTCTAGGTGTATAGTTTAATCATGTACACTTTGTATTGCTGCTCATTGGTGATCAATTGGTTGTATTATGTAATTATGTATTCTTCGCTTTTATGGTTTTTAACCAATAATAAAGCTTTTTCACTGACTGACTGGTTATTTTTTTCAACAGTATACAGATTAGTTGCTCTACAATTTCCGTGCGTTGAAATATCACATTTTATATCAGAGGCATAAGCCAGCAGTCAAAAAAAACAATACGAATACCAGTTAAATTAGAACATTAAAAAAAAGTATATATAATGCTATAATCGTGCACAAGCTAATCAAACGTTTTAAAATATATGGGTTTCTTTTTGTTGCAAAGTGCAGGGGCTGTGCTAATCATATGGCACTGAGGAAATCAATCAATCAATCAATCAGTGACATTTATAGAGCGCACTACATACCCGTAGGGTCTCAAGGCGCTGGGGGTGGGGGGGTGCCGCTACTGCTCGAACAGCCATGTCTTCAGCTTCTTCCTGAAGGAGAGGTGGTCTTGGGTCAGGCGCAGGTCGGTCGGGAGGGAGTTCCAGGTCTTGGCGGCCAGGTAGGAGAAGGACCTTCCTCCTGTGGTCGCTCTTCGGATGCGGGGGACGGCGGCGAGGGCGAGGTTGGCTGATCGGAGGTGGCGTTTGGGAGCGTAGAAGTTGACTCGGCTGTTGAGGTAGCTCGGGCCTTGGTCGTGTAGCGCTTTGTGTGCGTGGGTGAGGAGGCGGAAGGTGATTCTTTTGTTGACGGGGAGCCAGTGAAGGTCTCTCAGATGTCCGGAGATGTGGCTGGTTCGTGGGATGTCGAGGATGAGTCTGGCTGAGGCGTTCTGGATCCGCTGGAGTCTCTTCTGGAGCTTGGCGGTGGTACCGGCGTAGAGGGCGTTGCCGTAGTCCAGTCGGCTGGTGACGAGGGCCTGGGTGACGGTCCTCCTGGTCTCGGTGGGGATCCACCAGAAGATCTTCCGTAGCATGCGTAGGATGTTGAAGCACGCCGAGGAGACGGCGTTGACTTGCCTGGTCATGGAGAGGGAGGAGTCCAGGATGAAGCCCAGGTTGCGTGCATGGTCTGTCGGTTTGAGTGCGGTGCCCAGGGCGGGAGGCCACCAGGAGTCGTCCCAGGCGGAGGGTGAGGAGCCCAGGATGAGGACCTCCGTCTTGTCCGAGTTCAGCTTCAGGCGGCTGGTCGTCATCCACTCGGCTACGTCCTTCATCCCTTCGTGTAGGTTGGCTCTGGCGGCGGCGGGGTCGTTGGTCAGGGAGAGGATCAGCTGGGTGTCGTCGGCGTAGGAGATTATGTTGAGGTGGTGTTGCCGTGCGATGGCCGCGAGGGGGCTCATGTAGACGTTGAAGAGGGTGGGGCTCAGCGAGGATCCTTGAGGGACGCCGCAGATGACATCGGTGGCCTCTGACTTGTACGGTGGTAGACGGACTTTCTGTGTTCTTCCGTCGAGGAAGGAGATGATCCATTCCAGTGCCTTCTCCTGGATTCCGACGTTGCTGAGGCGCTGCACTAGGGTGCGGTGGCAGACAGTGTCGAATGCTGCGGAGAGGTCTAGGAGGATGAGGGCCGCTGTTTCTCCGTTGTCATCAGGGCTCGAATGTCATCGGTGGCGGCGATGAGGGCGGTCTCGGTGCTGTGATTGGCTCGGAAGCCGGACTGTGAGGGGTCGAGGGATCCATTCGTTTCGAGGAAGGCGGCCATCTGCTTGTTGACGGTCTTCTCGATGACTTTGGCTGGAAACGGGAGGAGCGAGATGGGGCGGTAGTTCTTGAGTTCGGTGGGGTCCGCTGTGGGTTTCTTGAGTAGCGCGCTGAGTTCGGCGTGCTTCCAGCTCTCAGGGAAGGTGGCGGTGTCGAAGGATGTGTTGATGATGTCTCGCAGGTGGGGTGCGATGACAGCGTCAGCCTTGTTGAAGACGTGATGAGGGCAGGGGTCGGTCGGTGATCCGGAGTGGATGGAGTTCATCGTGCGGATGGTGTCTTCGGTGCTGATCGGAGTCCAGGCTTGGAGGGTGGTGGTGAGGGGTGGTTGTTCGGTCTTGGTGTGCGTTGGTTGGTTGCTGAAGCTGTTGTGTATGTCCGCGATCTTGTTGTGGAAGTATGAGGCGAGGGAGTTGCAGAGGTCTTGCGATGGGGTGATGTCGTTGTTTTCTGCGCTGGGGTTGGAGAGCTCTTTCACGACTAAGAATGCGGTTTCTACGAGATCTCGGTGCACTTAACTGTGGGCGGAGAGAGCAAACTATCACTGTAATTGTTAAATTGAACTGAAGGTAGCAGACATTGTGCGCCGACATACTTCGAGAGGTAGAATATGCCAAGAACAGCACAGAACTAGCCCGAACTCGGAGAAAGCACAGGCTAAGACGCACCCCCTCCCTAAAGCCAAAGATAAAGGGAAGAAGACTGAGAAAGGAACGATTCTGGCACCTCCATTTACAGAGAGTTCAAGCACTAATAACATCACGGCTTTTAATCACCTGTCTGCAGCCATGTTACTTAAGAACCTTCATCCCGCACGCTGCAAAGAACGATCCAAATTACGCGATGCATTTTTTCCCAAATCTTAATGTACCGTTCTAGACGTCTGCTGGATAAACGCACTTCAACAAACAGACAAAAGAAGCACATTTCGAGAGCATGTTGCCATGGCGACAAGGCCCAAGAGCTGGAATGCAGTTTAGTAAACTTCTAACCTTTCAGCTATTGAGAGCAGCATTTACTAGAAGGCCGCAAGGCACTCTGGGAGCTGAAGAGAAGTCTGGAAGCCCACACTTCTAATGTATTGAGCTTTGCCTCTTTGAACCCAAGGGGAAGAAAAAGTGAGGTTAAGTAAAAAGGAGTAGCTCCTCTGCCAGCTGCCAAAGTGGACAAAAGCCCTACAAATCACTCCCAGTCAGGTCTGGGGAGAATCAACTCAATGACTTTTGTCAACATGGCTGGCAACGAAAGGAGCTTCCACTCTGCCTGGCCACCAGTCACCAAGCATGGCGTTCTCCCACATGTATTTTTGATCAATATAGTTCATCTGTGTGCATCACGTTCTCGGATTCCAGGTGAGTTATGTTATGGAGCATGTGTACAGCACACAACTGCACTAATGTGGCATTGCAGAACTCACAATGCAAACAGCAGTTCTAGGCAGACCTGAAAACTTTCTTGGAGAAGTATGATATAGTATAATGTTTCATGTGAGAAGAGTTGGGTGCGGAGTGTAAGGTTCGGACAAGTGTTCTGGGCGTGTCGGGACAAACATGTTGCTACTAGTATACATACCAAGGCATACATGTCCTATATATGAGAAGCGAGTGTGCTTTATGCATCATTTATTCATTCCTGGTCATGGAGCTATCACATGGAGCTTGTAAACCCTGTCCTTTCAGTCAGAGGTTCAACAGTTATTAGGTTTTGTCTTACAGGAAACCAAGGACCACTTAAAGATCTGAAACACGAAGCGCCACGTTTTCCTGGCATCCTGGAAGATTGCAGCTGTTTTGTCATCTCCTTATCTGGATGGAGAAGGCGTTCCAAAGATGGAATAAGAATGAACGACCTCCAAGTCAGTTTTTGTGGACATAGGCTACTTTTATTTGCATGTTTTGGGAGAGTACCCTCCCAGTTTATTAGTTATAACTAAGCCCATTGGCATAGTTACCTGCTCACATTCATTTCAAGATTTCAGGTTCACTAACGTCCTACAAAGCTGTATTGTGAAAGATTTATACTCCGAGGACAATGGTGCTCTGTACAAAAGTACTGTTTTATCTCTTACAAAAGGAATTTTTTCTTGGAAACATGGCTAGATGCAACATTTTCGGACATGTCATGACATTTGGTGAGGCTCAGTGCCAGAGATGAGCTTAAGCAAATGGTTGAATTCATTGCCAACAACTGGATATTCAGCGTGCAAATGTAAGACTAAGTGGAATCACTGCCACATTTTCTAAACTTGGAATTGGGAATACCACAGGGCTCCTCCCCTCAAGTTATCTGTTTTTTTTCTCCCCGATTTAAAATCCACATAACGATGACATCAATCCAACATTATCATCATTAAAAACAATATAAACTTATTTAAGAGACCAGTACAATTATAAAAAGCTAATTAAAACACAAAAATACAAATTTATGTCATCTTTACATTTTTTTAAAATTAAAATCATGTCTGCCAAGAAGAAATTATCAACTGGGAAGCTATGTAAGAATAACGAACTTCAGTTAAATACTGCCAAGAGTTCCCTTAAAGATCTTAAGTTCCAAAAG
Source organism: Triturus cristatus (assembly GCF_964204655.1). Lineage (NCBI taxonomy): Eukaryota > Metazoa > Chordata > Amphibia > Caudata > Salamandridae > Triturus > Triturus cristatus. The sequence continues at coordinate 943,497,330 of NC_140579.1, forward strand.
CCGTTTCAACTAGCACATTAACAAAAGGGTCAGAATAGAAGGTGCATGCTTATTCAAAATCACCAGAACTAGGTAATTTTGAACTAGGTATAACATTACTCAATTTTATTGTCACACTAGCTGGCAAAACTCATGGTAGAAATATGATGTATAGTCATGCGGTGCAGATGGCTCGCAGCCTCAGACCTTTTTATAAGTGAGATAGACATTGCCTCTAGGTGTCAATAGTACAGTACCAAGATAGAGGTCTCAATTCACTCATGAACCTGGGCTTCATTATAAGCCCAACTATGGCATGTAATGTGACATGGGAGAGACCGATATCAAAGAGATCCACATTATAGCAAACATTTCATATGCTTATACCCTGAATGCGATAAAGTGCGCTTCCTAGAAAGATGCTCTCATATAATAGTTCTACAAACGGCAGGAAAAGTCCAGAGCGGAATTTCAGGAAAGCAGAGACTTGAGCTGAGAACATTCCCTTGTTCTTCATGGAGGGGAAAGTAGTAGCGTGAGGAAGTCCCAGTAATAATTTCAAAACTGTATTTTCAATAGTGGATTGACAATTCACTTTGACCTATGACAACATTTCAGCCCCATTAACCCCTTCGCTGCCAGGCCTTTTCCCCTCCTGTGCCACGCCCTTTTTTGGCTATTTGGGGTAGTGCGCGCTGAGGCCCCTGTAACTTTTTGACCACATAAGGTATCCACGCCAAATTTGCGTCCTTTTCTTCCAACATCATGGGGATTCTAAAGGTACTCAGGGTTTGTGAATTCTCCTAGAGGGGTCACAGAAATGCGCCAAAATACAACAAACTTTTGTTTATTTTCGGAAAAATGGGAAAAACGGGCTGCAAATGAAAGCATCTGGGTTTTTCCTGTAAATGTTATCAAAAAAGGGCTTGTGAGGTTGAAATCACCATTTTCCCAGCTTTTCGGGGATACCAGACTTTTGTCAGAAACCCAACATTTTTTACACAGTTTTGGCATTTTTCTGGGACATAGCCTAATTGTGCTATTTTTTGTGCTTTTGACCTCCTTCCAGTTAATGGCAGAAATGGGTACAAAAGCAATAATGGATCCTGGAAAGCTATACATTTTCGTGAAGAAGACAAAATTCTGAATTCAGCAAGGGGTCATTTGTGTAGATCCATCAAGGTTTTTTTATAGAAACTAACAGTTAAATATAGGATAAATTGAAAATTTGTTGAAAAAAACAGCCTTTTGTGTCAACGTTTTCACCTGTAACTTCTTCTAATTATGACAGCTCTTTGAAAGCAATATACCATTACATCCGCTGGACATTACTGGTTGTGGGTATATATAGGACTTGTAGGTTCACCAAGAACCTGACGAACCCAGAGCCAAAAACTGAGCAGCAACTTGCAATGGTTTTTTTATTATGTACCGGGTATATAGTAATTATTCTGTAAAAATGTGTACATGGAAAAATCGGTATGAAAGACACCAATGTATTTCTGGAATGGGAACAAAATATAGAGCTTAGAAACAGTAGATATTTGCACATTTCTGAAATTGAGAATACTCATACTAGCATGAGAATTATCAGTCATTTTTTAGAATGACTTCTTTTTTACACTATCGTTCATTTGGAAGGCAGAAATGCATCGAAAGTCAATAACAGTTCCTTTACAAATCTGAATTACCCTAAGTCTCCCGATAAAAATGGTACCTCACTTGTGTGGGTAGGCATAGTGCCCGCGACAGGAAACGGCGCAAAACGCAACGTGGTCACGCCTCAATTTCGCAGTGAAAAATGACCCTTTTTCGGCAAAATGTCTAGCTGTAGTTTTTGAACCCTAGCTCTGCGGGCACCTTGGGAAACCTAGCAAACCTATACATTTTTGAAATCTAGACACCCATGTGCTTCCAGGGAGGCATGGCTTGCGTGGATCCCCCAACGTTTCCTTACCCAGAATCCCCTGCAAACCTCAATTTTAGCTGAAAAAATCACATTTTTCACACATGTTTGTGTGGGAAAGTTGTGGCATCACCGGGCTCACTCAAATTTCCCACCACCCAGCGTCCCCCCGGGTCTCCCGGTAAAAATGATGCCTCACATGTGTGGGAGGCCCAAGTACCCGCGACAGGCAAGGGCCCAAAACGCAGTGAGGCAACATCAAAATTGCCTATCTCAAAACCACCTGGTTTTGCAAGGGGGGTCACCTGGGCTTTTGGCCCGGTGCTCGGCGGCCACCTAGTGAGGTACCATTTTTCTCTGAAAACTTTGGGGAACGCAGGGTGGGTGGAATTTTGTGGACCCACGCAGATTCCAGAACTTTCCGACAAAGAAATGTGAGGAAAATGTGTTATTTTGAACACATTTTTAGGTTTGCAATGGATTCTGGGTAACAGAACCTGGTGAGAGCCAGTGAAGTCACCCCATCCAGGATTCCCCTCGGTGTCTAGTTTTAAAGAATGTACAGGTTTGCTAGGTTTGCCTACGTGCCAACTGCGCTAGGGCCCAAAATCCACAGGTATGCACAGTGCTAAAAAAAAATCGGAGCCCAGTGGGCTTTCTGCCTCCCTGGGGGGAATCAGGGCAGGGGGTTTCATCCTGATATGCCCCTAAAGGGGCAGGAAGACTGTGGCTATTTTTTGTGGGGGTGGGGGCATTGGTATGACCATTTTGGGCAGCCCCCACCCCCACGCATAAAAAAAGCCTGCGTACTCGCTGGCGCCTACTGGGCTTTCTGCCCCCCCAGGGGGCAGATCAGGGGCCACTGCCACCATCTGCCCTCCTGGGGGGGGGCAGAAAGACTGGCATTTCTCTGGGGGTGGGATGGGATATTGTCATGGCCATTTTGGGGAGCCCCTACCCCTACACTATTAAAACAAAAAAATCCATGGTTTCTAGTGGGCATTCTGCGCCCCCAGGGGGGGCCAGATTGGGGGCTACAGCTCCCATCTGCCTCCTGGGGGGCAGAAAGACTGTCATTTTTGTGGGGGGGAGAGTGGGGGCATTGGCGTGCCCGTTTCGGGCAGCCCACACCCTATAAACAATTGCGCAAAAAAAATCCCTGGTGTTTAGTGGGCTTTCTGCCCCCCCCCCGAAGGGGCAGATTAGGGGCCAATGCCCCTGTAATAATTGGGGGGGTGGGGTGGGGGCATGGGCCTGCCCGTTTTGGGCAGCCCCCACCCCTATTTTATTATTTTTTTTTTTAATTTCCCTGGTGTCTAGTGGTTTTTTTGCCCCCCGGGGGCAGCCCCCACCCTAAAAAAACAGAAAAGAAATCCCTGGTGTCTAGTGGGCTTTCTGCCCCCCCCGAAGGGGCAGATTAGGGGCCAATGCCCCATCTGCCCCCCGGGGGGGGCAGAAAGACTGTGATTATTGGGGGGTGGGTTGGGGGCATGGGCCTGCCCGTTTTGGGCAGCCCCCACCCCTATTGTTTTTTATAAATTTCCCTGGTGTCTAGTGGGCTTTTTGCCCCCCCGGGGGGCAGATTGGGGGCTACTGCCCCCATCTGCCCCCCAGGGGGGGCAAAAAGACTAAATAATGCCCAAAATAAACTGGGGGGAGCAAAGGCCCTTGCCCAAGGGGCCGCTCCCCTCTCCCTGGTGTCTAGTGGGTGGATCCCTGCTTGGGGGTCGCCCGCCTGTGGCGATCCCCAAGCAGGGATCCACTGGGGAGATTCTCCCCTTTCCAACGATACCTCTCCCGTCTTTCTACGTGCTCAGGGGGCTGAGATAGCCCCCTGAGCACGTAGAAAGTGAAACTGAAATGAGCCTCTTGGCTCATTTCAGTTTCACTTTCACTGTAATGACGGCGCGGCGTGCGCGCCGATCGTCATTACAGTGAAAGGGGGAGGGGGGACTCGGGAGCTGGGGAAGCTCTTCCCCAGCTCCCGAGGCTATTTTGCCAGAAAGGGAATCCCTCTGGTACCCGCACCTCATGACGAGCTGGACTAGTCATGGGCACAGCGTGACTGTGCTCCATGGCGAGTCCAGCTCGTCATGGGCATACAAGGGGTTAAATGAATTATCAAGGCACCCACTGTATACACTAATCAAGGCGGATTAAAAAGCACAGCTGGAACTGGTCGATGCAAGAACTGCAAGCCACTCACTGTCAATATTTTTATATTATTTAACCTATTTGGTCTCCTTCTTAGTTGCAGCAAATTGAATTCCCAGATAATCAAACTACTAGGCCAAGACAATTATTTTGAGAGAAAACTGCGTTCAACTTTTGCTTAGGGCCAAAACTAGTCTCCGATTTTTGAGCGTTGATAATTAGTTTAGATTCAGTGCAGAGTTTTTCAAACCCAGCCAACAGAACCTCAAGTCCATTGTCATTGCAGGCGGGTAAAACTCCATCATCGGTATAAAGTAGCTTAGAACATCGCACATTACTTTTAATTCAGCATCATGGCCATTACTAAAATTGTGAAAAAATAAAGCGGGGATAGACAAAAACCTTGGAAACTCATTTTATGTTCCTGAAGTCCCTAATAAAGTTTCCAACCAAGCCATATAAGACACAGGCCTCCGTACCAAGAAGAAGTAGGCGCACTATCAATGTCAGACCTAGGTCAAAACCGTATGCAGTTATATTTCTCAATCAAAGTCTGTACACCACATCAAAAGCACTATTAAAATCCCGAAATGCAGCACTTCTGAGATGTACAATTGTTATGCTTTCAGCAAGACCAGTTCTTTAGAAACTCCTGTCCTAATAGAATGTGAAAAAGTCAAAGTGCAAACAACACAGTGTAAGTTTTCTTGATTAGCGCATTACAAACCTTCATGATTAGCTTCACATCTACCTTGGAAGGAAGAAAAGCAGTCTCAATTTAAACAATCAGACTTTCAGCATAAACAGATTCTTGAAAGTGGGCTTAACTGGCAGCGATTTTAAATCCCCCATCGAAGGCAGGAAGTAATCTCCATTCTGGAGCAAATGTCAGTTTGTGTCCGTCGCGGGATAACGAGGGCTACAAAAATGTCACAAGTTTCCTCAGCACAAATTTTGACAAAAAAACCTGATGCAATTTGTGTGGAAGACCCCCACACAACTTTTCAACTCAAAAATGTAAAACCTGCCGCGTTACCACATTATCCCCCATTTCAAGATGCAAAATTCTGCAGGAAGCATTGCTGCACCCAGAAAAAATGCACGTTGCGGTAGCTATATAAGTGGGTGTGATATTGCTTACTAAAATAAAAAAACAATTTAGAATAATGTCCAAAAACTGATCTTACAGTTCTGGTACAACAACAAAACAAGCATTGGCATAGCCAATAGGTCTCGCCTTTGGGACCTTATAAGTGTTTAGCCATGCAACAGTTGATGTTGTTGAATAAAGGATATTGTGCTGCATAACTAAATACTTATAAGGTCCCAAAAGCGAGACCTATTGGCTATGCCACTGCTTGTTACAATATATTTTCAGGAGAATTCAACTGAAAGTGAGACAGTAAGCCGCTCAGGTATTACAGCCAGCTTAGGAGGGCGCCAGTGGTGGAAGGCGGCATTGTCGGTGGTGGAAATGAGCAGTGCAAGTAATGGAAGTGAGAAGCAACCTCTAAAGAACAATTTTGGGGGAATGCACTTTTTTTATTATTTTTTTTTTCTTAATAATTAAGCGATTCCAGACAATTCCCCTCACTCACCTCTCAACTCTGCGGAGTCTCGAGCTAGCCGTTGCTGCAAGAGCTCCTGCTGCTTTTCCAGGTACTGCTTGATGAAGCTGTTTTGACTCATCTTCTTGCCGATCTGCAGGGGGTACAGTGCATAGCGGTCAGAAAATCCACCGCTACCATCCAGTCCAGCCTTGTATGCCACACAGATATGGGGTTAACTGAGTGTATTTGCTCACCCAAAAGCTTCAAATACCATGCCACTCTACGCCATTTTAGTGTCCGATTTTTCCATGGCATCTGGATACCACTGCTGCTCAAGTAACAAGTAATGTTCTCTGCGACTCAAAATATCTCAATGCTGATATCCCTGCATGCACTAGCACCTCTAATGTGATACACACATATAACTGTTTTATGCAGGCCCTTATGGTTAATGCCAGATTTATGTGACCTTACTGCGAGTCGAACGGGCTACATGGTGTAGATCTGGTATGTTGAAAAATACACAGGAACAGTGGTAAATCCAACTGGTTTATTAGCTTCTTCAGGATACCATCATCAGCTACTTGCCCAGCTCATGCTTCAGGACAACTGCCATTCCTGGAACCTTATAGCAGCTTAGGTTCTCACATCCCTTGCATGTACATTTCATACCATGGCCAACATAAAAAAAGACTATGTATAACCATAAGACATTCCCGTATGAAAAAACCCACAAAAGAACAATTATAACAATAGGTTGACCATTATCTACATACATCATATTTCTAATTAGTGAAGAGAGAACTTTTTACAGCAGAGAATAGAATATGCACAAGTGCAATGTACACATTCAAGACAAATTGTAATATTCATAACGTACTGCTCTATTCCTCAACCTACAGGTGTTAACCCCTTCAGTGCCCATGACGAGCTGGACTCGTCATGGGCCGCGGTGGCGCTGTGCCCATGACGAGTCCAGCTCGTCATAGACCCCGCCCGCTAATACAACGGCCGGCACAGGGCGGGGAAAGGGGCGGGCACTGAAGGGGTTAAACCTCCCACTCAGTGTGCGTCTACTAAGGTAGGACCTGTTTGCTTGCAGGACACTTTCCTTGACTCGAGTCATAACCTTGACATTTTGGGTTGATACTTTTCACTAACCTGGACATACTTCAAGGACCACCTGTGTTTACAACAACAACGTTCCTTTTTATGGACACAATGGTAAAAGGACCCAGAAACTTTGATCGTACCTGCTTTGCTCATCCCGACTACCGTAACAAATCACCCACATTCCATTGCTTGTATTGTCAGAATGTGTCAAATCATACCTCGTACCTTTGTTATACCTCTCAAACCTGCCTTTCCTCAACACAGAAGAATCAATGCACTTGTGTACAAACCAAGCTGGATTCAGCATTGTGCTTGCTACTCTTCCTTTCAAAAGTACAAAAGGTGACTTAAGGATCACACAATTAGGAGTCGTATGATGAGCCCACCAAGTATCCCTAAGAACATCTGTAAGATACATTTTCTGCTCACCTGCTCTGTGAACACACAATTTGACCACATGGTTATTCACTCTGCAAGACCATCTGCCTGTGGAACATATAAAGCCATTCTCTGATAAGGAATTGCCAAATTACTGGAAATTAGGAAATTCTACATTAATGAGAAATGAACTGTACTCCATTGTCTGTCGCAATATACTTTGGTACACCCTCCTAGGCAAATTCATCTCTGAGAAAGTCTAACACAGTCCTGGTGGGTACTGTGCAATCACACCTCATAGAGACCCAATTCAAAGTATAATCTACCATAAGTAAACCATACCTCGCTGCCGGTGACAACAATCCAAAGGTGTCCAATGATGTCTAAACCCAACTTCATCCAAGGTTCATCACAAACCTTTCCAGGCGACAATGGCACATGATGTGTAATTATTGGCAGACATGAAACCCTCCTTGACCACTTCCTCAACATGACGATCAACACAGATACATTTATTAAGATCACAAAGATCTACACACATACAAATATTTTTCCCAACAGGTGCCAATCACACACAAGATCTGATCTCTTCAATCACTGACAAGTCAATAATCGATCTAGTTCTGCTTTAAGCGGTTCAAGCATTAAATTAGGAACTCTGCTTAGCTCCACATTTAAGAAACATTTTATGTTTGGAGTTCTTAAGCAAACCCAACAGGTCTTTAATCACCTCCGGAAATTATCTATAGAAACTTTCACACTCACCTCTGTTGTCAACTAACATTACCTGTTTCCATGCATAGGGATTGAGAGTAATTCCAATATTCCTTTAGTGACGCCACCCCACCAAGTTGTCACCTCTCTTGGCAACGTATATCTCCCCTATTGTCTCTCTATCCGTGAAATAGACCCTCATAACAAAGTATCCCAGGACATCAATTCTTTTTCCACCAAAACTGAGTGACTGGGATAATCATCTATTTTTTTATTCGCAAAACACTCATCCCAAATCTTGTCACCTACTACAGTATAGGGGGAACTTAATTTTGCTAGGACAATATATTTCTTTCCTCCAATTTCAGCTTCAGTGGTGGATGTCTTGGAGACATAAGTGGTCTAATGCATCTATGTTCATGGTCTACATGTTTCAGCCATTTCCTATAAGTGCCCCAAGGGGTCAATATGGCTTTCATCAGGACCCGTATCTGCATTCAAACAAAGACATGCGGTGTATGTTTGCATCGAAAACATGATTTAAGGACTCGCATCTAGTGAAAATTCTGTTTCATAGAATACAAAATGGGAGAGACATTGTGGTTATATATGACAGCATAAGGTAACAAGGAACAAAGGCACTGCCCGTGCAGGGCGCAAAGGCCATGCACTATGTCCCATACATGCTGGAACCTCCAGCAATCAATGTGACTTAACCCACCACATTCATAATCATGCTGTGAGAATTTGGCAGGGAATTCCTGTGTGTGGAAAATGTGGTAGCGTAATGCCCACTAATCTTGCACTGCATGACATTATGTGGTTTGTGTGAATCATATCTAGCAAATTTACATTTTATACAGATTTTCTGAAGTCACACTCTAAAGAATCAGAGTATTGAAAAGGGGTAAAAAAAAGTGGAGTTTAAAAGCCGTCTTCGATCTTCTGAACATCAACAATATTGCCCCATCTCCCTACAACTTGCTTCGTCAAGGCATCTCACCCTCAGTCAGCCTGGATTGTGTCCTTGTGAGTCCCGCATCTTGCACTTAATGCTGTAGTGCCTGACTAAATACTCAGAGTCAACTGCATTAGGGCATTTGTGTGTGATTGGACCTGACCGCCAGTACAATGTGAATACATGGCTGGGCGTGTCAGTGTGGTTCTATTAGCAGTAGGCCTACACACCTCCTTATCTGGCAACTACCCAGGGGCAGGTGTTTAAAAAATCATGACATGGCACAGACAAGGGCAGAATGTTACGATTTCGTAATTAAAAAACACAAACCCCCACAGAGGAGGAGGATAATTACATCCCTCTGCATAAATTCGAGTGTAGTGAAAATATATCACAAGCTTTTTTTCCCGAGAATTTCCTTTGTCTCTCGGAGCATGTGAACAGGGTCAGTAGGAAACCAACAAGTTCATTAGCTTCTTCAAGATGCCACCATCAGCTCCTTGCCCAGCTCACACTCCAGGAAAAATGCCGTTCCTGGAACCTCACATCAGCTAATGTTCTCACATCCCTTCCATACCACGTCCAATATAAAGAAAAGACTGCCCATAACACAGTCAGTTTGGTGAACCACTGATAAGGAGGTTTTACTAGTCCAACCTAGTAAGAAACACCGAATAGCTACAGAGATAACCGATCGGTGTTCTCTGCAATTCATGCTCGATCCCCATGACCCCCCCCCCCCCCTCTCAAGGCTTCGGGCTGATCAATCATCTCTCGTGTCCCTCCTGGGAGTTGGGCTGGTAAGTGGTATGCAAGGCTGAATTCTTCTGTAAGTTCTCCAGCATCAGGGCCTGAAATTGGAGAGAAAGTTGAGGTGAGAAACTGAAGTATTCAGCAGCCCTAACATAGGAGAAACCCCTGCCTACTCTAAGGTTCTTTTGTACTAGTATGCCGTTTCAAACAATTAATAATCAGAAAGATAGCAGAGAAGACAACACAAACGAATTGATATCAGCTTTTTATTAATTCATTTTATTACTTCACTACTTTAAAAAAAAATAATGCTGCTTTATACTGCAATTCCAAATACAATGTACAAAACAAATCACATATCCCATCGTGCATGATGAAATATGAAATCTTAAAATTCCATCATTCATCCACTTTTAACCACAACACACTTTCACTAAAACAACTCAAAACCTTAAGGTGTCTGGCAAAAGAATGTAATCATTAGTTTGTCAGCACATATGTAGACACTCATTTCTTCATCATAACAGTAATTTTTCCAATTAATTGCTAAACTTATTTGTGCCCACTTCTTACCTCTGTCACAAGAAGACCAAAAGAAAGACCACCATCCACAAGTATACATGAGACAGAAGGTGAGCCAGAGACACGTTTCTCTTCTGAACCAGTAGAAAAGAGACCCTCTGTCTTGAGCATGTGAGAATGAAGCGAACCCCCTCATCACAAAACGTTCATTAGAACAGACAGTAATCTCCATTTAATCTTCAAGACTATATGACCATATATTCTGTGAACATCCAAGACATTTGAAAGACACTGCATTCTCTCTGAACCTTTGTGATACACAAGACCCCAACATCTGAGAAAGTAGGAGACACCACTGTCCCCAAAAGCTTATAAGTGATTCTCCCCCAGTCAACCTCCATGAGACTGAAGGTGAGCCCACTTTCCACTGAACATCCAAGAAGCAGGCCTAGAACGTAGGGAACAATATGTGTCAATTGATACCTACTTTACCAAAATAGACTACCATTTTCTCTACTTCCAGTGGCAACATCTCGTTTTTTTAAATATACTATAGTATGCACTTCGAAGTTGCAAAGACAAAACATCTCTCACTCACTGTAAATAATAGTACTGACAAAAGTTTTACTTTCTTTACTTCATCCTAAAACCGAGCACTTTCCAGAAAACGTAGACATATTGAGGTAAGGGGTTCTAAAAGCACAAGCAATGTTTAAAATCAGAGTTGTACGATGAAAAATCACCGAAGCAGCCATTGGTGAACCACTACTGAAGGAAGCTTTCACACAGAAACGTAGCAACACTACAAAACATTGAAACACGTTCCAGACGGGGGAGATTCTTCTAAGCGCAATGCGCAGGTAGTTGGAGGTTAGAATGACCTGGGCCGCAGTAGTACGTTCGAATTTATCCAATACATGCAATATAATACCTATTTGAGTTTACTCAATAAAATATTCCTCCTGTTCTAGAAACTTACAGGAAAACATGTGACCCTGTATATAACATTATCAGTGAATTACAACTAAATGGACAATATTCTGGTTCACCTTGAGACAACAAACAATGAAAATGTAACTTAAATGCAACACACAACTAATATGCAACAGTTCTGAACAATAGTCTATGAAGCAGCCAAAGAGTGCTAAGCCCAGCAACATTTCAGCAAAGGATGGAAGAATCTTGAGTAGTTGCAACAGTTAGGAGCACTATAAAGTTAATTTACAATACATGCAACAATGGAAAAATACAATTACATCAGCACGTCTCAAGCTCTGCGGAGCCTGTTTGGGGGGGGGGGGGGGGGGAGGGGGGGAAGGAGAGGGGACAAGTTATCGCAGAGGAATGAGTTCGGAGAGAGATGAGCAGCATCAAAACAACATCCATGTTAACCAATGCGATGAATTTATGAAAAGTTGGCACAACTAAACTACATTAATAAACACACTTCTGCACTTCATATTAAACTTGTTTCTGTTCAATCATATTAATTTAACATTTGCGTCTCAAATTTATCACAAAAATCATTCGTTTTCAATATTGTCAACAAATATGATTCTAAAAAAAAATCTCCTACATCGTCAAGCAACAATCATCTGCTGACGTCTCCCTGGTAGGCTCGCGGTCACTACCCAATCGTCTTATCTTACTCTCTCCTATTTCTATGTGTGTGAATTGGTCCTCGAGACAGTTTGGTATGTGACTTTTGCTTCGCAGACTTAACATTGGGGAAGACTACTTCACGAGTCTTTCTGTCGCAAGTACATTTTCAATCTTTTATTTCGCACGCACGTCTTTACTATGCAGTTACTGTGTTTGAGCTTGATTAAATGCTCGTAATTCTTAATTTTGCAAAGTTTCCAAATTTCCTTAGGTTTACCAGGAGCAGGAAGAAATTGTTCAAGGAACACTATTTGTTGATTAGTTGCCATTAAAGAGGATGAGTGTAGTAAAAATAAAATAATAAATAAAAATGATCTTATTAATTTTACTGTAAACCGAAGAAAAGTAATGTTAAATATATATATATATATATATAATAGTATTATATATATATTTTGTATTATTATTTTTAAATAATTTGAAAAGTACCTTCAATTTAGTAATTTTCCTTTTTCCTTTTTTTTTTCTCTTAGTTCAGAATGTTCTTTTCCTTTAAATATTTAATACTTTAGTTTAAGCCTCAAATTTGAATAATGGGCGTGTATATCGCCGAATGATGCACACTCTGGTGCCGATTACGATCCGGTAAAAAAATTCCCCGTACGACTCGTATCCGGTCTTTTTACCGTACGAATCGTAAAAGTGCCGTACAAACTGCCAATTACGATTCGCATGGTAAAAAGTCCATACGAATCGCATTGGGAATTATTCCCCACACGTCCTCGGGTCGGAAAATGTGTCCGACACGTCCACGGACGATTTACCGTACAAATGTGAAAAGTGAAGTCCGACCGCGGAATTACGATCCATCCCGTGCGTCCGATGTTACAACCGTATGGAAAAAACACCGTCCGCACCGAACTCCCATAGCAACCATGGAGACATGTGCCCGCATACGCGCCGACCCCCCCCCAGCCCCCGTACGTTCGAGTCGACCCCCCCAAGCCCCCGTATGTACGCGCCGACCCCCCCCAGCCCCCGCACGTACGCGCCGACCCCCCCCAGCCCCCGTATGTACGCGCTGACCCCCCCGTGTATGTACACCCGTGTACGTTCTAGTCGTACCCCCGTGTATGTACACCCTTGTACGTGTCGAACCCCCCGTGTATGTACACCCGTGTACGTTCGAGTCGTACCCCCCGTGTATGTACACCCTTGTACGTGTCGAACCCCCCCGTGTATGTACACCCGTGTACGTTCGAGTCGTACCCCCCTGTATGTACACCCTTGTACGTGTCGAACCCCCGTGTATGTACACCCTTGTACGTGTCGAACCCCCGTGTATGTACACCAGTGTACGTGTCGAACCCCCCCGTGTATGTACACCCGTGTACGTGTCGAACCCCCCCGTGTATGTACACCTGTGTACGTGTCGAACCCCCCGTGTATGTACACCCGTGTACGTGTCGAACCCCCCTGTGTATGTACACCCTTGTACGTGTCGAACCCCCGTGTTTGTACACCCGTGTACGTGTCGAACCCCCCGTGTATGTACACCCGTGTACGTGTCGAACCCCCCTGTGTATGTACACCCTTGTACGTGTCGAACCCCCCGTGTATGTACACCCGTGTACGTTCGAGTCGTACCCCCACCCGTGTGTACGCACCGTACATACACGGGTGGGGGTACGACTCGAACGTACACGGGTGTACATACACAGGGGGGTTCGACACGTACAAGGGTGTACATACACAGGGGGGTTCAACACGTACAAGGGTGTACATACACGGGGGGTTCGACACGTACAAGGGTGTACATACACGGGGGTTCGACACGTACAAGGGTGTACATACACGGGGGTTCGACACGTACAAGGGTGTACATACACAGGTGGGGGTACGACTCGAACGTACACGGGTGTACATACAGGGGGGGTTTGACACGTACAAGGGTGTACATACACAGGGGGGTTCGACACGTACAAGGGTGTACATACACGGGGGGTTCGACACGTACAAGGGTGTACATACACAGGGGGGTTCGACACGTACAAGGGTGTACATACACGGGGGGTTCGACACGTACAAGGGTGTACATACACGGGGGGGTTCGACACGTACACGGGTGTACATACACGGGGGGTCGGCGCGTACATACGGGGGCGGGGGGGGTACGGCGCGTACCGGGCCACCTACTCTGGTCGTTTCGCGACGTACTTCGCTTTTCCGGCACTTTTTGGGTGCCGTGAAAATATTGCCGTCCGGACTGCTGTCGGTTCGAATCGTGGTTCCTGGGTCGTGAAACGCTGCCTGAAAGCGTCCCGACGTCACGTCGCAGCATTCCCGGATCACATTCGTATGTATATTTTCGTCGGTCGGTGTTTTATACGATTCGTACGGAAATGGTGTTTCCGTGCGAATCGTAATTCCATGTTTGTAAAGTTTTACGACCGGGTACGAGTCGGACGGAGAAAACGCTCCGACCGATGGTTCGTACCCGGTTTTTACCGGATCGTAATCGTCACCTCTGTGTGAAGCCGTGTTTAAAATGCAGCTCCGATCGTACGCAGACTCATCGGTGAAGCCGTTGTCATGGAAACACACTTGCTGATGAATACAAGATAGCCGCCGGTGACGTAACTACGTGAACGTGATGATGCCTTTTCTTCTTATTGGAGCGTTGCTGCTGTTGCTGTTATACCACGTGAGGTGGGCGCGAGACGTCAGATGAGTGTAAGCTGAGAACCGAGCAAAACACTCAAAATTTCGTCATGGGGTCCCCGTAGGTGGCAGTGCGAAGCGGAGAAAACGTCAGATCTTTCAACGTGGTTTAAAGGGGTGGGAAAAAGGGTTACGTTAGTCAGCAGTGCTTGAAATGCAAAAATACAAATGCTTGTGTTTACTATTATTGGATACTGAATTCCTACGGAAAAAGGCCCGTACTCTACTAGAAGGAGCCAGTTATCAACTGATAGATACGCAGACCGGTTTATTGATATAAATTAGGAGGGGAGTCTGGGGGGGGGGCGCGCGGGGTGGGGGCCGGGGGGGAGGAGGGAGTGTTAAAATAAATTTAAAAATCCTTATCCTACCTGAGGTCCTGAGCAGGTCCGTGCCGCCTCAGGTCCGTTGGCGCTTACAGCCCCTCTCAGGATTGGCTTAGGGCACGGTTACTGCTTGCCCGTCTGCCCATTAGGAGACTGAGGTTTGAGCCTTTGCTCAACCCTCGCTCTCCTAATGGGCATACGCCAGCCAGAGCAGACACTAGTGCGCATGACTGGGCACGGCGCGAAAATTCGCTCATCTGCCCCACTCATGCGCACTTGTGCTGCTGCCTGTTGCCCCTGGTCCGTCTGACAATCATGTCAGTCAACATGACGCCGGACCGCCCACCTCCTTCAGACTCTGAAGGGGGTGGGTGGTCCGACGTCATGCTGACTGACATGATTGTCAGTTCTCCCTCGGCGTCTTTGAACTTAAGTAAACTGATTCAGTTTACTTAAGTTCAAAGACGCCGAGGGAGCTGCGGGCGTGGGGGCTACGCCCCAACGCCCTAATGGACGCACCGCTCGCATTGCACGCATTGCTCTCCAAATTGAGACGACAATTTCTAGTTCCGGCTCTTCGGTTACTCCAGATAGGATCTTGCCGACCGGCCGTGATGGCTTTGTTGAACAGCCAGTCGCTGCAGCTTTCTTGCAGGATAACAAAGTTTCTCCAACAAGTAAACAAACAGTTATAAACGCAGCAGGGGTAGAGGAGATTGTTTGAATACTTTTAACTATCATGCTCTTGATGTTTTAAAAGATATACTATAAAGCTAAGGGTCTCATTGAACGTAAAGCATTTTATAGTTGCACTTTTTAACATTCTAACACGGTCATATGAATTCTCGTATATTAGGCATCCTTTAGACTAAAAACGCACTCAGAAAACTCGGCAAATACGTATAATTGTTTTAAACTGTTTTGCAATTGTTCTGTCTAATCAATAATAAAGACTTTGAGGGCAAAATGTACTTTACATGCAGGGTCCCCAAAGAGATGCAGAGGCTGTGCCAACAGATATAGATATAGATGCAAGGTACAGCATTAACAGAGATAAGCACTGTGCCAACAGATAAGTGTAGCAGCATATGAAAGGTGCATCACTAACAAATACAAAGGCTTGTTATGACGCCTCGTTTGTTGATGCCAGATGATGGATTGGTTTGACATCGGTAGCACCCACCACATCCTCTCAAGGAGCAGGTCAAGTACTGCCAGCTCCGAGACACTCCTACCCCTCTGCGGTCTTGGTGGTGAATGTTGGAGGGTGGACAGCCTCACTCAGACACTTTATTACTACGGCCTTGTGAGAACCACTTGATGGAGATTCTGAAATGCTACTTTGGGCCAGAAAGTGGCAAGTGCTCTTTCAAACAAGCATTTGCAATGCAATAGGTCTTGCATTTGCGAGAGTTTGAGTTATTAGCATTGTAAATGACAATGCCTTTTATTTATGGGTTGTTTTTAAAACAAATAAATGAAAAACATTGTCATTTACAATGCCAAAAGCTTAAACACTCGCAAATGCGAGACTTTTTGCATTGCAAATGCATTTGGCGCCTGTGCCATAAAAATTAACAAGCCAGTGGGATTTCGAGAGCGCAGTGCGCTCACCACAGGAACTCGTACTGTGGATGGCAGTCATCCTGCACGTTGTCCGGCTGCCGCCAGTACCTCTGCAGTACAGTCCGTCGTCGCTCAGACCTCAGACACCAGCAACTGCCTTCCACCCTGGTTCTGTTGAATTACTACAAACTATAATCTGCAAGTCTATGACGAATTTGTGACTGGAGGTTATAAAATGTGTTAATGAGACCCCCGTGCACAATGGAACTCTGTGGTCCTGATGTCCCTGGCCTCCATCTTGGTTACACCCAGAATCAGTGCTGCTATTTGGTTCTCAGGTCATTACTAACAGCAATGAAAACTGTTTTTCCACTGAGAAACAGTCTGTCTAACTACAGAGGCGATACAACACAATTTATGAGCACACATCTATGAAGATATTTACATGAGATCAGTACAGCATCTTCACCAGGAAGGTTGAATCTCCAAAAGAGGGAAATGGAAGGTACTGGTCAGAGCCTATGAGGAGGCTTCTTTACAATATGGAAAACCTACATACTTTTCAGGGACGCTGGATTGGACCAAGAAAGAAATATACTGATCAACGAGAATAGATGGGAGACTGTGTTGGTGAGTGCTCTGAGGTGTCTGGAGTATGGTTACATGTTCAAATTCAAGAATAATATTTCCGACTGCATCACGTTTTTGACACTCAAGGCTACGATCCAAAGCAGGCAAATCGATTAGTAAATTCATAGGTCTTTTGTTGGTCCTTGCAAAACGACAAACTGCTTTGAACTAGAAATCTTCGATGCATCCAGATCTCGATATGTGTGTGTTTATTGCAAGGATAGGTCAGGTTGGTCTGCACTGTTATAAAGGAGAGAGTGCATGTATTGTGAGTAGAGAACAAGCTAATCTGCTTTTCCATCAGGAGCAGTGTCTCTTATTTCATTAGGGGAAAAAAGCTGTTAACTTTGGATTGGGTCAGAGGCTGGCACTACTAGTATTAAGTAAAAGAAATAAGATTTACTTGCAGCATTCTGAAATTGCTATATTTAAGAGAGTAAAGGACGATATAAAAGCATGTTTACAGTCATCATTAAGAGACTCTAGGGAACTTTGACTGGTGACACAGAAGAATCAGGGAACTAAATATTGAGCACAAAGTTCGACTGAAAGGTAAGGCCGAAGGGAGATCCTGGGAGACAAGAATAGTATGCAGCTGAGGATGGTGAGATGTTGGGCCACATATTTCCCCAGACGCCTGGGCTTTCAATGAGACAGAAGCAACATGGTTCAAGGAGGATCATTAAACCAAGTGCTGAAGGTATGCCCATAGAACTCGCATGGGGGTAAGGCTCCGGTTGGACAGTTGTTGGAGTACTTGCACCTGTCTTTTGGTTCTAGGAGTTGGGGGTGGGAGGCGGGGGAGAGAGAGAAGTCAAGGTCCTATAACGAGGTTGTTGGGTATTAAGCGACTATAAAGGTGTTGCTGGGTTGCCCGCATCTTACCCGGAGATGTCGGTATCCGGCGAGGGGAAAGGCGTCCATTCTGTGGTGTGTGGTGGTAGAGGATTTTGCTGCACCGGCGCTATACTCATGTTTAAAGGTAAAGCGCCTGTACCGCGATTGCTGCAAAAGTAAAGAAATAGAAAAAAACATCTATTTCTTTACTTTTGCTATAATAGCGGCACCGGCGATTTACTTTTAAAATTAAAAGTAAAGCGCTGCAATACCTCATCGTCGATCAGGTTATTGCAGCCGCGGCTTTCACTTTCGCATGCATAGGCGAGCATGATAGCAGCTACATTCATTACAGCGCGCGCACCACTCTTTTTTTTGTTTTTTAGGAATTCTGCTCCCTTAATTGCTTTATCCGTCTTGTGGCCATTTCGAAGACTGCCTAGGACCACCGAGAGCTGATACATGGGTTAGATTCAGCATGGTCACACGCACTTGGAACCTCCACTGCCACTGAAATTTAGCTTGCGCCGTCCCCTAATATAGGGTCACAGCCCCGCACTGCGTGAAAATAAATCATCCTGCCTGCAAAGGAAGCCAAGGCTGGGGCATGTGCACCGGACCAGACGCTCATTAGGTACACTAATTACCGCTACTTGTGGTCACTATCTGATTGATGTCTCTCCGTGAGGTAAGCTTTCTTATTTGCTGGCGTGATGGTCCACTTGCCCCCAGAGCAATTACTAATTGTTGGAAAGTGGGTTATTGGTAGGGGCAAATGTAGGTCTGCCACTGGCAATAAGGCCACTAACATGCTCACAAAAAGTACCCTAATGGAATAGTAAGGAATGTAATTCAAAATGTACACAAGAGACACCCTAAAAGTGTATAAAAAAGCATTTAGTTTTAAAGACGAGAACCCTCGCTCACCATAAGGTGACATGCTTCATCATTGGGTCCCCTCTTACACACAGTGTCCGCAAGGTACACTGTGTGGGCTACAACTCTCCCTTTGGAGAGGAGCTTGAGGTGTTCTACACTCCAATGTGAACTGTGAATGAGGGGCAGAGTGCAAAATAATATCAAAAGTGTATTAAAATCATCGCAAGTGGGAAAAATAATTTTAATAACTATCCCCCATGGACCCATGGATGGAATTAAAATAAGTAGTGTGACGATAGGAGCAAGGATGTTTCCTATCTGACTAGGTCAACATGTTTCTGCCAGATGACCAAAAGTTCATGGCATTCTTCAGGACCATTGTCTTGTCGCTCTGCTCAAAAGTGGCAAACCGAAACCATACTTATATTATGTAGGTGTTGTCAATGACCAACTTCAATCTGGTCTTCTTGCTGTAACACATGAAAACAATCCTCAATACTTAACATATTGAACTTGTAATAGGTGACTAATACCAAAGTGTATGTGAAATTTGTGCCAAAAAACCACCATAGTGTCGTACTTTGATATTTGGGACCGCGTAGGAGACAGGGCCCTACCCCTGTTTATTCATGTATTAGCAAACCGCGATTGGTCAATGCGGTATTTACAAGCGCTTTGCATAACGTCCCATTGCCAAATGCACTATGTATACGTTATTATACATTGACTCCGTGGGTTCCATCTTGGAGCGGTGGCCATCTTAATAGTTGCCCTCACATAGACAAACACATTATAAGCAAGTACGGGCCTTTAGAATACATGTACTTTCTGCTTGACTTCTCCATGACCTGGGCAGCTGGTCTCCGCTGCCCCAGGTCAGTCCGGTCTCACGAGCTCCCCATCCTCCGGCCACCTGTGATTAGCATCAGGGCATGACACACCATAAAACCTTTTTCATCCCACACAAGCCTCAGGCTAATCTCTTTCACACCTGACTGTTCCTGCTTTATGGCCTGTTTTTCTAAACAGGAGATGCCCGTGTTCAACTAGGGCCTGTTGATATCTGCTGGGTAAATAATTGCGGGCTGGCTTAACTGGAATGTGGGATGGTCCTCATGACTCTGCTCTTTCGTTTGTAATATATACTTTTGAATGACCATACCATAAACTGAAGAATGTGTGCCTGAAGCACAAGAATCTGTATATAAGGGAAGACTGTTTTTTGTTCTGGAGACTGCCTCATTCAGTTGCTAAGGCTTCTGTGCGACGTAGTCTCACTCATTTGAGTTTAATAAAGATGTCTTTTCATATTTCAGCTTCTGTTGCCAAGTTCTTTGTGATATTATCAAGATATGCAGAATTTTATAATACCACATCAGGAAGTACTCAAAGTCATAGGGTGCTACCCCTAGCACCTCTGGGGTCTCAAAAATTGGAGTACTTCAGTTTGGCGCCCACCAGCTGGGCCTCATCAGAGAAGTGACTTTCTGTGGGAGTGATCTTGTCAGGAGACTGAAATCTACTGGAAGGACAGAACGGGATTCTACCAAGAAGGTACTCTGTGCACAGGGATTCTGGAGATTCTTTGATTATGTAGTCCGGTATATTTCTGCTCTTCCTGATTTTGATCCTCCACATGATGTCACTCAAAAGGTGAGAAAAAGAACCCTTTTGGCGTGAGTATTATAAAAGACGTTTGGGCATGTAGAACTTGACAATTAGAATTTGGATAACCTTTTGATTATTAAGAATAAGAATTAAGTATAAGTGGGTCGCTCCCAGTCCTTTGGTTCTTTGGGTCTTTAATTTGGTTATCGCAATTACCAAAGCCGAGGGGTTGGTTTCTTGGTTTCTGATTTGGTCATTGCAATTACCAAAACAGAGGGTCTCGCATATTTGCGAGTTTATTGGTAGAGATAAACCCTTGAAGTTTGAAGCTAGATTAGTGAGCTATAAGATGCCTGATCTTAGCAAATTTGGAAATGTAGCTTTTGGTTTGTATGGGTTTGGATATGCGAATTGCAATTTGCGTAGGCAGGTAATGAGGAGATATTTCTCCATTTGGTTTTGATTATAGTACTTGCGTTTTCCGCAGTATTTTTGGCATGCCTGTTTGTAAGCTCACATGGAAAAATGTGTTGCTTTTTGTTTTGAAAGGTACCATAGTGTGGGAAATATCTAAATAGGTTAGATTTAAAAACGTATTTCTTCCTTGGTGATTTTGTATCCCCAGGGAATTAAAATATGACATAATCCAAAACAAGGATCCTTCGTTCTGCGCAGTTTCACGAATGAAGATATGCACAACGATTTTGTGTGGTGTTCTGCTAGGCAGAGCTAGTGAATTGAGCGCATTCACTACTTCTTGGACATGCATCTGTCTGTGGGGCTGTTCATGCAGCCTTTTGGAACACTATTGAAAAGCGTTGCTTGTAAATATGACCTACAACAGTATTTGCAAATGGTTTGTTTCAAGTATAGTCTGTGAGCTGTTCTTTCTTTCTGTCATGCGTATTGATTTGTAAGTCAACTGTGTGTTTAAATGTCTGTGGGTTTTTTTTATCATTAGTGCAACTTCTGTAAGTAAATTGCGACGGCGGTATTTATGAAAAATGTCTAAAGCGCGCTGTATTGTCTGTTTAACCCTTTTCTGTTTATGTCTGAAATGAGCTCAATATGTGTTTGTGGGTCTTCTGATGTTTTCAGTCTGTTAAGTAAATTGTTGGTTAATTAATATCAAGTACAAACTTAAAACAAAAATCCAGAAATGAACAATGTGATGTTCTACAATAGCTATGTGTTGCTCTTTAATTTATAGAATGAGCAATTGTGCACATATACAAAACTGCCGTTAAATACTTAAAGGATAAAATTAGAAACACATTCGATAGATATAAATCAGGCCCCAAAAACGAAATTATCTGTTTTTGCAAAAAGTAAATAAATTTACAGCATTTTCCTTAGATGCATTATATTAGATGTTCACAGGCAAACTTTTCAGCTGCAGTATATTTGATAGAAATGTTCATTCAGCCAGCACCTTCCCAGTTGAACACGGGTGAAATTTGGCAGAACCGTCTTTTTAAATGAAAGTGGCGCAAAAATGTGACGCGTTTCAAATTGGGCTTATGCACTTAGGCTTGTGAGTTAAATGTGTCCAAAATGATAGGCAAGGGATGCAGCTTGTTTTTTATACATGGAATTATCACAAAAACGAATCATTGGGATTTTTAAAAAGAAAATTATTAATCATGGGAAAAATTATTTTAAAAAAAATAAGTGCTTTTCAAAATCGTTTTTTGATATTTATAAAGCTTAATACTCATACTATGACCTCCTAGCATTAAAATTTGATTTAAGTTGTGTTGCATCACTAAAATGACAAGCATTCGCGCGTACAATTTTCCCTTGGCGCAGGCGCAAACAAGCTCATTTTTATAAAGTATAAGTTATTATTTCCAATGCCTGACTCATGGGTTATGTAATAGACATTCTGGTAATGCATATTACGCAAGGAAATTGTAGGATATTCATTTTTTAATGCTTAAAATATAAAAGTCGAATTTGGGTAAAAAGACTGTTTCAATTGCATTTTCTTTCATTCAGAGTACTGTTTAAAGTGTCTCAGGCTTCAGTAAATGCATACGTTTAGGTTTTGATATATATATTTACAGGTTGTGCCTTATGATTCAATGAGTCAATGTGCCAGTACAAAGGCTTGTTTTAATATCAGGGCTGAAGGTTCTAACTTTAGCTGTGTCTGTCACGATACTACTGAACACGCTATGAAAAACAAGACCTTTTTAAAAACTTGGAGAAATTAAATAAAATATGGTGTCGCAACCCGCAACTATTTGATGTTAATAAAAAACGGCCTTAATGAAGTTAGCACCCACACAGAGAAAGAGAAATGGAGAATTCTTTTTTGATGAAGGAAATAGAGGATGTTTGTGAGCAGGTACGTGATGAAGTCAGTAATGATAGAGGGGTGGAGAAATGTCGAATTACGGTTATAGGAACTAGGTAATACATAGGAAGGAGAAGAACAATTGGGAAAATAGAATGCCGTGGAGGGAAGAGAGATGATGAAGGGGAGTAATAAAGACATGAAGAGTAGCGTGAGGAAGGTTGTATTGACGAAGGGAATAAAGAGGAATGTGGCACCGGTTTGAGTAAGTAGGAGGGGAAAGATGAGATTGCAGGTTCTAGCAGTAGGGGTGAAAATATTGTAATTACCTGGCGGGAGGCACTGAGTTTCATATGCTAATATGAAAGCGACAAACAGAGCTTGAATAAAGGCAAGTGACTACATGATGAAGAAAATATCAAAACTCATTGCGAATACAATTCACAGTGCCAGTGGACTGGGGCAGAAAGCGGTCTCACTTGCTGGAGTTCAGTCTAACTTTAGCTGGGCCTACTAAGAAGGTTATTCATTTAAGGTTGATGAAATGTGTACCATTGCATAGGATTGCAACAAGCATTTATTCTAAAAACTGGTATGTGTGTCATTAAGTTTTGTGAATTATTCACAGTACATGTAGTTTAACAATCTGGGAATAGGGATAATTTTTTAGCGCCTAAAAAGGAGAAATTATTTTTCAACATAGAGCGAATTATTGCAAGTTAGGAGGAATTAGGAAGGCCTTCTGGCTTTGACGAATTCAGAGTGTCAGAAGCTGGGGGATGGGAGAGCTGCAGAGGCTGGCTCGGTCACGCTGCTGAGATGCTATCTTTCCCGTAAACAATGGAGTTGACATTTATGACCTTTTAAATTAGGGCCTTGCCTCTGTGGAATGCAGAATGACCTTGCTACACGGGCCTCTAAAGGTGGGGTTTCTGGTTTCTCCATAGCATCACTAAAACTAACGAACTTAATTCCACTGGGAAAATATAGCAAAGGGGTTTTCTTTGAAAGTCCAAACATCATGTTAAATGCTTTGCTGATACATTGGTGCTCTAAAAAAGAAAATAGAATGATGCCTGCTATAGTTGCTCTTCTTTAACAGAAAACGAAGTGTTGCATTAAGTCTTAGACAGACAAAAAGATTCTAAAGTTTTTTTAAGGCTACATGCCTAAATGTGAACGAATTGCTATCATGAATTGTTCTTGCTGGTCCTGTATGTTAGAAGAGAAACAGTAGAGTTATATTTGACAGCAGATTTCCATTGCCTGGTGATCTACTGTCAAAAAGGAGGGTAAGTATTTTAAACCTGACAAATTAAACAGGCCCAAATATTGGGTTTTGGGCTGCAGTTTTACAGTGCATAAAGTACATGACATGGTGTTTGTGTGTCACCGCTTATTACATATGCTATTGTTTTGTCTATGCTTTTTGTGCTTGATATACAGCAAGTATATCTGATGGCTTGATGTTTTGTGCGTTTTTATTATTTTTTGCATGTTTTCGTTGTTTTTGTTGCTGCTTTTTATACTATTACAAGTTTACCTGCGTTGTGAAGGGGATGGTCATGACGATGCCAATCGCTACGCAACAGTTGGTTGAACTTGTTCTGGTTACTAAATTCCACAGCTAATGATATTTTCATGCTGTGAGCATGAGAGACAACACTTCACCAGTGCATGTCTAAATTGGCTATAATGGTATTACAGAAAACTAAAAGAGATCTACAGGATCAAAGTGTGTCACCTGTCACCTGTCACCTGTCACCTGATACTGCCCTTCCCTTAAAGGAACAGGCATCCCTACATTTATGTATCCTTGATTGGACCTAAGGATGAAATTATAGATCTGTGACTCAAGGTGGCCTAATTTCTATATTACATGAGGTAATGGTGTCCTGTCTCCTAAGTAGCATATGGCCTTTGCTTCTTAAAAGGAAACTAGGTTTTCATTTTTCCCTGCAGAAGGAACTGGAACATTAGCTAAGATTACCGTATATGGTGTAGTCGCCAGCGGTAGAGTTAAAACGTATGTGACTTTGGCCTTTTGTGTATCACCCGTACTCTTGGTGATGTCACATGCCTGACTACCACCCAAGTGAATTCTTGTCCTTCCTATAGATTTTTATTTTTTATTGCTTTTGTTTCTTCCCTGCCCAATGTCGCATTATGCTTAGAGATTGGGGATTCTAGTTGTGTCCTAGTTCCAATTCCCTTTTCCGTATTCCTTTCACCAGCCAACCCATTTATTATTGTAGGTGTATTGTTCAGGTGCATACTTCCAGACTGCAGTGATGCACCAGGAACCCCCATATTATGTACAATTCCCTTTTGCATGACCAGACTGGTTTCCAAGAATTTTCCTTAGGCCTGCTTCAATGTTTTCCAGCCTGACTGTTAGGATAGCGATAGACTGGCTAACTGACTCAATATTATAGTAAGACAAGTTTTCCATACCAATAGGAGATATCTTGCGTTTACCATTTTGAACACGACAAATTTTCAATGTCTATTTTTTAATGTGGTTTTTACCCTTTTTGTTCCTGCTGCTTTAATTTTTGGTGGGATCAGAAGTTTCTAATCATGCAAATATCAGGACCCTCTAGTTCTTGTCTTTTGTTTTCGTATCTGACTATTAGCCTGTGTATTGCCTAGTGCACCTGATGTGAAAGGTTTCTACATGCCTATGATAATCTGTATCATGTGATTTCTCTATTGAAATGTCCTAGATAAGGAATTTAGAAACACTTATATGTAATCATTCAGGAAAAAAAATGTGTTTGCCCTATTAGACAATGCCACCATATGTGAAGACATCCATTTTAGATAGAATTCTCGTGTAGTTATCTACCCTTAGATGATGGAGGCTCTCACACGGAAACCCAATTGAAAAGCTTAGAGGCACTGTTTTGCCTACTGCCTTTTTATTTGTATTGCTTCCTGAGAAAGACAGTGTATTCTGGACCAAAATTGTCCCATGGCGTGTGGCCACTCCTTTTGAAGGACCGCAGGCCACCTGTTTACAGTCCCCTTGTTATACAACAAACTGTTTAAAGCATCACACTTGCTTCATCAGAAGGCGTTCAACATCAAAAAAGAAGGAGGAGCTGGTTTTGCCACAGAACCAGAATTCCAGTGCAAAAGAGCGCCTGTCATGTGCTGGTAACCTCTGACAGTGTGCAGTCCCTTGAGCCCCTTGGCCTGAGTTTTTGGCCACACACCCCCCTCTTTACCCTTTGCTCCAATAGAAGTGCAGTGCACCGGCGGATCCAAGACTGACAGAAGGCACTACATTCCAGTGCCCATAGAAGTGCAGCCTGAGCGTCCTCTGACACTGAATGACGAGTGTTGGAGTCTGAGAATGGTCCCGAATCTGCAAGAGATGACCTGTGCCCTTGATCAATGGAGAACACACTACCTGTAGTGCCTGCCGCAAAGGAAAAATACTGGCGCACTGCCTTGAGACATTGAGACTTTTTTTCTCGAGTGAGCTGTGAGTGTTTGCCAGGAGGGCACTCCAACTGAGCAGTACTTTCTTTTCTCATGAAAGGCTTGAATGAAAAGGCCCATGCAAAAGAAAACAACAGAAGAAGATTTGATGGACAATAGAAGCCTGCCAGAGAGGCTTTTTGAACGGACTCTGGGCATAGGTGGTTTCACGAGAGGTTTCCGTGTGATTGTATAGACTAGGTGTTAGAAGACTGTTTGTTTTGCTGGCATTGTCTAGTATAAGCAGAATAAAATCCCTTTTCTGTGGAAGAATACCCCCTTTTTCACCTCAGAGCATTGATGAGGGTCACCACTGCTTCACCTGAACATAAAAATTATTTCATTTGTAATAGTGGTCGCTACTTTCTCCCGTTGTCTATATATTCTTAATAACGTGTTTTCTAGTGTTTTTTAAACATGACGTTGTCATTTATGGGTGGGATTGATTTTCTCTACTCCATTGACTTCTGCACCCTCTGCCCAACCTATGTCTTTTCCCACTACTGTTTCTTTGCACTCTTTTCACCCTTTTCCTGAACATGAGCAGGTTAAAAGATCAGAATTCGTAAGCAATTCTTCTATACAGCTTCTGCATCGACACTAGTTAGTAGTAAACATCACTAATTGTTGGGGGTGTGATCTTATGCTACCTAGATAGAGGTATTCCTTATTTTGTCCTGCCATATGTGGCCTTTGTGCTACTACATGTGTCCCGTGAGAGTCGCTAAGTGATAGGATGATGCTACAGCAACATCTCCATGACTTCATGTCTGTAGACCTGGACTAAGATCAGTATGAGTATAGTGACTGCCTATGTAAGGGCAAAAGGAGGGTCTGTCGTACTTTGATATTTGGGACCGCGTAGGAGACAGGGCCCTACCCCTGTTTATTCATGTATTAGCAAACCGCGATTGGTCAATGCGGTATTTACAAGCGTTTTGCATAACGTCCCATTGCCAAATGCACTATGTATACGTTATTATACATTGACTCCGTGGGTTCCATCTTGGAGCGGTGGCCATCTTAATAGTTGCCCTCACATAGACAAACACATTATAAGCAAGTACGGGCCTTTAGAATACATGTACTTTCTGCTTGACTTCTCCATGACCTGGGCAGCTGGTCTCCGCTGCCCCAGGTCAGTCCGGTCTCACGAGCTCCCCATCCTCCGGCCACCTGTGATTAGCATCAGGGCATGACACACCATAAAACCTTTTTCATCCCACACAAGCCTCCGGCTAATCTCTTTCACACCTGACTGTTCCTGCTTTAAGGCCTGTTTTTCTAAACAGGAGATGCCCGTGTTCAACTAGGGCCTGTTGATATCTGGTGGGTAAATAATTGCGGGCTGGCTTAACTGGAATGTGGGATGGTCATCATGACTCTGCTCTTTCGTTTGTAATATATACTTTTGAATGACCATACCATAAACTGAAGAATGTGTGCCTGAAGCACAAGAATCTGTATATAAGGGAAGACTGTTTTTTGTTCTGGAGACTGCCTCATTCAGTTGCTAAGGCTTCTGTGCGACGTAGTCTCACTCATTTGAGTTTAATAAAGATGTCTTTTCATATTTCAGCTTCTGTTGCCAAGTTCTTTGTGATATTATCAAGATATGCAGAATTTTATAATACCACATCAGGAAGTACACGAAGTCATAGGGTGCTACCCCTAGCACCTCTGGGGTCTCAAAAATTGGAGTACTTCAATAGTGAAATACACACAAATAAATCAGTATTCTCACCAAAACGCAGATTAATTATCTGCCTATACCTTTCATTGGTCCTTATATATAAGCGGGTACCTAAAGGTACAATACAAATTGTAACCCACATTATTCTTAAGAACCAGTTTGGGTCAACATATAAAAATATATAAATAATAAAAAAAAAAAACGCTAAAGGAAAAAGAGAGAGAAGATGATATTGATCCAATATATTAATTCCTTATAGCGTCATCACTATTGTAATGGTCACCTGTAGTCTCCCAATAGGAAAAAACCATAAAACTATGCAGAACTAGAATGGCAGGTGTTCTTATCTCATCCAACATTCGCTAGGTTTCAAACAACAAAGCGACCACGGATGTACTTAAAGCAAAAATTCTATTTACTTCAACATAGAAAAACACTAAACCAACTATCTGATTCTTTAAATTGCAGTGTTTTACGGGGTCAAGATATAATTCACCCCCAAAAAAAGGAAACCGCATAGTCCTGTATACGCCTTCCATCCACCAAACCCGAGCTGGCACTCCCTTTTTAGCCTCAATAAAGATCGCTATCTAAATATAAATTACCAGTGCCCATTATGTCATTGTGTATAAACTCACTCAATATCACCGCACGTCTCTCCCAAATTCGAGGAAGAGCATATGTTGCATACCTCCATTTATAGCGGTTGTCAGCTTAATTGGACCGCGTTAGGCAACACTTGAGTAAATCAAACTACTTCCGGTTCGCGGGACTCAATCTCGGAAAAGGTCTAAAAATCACGAGTATTTGCCCTCTTTACAATATATATCTTGTGTGATTCAATGTGTAATGCCACAATTACGTTCTACTACATCTTCTGCCACAGAAATGAAAAAATTACATAAAATCACAAACGTGACACCAGTTGGTCACAACGTGATGCATTGTGGGATATGTAGTATATCATCTTTCCCACATGTAAATGACATTAAAAATAGGTGAACATCTAATAATAAGCATGTCCTTTCAGATCAAAAACAGCATGTAACACGAAAAAGCATGTCGAGAAAACAAAACAAAACAAACCACTCATCAGAAAAAAACATAAATTATGATTGTTCTACAGTGTATTCCATGGTATGTCTTCATTTAAACCACGGATATGGCTCTTCATACGGAACACCCATCTCTGTTCCCTGTACAGAAGAACTCTGTCCAACGGTCCCATATTGATGTTATATTTAGGTTTGTCAATGATGACCCATGTAAAATCATCTTCAGTATGTAGCTTCTCTACGAAGTGTCTTGTCATGCGAGTATTAGTTTTCTTACACCGAAAGGCACTTCGGTGCTCCACCATCCTGTGTTTAACCTTTCTGGTAGTCATACCAATGTATACCAACGAGCATGGACACGTGATCATATAATTAACCCCGCTCGTGTTACAATTGGTATGTGTATTTAGTGTCCATGGTGTGTGGAGACCCAAATACAACTGCGTAACTTTTTTAGTAAACGGGCATACAGTGCATGAACCACATGGGAAGTGCCCTACCACGGGTGTGACACCCCATAATGTTGATAGTCTCGTCTCCTGTCTGCCAATTTTAGGTCTCGTATGTACCAGCAAATCTCGCAGATTGCTACTTCGTTTAAATACAAACAAAGGTCTTTCCAACGACAATGTCCCTGTATTTAAAATGTGCCAAGCTTTATTGACAGCCTTCTTGATATTGTCTGATAAATTACTGAAGGTAGTCACACAGACCATCCTTTTATTCTCAGGTCTTACATAGGACTCTAAGAGGGCCTCCTGATGATTATTACGTGCTCTCTTTTCAGCCCCATGTACCAATTTACTCGGATAATTCCTGGACAATAGTTCTTCACTTAAGTTCTTTGCACGTATTTTATACCTTGACACTTCACTACAATTTCTCCGTAGTCTAAGAAACTGACCTATTGGGAGGTTATTCAGTAGTGCTCGTGGATGAAAACTATGGTAACTCAACAAAGAATTGCGTGCCATAGGCTTCTGGTATAATTCTGTTTGAATCCTCCCATTTTTAGGGTACAGTCGTAAATCTAGGTATGATATAGTGATATTGCTAGATTCACCAGTGAATTTTAAGTTCAGATCTTGTCTATTCAACCAGTGGGAAAATAAATCTAGAGATTCCTGGTCACCTTCCCAGATGACCAGGATATCATCTATATATCGTCTCCACAATTTCAGGCCAAAACCATGCATGTAAAGATTGGACATACTAGGAGCACACGTACTGCCCATAGAAGTGCCAGTCGTTTGCCAGTAGAGCTCTCCTTCATAAGTGATTTTTTTTTCTTTAAGTGCCAAGTTAGCACACTGCATCACAAAGGAATTAGGAGTCTGATCATCGCGAGGATGGCTCTCTAACAGATCTTCAATTATTTCAAGAGTGTCATCCTGCGGAATGTTAGTATATAACGACTCCACGTAACCATCAAAGCTATGGAAGGATCAAACGGTACTGTGTCAAGAAGAGAAAGGGCGTGTTTGGTGTCCTGTAAGTAGGACGGCATCTCCGCTACTATAGGACGGAGGAAATGATCCACAAATGTGGATAATGGCTCAAGGATTGAACCAATACCAGACACTATCGGTCTCCCTGGTGGCGGTCTTTGGGCTTTATGTATTTTAGGGAGGATATAAAATGCCGGAATCTTAGGATGTTTCTGAATCAAAAAATCGGCTTAATTTTTTGTAATCCAATTACGCTGTCTTCCTTCTTCTACCATAGCTCCAATCTGTATTTGTAATCTTGAAGTTGGATCCTGTCCAATACGAGTATAGAATTGGATGCCACTCAATTGTCGCAAACATTCATTACGATAATCAGCAGTATCCATAATGACGGTAGCCCCGCCCTTATCTGCTGGTTTAATCGTAATGTTTACATCATTCCCCAGTTCCTGACTACATCTCCGTTCTGCATTAGAAATATTACAAAATGTATCCTTAGGAAAATGCAAACTAAATTCATACTCTTTAAGGACTGCTTTCTCAAAAGTATTAACTTCTGTGGGTACTTGTTGTAGCAAAGGCAAAAAAGTAGATTTATTCCTCAAGCCCGTATTGTATGCCACACTCGTCTCATCTCTTTCTTTATTAGAAAAGAAAAAATGTAGTCTCACTTTCTGAAAAAAATCAGCTAACTCTTTGTGGATCATAAAGTCATCTCCTAACTTGGTCGGAACAAAACCAAGTCCCTTCGATAAAACATTGTATTCAAGATCCCTAAGAGTTTTTGAGCTGATATTGACTACTAGGCAGTCTGGTCATTTGTGGACGCTGTCATGCTCTGGGTCACTCTCTGTTCTATAGAAGGATCCCAGCTCATTTGTTGTTGTACACCCATCACACAACCTCTGTTGTTGCCTCTTCGACGTCCTCTTCTTCCTCTGGCCTGACCAAAAAAAGGAGGATAATTTGGACCTCCGAACGGAGGACCAGTATGAAAGGGAGGTGGTGGGTATGGCCAAGGTTGTGGTGGCCACCATGGAGTCTGTTGAGGGTATGTATGTGTATTGCCTCTTCCTCGTCTCACAAAATTAGTGGATGCATATTCCGGATCTGAATCATTTGAATCACGCCATTCCTCGGAATTGGAGGTCCATTCATCTGTGTCAGGCTTGCCGGGTCCGAATCCTCAGGGCTGTGCCGATGCTCTATGGGGGCCCACCTCTGAATCGACCCAAGTCTGGCTATGTATATACACAGACTTTTGGGGCAATTGAGCGGGGGAAGGAAAGGGTGGGGACTGCGGGGAGGGAGACCTGTGGGCGAGAGACAAGAAACACAATAAGCACTTCTATTTCCCCTTTCCCCCTTACTCTGTTCTTCACCCCCTCTCAATCCACCCTTTCTTACCTGTAAAGAAATAAGAGTGATGTAACACTTTAAAGAGGAGATGCGGGGGCTGCTGCCTTGCGTATCTGGCTCTCTGAAGCTTTGGCGTACGTCTCTTGGGACTACAAAAGAGAAGCACACACGTACACCAGAAAGGAAAGCAACAAAGGTATTGTATAATGCTACCACTGCAGCGCTAAGATAATGCAGGCCTGAATAGTTCTGAGATGGAGAAAGAGCTGGAACTCGTTAGGTATCTTTCTCGCTTCCTTTTCCGAGAGAGAACTCTTGTTATACTGATTTGGACAATGTCATGAAACAAATGAAAGTAGTATACGCTGATTAGGAGACTGAGGAATAGGGTTACACTCATTCATACATTCAAGGTTCCTTTATCAGGCACGAAAGAACATTGAATAAACTGGTTGAGAAAATGTCATGGAACAAACGTACACGATGTGCGCAACTTGGGGATGCCCAGAGGGTTATCGTCACACTCATTCATCCATTCAAAGTTGCAATACATACAATTCGCGGGCGCGTATTCACCCCGCATGAAACCGGGACAGGTTTCTCCAACGGGGTCAATCTAGCAGCCCAAGCGCCACTATGTGCGCGGTCGCTCCCCTGCACGGTGAATCTCTCACCTCCAACAGGGGAGTCACAGAAGTCGGTCTAGAAGTGTGTCAACGACACTCTAAGTATGCGGTCGTAGGGTGTGTCCTTTGACACTCTTACCGCCAAATGGTAAATACAAGGCAAAGCGTCCAGCTTCCTCGCGGGTGATGTCGAATAATCGGCACCGCGTCCCGGACTGCAGGGCTTTTATTTCCTGCTTCCGGTCCGCCGTCTTCCGCTGCGCAACGTGCTCGCGTTGCCTCTCGGGAAGTGTAGTTTTGTCGTCGTTTGCGTCTCGTATCTCGGCCGTTGCAGCGAGCGAGATTACGGGACGGCAGGTTCATGACAATCTGTATCCTTACGCCATCCTTTTGGCCCTCTTTTGCCTTTTTTCTTATTCAGAGTAGTTTGATAGTCATCAGATATGTAAGGATCAACTTTCTCCAATGTAAATCTATCTAAGTCCTTCTTCAGTTTGTTGACTTTAAACTTCACCAAATCATCTTTTATCTCATTAAGATTTTTAGTAATCTCTTCCAATGTCGTCTTATACACAGTAACCTGTATGCCTGTTTTTAATTGGCTTTCCAATGCTTGTATCTCAATTGATAGATCGGCCGTTTCTTTAGCTGTATTAATAATTAAGACTAGCCAATCTCTAGTACAACGCCATGCAATCTTAGACCAATTTGTCACAAAGATTTTGTTATCCAGGAAGAGTCTTGGGACATTTGTCACTATCAAGCCTGGGGGTGCTATATTCCCTCTCAAGTATTCTGTTAGTATGGCAGCGTGAAAATAGTTCTAACATGCTATTTCTTCACATTACTGAGTTTGGTCCATTCTTCTGTGTTGGACAATGTCTGAGACATAAGGCCACTAACACATGATAGGACTCAGCATAGGTCTTAGACATTTTTTCCTGTGCTCAACCCTTGGTAACGTGGCTGCGAGCAGACAGGCTTAACTTCAAAGACAGGTATGTAAAGCATTTAAAAACACCATTTCAGTAAATAATTAAGACACAACACATAATAAAAATCCAACACCAATTTATAAAAATAGGAAATATTTTTATTTTTAAAATGACACCAAAACAACAAAAATCCAATGTATGTAACCGGAGATATGAATTTTCAAAGATTTAATAAAATATAGCACTTAGAAGATTATAGCACCATATTGTGATACCTGCTCGCGATAGACCAGACCAAAGTCAAAGTTTCAGGCTGGGCGCGATGGAGCCCTGAGCTGCTACAGCTCCCGGCAGGTCCCGGTCTCAGTTTCTACCTTCCCACTTAGAAACTTTTTTGGAGCTTTTCTTCCCGAGGGTCCTCAAAGCTCCCAGCCAGTCCGGATCCGGTGAGGGTTCGCCGGCTTGACTTCTGATGAGGTCCCGGTCAACTTCCCTAGACCGGACGTAGAAAATATTTAAAGTTTGCTTCTGCGGGACAACCCAGGAATCCAGGCCGACACGCGATGGAAGGCAGGCGGCTTGGCTCTCGCCGTTGCTCCCGGTCACCTTTTCTACGAGCGGACTTAGAAACTTT
Organism: Triturus cristatus; assembly: GCF_964204655.1. Taxonomy (NCBI): domain Eukaryota; kingdom Metazoa; phylum Chordata; class Amphibia; order Caudata; family Salamandridae; genus Triturus; species Triturus cristatus. The sequence continues at coordinate 943,531,061 of NC_140579.1, forward strand.
TCTGGAGCTTTTTCTCGTGGGGTCTCTTGATGCTCCTCATGTAGCCGGATCCGGTGAGGGTTCGCCAGCTTCAGATTTTCTCTAGTCCCGGTCAATTTCTGGAAGTTGATGCAATGGAGCTTTTAGCGGGACAAACCTGGATGGCTTGGCCGGCTCGCTGTTGAAGGCAGGCGGCCTGGCTGACCAGGTTGAGTCGGTCCCTCTATGGAGCTTTTTTTCAAAGTTGCTCCAAAGTTCTCCAAAGTTCTTGAACTTCTTCCTGAAGTTCCTCAAGGGGTCCCAAAGTGTCTCAAACTTACTCCAAGGGTTTGAAAGCTCCAAGATGGTCCTTGAAAGTTCAGGACGTCAGTTCCCACAATCCACTGGTACAAAACCCTTACAAATCCACTGAAGGGTCTCCAATGTGTAGTTTTAGTTGGTGATGTTCCAGTTCAGCTCTTTTAACCTGTAGCTTTCAGGAAGTTCACTCATTAGTTCTTTTTCAGCAAAATAATCCAAAGGGCTGTAGTTTCAGATGGTGCAGTTTTCAGAGGTCAGGCCTTAGAAATCTTTGCACAGCAAAACTTCTCAACAGGGCCCTTTTTGCTTCAGTAAGTTTCAAGCAGTAGATCTGGAGGGCTCTGCCCCTCTCAGATACTTATTCCAAGTTCTCCGGGTCATGCAGGAGATCACTTCTGACCAATGGGAGCAGGGTCACTCCTCAAAGTTATGACCACATCCTGTAAAGCGTGGCATTATTTTGTCCCAGAGTGCATCAAATCTTCCAAATCCATAATGGCTGATTTTTCAGCAAGGAAGTAAGAGCTGGCTAAACACACCCCCTAGGATGGCTTATTTCCATAGACTCTCCCCCTATCATCTGCACATACCTTCCCTAATCCTGGGTCTGGTGGGGGTCAAAAGTGTAAAGTGGAAACTGACACTGTGGCCATCCCTTTGCCTTCGAAGCCCATGGTTTACAACTCCTCCCCCTGGCCTGGCATTCCCATGGAACAGCACACTGCACTCCCAGCAGAGCTGGTTAACCCCAGGGGCTTTTTAACACCTCTTCAAGGCAGCCTGGCTAATCCACTTAACTCTGACCAATCAGGGCAGACTACCGGAAGGCTGAATTTGGACTTACAAACAGGAAAGTCTTAACTTCTTGTATGTACACTTTAGGATAAATTCGACAATATGATATTGTTGGATTTATTAATACCATTCTGGGAAGTCTTTGAATGGCATGGCTAGTCCTCTCCTATCAATAGTTATTAATCAATAACTTCCTACCATGTTAACCTATGTAACAAGGGATTTGCAATGGGAAAATGACTTGGGCCATTTTTCCAGCACCAGGACTTACAAAAACATATTTTATAAGTACTTGCCTTATGTCTACAGGAACCCCACCCCATGTGTAACAAGGGGAGACTTTAGGGGTTCTGAATCTGTAGAAAGATTGCAGATTTTCCCTTTACAGTGCTCCTAGCATCAAAGTCGAATTTGAGTAGCACTGTACCACAATGTGGGGAGTGAAATGTGAAATTTCACTTTACCCAGGCATATAAAAACTCATTTTATAAGGGTGTAACTTATACGTACCTGACCCCCGAACCCCTGGGATACCTAGGGGAGAACCTGGGGGTCCCTAATATGCCACAACATTGTAGGTTATCCATTTTTAAGTGCCCCAAACACCATAGTCGAGTTTGGGCACAATTTACTTTTTAAAAGCAGTCCTGGCACCCAGTGCTGCTTTTAAGCTGACCTCAGGCTTCAGCAGTGCACACATGCAAGTGCAAAAAGGGCTGCTGGCCTTTAAAAGGTCATGCCAATCACAGGGGTACCCCACCATACCATTGTGTACCCTAGTGTATGTAGGTGTTTTAACTGTATTCTAATGTGTTTCTTTCAGCATAACACTGGCCCTGGGCCTGGTTAGGCAGAGCCCAGAGTCAGTCACCGCCAGCATCAGTCAGCAAAAAGTTGGGGGTGCCCAGGCCACAGGATGACCTTGCAACACTAATTCATCGGCCCCTTCCCGCCAGGTGCTGCCCCTGCTCCCTCGCTCTTCGCCAGCAGCAATGAGGGCTGCAGTCCGGCTCTTGCCTCCCCCGCCGGGGCTGGAGAGCAGTGGATGAGCACCCGCGCACCTAAGCATCCATCGCTGGTCAGTACCGGTACCCCTCAGCCCAGTACACACACACTACAGTACGGGGCCTCTCAGCTCCTGCACTGAGTAAAGAAGACTTTTCTTACTCTTGGTCCGGACAGCCCAGTCTGCTCTTAGGGGCCTATCCGTGTTCACAGATTCTCTTCCCTCGGGTCAGCTGAATGTAGAAAAAAACACGAAAATGGCATATGTTGCCGAGCGTGCGCAGTGCTACTTTACTATATCATAATCTTGGGTGTGAATGAGCGTGCACTGTACTGCACAGCGTGCCCTTCCTCTTTTATGTGCTTAGAATCACACTGTGCGTCTGAGACGAGTGGTCGTCCGGCATCAACGCACTTTAATTTAGCTTATCGTAGGTGTGCATTATCATTTGTGGGCTTTCCTGAGTTTCGGGAGCATCCCTCCTCGTCTCCACCTGTGCCTATTTCATTCCAAGATGGAAGACTTCGGTGTTTGAGGTTTCCGGACGTGATTTTCCAGATGTGGTTTCTCGCAAATGTAAATATAGAGCCCCTTCTACCAGAAGTTAGAAAAGGACAGATTGTCAGGCAGGTGTAATGTACTACACAATATTCTATCGTAAAGTAAATAACAACTCACTCTGAGAGGTCACCAGTGAGCAGGGAAAGAGTGTATGTGCTAGGAGCCATCATGTTCCGCCAACAGAATCCATACCAGCCCTTCTAGAACCTCTCTGAATTAAGTATACGTATAGCGCATAAGTGTGTTCCCATGTCAGTACGTGTAATGATACAATACGCATAGCTGTGACAAATCTTTAACGTTGGTATGTGACAATTCAACATTTCGGGGCCAAGACCATGCAATGTAGACAGCCACCCCGCCTTTTTTATTTTAATTAGCTGAAACTTGACCATACTTGATAGCTCGTCTCGGAACCATCAGAATCCACAAAAAGACTGGCACTGTTGAAACCTTTGCGCGGTGATCCTTGCAGCCACGAACCCCCTGTGAAAGGTGCGAGCAGCGCCTCGAGTATCACAGAAAACACATAAGCACAGACATTACCAGCTGCAGTCAACGCCATCCCAACTTTCCACGCTATTCACATATACCGTTCTCGAGTACCTTCGTGGTCATCAAAGTCTCTGATGTTCGAATCACCTCACAAACAGCCTTTGTTGACAGTGACACTCGGATGTAACAGAGCTGTGCTGCTGCTATCTGTGCGCAGCTCCTAAAATCTTTTTACATTGTGGCAGAATATGTCACTTCAGGCAAACCGTGTTCAGCTAAGCAAAGCGGCCCTTCTTTTAAAGGCAGTATTATTCATTTAACTAAATAAAAACTCCTCATACACCCTTGGATGCGTTCTTACTCACAGACTAACGCCTACATTATTTCACGCTTCACAACTTTATTTGCAAACAACATAACTAAAAAAATTACCATTTACAACGCCAGTACCTCCAACTTTCGGAAATGCAAGACTGACTGCATTGTAAATGTTTTTTTTTTTTCTTCTGGCATTGCACCATCTGGCAGGATTGGGTGTCGCCTCCTCATGTTTGCCCTCATTGCCCCCACCCTTTTGTCCCACGCAGGATGAAGCGGTCGCCATGGGGTCCTGTTTGCAGCGGAACAGATTCCAGTTGCTCATTCTGCAGCTGAGTTTCATGGATACGAATTCCCACGTTTTGTTGTGACTGGTAAGATTTATTGTTTAACTTCAATTTGCATCCTCTTTTTAGCCACGGCAGGAATGCGCACACGCCTGCACCCCCCCTCCATAAACAGAAACCAAGCCTGCCCTTGGCAACAGGTCTGGAATCACCCTCGTCTCTCGCCCTAGAGACCGGGAGAAGTCACAAAGATGTTCTGTACAGTCACTTAAATATTAAATAGTTGTATCGCATTGTTTTAAAGAAGAGGCTACACTTCAAATTAAAAAAAAAAGAATTTTGCTGTCTGAAATTCAAAAAATAAACATGCGTCACAAATGAACGTTTTGCAATGGAACTGCTGTCTTCCAACCCCCTTATCTCCACCAGGAACTATTTCACAGCGCCTACAATTGCTCTCTTCCAATATTTCCGGTCATACAGGAACGGTAAACAGACCTAATATAGAATTCAAAAATTCGACAGGACAGAATATCGAGTTTTTAATATAGAATGGACAGAATATCGAATTGCAAAAATATAGTGGTGAAGACTATCGAAAATCAGGTAAGAAATAAAATATCGATTTAAATAATATAGAAGTAAGTAATATCGACAGTCATAATATAGTTGTTAAAAATATCGAATTTTTTTATAGTGTTTTAAGTGGTAGTATATGTGTTAAAAGTATGTATAAATTTTGGAATGTATGTTTGAATATTTTTAAAGTAATGAATTTTATGTTATTTAATTTTTGTGTAATTTAATTCCGTGGCGGGTTGTGGGTTTATAGGGGATTAGGGTGGGAAGTAATTTAATTGTTATTAGGTAATTATTAATTGGTATTGAAAATTAATTGGTTGTTGATTATTAATTGGTAAATAATTAGTATTAATTGGTAATTAATTAGTATTAATTGTTTAATTGATAATTATGTTAATTGTATTAATTTATTATTTGTAGCGGGTTGTGGGTTTATAGGGGAATATGGTGGGAATTAATTTAATTGTAAATAATTAATTATTGAAATCATTTTTGTATATTGCTAATTAATTTATTCTTAATTATTAATTGGTATTAATTGTATATATTAAATTTTGGTATTGAAAATTAATTGGTTCTTAATTATTAATAGGTTATTAATAAAAACAACATTGGTATTTATAATAAATTAATTATTAAATATTGTGTGATTGGTAATTAATTTTAATATTTTTATTTGGTATTAATGATTTATTTATTTTTAATAAAATATTAAATTATTATTTTCCCTACTATTGCACTCACTGGAGTGGGAATAGTAATTTTTACTCCTACGCTATCCAACGCTTTCCCTACTATTGCACTCACTGGAGTGGGAATAATAATTTTTACCCCTACGGTATCCAATGCTTACCCTAGAGTTGCACTCACTGGAGTGGGAATAGTAAATTTTACCCTCCCACTATCCAACGCTTTCCCTACTGTTGCACTCTCTGGAGTGGGAATAGTAATTTTTACCCCTACGCTATCCAACGCTTTCCCTACTGTTGCACTCTTTTGAGTGGGAATAGTAATTTTTACCCCTACGCTATCCAATGCTTTCCCTACTGTTGAACTCACTGGAGTGGGAATAGTAAATTTTACCCTCCCGCTATCCAACGCTTTCCCTACTGTTGCACTGTCTGGAGTGTGAATATTAATTTTTACCCCTACGCTATCCAATGCTTTCCCTATTATTACACTGTCTGGAGTGGGAATACTAATTTTTACCCTCCCGCTATCCAAAGCTTTCCCTACTGTTGCACTCTCTGGAGTAGGAATAGTAATTTTTACCCTCCTGCTATCCAACGTTTTCCTTACTATTGCACTTACTGGAGTGGTAATGGTAAATTTTACCCGCCCGCTATCCTACGCAAAAAATATTGCATTTTTTCAATAAATATTACGTTAATATATATGTATTTTTTTTTTTTTACTTACATTAATTATTTACTAATTTTAAAGTAATTTAAGTATTTTTAAGTATGTTTCAGTTAATTATATGTTTTATTTCATTAATTTTACATTAATTTTAAGACATTTAAAAAAATTCGATATTGTGACTAACTATATTTTTTACAACGATATTTAGGATTCGATATTTTTGTACTTACCTGTTTGGAGATAGGACTTCGATATTTTGGCTTTCTTTATTTTTCCTTCGATATTTTGGCAATTCGATATTCTTCTCGATATTTCGTCAGTGATCCGGAAGAATATAGAAGTAGGAGCTACAGTCAATAAAGAGCCCAAGCAACTGTATAATATATATATATTCTAGCCTCAAACCACACTGACTAATTGCACTACATTCCTGCCTCAAACCTAGGCAACCACACACCTTCTCACTTCCCTCATACACACTGACACAACTAAACCTATGCCTGGAAAGGCTACTCTGAGCTAAGCCAGCTCAAAATCTCTAAACCTCAAAGGAACATAGCACTATTGGACTATACACAACATCATTCTCCATGGAGCAATCTCCTCTCTACGCTCACTTTGACAGCCACTCTTTACACACACCATTCTTTGCTCCAGCTCTTGGGTAACCAACAGACGTCTGTTATTTAGCGCCAATATGCCCCTTTGCGAGTGAAAGTGTGCTTTACAAATACATGTTATGTTATGTTACTATGATGAACTGCCCCCACCGAACAATAAAAACTATAACAAAAAAGCATTAGAACAGGCAGGGAAAAATTGACAGCATTACATAAACAGAAAAACTAGAACACATTTTTGGGGTTATATATAAGGTGACAAAAATGGTTATAACACTTTTTTTATTATAACTTATAACTTTTAAACATGCTGCACAACATTCACAATGCTCTACAACACATATTAAAAACGTTAACAAAGCCAATAGCTCTGTCTATACACTTATAAGGCCCCAAAGGCGAGACATATTGGCTATGCCAATGCTTGTTGTAATTACCGATGCGTAGCTTGGATGCTGGTTTGTACTGCTTTGGCTCCCTCAAGTGGCCAGGTAGTGCAACAAATGTGAAAAAATCAGTGATACTCGGTTTAAACCGGGTCAGCTGATTTGCAGTTGGTAGGGTAATGTCTGGCACAATCGGGTTTAACAGATTTCCGGACAGCCTAAGAATAAGTTTACCCTGCCCACTTTGCACACCTAAAATACTCTTAAAGAAGGGAAGCATCAGGCTGTTACGTAAGAAGTAGACACGTGTGATAGTCCCGGGTTGCATAATGCGCTTTATACTCCAGGCAAATCAGGCCAGCGCTTACTCTGAATATTTGTACACTGAATCAACTTTCTTAATTTTGCACATTGCACACTAATCTTACGATGAAATGTATATTTTGTATGATATTAAATGAAGTCTGTGTTTTTAGTTTCGGCTAGTCTCAAATATTGTGAACGCATAAATAATGTAAACTGTTCAGACTATCTCCATATAAGAATTTAAAGGCCCGGTGTGATGTATTTCATGTCTCCTTTTAATTAAGAAATTTGTTGTATTTCGTCTATTTTTGTTATGGTTTTAACTAACTAAACAATATAACTCCGTACATTTCATTGGTCTCTCATATATATTTTTATGCTATCTCATCACTTCCTCCCCCAGATCACCCTCTTTCTTGAAAGGAGGGACAATATATTGGATCCATTGGGAACTGAATATAGCTATTTAAAACATGGTTTGAGGATAAGAAATGGTTAGCGGTGGACCAAACATATGGACATTTGCTTGTCCATAAACCTATATCAACCTCAGGGATCTTGCTCCAGCGTGTGAGACACATATTGGGTATGCATTTACTTACAGTAACTTTCCGGGTGGACACAGTTATCCCTCATCGTGGTCTGATCACCCAGCACTCACATTTCGCAAAGCAGCTGCCTACTTCAGAGTCAGTAAAACATCACCAGTGTCTCACATTCTAAATTGTCTGTCCCCTGTCACCACAGTTAGTAGGTGTGTAATACCATGGTTCAGAAAGTACTTTAGTGAACTGTGTACATTAAGAAGGTCCTCATATCATACAAAAGGGCACGGAAGTAATGTTACTAAGCTGAAAGCAGACCTGATTTCATTCTTAAACTTTTATAAGATGACTTTAAAGAATGTAAAAATAATAATATTCTCTCCCCGCATCATGTGAGCCTACTATCTCCCAAACGGGAGTTCATCTAGATGATTGATTCCACCTCTCTGGGCTTTGACATAAAATTCACTCTCTCAACACCTCTGATGTCTTAGCTGAAATTTTTACTATCATTATTCAGACCTTATATACCAATCTAACAGTAAAAAGTTATCAGAATAGAATCTCAAAGGGCGCCAAGGATAAACATGGCATTTTGAACATTAGTTGGATCACAGAGCGTAAATGGTGCCAGGGATGTGACTTCATCTTCCACAGATCACTAGTGTCCAAACCATGACATTGGAGCAGATAAGACTAAATGCTCAGTCTCTCCAACCACTACACCCATGCTGTTTGCATGTCTTCAAATCTTTCCCCTTATGTCTTGCCATTGCAGCTCTCTTTTATAGAGACATGAAACTCAGCAACACAGTAGACAACACTTACTATTTTGCTGTTCGATTTGTGTTTTTTATTATAAAAAGGGAAATTATTGTATTGCACACACCATTAAATACTATGTACAAAATAACAAATATTTACAAAATGTCAGGTGGAAATGCGTATGGTAAAACCCTGTAAATAGCCTCTGGGAAAGAAAGGCCACACAGGTCAAGTAACCCCCAAAATGTACCCTGGTCTCCTACGCTGAAGGCAGCTCTACAGGTCTTACACCAATAATCTCTAACCCCTGAAAACACAATAGCCCCCTATGTGCTTAGCACAACATAAGGTATGCATTAATAATTAAAAGACAGACTTATTGGCTTTGTCAAGGAGGCCTAGGTGATAGAGGCATTCAAAACTTTCTAGAGCTCATCCTCAATAGTCTTTCACAGAGGTTGAAGATGTGGTGGGGACAGGGGTCTGTGGGTGCTCCTGAGTGGAGATAGTGGCTTGAGTGTGGCGAGTAGGTATCATTGGGTGAGCAGTTGTTCGGGTTTAGTGTTAGAGGGAGTGAGAAAGCTGATTCTGTCGGCGGTGGAGGGTTGGGGTTCGAAGTTTTCGTACATGGTTGAGATCTTGTTGTGGAAAATGTTTTCTAGGCTGTCATACAGTTCTTGGGAGGGGGTGATTTCGTTCCCGGTGGCTTTGGGTTTGGAGAACTCCTTCATGATGGTAAAGAGCTCCTTGCTGTGGTTTGTACTGGCTTTCTCTGCTGTCTGCTATGGCGTTCTTCTTTGTTTCTTTTAGGAGGCAGTGGTACTGGTTTGGTGTTGCCTTGAAGGTGGTGCAGTCTCCTGTTTCTTTACTGATGTGCCACTGCCTTTCTAGTTGCCTGCAGTTTCGTTTGGTGGATTTCAACTCCGCGGTGAACCAGCTGGCTCTTCTGGTAAGTCCTTTAGATTTGTCTGGTATGGCGCGGGTGATAGTGTCGACACATTCTGTGATCCTCTGGGAGAAGTTCTTCGCAGCCTGGTCAGGGTTGGATGTTTTGCTTGGGAGGTGGGAGTTGAGTGTGTTGTGCCACTGGTCTTCTAACAATTTTCTTTTAATTTCTGCGCCTGGAGCTGGGGGTCTTGGTGCCAGAGTTGGTAGGTTCAGAGATGGTGAAGTGGGCGCTGTATTGGCCAGTCCAGGTGAGCTATGAAAAGTGAGTGCATTTGACTCTGTCTCTAGATGTGAAGAGCATGATTCTCTTACTCTTTGTACAATAAAATCTCGTTGGGTGTTAATCACCCCTGAGCATTCCCATCTTAATCATTTCAGGCTTGCAAGTGAAGTAGCTCATGTACCAGGAGCGAGTGAGGATACCTGCAGGCCTCTCACTTGTTAAAAAACTCTGCCTCCGCAATTATATTGTCTGCAGTAAAGCAATAAGATCCCTATTATGAGGACATTATCTTCTGCATTTATCAGAATCCTCCCCAATCACCCAACGGCAGTGGCTAATCTACACTCACCTGTCAGTAGGACCTTCTCACTGATAAACTTGGATGTTCCGAAAACTTCAAGGAAGTGAGGCAACTCTATTAATATGATGGTCGAACTTTAATCCACTTTTGAATGCTTTAAACATTAAGGTGCCGATTCCGAACCGTTAAAAACTTACCCCGTACGAATCGTATCCGGATTTTTGTCCGTACGAATCGTATAAGTAGCTTACAAACTGCCAAGTACGATTCGTATGGGAAAAAGTCCATACGAATCGCATTGGGAAAATTTCCCCACATGTGCTCGGGTCGGAAAATGTGTCCGACACATCCCCGGACGATTTAACGTACGAATCGGAAAAATGAAGTCCGACCGCGCAAGTACGATCCGTCCCGTGCTTCCGATTTTACAACCGTATGGAAAAAACACCGTACGGACCGAACTCCTATAGCAACCATGGAGACATGTGCCCGCATACGCGCCGAACACCCCACCCCAGACCCCGTATGTAAGCGCCGAACACCCCCCCAGCCCTCGTATGTACGCGCCGAACACCCCCCCCCAGCCCCCGTATGTACGCGCCAAACGCCCCCCGGCCGCAGATGTACGCACCGAACCCCCACCAGTGTATGTACGGAGCGTACCCCCACCCGTGTATGTATGGAGCGTACCAACACCCAGCCAGTGTATGTATGGAGCGTACCCCCACCCGTGTATGTATGGAGCGTACCCACACCCGTGTATGTATGGAGCGTACCAACACCCCACCCGTGTATGTATGGAGCGTACCCCCACCTGTGTATGTACGGAGCGTACCCCCACCCGTGTATGTACGGAGCGTACCCCCACCCGTGTATGAATGGAGCATACCCACACCCCACCAGTGTATGTACGGAGCGTACCCCCACCCGTGTATGTATGGAGCGTACCCCCACCCGTGTATGTATGGAGCGTACCTGCTCCACACCCGTGTATGTATGGAGCGTACCCACACCCCACCAGTGTATGTACGGAGTGTACCCCCACCCGTGTATGTATGGAGCATACCAACACCCCACCAGTGTATGTACGGAGCGTACCCCCACCCGTGTATGTACGGAGCGTACCCCCACCCGTGTATGTATGGAGCGTACCCCCACCCGTGTATGTATGGAGCGTACCCACACCCGTGTATGTATGGAGCGTACCCACACCCGTGTATGTATGGAGCGTACCCACACCCGTGTATGTATGGAGCGTACCCACACCCCACCAGTGTATGTACAGAGCGTACCCCCACCCGTGTATGTATGGAGCGTACCCCCACCCGTGTATGTATGGAGCGTACCCACACCCCACCAGTGTATGTACGGAGCGTACCCCCACCCGTGTATGTACGGAGCGTACCCCCACCCGTGTATGTACGGAGCGTACCCTCACCCGTGTATGAATGGAGCATACCCACACCCCACCAGTGTATGTACGGAGCGTACCCCCACCCGTGTATGTATGGAGCGTACCCCCACCCCTGTATGTATGGAGCGTACCTGCTCCACACCCGTGTATGTATGGAGCGTACCCACACCCCACCAGTGTATGTACGGAGCGTACCCCCACCCGTGTATGTATGGAGCATACCAACACCCCACCAGTGTATGTACGGAGCGTACCCCCACCCTTGTATGTACGGAGCATACCCCCACCCGTGTATGTATGGAGCGTACCCACACCCGTGTATGTATGGAGCGTACCCACACCCCACCAGTGTATGTACAGAGCGTACCCCCACCCGTGTATGTATGGAGCGTACCAACACCCCACCCGTGTATGTATGGAGCGTACCAACACCCCACCCGTGTATGTACGGAGCGTACCCCCGCCCGTGTATGTACGGAGCATACCCCCGCCCGTGTATGTACGGAGCGTACCCCCACCCGTGTATGTATGGAGCGTACCCACACCCCACCAGTGTATGTACGGAGCGTACCCCCACCCGTGTATGTATGGAGCATACCAACACCCCACCAGTGTATGTACGGAGCGTACCCCCACCCTTGTATGTACGGAGCGTACCCCCACCCGTGTATATACGGAGCGTACCCCCACCCGTGTATGTATGGAGCGTACCCACACCCCACCAGTGTATGTACGGAGCGTACCCACACCCGTGTATGTATGGAGCGTACCAACACCCCACCAGTGTATGTACGGAGCGTACACCCAGCCCCCCCTGTATGTACGGTGCGAAACACCACCACCTATGGACGGTGCGGACCAAAACCCTGCCCATGTTTGTACACACCCTACCCCAGGCCCCTACACCAGCACCCTCACCCAACATCGCGCATGTACGAGTCGTACTAAGCCATAGCAAAGGTCAGCACTGTACAACAACATGGCCCATGTACGCACCGTACAGACGCCAAAAACACTTGTACTGAACCAGGACAAAGCAAAACAACACAAGGAGAGTCAATTCGATTCGCACAACACCACAAAACATGTCCAACAAGCCCAAATACATCCTATACACTGACCTGCAACTGCCAAACAGCTAAACAGAGGCCCAAAACACAACCACTCCTTATAACACACCCACCCAAAGTTCAAACACAGCCACACCCACAAATGGACCAATAAAAAAGCCCAGCACACACAAAGCATGATCCTTTGCAACAGATCCACTACTGCCAGACCACAGAGACAACGCACTGCACCATACTACATCCATCAATACACCTTACACTTGCACTCCTTCACACAACCACTGTCACAAACACCCCCTCATCACATTCACACACACACACACACACACCCCTTCACAACCACACTCACACACCCACAACCATCCACACCCCCACAACCATCCACACCCACACCCCACACCATGCCCACTAACAAGAATCCAAAGTTCACAAAGGAGGAGCTGGATATCCTTGTCGACGAAATCATCAGAGTCGAGCCACAGCTCTTTGGAACATTGGTCAGACAGACCAGCATAGCAGCAAAATCAGCCATGTGGCAGAGGATTGTCAATTCTGTGAATGCTGTTGGGGCCAACAGAAGGACCAGGCATGAGTGCCAAGGCAGGTGGTACGATCTGCGGAGGACGGTCCGCCGCAAAATGACGGACGATCACAACCAGGGGAACATCACTGGAGGAGGGCCGCCCCGCAGACGGGTACAATACCATCTCTGGGAGGAGAAGGTGATGGCCACGCTGCCGCCGGTTGGAGTACACGGACTAGAAGGAGTCCGAGACCCTGGTGAGTACACAAACAACTCACCTCACATGGGGGGAACGCCATACACAACCAAAATCCTAATCATGCACGCAACCCCCCCAAAGCCAGCACCGGACACAACCACACTCCAAAAACACACATGCCACTAGCGCCTCCATGCCCCATGCACCAAGCAAGGCCATGCCAAGTCACAGGCCACACAAAACACCAACACAAGACAGGATGTCCCCGATGCCGGGAGGGTGGGCCTCAAAACTAACATTGAGCAACTCAGAAGCACACAACAATGCCCTCAGCCCATATGGCCTAGGGCACCGCCATACAGTGTGTCCCCACACAGTACTGTGTTGCCTGCAAATGGTGGCCGCGTAGCAGGATGACATGGGTATGAAGGCACAATTTGCACATAACAGCAGCTAATGAAGACGCATCACTCTGAAAGAGTGGCAGCACACACCGCCACAGCAGCAGCGCAGACTCAGACACTCCGCCCAATGGGTGCCCGGAGATTAGAAACAAACCCACATGAACAAGCCAATGGCCTTTGAAAGACCTGCAAACTGTGTGTGCCCAGGAAGCTGAGCTGAGGTGACAGAGGGTGATACACAGAGGGAGGGAGAGGGGGGGGGAGAGAGGGAGGGAGACAGAGGGGGACACAGGGAGACAGACAGAGGGAGGGAGGAGGGTGACAGAGGGAGGGAGAAAGGGAGACAGAGGGAGACGGACAGAGGGAGGAGGGTGACAGAGGGAGGGAGAAAGGGAGACAGAGGGAGACGGACAGAGGGAGGAGGGTGACAGAGGGAGGGAGAAAGGGAGACGGACAGAGGGAGGAGGGTGACAGAGGGAGGGAGAAAGGGAGACAGAGGGAGACCAAATCACCCTTGGGTGGTGTGGCCATGTCCGCTCGTCAGCAGGTGGACTGTGTGCATGTAGACAAGGTTTGGCAGTGCCTTAACCCCCCCCTTTTCCTTTGATAAACACTGGGCCATGTGTCAATCTGTGCACGAGCACATCCGTGCTGCAGGCACAAACCTAACCTTACACCCAGTATACCCACCCACTGTGTTTGTTAGAACCCTGTCACAAATGCTTGAGTTACCTACCTGCATTCTCAAATAGCATGGAAAAAACACCATTTGGCCACGTACAGTGCAACACATAAGGCGGCTCTGCATGGCTCGCTACGCCCGCTCACTACACTGCTGACTGCGTTCCAAAAAGATGCATCAAGTAAGATTGTGTCACACATAGGTAAAGTGTTGAAAGCTGTGGCCAAGGGATATACCCATGCACAAGTGCACTGTGAGAGGAATGCAAGACATATCCAACTACCCAGAGGAACTGTGCCAACTCAAAAATTAATGAAACATGGATGTCGCATGTAACACAATTAACATTGTCTCTCTCACACACAGGTCGTCGTTGTCGATCTCCCCCCAACACTGGGGGGGAAGTCTCACAGGACCAGGCTCTGCGTGAAGAGGACCCCACTGGCAGCGACGACTCTCACCACTCCGTGGATGACCCAGACCAACCTGGCCCCTCTGGTGTCCAACCACCTGCAGCACCTGCGTCAGGTACAACTGTGCCAACCACCACCCCCATTCCTGCCACATCCCAGGAGACTCCCAGGAGCCCTGCCCGCACACGACAACACAGCCAGGCTGACCAGGAGGGACAAGGTTCTCCGGGCACCCAGGAGGAGGCAGGCGACACCGCAAATGCCATCCCTCAGGGGTCCCGGAGACCCGATGTGCCCACAACGGCAGGCCAGGTGCAAGTGGGCAGGGGTGGTGGGAGTGGAGGATGGCGGACGCGCGAACCTGACCAGGTGGCTCAGGAACCGGTAATGTCACACGTCAGCAACATCCTGGACACATACCGGCGTGACACCAGGGGCATGGGCCAGGTTGCGTCCACCCTCACAGACATCAAGGGGACTCTCGATGAGATGAAGACCCTACAGGCCGAGCAATATGCCTGTCAACAGCGACACCAAGGACGGATGGAGGCAAGACAGGCTGAGCTCGTGGCGGTGCAAACGGACATGACCCGTGTACTCCGTCGGATTGCCGAAAACATGGGCAACCCTCCCTGTGCCACCAGGCGAAGAACATCACCAGCCACAGGGAGGGATCAGGAGGAGGAGGATTCATCCGACGGAGCATCACAAGCATCGTCACGGCCTGCTTCTGAGGGTCCCTGCAGGAAGGTGGGTCGTCCACGCAAAAGACCGTGAGAGTCAGCGGAACATCACCATCTCCCAGGTCACCTGGCCTGGCACCTGGCCCTCTGGCCCAACAGCAGCACATCATCACATGACATTCTCTGGCACATGGACTTGCTGGTCACTGTCTGACCAATGTTGACAAAGACTGTGGCATAGACTCTGATGATTTCCAATGGCAAGGATACCAACTCCCCCAGTGAACTTTGGATTCTACACTCCCGCCAAGCACCTCTTGTCATCCCCCCCAAGCATGTACCCCACCACAAATAAAAATCATCACAATCACGAGATGATGCCGTCATTTTGCATTATTCCACTACATGTGTGTGTTGTAAAGTCAAACCATGCCTGATATTAGAAGTAACTCCAACCATCCATACCCTGGGGTCTGAGTCTGGCACAGGACACACATGGGTCACAATGTATCATCCAATACAGACATGGAGCACCATACTCACCCGTGATGGGCCCAACCAGCTGAGGGGGTGCCCACACAACTGTGCCTACAGACCTATTTAGAAGAGCAACAATAATGCGCAGAGGTCAGGGATCATGTGGAGTGTCCTGGGGTGCTACTCCCAGGTATGTGTAAACAGGTGGCAGAACCATGTCCTGCATGCTTGAGTCAGGTGGATGTGGAGAATGGTGGGCCGGCCAAGGTTGGATGCATGGAGATGGCACAATGGGGTCTTGGATCACAGTGCCACAAGGTTGTGTTGGGGTTGTGGGCTGCATCCTGAGTGTGTGCGTGGATTGAGAAGGTCATCCTGCAGCTGGCAGTGATCCATTCCCCCCATCTCTGTTGGACGTTGATGTGGCTTGGTCGCCGGATGTTGAAGCAGAGCTGTGCAGATGCACCCTGGATGTGGACAAGTATCATGGGAGTTGTAACGCACATGTCCGTAGAGTGCAGGGTAGGATTAGACACGGATGTTGTAGTTGACCTGGGGGATGGTCTCTCTTGCCTGAGGTGGATGGAACTGGGGATCTTGTGCATAATGCAGAGTGTGCTGCAGCATGAGGCACAGAGGTTGCTGATCAGCATAGCACATGTCAGCAAGCAATCCATGATGAACACCAGCTCGTTTGCGTGGACACTGGGTGCCCTTGCTGCAGGGCCTGCAGCAGCATGCGCCATGTCAAGAAAACAATGCCACAAGTTGCACACAAAAACAAGGATCTCAGGAAGGAACTATGCAAAAGGTGTATGTCAAGGAAGGAATGTCTGATTCAACATGGCACACACACACACACAATGGATGCACATGCAGCACAGTGGCCGTCGTGGGGACTGACATGCCACAATACCTACACAGCCATGGACATCATGCACAATACAGATTCTAATCCCTGACAAACAGCTTGCAACTTGCTACTCTACACATAGACTCATATGCACTATCTCTGATAACTATGCCAGACATGCCGCATGCATAGTGGCAACAGACCACCATTGACAGAGATGAGGCACCTTGGATTCAGAGGGACACCTTTATTAGTCATGTGTGTCGGAATGCTAATGCAACTCTGTCAACACATACACAGGTCATGTGGATGAACATGTGGGACCGACACTGGCACCCCCCTTTGCACCACAGATGCTGGAAATCCATAGAACTGGCACACAAGTGACGGGTTACAGCTAAACACCCCCTGCTGCTCACGGAGAGGCTGCTATACACCATTGAGCCTCTAATGGGGAATTCACACACCATGTCAACCCGGTGCAACCTGTATGTTTCCGAGGGCAGTGTTACACACATTGATGGCTTCATCACAATCCACAATCCCATTACAGATGACTGTCACCAAGTCTGACCATCAATTCAGGTGAATTCAGCTCCATGTCATGTGCCCCATGGTGATTCTACATGTATGCAAAGTAACCAAACATGAACAGGAGCAGTGCACACACATTCAAAACAAATACCACACCCAAAAAGCTGTGCTGCATACCTTACCCTAAGGAGATTTTCAAACTTGTCTGTGCATGTAACGCTGATTCAGCACATGTTGCTGTGTTCATGAGGAATAGCAGGAGCACAACAATGCCACCAGCAGACAGCATGCGCACGTACCTGTGGATGAGAGACACACAAGAAGTCAGCCAAAAGAAGCACATCCGCATGCATGTGCATGTACTCGACACGTATAAGGTTGTCAACATGCTAGGTGACAATGATGACTCTGGAAAAACATTCTTCTATTGCACCATCACTCGAGTGACACATCCAAACACACCTCTGACTCACTTGGCAGACATGCAGATGGACACACACATTGCAACACATGCCACACACGGCCCAATGCGTGCACAATCAGACACTGGAACTCACCACTAAGCAAAGAAGTCGCGTATGAGCCGACTCCGGATGTCCTCTACCGCCTCCTCCTCCTCCACATCACTTGCCTCGTCACCAAGCCCTTCATCCTCCACGGGTGGATGGTCCTGCTCATCCGGATCCAGGATGAGTGGCACAGCTTTCTCCACTGCCATGTTGTGCAGCATGCAGCACACGAGGAAGATCTTGCAGACCTTCACCGGTGCATATGGGAGTGCGCCGCCGGTTTTGTGGAGGCAACGGAATCGGCTCTTCAGGAGGCCAAACGTCCTCTCTATCACTCGCCTGGTCTGCCCATGGGCGTTGTTGTAGCGGTGCTCGGCAGCCGTGCTGGGGTTGCGAAGAGTCGTGATCAGCCATGGCATGTTGGGCTAGCCAGCGTCCCCTACATGGAAACATCATGGACAAAAGTGGGTCAGGAGAAGCAGTAAGACAGGAAGATGACGCTAAATACAGGACTGCCAGAGTATACCCACCAACAATACATGCTCGTTCGTTGCGCAGCTGCAGCATCATTTCAGGCACCCTGCTACGCCTAATGATATAGGCATCGTGTGCTGATCCTGGAAAACGAGCACAGACATGTGAAATCACCATGTTGGCAAGACACACCACAAGGGCATTAATGGAGTGGTAATGCTTGCGGTTCCTATACGCTACCTCCTGTGCCTGTGGTGGTACCAAAGCCACATGTGTTCCATCTATGGACCCAATGACATGGGGCATCCCTCCCAGGGCATAGAACTCACGCTTGACACCTGTCAACTGCTCAGGAGTTGGGAATTTAATGAACTCATCCAGGTGATCCAACATGGCCTCTAAAAAATCATGCAGAACACGGCTGAACATGGTTTGGGACATGCCACCAACATGAGCAATGGTATATTGGAAGGTACCCGTGGCAAAGAAATGTAGGGCTGCCATCACCTTCATCTTGGGTGTCAGTGCAGTAGGATACCTGTGTAGCGGTTGGAGGTGTGGTGCCAGCCGTGTCGTCAAGTTCTCAATCAATGGTCGGGGGAAGTGGTAGCGGCGTATACAGTCATGTTCCCTCAGGTCAGCCAAGTCCGGAATTGGTCGAGGGAGAGGCGGAGCCCTGCAGTAAATTTGAAGGGACAACGAAGAGTGAGTACAGTACACCACCAATGTTAATGTACTGAGCACATGTTCAACAGGCAATACACATATGCTACATACAGAGTCAGGTCTGTGCAATATGCCCTGGACACGCATGCCAGGCAGGTGACACTCCTACCAAGAGCCAGCTACAAACGTCGATTCTCAACCTCAATATGCCATGCCATGAAACTAGCTGTGGGCCAGTGTAAGTGAACAGGCAGACGCATCACAGGAGTTACAGACATCCACATATGTGCAGAAGAAGGATGTTTATCGTACAGACAGGTTGCGGAACACTAGATGCACAGGTCACATGTCATAGAAAAAGGACAGACCACACACCTTGCCATGAAGGAGTACATGTCAAGACTGATCACACATACATTGAGAGTATGCAGATATGTCCTTGTTTTGAAACTCCGTGTCGATGCATACATACACACCTTACGTCGGATTACACATGTGGGCTGGTGTGCGTAACAGTGTGCCATGCCCATCTACACACAGACACATGTTGGTTGCAGCAACTGCAGATGCATTTGACCAAACACCTACAGCAAACCTATGGGAACACATGACATAGTTACAGCGTGCAACGCGGGCATTCACATGTCCGGTGTAATATTCCGTGTACCTGGCATCAGGGGACAGTTGCGGGTGTCGGTGACTGTGCCATGCCAGTGACGCATGGCTCAACAAGTCTGTACTACATGCACACATGTCAAAGGAGTGAAGGGGATGTGTGGCACATAGTGCACCATCACACATGACATGTGTACACAGCTCATCATACATTGATTTGATTCTCACCTCAGGAGTAATGTGCCACATCACAGCCTGACACACCTGTGCCCGACACGTAGTACTGCACAGACAATGCCTTGATGTCCAGCCTTGGCCAAGTATGACAGCTCTATTCCTGTCTGTGTGCCGCCTGTCACCACTGTCAGGTGTGAAACGCACCGTACATACGCTCTGAGGGCGGGTGTAGGGTCCCTATCACAATGGGAGTGCTGGCGTATGCGTACGCCATAGTAATACGGACCGTACACGCGTGTGTAGGGTCCCTATCACTATGGGAGTGCTGGCGTATGCGTACGCCATAGTAATACGGACCGTACACGCGTGTGTAGGGTCCCTATCACTATGGGAGTGCTGGCGTATGCGTACGCCATAGTAATACGGACCGTACACGCGTGTGTAGGGTCCCTATCACTATGGGAGTGCTGGCGTATGCGTACGCCATAGTAATATGGACCGTACACGCGTGTGTAGGGTCCCTGACACTATGGGAGTGCTGGCGTATGCGTACGCCATAGTAATATGACCCGTGCACACGTGTGTACGGTCCGTATTACTATGGCGTACGCATACGCGAGCACGCCTATAGTGATAGGGACCGTACACACGCCTGTACGGTCCGTTTCACTGCATTTGGGGTGCCCTAGGGCCGTGGAACGCACCGTACCTGTGTGTAAATATTGAAATAACATAGGGGACACATGAGGGACAAGTATAAGGGCCTAAATGCATGCTGGTTGTCATGGAGACCGAGTTTAAAGTTTGAATTTTTGCATCAGGTGGCCAGCAGAAGTCGGTTGGAAACAATATACTTTGTTGCAAAGTGGTTGTTGACTTGACCTCATGCTCAATTTTTAAACCATGCAAAGCCACTCACTGGGGTAGGTTTAAAGGGATTGGAGGAAACGTAGGATGCTAATGTGACTGACCAATCACTCTGTACTCCTGTAAATGAAACAGGCCAGCAAGGCAGATATAAGGCAGCCAGGTCCCATGAGAGAGCACTTGCCTGCACATCCTTTCATTCCACAACACTGCTGCTGCTCATGATTCCTCTGGCACCATGTCCAGGTCTGTGGAGAGGGCCCAGCCATTCACCCTGGAGGAGAATATGGCGTTGGTGGATGTGATCCTCCCACAGTACACCATGCTGTATGGTCGACCAGGGGAGCACGTGAGTGCAGACTCCACTAGCTTAGACTGTGCCCCTTTTTTGTGACTGTGACTTCTGGCATTGTGTCCATGTGTGACAGACATGCAATGTTGTTTAGAGTGGGTCCCAGGGTGGGGAAGGGCTCATGTCTCCCATGCAGAGCATGCTGTAGTTCCTGTGTGCACTCCTCACTTGCATAGTGCTTACTGTGACAATCAATGCATGGTGCATGCCACATTCTGCCTGGCTACTCCTCCTGGGAATGTTGTTTCTACAGTCCTGATGTGATTCTGTGGTCCCCCCAGTGTGACAGGTGACAGTACCCATAGATGTGTGTTTGTTTAGTGTACCTGTGCTGCGAGTGTCCAAATGATGTGTTTGTCCCCTGGACATTGGTGTGTGTGAGTAAGTCCCCTTTCATGTGGGTGAGTGCATACGGGGAGTGTGGCACACCAGCTGCATGAGGGATGGATATACCCTGCCCATCTGATGGGAGCAGGGAGCAGTGCTGTGTGACTGCCGTGCTGAGCCAGCCCCACACCTGTGACACCCCCCAGTCTAGTGGCACATGGGCAGAGTGAGGTTTGTACCCGCAGTTGGCAATGGCAGGTGATTGTCCTGTGCCTGTGTGTGTCTGTGTACTCTGCTGAGGTTGCGTCAGTGGGCTGGGGCATGTGACTGCTTTGAGGTGCTGTACATAATCCTGGTGTAGCTTGGGATGCACAGTGTGATCCAGGGGGTGACTTTTGTTTTGGAGGGCCAACATCGCTGCTTGAGGCTACATCATACCTGTCTATTTTCCCGGGTGCTGTTCCACGATCGTTGTCTGTCTCCCTCCCGCCGCCGCCATTCAAACGCGGCCGCTGTGCGGAGGGGGACTATGTTTCCCAGCATCCCCAGCGGCGGAACAGGAAGCGGAACAGGAACCCGCCTCCCGCACTCTTGCGCCTGGAGGCGCTTAAATTCAAACTGAGCCACTGGCAGAGCGGGTGACTTTTGTTTTGGAGGGCCAACATCGCTGCTTGAGGCTACATCATACCTGTCTATTTTCCCGGGTGCTGTTCCATGAATGTTGTCTGTCTCCCTCCCGCCGCCGCCATTCAAACGCGGCCGCTGTGCGGAGGGGGGCTACGTTTCCCAGCATCCCCAGCGGCGCAACAGGAAGCGGAACAGGAACCCGCCTCCCGCACTCTCGCGCCTGGAGGTGCTTAAATTCAAACTGAGCCACCACCTCGCGGGACCGTGCCGGGCTAAGCCAGAGGCCTGAGGAGGCCAGGCTGGGCCGTCCCATTGTTCTGTTATTTCAACTCATTGCCATGACTGTGGCATTCTGTATCTAAAACTGGTAGCGTGTTCTGTCATTGTTTAAGTTATTCCTTATTGCTGTCCTTAGATATTGTTTAGATATATTATTTTATTTTAGTAAGTGGTAATTGTTATCAGTATTTGACGTTTCCTTCTATATCTTGTTTTTATTATGACTCCACCAGTCCCTAAAGAGAAACTCACGTTAGGAGGGACTATTAACAGGGGAACATTAGACAACTATGTAATCAGGCCCAATATAGCAATTGATAGGGATATTGTTCTCGAGGAACGTAGGGCTGAGAGACGCCGCTCTATTGAGTCCGTAAAAAATAAGCGTCTACCTCAGGTCACGTCACTGATGGGTACGTTATCGCAACCTATTATGTCTTGTGAAAGCAGGACACTTGATTCTTCTTTTTCTGATAATATACCGCTACTTCTTCAAGACAGATCCCTTTCATCTTCATCTTCACCTTCACCTGACCTAAATAATGTTCAAATAATAACTCTGTCTCCGCCTCTTAGAGACTCAATTCCAGAGCCAAATGTTTCATTAGAGGCCCAGTTATCACCTCCTCTGATCATACAAAAAACGACCAGTATTTTGAAAATTCACCAACCACAAGGTCCACCACCAAAGAAAAGAAGGAAGAAGGGGAGTGGACTAAAGAGGGACAAGTCTAACCCAACTATTTTTGGTATTTCTAAGCCTTCTCCTTTAAAAGAATCCTTATCATCCACATCGGTTAATCCATCATATCTTTCAACATCTGAAGGATCAGATTCTCACTTAGTGGGAAATATTGAAACGTTTGAAAAATTAATTAGATCATTCATATTACCACTATTAGAGAGACTAAAAAGAATAGCCTCCCAGTTGGGGAATTTAGAACAGACCATTGGGGAGATCAAAGAGGGAACTAAAGATTTACCAAAATCCCTATCGGAAATTCTAACTACTGCCCCAGCCTTAAACACTATTGACCAACAGGGAGACAAAGCTTTGACTCAGGAAAAATCAAAAACCCTGAACTCGTCGTCTTCACAAAAATATCGTCTAGAGGGAAAGAGTAGAGGGAAAGAGGTGGAGGTGGGTGGGAAATTTAATTCCCAACAAATTATACAAAAGCCAACTGTTAAAGAAGATTCTACAGTGGCCCCTATTTCTAAAAACTAAAATTTGGACCTACCTCCGGAAGCATCTCCCCTTGTGGTGGTCCTCACGGGAGTCCCTCTTTTAAAAGATGGAAAAAGAGAAGATCACACTCAATTACAAAATAAGGTCATATATTGGCTCAGGCAGAATCGTCCACTTCCCCCAGAAATAAATGGAGAAATTCTACATGTCAGGCGTCTCTCTTGGTTAGGACGTAGGAAAAAAAGATTCCATGGGGGACATCATTATAATCAATTTCAGAGACAAAAGGGCTGTAAGATATATTCTCAATTGGCCTTCTTCAAACCATAGCAGTTCAATTGAAGCCCATGATTTACCCTATTTTTATCCTAGAGTAATGTTAAACTCTGAAACAGATCTGTATCCATTATCTAATAATAATGATGATTCCATCAGACCACCATCCCAACAACAGGATGTGTACCCCAGGCCCCCACCTGGACATCAAGTTGAACATCTAAATCGTTCATTTCAATACCCGGAGTGCCAATCCAGGCCTCCTTTTTTAGCCCAGAGGAATTTTCGTCCTAACTCATTATATCAACATCAGAATGATCTTTTAAGATCTTTTTCTCAAACTTGGAGTTATCCTCTTGCCCCACAATTTTACCCCCAGGTTGATCGACCGAGCCGATTAAATCGGTATCAAAATGATTATCCAAGGTTTCCTTCTCAACATCAGGTTGGTCGATTTAGGCCCCTGTCACATTGTCAGGAAGATTGCTTTGGGCCCAGTTTCAGTCTCCAGGAGGATGACCCTCTACCCCTTTATAACCGCTATGCGGTATTATCAGGTCTGGAAGGAGTAGATTGACTTGATTTGGAAGCCAGATCAAAAGTTTTTGTGGATATTTCACA
This sequence comes from Triturus cristatus, assembly GCF_964204655.1. NCBI lineage: Eukaryota > Metazoa > Chordata > Amphibia > Caudata > Salamandridae > Triturus > Triturus cristatus. The sequence goes on from NC_140579.1 coordinate 943,555,071, forward strand.
AAAGGTTCCTCTCTCGACCCTAGAGTTAAATTCTGATTACACTGTATCCGCTCTTCCAGTCTCCTGTTTAAGCCCTAAGCGATACCAGACCACATCCATTGACCTATTGGCCAAGTCTGTAGCTGTGAATCAGGTTGAATCTACCCAGATTATAGAACAGGATTTAAATTCTACTACTAGTCCCGTATTAGAAACACAGGAACGCACTAGGGAGGAAAGTAAACCTCTGATAGCAGCCCTATTTTGGAATATAGCAGGTCATCGTTCAAAGGTCGCAAATGATATATGGATGAACTTTAGATCGAAATTTGACATCCTAGCACTTCAGGAGACATGGACAACTGATGTGATACATATGGAAGGTTTTAAAACATATTTTTCCCCCGCCCAACCTTCCATCTCAGGTAGAGCGAAAGGAGGGCTAACAATTTATGTTTCAAATACCCTTAATATAAAGGAAATAGTCCCGATAAATCTGGATCCAAATTTCCAGCTACTTAGGTTGATGTTAAACAATAGTGATAATTTTCTAATAGTGAATGTCTATAATAATCTCTCTGAGATCGAGGCATTGAAGATGGCATCCCTGATCCGATCAGCATTAACAACTAGAAGGAGGAAGTCAGTAACCGAAGAGGTAATTATTTGGGGTGGGGATTTCTATCTGGGACCATGTTTAACTACCAACACTTGTGGTATCCTCGATGAACTTGGAAACCCCATCCCACATTTCACTCATTCTACTCTAGGTAATTACCTAAATGAATCCCTTCTTGAGCTAGATCTGGTAATGGCAAACACCTTGAATAACGAGACCTTGTTACCGGCTCCTACTTTTCACGGTAGAGGCTACTTAACAATCATAGATTATATTCTGGTTTCGAATGGCGAAAGGATTTTAGATGCAGAATTCAATAGACACAATATTGTGCTAAGCGATCATTATCCCCTCAGTATTTCTCTGCCATTGACCCACAAACCAAAAAGTGGTTTGGGTTCCATTGTGTTACAAAATAATCTGGCACTAAGCAAATTAAATGGTTATGCACTTAAATGGGGGAAAGTTGACCCTGTGAAAATCACAAAACAGGTGATAGTGAGGGCCTATTCCTCTATTTTGATATGTCTTAATCCAGATACTACCCACGCAGAAGTCATTACAAATTTTGAACTGATCGTTAACGCGATCAATGAGACTTTGTGGGTAGAAATAAAACATCACTCAAAAAATAAGAAGGGCTGGTTCAATCATGACTGTACAATTGCCTACTCAAACTTAAAAACTGCATTGAGGAAACCAGTTAGGGTCCCATATGAGATAACAGCGTTAAGGAAAGTTTATAATTCGGCACTGAAAAACAGAAAAAAGGAACTAAAAAATCAACTTTGGGAGCAATTACATGAAACGTGTAGCCATAAAAATTCGGCTGCTTTTTGGCAAATAGTCAAGTCTCCCTTTCTAGCAGACAAAACTAATCAACCAAAGCTAGATGTAGCAATAGAGGAAAAGGAATGGGTTTCCTATTTCTCCAAGATTTTTTCAGTTCATACGGATTCTACTAAACCGCAGGATCAAAAATTGCAGGACCCTAATTTTTTGAACGATTTAGACACTATTTATCCAATTGATTTACAGTTTACATTGAAACAAACCATTCAGGCTCTGAGTGCAAGTAAAAATGGAAAAGCACCGGGCCCAGATGGTGTCCCCATCGATCTATTTAAAGCTCAAATGGACCTCTGGACTCCTCTTTTGACTAGAGTCCTGAATGCGTCTTGTAATATAGGTCTGTTAACCTCTTGGTCAAAATCCGTACTAGTTCCCATCTTTAAAAAAGGAGATCGGCATTCAGTAACCTGCTACCGTCCAATTTCTCTTTTAGACTCCCTGGGAAAAGTTGCAGGTAGAGTCATTTTAGAGCAACTACAAGAGTGGGCGGAGGAGGGCAGGATTATATCTGACTTGCAGTACGGCTTTCGCCAGGGATTGGGGACTATTGAACAGGCCCTAAATCTGTCTCTTTTAATAGATAAATACGTTTATATAAAAGGAGGAGACCTTTATATGGTCTATGTAGACTTATCAGCCGCATTTGATTGTGTTTCTCATTCTAAACTCTGGATCTTATTGGCTGATATGGGGGCTCCATTAAACTTGGTTAAGTTCATGAGGGAACTTTACGCAAATGCCACTGCAAGAGTGCGTTACGGGGTGGGGGAGAGCTGACGGAAGATTTTCCAGTAAGAAAAGGAGTTAGGCAAGGGTGTGTCCTGGCCCCTTTTCTTTTTACCCGCTATACAAATGGTCTGGAAAAGGAGATGTTGAGGGGATCCCAAGACCTCCCAATGGTTCATAACCGCCCAATACCCGCACTCCTTTATGCAGATGACACTGTTATTCTAGCACGTACCCCTCGTGAACTTCAAAAGAATTTAAATAGATATTCCACATTTATGGCAGGCCTTGACCTTAGGATAAATATTAGCAAAACTTTTGTCATGAGGGCAAGTTCCTGCCATAAAACTACAAGTAAAATGAGGGGTAACTATTTGAATAAAGAAAAAATAGCCACCACACAAAAATATCCTTACTTGGGTATAACAATAGACCATAAACTGACCTGGAAACCGGCTGTAGAAACAAGAAAACTACTTTTTTTAAGAACAACTGCAGCTCTGGCTAAATTTACCTGAAGGTTAGGAAACGGAGCTCCCCGTGAAATTATTACGATCTACAAAGCCAAGTGTTTATCGGTGGCATTGTATGGTGTGGTCTCTGGGGATTTGTGGGCACAAATACAATTCAGAAAGTTGAAAACTCGTTTCTAAGGTTTGTCCTTGCACTTCCTGGGAGTGCGGGCAATTTTGCTTGTCACATAGAACTGGGTTTAGCCTATGTAACGGACCTAGCCAAAATTCAAACACTTTTACTATGGCATAGGATTTGGTCCTCAGACGAAGCAACCCTTACTCAATCCATCTTGTTTGATTGTTTAGCCATGGACAATGTCCGTAGGTCCAGGTGGCTACGGTACATAGCAAACTTTTTCCATGACTTGGGCTGGGACAAATACTATCTCAACCCCTCCTCAATACGAGAGGTTTCGAGGAAAACACTAAAAAATAAAGGTCTCGCCCACTTAGAGGAATTGAGATTAACGAGCGAAATCATTAAACCTACTGTTACCCACAGTTTAATGACACAACTGGTCCCTATAATACAGCCGTACCTCACTTTTAACATCACGAGTTACGAGCGGTACTTACTGGTAAGATTTAGGATGAATATCTTTCATCGAATGGTTACATTTCCAGACCGTAACTATTGGGCTAAGGTTCTTACTCCTTGTCCTTGTGATGACATTTCCTCACAATCAACTTTGCATACTATTCTTTTTTGTAAATTCTATATGGAACCAAGGAAAAAATGGCTTATTCCGCTTTTGAGGCATTATGGCCATAGACAATGTCGCCCAGCTTTACTTTTTCTGCAGTTGTTAGAGGGTGAAAAGTTGGTATATATAATAGCTAGCTTTTTGAAATGTATAATCCGTCACCGTAGGAATTTAGATTAATTATAGAATGAAGATTACCTACGGATCAGATAATTAGTAATGGATTTACCCTTCTCTCTGATTGCGAATTGCTTATTTTTATTGTGTGATAAATAAATATTGTGGATATCCTATATAAAGAGCCCTCGCAATAACGTGAGGTAGGGTATACATTTTATTGTGTAAATATCTTGGTTTTAATATTGGTATTTTACTGTGTGTTTTTCATGAACGATTATTTTTATTGTATGCTTTTATGATTTTTTTATTTAGAATCGAAATAAAGCAGATTTGATTTCATTTGATTTGATCCAGGATCATTGATTGTGTGGCACCCCTCATGCCACCTGTGTACTTTCAATGCCACGTAGTGCATTTGGCCTTCCCCAGAGGATAATGTCCCTATGACAAAGGTGCAATGAGTTGCCTGCATACCATGGCCTGTTCAAACAAGACAAATTATGAATATGTGTGTCTCTGTGTCATTGCTCAGGTGTTGAATATGCTACTTACCAGTATGCATCTGTTCTTGGCATGTAGGGCTGCTGACATTCATATCTGTGCATAGATCGCCGCCTAGTGTTGGGTCCGGATGTTTGCACGTTGTTGTCCTGGAAGAGTCTTCGAAGTATCCTTGGATAGGTGACTCCTCCCCTGGACTACAGTGCGCATGGGCATCCTCTCCATCCTCAGATTGTTTTTCGCCATTGTGGCAGTGATGGAGTAGATACAGAAAGTGATGACCATGCTTGCAGTAATTCTGAGAGCTGCAGCTGCGACAGGCGCCGGGGAGGAGGGAGGGCGATATGAATGTCAGCAGCCCTACATGCCAAGAACAGATGCATACTGGTAAGTAGCATATTCAGTTCGAGGCATGTGGGCTGCTGAATTCATATCTGTGCATAGAATACATAGCAGTGCCCTCTATTAGCGGCGGCTACCCGTGCCAGCTGCAGCGGTCTGAAAAAGTGTCTTGAGAACAGCCTGTCCTACAGCTGCCTGCTGTTTTGACTGCACATCTACACAATAGTGTTTTGTAAATGTGTGTGTAGTGGACCATGTGGCTGCTCTGCATATATCATGCAGGGGAATATTTCCTAGGAAGGCCATGGAAGCCCCCAACTTACGTGTTGAGTGGGCTCGTGGTGGAATAGTTAATGTGCGTTTTGCCTTTTGATAACAGATTTGAATACACTTAACTATCCATCTGGCTATCCCTGCTTTGGAGATGGCGTTACCTTTGTGGTGTGGGGCAAAGGCAACGAACAGTTGTTTTGTCTTCCTGAATCGTTTAGTCCTGTCGATGTAGTACATGAGGGCTCTCCGTACATCTAGTGTATGTAGTGCCCTTTCTGCAACAGTTTGTGGGTTTTGGAAGAAAACGGGCAGTTCAATATTCTGATTCATGTGGAACTGCGATATTACCTTGGGCATGAATTTGGGGTTGGTACGTAGTACGACCCTGTTGGCGTGAACCTGAATAAATGGCTCTTGAACGGTTAGTGCCTGGAGTTCACTAACTCTTCTGAGGGAAGTGATCGCTACTAGGAAGGCCACTTTCCAGGTAAGGAATTGAATCTCGCATGAGTGTAGAGGTTCAAAGGGTGGACCCATCAGGCGTGTGAGGACCAAGTTGAGGTTCCACATTGGAGCCGGTGGGTGACTAGGTGGAATGACTCGTTTGAGCCCTTCCAAGAATGCTTTGATGGCAGGCACTCTGAATAGAGAGAGGTGCTGCCTGGTTTGCAGATAGGCTGATATTGCGGTCAAATGGACACGTATAGAGGTGTACGCCAGATTGCATCGGTATAGGTGTAAGAGGTAACAGATGATGTTGTGGATGGATGCGTCCAGCGGGTTGATGTCATTATTACCGCAATAAATGACGAACCTTTTCCATTTGGCTGCATAGCAAGCCCTGGTAGTGGGTCTCCTGGCCTCCTTGATGATGTCCATACAGTCAGGTGGCAGGTTGAGATAGCCAAACTCTAGGACTTCAGGAGCCAGATCGCCAGGTTCAGCTGTTGCGGATCTGGGTGCTGAACCTCTCCATGGTTCTGCGTCAAATGCGCGGGTTTGATCCGCAGCCTTTGATGCGGCACCACGGAAAGTTCGAGGAAGGTGGTGTACCACGGCTGGCGTGCCCACGTGGGAGCAACTAGGACGAGTGTCAGGGAGTGTTGTCGTAGTTTGCGAGCTACCAGCGGTATCAACGGTGCTGGGGGAAAAGCGTACGCAAATCTGCCAGACCAGTTCATCCATATCGCATTGCCCTGCGACTGCGGATGTGGGAATCTGGCGGCGAAGCTTTGGCATTTTGCGTTTTCGCTTGTCGCGAATAGGTCTATCTCTGGATGACCCCACTGCTGGAAGTACGGTTGGAGTACTGATGGGTGTAACTCCCACTCGTGCATCTGGTGGCTGTGTCTGCTGAGCAGATCCGCCATCTGGTTGTCCTTGCCAGGGAGGTGTTCCGCCATGAGGAACATGTTCCTTTGAATGGCCCACTTCCACATGCTCTGAGCCAGATGAGACAACTGTGGAGAGTGTGTTCCTCCCTGCTTCTGTATGTAGTACATGGCAGTCATGTTGTCCGTCCGGATCAATACGACTTTGTTGCACAGATGTACTTTGAATGCCTTCATGGCCAGGAAGATTGCCATCAGTTCCAGAAGGTTGATGTGCATCTTCTTTTGTTGTGTAGTCCATAGTCCCTGCACTGTGTAGTGGAGTACATGAGCTCCCCATTCCTGGAGAGACGCGTCCGCTGTCAGTACTATTTGTGGAACAGGCTCTTGGAACGGTCGGCCCTTGCAAAGGTTTTGTGGATTCCACCAATGCAGAGAGTTGTATGCCCGACCGCTCACCAACACTAGGTCTTTCAACTGTCCTTGAGCCTGATTCCACTGACGTGCTAGGCACTCCTGAAGTGGGCGCATATGTAACCTCGCGTGCGGGACTATGAAGATGCAGGAGGCCATCATGCCTATCAACTGCATAAACACTCGCGCTGGAAGCGAGTGATTGGGTTTGAACTTAGAGATCAGCAGTTGTATGCTGTTGATCCTCACTAAATTTGGCTGAGCTGTGGCCGCCAGAGTGTCTATAGTCGCACCTAGGTACTGTTGTACGTGTGCGGGCTGGAGATGGGACTTTGGGTAATTTAGTGAGAATCCCAGACTGTGAAGAAGGTGAATGGTGCGGGACATGTGGCTTGCACATTGCTGGGCTGACTTCGCTTGAACGAGCCAGTCGTCTAGGTAGGGGTAGACGTGTATATGCTGCCTCCGTAAATGTGCTGCCACCGTAGCTAGGCACTTCGTGAAAACCCTGGGTGCTGTTGTCACGCCGAAGGGAAGGACTTTGAACTGATAGTGCTGCCCCTGAACAGTGAACCTGAGGTATTTTTTTGTGTGAGGGGTGGATGGGTATGTGAAAGTACGCATCCTTGAGGTCCAGTGAGGCTAGGAAGTCTCCCTGCTTGAGAAGCGGAAGGACTTGCTGTAGGGTGAGCATGTGAAAGTGCTCTGAAAGAATGTACTGGTTCAGGGGTCTCAGGTCTAATATAGGCCTGAGCGACCCGTCCTTCTTTGGAATTAAAAAGTAGAGGGAGTAAACCCCCGTACCCTGCTCGTGGATGGGTACGACCTCTATAGCGCCTTTTAGAAGCATACTTTGCACCTCTTGCTGTAAGAGCGTTAAGTGCTCTGAGGACATAGGACGGTTTCTTGGTGGTATCGTGGGTGGAGTGGAGGTTAACTCCAGACAGTAACCGTATTTTACAATATCTTTGACCCACCTGTCCGTGGTGATGGAGTTCCACGTGGACAGGAACCTTTGTAGTCTTCCCCCGACAGGTGTTATGTGGTCGGGAGGAAGGGAGAGGGCGTCACTGCTTGTTCTTGGGGGAGGATCTGGTGTTGCCGTAGCCACGTCCTCTGCCCTTTGTACTGGAGCCACGATATCCACCTCGGGTGTTTTTATCGTAGGTGGTCTGTGTATTGCCTTTGTTATACGTTTGTTGTGACCCCTGTCCTCTACCTGCCCCCTTGTTTCCGGGGCGACGAAAGGAGCCGCTCCGAAAGGACTGAGTTTGGAGGGCGCCCATGGACTTTGCAGTGTCCGTGTCCTTTTTTATCTTTTCGAGGGTGGTGTCAACCTCTGGGCCGAATAAATAGTCGGGGTTGACGGGCTGGTTCAGTATGTTGTTTTGTACCTCAGGCTTGAATCCTGAGATTCGTAGCCAGGCATGTCGTCGCAGCATGACGCTTGTGTTTATGGCCCTGGCAGCCGTGTCTGCAGCATCTAGTGCACATTTGATGGAAGCATTTGTGAGTAGCTGTCCCTCTCTGATAAGAATTTCTGCACCTTCTTTGAACTGGTCAGGGAGATGTTGGAGTAGTTGCTCCAAGGTGTCATAGTGCGCTCTATCGTAGCGAGCGAGGAGCGCTTGAGTGTTGGCTATGCGCCATATGTTGGCAGCCTGGGCGGCAACTCGCTTGCCGGAGGTCTCTAGCACCTTGGACTCTTTGTCCGGGGGAGGAGCGTCACCTGTCGTTTGCGAGTGTGCCCTCTTGCGAGCATTCGCTACGACGATGGAGTCGAGTGGTAATTGTCCTTTGATGAAAGTAGGATCCCCAGGTGCTGATCTGTATTTTTTATCAATCCTGGGGTTTATCACTCGTGCCCTGGTGGGTTCCTTGAAAATGTCCTTAGCTGGTTTGAGGACCCCCTTCAGCATTGGCAGAGTTTTTACATGTCTTTCTGAGGATGCAAAAGTGTCCATTAGAAAGTCATCCTCGATGGTATCTGAGTGAAGCTGTACCCCATGGTTATTTGCAGCACGTTCAATAAGAGCGTTGAACGCCGCAGTATCCTCCGTGGGAGATGTTTTTGCCCCATAGAGTTGTGGGTCCTGTGTATCGAGAGGTGCACTGGGGTCTGCAGGGTCGCCCCAAGTTTGATCAGGGTCCTGCTGGTCATCAGGGTCTGTGTCTACATGGTAGGGTGCTTGGTCATCCATGTAGTCCTCCAATGCATCCGTGTCGGAGCGTGTGGGGGAGAACCGGTGTGGATCCTGGTAGGAGGAATGGAACGGTTCATAAAGGAGAGGTTCTGATTCCACAGGCAGCTTCCTTTTTAGTGGGATCCTGAAAGGGTCCAATGGCGGTTCTGAAGTTATTCTTCGGTCGTGGAGAATCATCCTGCCAGTGTCGGCGTCGATGACACGTGACGGAGACGTCTCGTCCGGTGGAACCGGAGTCTGGGTAACCCGTGTCCTGAGTTGGAACATCTTCGGGATTGTTGACGGAGGCAAGCCGAAGGTAATGTTGGCTGGCCCCGTAGAGGGTGCTGGAGCTCCGATCGGGCCGGAACCCGACGGGTCTTTGAGGGCCGCCGTGGTTTTGTTGCTTTGCGTCGCAGCAGGCCGCACTTGGGGCGTCTTTGAGGCTTTGGCACCGGGCAGGTTCGTAGAGCCGGGCGTGGATTTTTTCGGTGCCGGCGGGTCCTCGAGTCGAGGTGTGGAGATCACCGTCGACGTCCTCGATACGTGAGGCTTCGGCGTCGTCGAGGGAGCGACGCGAGGCGAAGCAGGCGGTATTGCCCTCGGTGTAGTTGGCGTCGGTAGCCGAGTAGGTTTCTCGGTGCCGATGGCCTTTTTCCGTTTGTCGACTCCGATGTCGCCCGATTCCAGTTCGGCACCGAAGTCCCTCTTGGTGCGGTCGGTGCCGACGCGTTGCGCTGGCGTCGAAGGCGTGGAAGGCCTCGATCCGACCAGCGCCACTTTCAGTTTCGGTTTCGTATGAACCGGAGCAGCTTTCGGTTTCGGTTTTGTGGTAGGGAAACCAGCTGGCTTATGCAGCAATGGCTGCCGCTGAACGTCCGAGGCCGGGCCCGAAGAACTACGGGATGGGTCTCGGGTAAGGCCCGAAGGCGATCCCTCGACCGGAGCCAAAGGCTGTGGCGCTGGTGTTTCTTCGGTTTGAACAGGTAGGCCTTGTTCATCATTGGACCTACTCTCTTCGGCCCCTAAGGCCTCCTCGTCGTCTCCTACCTCGGTGTCGTCTTCACCTCTGTGGAAGAGTGACTCGTCGCCCTCGTCCGATCCGGGGTCGTGTTCGGAAACGGGACTGGAGGGTATGACTTCTAATTCTTCGACGTCGGCCTCGTCGAAGATGTCTGTTGGGGCCGGTGCCGCGTGCCGCGCCTCGAGTCTCGCCGCTCTTCGGTTCCTTAGAGTCTTCTTGGAACGGAACCGGGCACAGGCCATGCATGTCGATTCGTCGTGGTCCGGCGAAAGGCATTTGTTGCACACCGGATGGACGTCGATGTGTGGGTACTTCGCATTGCATACCGGACACCTTTTGAATGGCGTCTTGGATTCCATCGTCGAAGTAGTCGATGGTCAGGTAAATGCGAAAGAAGTCGGTGCTGAAAGTTAGTAAACTAACAAAATTCTATCGAAACCCGATCGATAAACAGTACCGACGCGAACTAAAGGCCTTTTGGCCTCGACCAAATATTTTCCTAACTTGAGCTAAGATAGCACATCCGAACCCAATGGCGGAAAAAAACAATCTGAGGATGGAGAGGATGTCCATGCGCACTGTAGTCCAGGGGAGGAGTCACCTATCCAAGGATACTTCGAAGACTCTTCCAGGACAACAACGTGCAAACATCCGGACCCAACACTAGGCGGCGATCTATGCACAGATATGAATTCAGCAGCCCACATGCCTCGAACATTAAAGTATTCTCACTTTTGCATCCTCACAGGTAGGCGTCCATGCCAAGGGGGAGATATGGAATCAAGCCGTCAGTGCCGTGAGGAAGACGGAGGGTCGGAAGCGGTGCCTAGCCCAGGTGAGGAAACGCTGGCAGGATATCCGGTGCTGGACGAGGAAGATCGCACGGGTCCTGCTGGGGGACTCACCTGAGAGCCACAAGAACCGTGGGCGCCGGCGTCTGACCCACATCCATAAGCGTGTGCTGGCGGTGGTCTTCCCCGGGAGAAGCAGCAGCAGGAAGGGGGTAGGTACATGTGTGTTTGTTGTGTGTCACCAGCTTTTGGAAGTGCGCAGTTGCATGGATACACTGCCAGGTTTTAAATGTGCAGTGCATGACCTGTTCCCCAAAGTAAACCGGTGCTGTTCTTCCTCCCTTCCCCTCCTTGCCATGTGTTCCCTGGTCTGTGTGTAGTCACTCTTGCACAAGGTTATCTAGGCTGGCAGTTAATCCAAGTGCCCAATGCATGCAGCATCCTGTGTGGGGGTGGTGTGTAACAGGTTTTGGGACCTTGCCTGTGCCCTGGCCAGTTCAGTCATTGTGGGGTGCATGTCAGTTGGCACTGATGGTGAGTCCGACATAGGAGTGTGTCTTAAAAGTGTATTGCCTTACAGCATGCATGTGCAATGTTGTGCCCTCTGACATGATGTGCATGAGTGGGAGTAATGCATAGTGCAGGGACGGTTGCTTCAGTTGCAGTCATATCCATCCAGGACCATGGAGGAGTGTGGCCACTACCGTGCCCTGGGGCACCTTTTCCTAGGTATCATGTGTGTCATCCAACAATGTGGACATTCTCTGTGTCTTCGGCATAGGTTGGGCTCTGTGGCATTGTACCCTGGCCTCATCTGTATTTACGTAAACTGTGCTACATGTGTCCACTGTACAGTGTGACCCAATTTTGCTTGTGCATACTCACAGTGGGCAGTGCCTGTGTGTCTTGGTACGACAATCTAATGATGGTTGATTGTCAATGATATATGTGGACAGGCGCACCAGGGGTAGTTTGTGTACAATCAGGATTTAGTGCAGGTCATGTGTTTTTATCCCAGAGTAAGAGGTGTAAGTACTTCCTCTGTCTCAATCACATTGTCTCAGGTAGGGGGTGGTTTGTGCGGGCAAGGCCTACATGTAAAAATCTGTAGTCTCCTTGCTAGGTCTGGCCTGTGTGTGATGTTTGTCTGGACATACACTCAAGGTGCAGTGACCCAGTCATGTTGGGCATGGTTTAATGTATTAGCTTTGCAGCATGTGCAAAAAGTTAATAGACATGGTTCCTGCTCATCCCTTTTTTGGCAACGCTGTGTGGTGCAGATGCTGTGCACGATTGTCCCCAGAGCCTGGCTCCTCTGTCCAATTTGATATCAAGTAATTTGCTGTTGTGTCATGCTCTCCATTGTTTCTCAGTGGCATGGTGTGTCAACCAACTGTGTGTTGCAGGGCCTACATATGTACCTTGTATTGTAGATGTTACTCATGTTGCTTTTCAGGCTATGCACTGTGACCTATGTAGATTTGACTCATGTGACATATGTATACAGGTGTCTGATTATTTCCTGTCTCTTCACCTTGCCCACAGCATCGTCGGGGGACTCCGAGGGAGACACTGGCACGGACCGTGAGGAGGGATCGAGCACCAGTGCTGTCTTGTCTGGCGCATTGAGTGGCACGGAGGCCGAGGGGAGTGAGGCGGAGGACCTGTCCAGTCCCACCACCGACTGTGACGCTGACGGGTCCGAGGCTGAGCTCCCAGAGGGGGCGGAGGCTGCTCCCACAGCTGAAAGCAGCACTCAATCTCTACCCACCCCCTCCATTCCCATCACCGGCCTCCCACTTGCTCGGGTCCCTTCCCGCCGTGCTAGGTCACCACGTGTCTCCTTCTTGCCAGGCACCGCACCCCCTGCCCCTGTCTCCACTGCTGCCGTGAATGCCAAGTCTGTGGACATCCTGCGCCAGTTGCAGGTTGGTCAGACTGCGATGCTTAATGTCCTCCATGGCCACACCCGAGTGCTCACCCAGATGGAGGCATACATGGAGGGCATCTCAGCTGCGCAGTCTGACCAACGCCAGTTGCTGAGGTCCATAGACTCGACACTGACTGCAGCAGTGGGTCTTCTGCAGCACTGCGTCCCCCCCCCTACCCCTGCACCATCCACTCTTCCCACTCCCATGCCTGTCCCAAGCACACCCAGACGTACCCATGCACGCACCCCACCAGACACAGGCACCACACCACCAGGGAAGGCCAAGCGCACACCTCCTGTCACACACACACAGGGTGAAGTAGGCACACCCACTGGGTCGGGGGGCAAATGGAAGACACGTAGCCACAGTGGGAGTCCACATTCCTCACAACCCACTCCCTCCAAATCCACTCCCCTCACCTCTCCTGGCCAAGATTCTAACAAAGATTCCTTCTTGGCTGCTCTGTCCCTGAGCCCCAGTGTGTCACCACCCCGCAAGCGGTCAAAAGAGTCCCCGGTCAGGGTAGTTGAGTCCCCCCCCCTGTCCACACCCTCCCCCAGTAGCGCTGTGACCCCCCCCTCCTTGGGGCCTGTGGTTCTTTCGGGTGCAGGGGAAGACGCTGGGGGACCTTGCAACCGTGTGCAGCGCCATTCTCACCACCACCTTTGGCGCTGCCCCACCCCCTGTGGTGGAGTCCTCCGTCCCTGCACCCACAAAACCTACCCTTGCCCCTCCTTTCCCTGCGGTGCCTGGTCCTTCCCCCCCCACATGATGCCCCCCCCTGTGGAAGCAAAGGAGGTATGAACTGTGCAGGCAAGGTAGGGGACACGCGTCCCTATGTGTCCCCCACCAGGAATTGGACTATGGACTGCCCTATGGGCCTTATACATATTGAACTTTTATTAACCAATTTTTTTTCATGCTGAATAAAGCAATGTTTTTTTCCCTTTGAACACTACTGCTTTTCTGGTATTGCTGTTGGTGGTGCTGCTCCATGATTTGGGGTGGTGATAATGTGTTAGGTGTCTGGGAAATGTAGTAGTGTGCTGCTCATGGGGTGGACCCTGGTATGTGTGTGCCATCACAAGGTATTTGCGAAATATCTTTGTTCATGTAAGCTCTTACTGCATGGTGACATTGTCCCAAGGTGTGTTCTTCCTCTGTGGCCCCTGACATCTTCCCTGCAGGGTGTTTCCTAAATGTTGTGCTGAGCTGTGTCTACATTTCCTTGGTGTGTGACGGATCCGTTCAACTTTGCCCATGCATGCTGGGCAATGTCTCCACCTGCATCATTAGTGGCATCCTTGGTGGTCACTGTACTTGTGTATGGAGTATATTGACATGACTTCGTGTGGACATGTTCTCTTTTACACACTATGCATGTGTGTACTCCCAGCCTCGCACACATGTGTTACGTGTTCTGCAGGGTCTTTGAGCACCTGACTGACAATTGTGGGCATTGTATCTGTGGGTACTGCACCCTTTTCTTTCCATGGGCACTGCTGGGGGGACTCTGCACCCACCCCTCCTGTGTCTGGGCACTGCTGGGGGGACTCTGCACCCACCCCTCCTATGTCTGGGCACTGCTGGGAGTGATAGGCACCCACCCCTCCTGTGTCTCGGCACTGCTGGGGGGACTCTGCACCCACCCCTCCTGTGTCTGGGCACTGCTGGGGGGACTCTGCACCCACCCCTCCTATGTCTAGGCACTGCTGGGAGTGATAGGCACCCACCCCTCCTGTGTCTGGGCACTGCTGGGAGGACTCTGCACCCACCCCTCCTATGTCTGGGCACTGCTGGGAGGACTCTGCACCCACCCCTCCTATGTCTGGGCACTGCTGGGAGTGATAGGCACCCACCCCTCCTGTGTCTGGGCACTGCTGGGAGGACTCTGCACCCACCCCTCCTGTGTCTCGGCACTGCTGGGAGGACTCTGCACCCACCCCTCCTGTGTCTGGGCACTGCTGGGGGACTCTGCACCCACCCCTCCTATGTCTGGGCACTGCTGGGAGTGATAGGCACCCACCCCTCCTGTGTCTGGGCACTGCTGGGAGGACTCTGCACCCACCCCTCCTATGTCTGGGCACTGCTGGGAGGACTCTGCACCCACCCCTCCTATGTCTGGGCACTGTTGGGAGTGATTGGCACCTACCCCTCCTGTGTCTGGGCACTGCTGGGAGGACTCTGCACCCACCCCTCCTATGTCTGGGCACTGCTGGGAGTGATAGGCACCCACCCCTCCTGTGTCTGGGCACTGCTGGGAGTGATAGGCACCCACCCCTCCTATGTCTGGGCACTGCTGGGAGTGATAGGCACCCACCCCTCCTATGTCTGGGCACTGCTGGGGGGACTCTGCACCCACCCCTCCTGTGTCTGGGCACTGCTGGGGGGACTCTGCACCCACCCCTCCTATGTCTGGGCACTGCTGGGAGTGATAGGCACCCACCCCTCCTGTGTCTGGGCACTGCTGGGAGGACTCTGCACTCACCCCTCCTATGTCTGGCCACTGCTGGGAGGACTCTGCACCCACCAGTCCTATGTCTGGGTACTGCTGGGAGTGATAGGCACCCACCCCTCCTGTGTCTGGGCACTGCTGGGAGGACTCTGCACCCACCCCTCCTATGTCTGGGCACTGCTGGGAGGACTCTGCACCAACCCGTCCCATGTCTGGGCACTGCTGGGAGTGATAGGCACCCACCCCTCCTGTGTCTGGGCACTGCTGGGAGGACTCTGCACCCACCCCTCCTGTGTCTGGGCACTGCTGGGAGGACTCTGCACCCACCCCTCTACATCTGGGCACTGCTGAGAGTGATAGGGACCCACCCCTCCTATATCTGGGCACTGCTGGGAGTGATAGGCACCCACCCCTCCTATGTCTGGGCACTGCTGGGAGGACTCTGCACCCACCCCTCCTATGTCTGGGCACTGCTGGGAGTGATAGGCACCCACCCCTCCTATGTCTGGGCACTGCTGGGAGTTATAGGCACCCACCCCTCCTATGTCTGGGCACTGCTGGTAGTGATAGGCACCCACCCCTCCTATGTCTGGGCACTGCTGGGAATGATAGGCACCCACCCCTCCTATGTCTGGGCACTGCTGGGAGTGATAGGCACCCACCCCTCCTATGTCTGGGCACTGCTGGGAGGACTCTGCGCCCACCCCTCCTATGTCTGGGCACTGCTGGGAGTGATAGGCACCCACCCCTCCTATGTCTGGGCACTGCTGGGAGTCATAGGCACCCACCACTCCTATGTCTGGGCACTGCTGGGAGTGATAGGCACCCACCCCTCCTATGTCTGGGCACTGCTGGGAGGACTCTGCACCCTCCCTTCCTATGTCTGGGCACTGCTGGGAGTGATAGGCACCCACCCCTCCTATGTCTGGGCACTGCTGGAGGCACCCACCCCTCCTATGTCTGGGCACTGCTGGGGGGACTCTGCACCCACCCCTCCTGTGTCTGGGCACTGCTGGGGGGACTCTGCAACCACCCCTCCTATGTCTGGGCACTGCTGGGAGTGATAGGCACCCACCCCTCCTGTGTCTGGGCACTGCTGGGAGGACTCTGCACCCACCCCTCCTAAGTCTGGCCATGTACGCTCGGGACATACACGGGTGGGGGTACGCTCCGTACATACCCGTACCCACGCCTTTGGAACGTGGGTACGGTGCGTACCCCCATTGTTGGGGTGCCGTAGGGGTCCGCATCGTACCCAGGCCTTCTGAGCGTGGGTACGGGTCGTACCACGCGTACCCCTACGTCACTCCAACAAGGGCGGTACGGCCCGTACCCTTGCTCTTAAGGCCTGGGTACGGTGCGGACCCCCAATGGGGTGCCGTAGGGGTACGCACCGTACCCAGGCCTTCAGTGCGTGGGTACGGGTCGTACCAAGCGTACCCCTACGTCACTCCAACAATGGCGGTACGGCCCGTACCCACGCTCTTAAGGCCTGGGTACGGTGTGGACCCCCAATGGGGTGCTGTAGGGGTACGCACCGTACCCAGCCCTTCAGAGCGTGGGTACGGGTTGTACCACGCGTACCCCTACATCACCCGAACAATGCTGGTACGGCCCGTACCCAGGCCTTTAGAACGTGGGTACGGGACGTACCACCATTGTTGGGGTGACGTAGGGGTGGGCATGGTACGACCCGTACCCACGCTCTTAAGGCGTGGGTACGGTACGTACCAGAATTGTTGTGTTGCCGGTTCGCATCAACATCCACTTCCGTTGTGGCGGACGCGTGCGTTGCTGGACACGCCCCCACCCCCTCGAAGTGACCAGGCCCTGAAGGTCAGGTATGTCCAGGGCATGTAGGATCTGTGACTTGGGTGGGGGTTATGTGTCCTGCCCCTGCCCCCCCCTTTGCCCCTGGGTGTTGTTCTGACCTTCTGCGGCGTCTGCGTCGGTTCCTGTAGAGCAGGTGGACTGCTATGAGGGCTGGGATGACACGTAGGTTCGGGTCCATGGCTGTCCGTCGCGTACAGGTGCTCCTTGTGCGCGTCGTCCTGATTTCCCGGCAGTTTTTGGCAGCCGGAAAATATAATCCGTGCGGGGTGACGTCGGTACGGATCGTACTTCCTGGTTCGTGAAACGCAGCCTGAATGCGTCCCGACGTCACGTCGGCGCTTTCCCGGATCACATTTGTATGTATATTTTCGTCGGTCGGTGTTTTGTACGATTCGTACGGAAATAGTGTTTCCATACGAATCGTACTTGCATTTTTGTAATGTTTTTTAACCGGGTACGAGTCGGACGGAGAAAATGCTCCGTCCGACGGTTCGTACCCGGTTTCACCAGGATCGGAATCGGCCCCCAAGTGTTCACTTCAGCAATATTGATTCCAAATAATGATTACTATCTCGATAGTCTGCCTGTCATATTGGCTCTATGCGTAACAGGTTGTATCCAGAGATGAACCGTCACAAACAGATGCCATTTTCCTTACAGGCATCTCACAAACCCAAACTTAATTATTGTTCTGCCGCCTTTTCAGCGTAAAAACTCAAATGGTGGATTTCAGCATCATTAATTTTACACACCATTCTATAGAAGAAATTTATCAACATACGTTTTTACCTTTACTAATGGATCTCGTACCTAACGAGCACTGTTGGACTTGGCCCTTCTGGCAGGTTCACCCCCGGACTTTTTGCTTTTATTGGTGACCTGGTGGTAGTGATTTTTGGTTTCTGCGCACTTTCCCTGTGTCCCAGAGTAAAGTGCGTGCGCCCTCTGAGTGCATGTGGTGAGATAGGCCTGCCCTCCCATAGGAATGCATGGGGAATGTATGTGTCCCTGGTAGTTCCTGATGCGTGGGGTGTGCAGGCTCGAGTTTGGTATGTGCGGACTCGTGTGATCGAATGCTTCGCAATGATATATAATACGTGATTGTCATGTGCGGAAGTGCCACTTCTAGGAGTTGGCATATTAGTGTAAAGTGTGTCTGGCGTGTGATTGGCTGGAGCTGGCTGGTGAGCCTGGCTCCAGGAGTCTGGTTGGGTCTGCCCCAGTGGTGAGTGTGAGATTAGCATGCTGATGGCTGGGGAGGAGTGCACCTTGGACCTGAATAGGGCAGGGCTTTCCCCACACAATGCTGGCTCCGCCCCCTGTGGTGCGACTGACGACCCTAGCCCTGCCAGTGAATAGAGTGAGGGGCTGAGCACACCAAGGGTGCTCCCCAACCAGCTGCGACTGGTTTTCCCCCTCACCCTGAACCAAGAACAAAGGGGTTTACAGTATAAGAAGGGGCTGTGTCCCCTTACAATTTGTTCTCTTCCAGGATCCTGCCTGAGGGGGGCTGCTGCTGCTGCTGGACCAGAGGACCGCCACTTGGACTACCTCCCTGCCTGGAGGCCCAGTGAGCTGGCTCTGGGTCCAGCCTTGCCCCCCCCCCCCACCCCTGCCTTGCTGTATGCAGGGGAGGACTTTGCTTGTATCCTACTTTAAGCGCTGGGAGCGCTTTATTTTTCCCCTAAATCGCCTGGAAGCGCTTTTCTTTCACTTATAGCGCTAGGAGCGCTTTATTTGTGGTCAGCAGCGCGGAGCTGCAATTATTAGCGAGGGAACCCCGACGTAGGGATTCCCTGCTATTTTGCCGCGTTGGCGGGTGCCCACCCCGCTTATTTGTTGTAGCCCACGGCGGGTGCCCACCCCGCTGTATATTCCTTGCTACGAGGGAGCCTACCCCTCTTATTGCCGAAATCAGGAATCACCGCCGCAGCCGGGCTTACCGGAAGTCAGGCAGGCCGAGGGCGGGCCTCCGGGACAACCGGAACTTGAAATAGGAGGGCGGGAGCCTACCCCGCCTCCCACCGAAGCATTGTGGCTGCTCTGAGCCCCAGAGCAGGCAGGAGCCTACCCTGCGCCCCGGGGCACTCTGCCCAGAAGAGAAGCAGCGCCGTGACTGCCCCAGCCCCGCCGCGAGAGAAGTGCCGACGAGTGCTGCCGGCCCCGGAGCAGAGGGAACGGAGGCGACGCGGGAGTCCCCAGAGCAACAGCCCGGTGAGCGCGGAAGGGCTGGGGGGGACTCCGTGTGCGTGCTGGCCGAGTGCGCTCCAACGACGAGGCCCGCATAGTTAGTTTCCCGAGCCCCGTGAGGCTCCAACGTTGGCCCCACTTCTGTTGAAGAGCCGTGAAGGCTCCAACGAAGGGGGCATTCTTAGTTTAGAGCCCAGAGGGAGGCTCCAACATACGGGGGCATTGTGATCTGGCTGAGTCCCTGAGCAGGACTCCAACGTTTTGGGCGACCTCCTTGTTCTCGAGCCCACGAGGCTCCACGGGGGCAGATTAGTTTCAGAGCCCAGCGAGGCTCCAACGTAGGCCATAATTGTTCTAAGGGCCCAGAGGTGCCCAGGCCTCAGTCCCTACAGCTGCCCAGCAATTAGTGGGCAGCTGCCACGTTTAGGTTGTGCCCCTGTGCGCATTGGCCTGCGCAGTCTGGCCCTGACTCTGCTGGACTGGGCGTCCTAGCCCCGACAAGGCCAGTTGGCCTAGGGACTGCCACAAGTGGTGGCTAATGTGAGTTTTTGCGCTATTGTTCCTAAACCTGCACCTCTGAATGTGTTTTTATGCGTCATGTGCCTTGTTTTACACCGCTGAATGTATTTTATGCATCATGTGTTTTCCTTTCCTGCACCTCTGAATGTATGGTTATGCGTCATGTGCCTTGTTCTACACCGCTGAATGAATTTTATGCATCATGTGTTTTCCTTCCCTACACCTCTGAATGTGATGCATCATGTGTAATGTGCGTTTACCCCTACAGGTATTGTGATACTTAGGTGGTTGTTTTCTCCTAGTACAGGTGGTGCTAGTGAGGTCCTGGTTCCCTGCGCAATATTTTCCTAAGGTGGTTAGGGTTGCGTAGGTGGTACTTACCTTTTACCAGTGGTTACTGGTCGTGTGCTACATATGTTATTTAGTGCTACAGTGATTGTATGTGCTTGGTTCTAAAGTATTATTCCTATGTTCGAAGTGCTAATTTCTACAAAGTGCTAATTCCTGACAGTGGTCCATGTGGCCTTGTCCTGTTCCCTGTACATATAAACCCTTGTAAATTCTGCCCGTGCCTGTTGGCACATTGTAGAGTGTGTGTTTTGATCTAATGTGTTTTGGTATAATACAAAGGTTATTTTTATATAATACCTTGTGTGGAGTTTCCTTTGTGGTGGGCCTTGGGTGTTGTTGCTGGGTGCACGTGCAAACGCTTTACACATCGCCTCCGGGATAAGCCTGACTGCTCGTGCCAAGCTACCAAGGGGGTGAGCAGGGGTTATCTTTGGCGTGCAACTCCCCAGCCCTGACTAGAGTGGTGGTTTCTGCCTGGCTTTGGCGCAAGCCCTAGCCAACCAGAAATCCCATTTCTAACAAGCACCATCTCTAATCCAGGCACATTCACACGGTATGTCAATCTAAGTTAGAATAACGCTTAGCCATCCTTCAACTCACACTGTTCTCTAGGGGGAAAAGGAATCTCAAATGTAAAGAATAAAAAATAATTAAATGAAATAAATAATAAATTCAAAAGGAGGTTATCAATCCCTAAAGTCTTCCTACCTTCATTATTAATGACGTACTCCATCTTTCCCGATGGCTATCCATTTTTCCACTGGACATATATATTATATATTATAATGTTTTCGTTTTCAGTGAGACTACAGTAAGGCACCACAGACTTACAGTAAAGCCCTATAGCACACATGTGCCCAGGTGAAACCACCACAGACCTTTCTACAAAAGCGGGCCTTAATTTAAAATGCAAAAGCTTGCTGTTATCAGGCAATACCATTTTACCAGAAGTTTACAGTGAGTAAGATTCCATTATCAAGACTCCCCCGGAGCAAAGGTCCAAATACCAGCGTTACAAATTTAAAACCAGCATTGGCATAGCCAATAGGTCTCGCCTTTGGGACCTTATAAGTGTTTAGCCATGCAACAGTTGATATTGTTGCACCAAGGATATTCTGCTGCATAACTAAATCCTTATAGAATCCAAAAAGTGAGACCTATTGGCTATGCCACTGCTTGGAGTAGGTAAAGAGTACTTTGTAATCATGAATTCTTTTGTGGATCGGTCCCAGTGTAATTGTATTTATATAGTGCTTACTACCCTTGACGTGGTGTCAAAGCGCTTTTCGGCGAGTAGCACATTACTATGGAACCCAACAAGGATTAGTGGTGAGTTTTTATAGGGAAAAATTAAATGAATTTGAGCAGTGGACATGCAAGTCTGTTATTTGAGTTGAAAAGGATAGTGGAGGGATAGAAGAGGGAGGGGTTTGCATTTATATAGCTCTCGGTACCCTTGATGAGGCATCAAAAGCACTTTGAGGAGTAAGAAATGCTGATCATTTTGTGTTTGTTTAGTACTGACAAGTTGCATGGCAGTGCAGGTCAGGAGGGGTGTACCTGCCTGTGTCTGATGTTCTAGTGACATTCATGCCTCACCTTTCTCTGCTGAAAGCCCCCAGCCCACATGTGGCTTTCTGAAGACACACCTGCATCCGGTAGGCCCTGTGCGCCCCACGACCATGTCAATAACACAATATAAAACCCGTTGAGCATGTGGCGCGCTCCATGAATTCCTTAAATAAGAGAAGAGGCAGTGGCAGGAGAGGGCACGAGATAGCGTTAGAGCACACCCTGCGGCCCCATGTTTGGGTAGCACCACTACCCTCTGTAATGTTGTGGCAAATGACTCTCCTGCGCACTCTCTCACTCTTCCGGGATCCCTGCGTGCGTGGTCTCTGGAGAGCAGGGTATCTGTTTACATCCAAGCTCTAAATTTCGGCCTGATTGCCTGTTGTCCCCTCCTCCTGCTGTTGTGTCGTTTGTTAGGTCACTCCCTGGCCTCTGTTGTTTCTCTCAGCTGAGGCTGAACTGTCAAACTGAGGCCTCTTGCCCGAGGGGGGCTGTGCGCATGAGGGTAAGGGGTTGTGGGTAGGACTTCAAGCAGGGGTACAAGGACTGTACTGACTCCTGGAGGACGCCCCTCACCTTCTGCGAAGAGGGATGTAAAGTGCCTTGTCTGTTTCCTCTTAAATGTATTGCGCCGGTCCTTAACTTAAAGCAGGCCTTCTGGTACAAAGAGCAGATCTGCAATACTTGTGTTCTTTCATCGACACCACCACAAATGTATTGTCTTTGAGAATAGTTTGCATCTACATCTTATTCAAGTTATCAGCATCCAAAGGATTAAAGGCTGAGCCAACACTGCTGAGATTTACACAGACCCTGAGATAATTGCAGGTTACTTCTGAGTGAGGAAAGTGTGTATAATGCCTTACCACAAATAGATTCAGCTCTATGCGCTGAATTGCATTAGCCGACGCGTAGAACGATTTGGACTGGTGCGAGTATGGTGAGCATATGTCTCATCTCCCCCACTTTTCCTTTCCTGGGTTTTGCTTTTACATATCATTGTTATCAGGGATAATGGTCTCGTTAAAATGAACCAAGACTACAACTCCCAGAATGCACTGATATGTAAAAGAAAAGGCCACGAATGGAACCTTCTGGTCCTCCTAGGTATGAGGACAAGGGGGCACTGATGAAGAAGCACTACAGTATCGTAAGCGTTAATAACAGATAGCCACTCTATGTTACCGACCCCACAAATATCGTACTAATTCTACTTAACATAGGCACAGAAACCATTGTGAGTGAGTATTGGACTGACCATTATTGAAACCTACTTGCTGAAAGTGCATACGAGATGATAGTTCCAGTCAGTTAAATTTGCAGGAGCCCGATAAGTGGGAAAACCTACAGTGAAATGGTATAGAGTTAGTGTTCATAGTTGGAAGCGCAGAAGGAGCAAAGTCATGGTGTGACACTGGACCAATAGGGAAAGACCTGTAGAAAAAACCTAGTGGCAAGACCCGACTGCAAAAACTGGTCACATAAATGAACTACTTCACAATCCTCTTGAAAAACTGTCATGGAGGCCCCAATTCATGAAACTAGTCTCACTGAAAAAATGTGATCAGATTTGTAAGTATTGACATCTAAATGTCTAGACATCCAATAAAGGATTTTTTTGCAATGCATTTTTCCCCAATCAAGTCCTTAGGCCGGAACCTTTGCACGTATTAAAACATATGGCCATGCTCCTGTGAAAAGTTCAAAAAAGGCAATGGTCTAGAGTTGCTACATGAGACCACTGCCCGCCAAGACACTGCGAGCATTTGCCATTCTTCATATCACCATCGTGGAGATCAGATCTTAGCCTTCTTGTACCTTCCTATACTTTGTGGGCTCTCTCCAAACAAGAGGTAGGGCCCAGAGCATCTGCAGCCTGCATCAATCCATTGCCCGACAGCGAAGAGGCGATTACATTGGGGTGGCACGACTGGCTGGATTTGGGCCTCAAAGAGGAAGTGTGAAGAGTGTCTTGGGATTCCAGACTAAACATTCCTTCTGTTCACATCAGTCTATCAAGGGTGGGTTTAAGATGCTGCTTATTCAAAATATCGAGCCTCATGAGTAAGACATTGGATAGAGGGGCCTCAATGTTTGAAGACACAGGAAACATGCCAGATGTGTTAACTCCCCTTTCACATGTTCCAGGAATTTTTGCACCCCTTTTTCCTGTTTAATGACTTGCCCAATATTTGGAGACTCAGCTTTATGAGCTAGTTCAGCGGACCCAGGTGGATCATTTCCCACACATAAGCTGAGGCCTCAGTAAGAGTATGGGAAAGCGGCAACACACGAGGAAGCATCACCATCGAGTGAATGTCTCCTTTTGGCCAAGTTATTACCCCAACAATAGGAGGTAACAGGCATTTGCAATGCAATAGGTCTTGCATTTGCGAGAGTTAGAGCTATTGGCGTTGTAAATGACAATGTCTTTTACCTATGTGTTTTTGTGTGGAGTGTTGTGGATGTGAGTGGAAT
Source organism: Triturus cristatus (assembly GCF_964204655.1). Lineage (NCBI taxonomy): Eukaryota > Metazoa > Chordata > Amphibia > Caudata > Salamandridae > Triturus > Triturus cristatus. Next base: position 943,578,774 of record NC_140579.1, read on the forward strand.
TATGTGGGTTGTATTGGAATTGATAGTTGTGGAATTTTGTGGTGTGGAGTATATTTGTGTAATGGACTTATGTGGCATAGTGAAAATGGTTGAGAGCTGCACAGAATAAATAGGAAGATAGAGAGGGATAGGTAGTTTGTGTAGGAAGCAGATTTTTAATTGTGACTTGCAGATGCCGCCAAATGTTTACTACAAGTGGTTATGCCGCTAAGCCACTGTGCCAACTTGAATATTGATTATATATAGTACAATCCTATCCTTTCTAATGGTTCAAATAACAAGAAGGGTGGAATGCAGATGACCGTAATCAGATTTGACTGCTTGACCTTTCAATCACTGCATTTTTCAATGGTGACAGTTAAACTCACTAAGCCATCCTTCCATCTTACTGTTTATAGTACATGTTGGGAATACACCCATATTTGTGCTGAAATCACTTTGTTGATTTCCATGAAGTGAATCTAAGCTATGCTTCAGGCATACTTCTGGCAACACATACAGCTCCTAAAAACAGACTTGCAGATGCGAAGGCCTCTGTCTGTCATGTAAACATACCTTCACTCTTTATGTCAAAGGCCCTCTCCAGAACTGTCTGAACCACGTCTGCATACCAGTGCAGTGCAAAGCCTATCCAGTAGTAAAAGTTATTCTATAAATATTTCAAAACATCTGTGATCAAATCCAGAGGCCTTTCTTTGTGTCAATTCTCACACAAATAACAAATTCCAGTATTCATTCGTTTACAGGCACACATAGGCAGCTGTCAATAAACATGCTGGGAAACACGTCTAGTAAAACAAAAATGCAACCGGTGCTCATGTAAAGCGTTTTGTTACCTTCGGGTCGAGTTTGCACTATATAAAACTCCAAAACAACAAAGAAAAAAAACAATATTGTATACTATATAAATAGCACAAGATTACCGAACACAATTTCTAAATTGTCTATATTTATGTTGCAACATTGTATTAGGTATATAAATTAACTAAAATTCTTTCATACTATAAGAAAGTTCTGTCAGGAGCAGGGCTGTTTTCTACTCAGTGGAAGGGAGGGTGAGAGCAGGGAGGAGACAAGCTAAGAGGTTGGGGGAATACAACATCACGAAATACATTTAAAAAGTAAAACGTTGCATAGATTGTCAGTGCAAACCGTAGGTGGGTTTACAATGGTGCAAGCTGCAGCTTTAACATGTGTAATAAAGAAAGAATGCAGAGACTCTGTTGTGACTTCCATCATAGGGGGAGGGGAGAGGGGCAGAGAAGATGCCAGGACCAACAGGAAAAGCGAAAGGAGGAGAGAAGGGCAAAAGAAGCTGCCAGGACTGCTACGAGCATTAAAATAAAGCTGAGTTATTCGAGTGAGGGCAATAAAACAGATAATACGAAGAATCAAAGAAATTAAAAAGGCATTGAAAATAAAAAGAAGGGAACTACTTGTATTTGTATTACATTACAACTACTTGTAAGGCAGGGAGCATAATATGCTCTAGCAAAATAGTGGTACTTAAAGTGAAGGGAGGCAATGGCATAGGTGGGATGTTTGTCCAATTGCCCTATGCTGTAGCATTGGTGCGTGGGAGTAACATGGATGACAGACCAGTGGTACCACAGCTGCCGACTTTGAAACCGGGTAACCAAGTCCGAGTATAGGCGTTAGCTCCACATACTGTGTGATTCTGGGTAAATCACGTAATCTCCCCATACTGACGTGAGACACCAGCAGGGGGTTAAAATGGTGCTATGCAGGCACTTGGAGTTTGACATGAGCCCCGGATCGATTTGCTAATGGTAACTGAGTAAATGTGCCATTTAAATTGTCGTAAAAGTCATAACTTTGTAATAGAAATAAAAAAGTGGAAATATTTGCATTTCTTGCCAAGATGTAAGGTTTTTATCAAACCTACACAAAGGCTCTGAAAACTGTGTTTACAACTTCGCGCATGCTGCATAGATTAGTATCACACATCGCTGTCTGGCACCTTCCTGCTTGAAACAGACCAGCAGGCAGCTGAAGATGATTATTGTGACTCCTTTATTAATTTAAAAGAAAATGTTATCACCAGGAACTAACTCACTTAGCGAGACCGGCAAACAATTCCGTGATGGTCAGCCTCAAGGCGGCAATGACTCCCGCGGTTCATTCAGCAACCAGTGGGTCTACGGGTCACGGCATCTGCATTTAATTTAATATGCACACGCACTAGCAGCGCTGCCATTGCCAATGAATGCAGCCTGCAACTTTCTAATGATAAACTGAAGCGCGCCGCCGGCAGCAGTAGAAAGAAGTCCTGCCTTAGCTATCTCAGTGTGCGAGTTATCATGTCCGGCTCACATATGGGTCAAGGCCGTGTGGAGCTGTTCTAAATACTACACTGTATCAGAGTAGCAGCTGGAGCTGCGGACTCTGAGTTATCCCCGCTGCATACCGGGAGCTGCTGACTTTAATATAGCATACCCAAGTTTGAGTCGCGGCATCGGCTTAACATACTGTGTCACTTTGGGCAAATCACGTAAACTTCCCATACTGACCTGGGACACCAGCAGGGGGTTAAAATGCAACTACGCCGGCGCTCGGAGTTTGCCATGAGCCGCGGGGAAGACATACACCACAGGGTGAAGGGACACAGAACCATCGCGGGGGAAGACATACACCACAGGGTGAAGGGACACAGAACCATCGCGGAGTGCAAAGCGCAGCGCCCGTTTCGAGAGCACCGCGCTGAGAGTGAAAGTGTGTTTGAACAGAAAGCAAGCCGCATGTCCCTGACAAAAGAAAGGCGCGTTGCCATACTTGAAAAAAAGCCTTGGCATGGTAAACTAATTAGAAAAAAAATGGTTCTCTGAAACAACACATCATGAATTCCAGCGAAAGGAAATTGAACTTTGACAGGGCTGCTCTGTAAACAAGCATTGAAAGCGTGCGTCATCGCGATCGCTGTGAAATCGAAAGTGATTGCGATGACGCAGGAGTTTTCAAAGTGCTGCTGAAGGCTAGCGGTGGGCGCGTGCACGGTCACGTGAACGCAAGCGCTAGGCCAGCCAGCAGCACTTTGAAAACTCACATACAAAATGTCTCTCCGAGCCGGGGGGCGTGGCTTGCGCGCCGCGGCGAGATGGCGGTTCGCGCTTGAGCTCCGTGAAGAGCGAGGGCTGACGGAGACTTTGCCGACGCTGAGGAATGCCCCGCTCAGCGCCAAAGATGGAATATTACATGGGAAACTGCCGTGTATCCTACGAGGGAGTTTTCTAGAGGTGGAAAGTGGCCAGAGTTCACTTTTTGGCATTCTAAGGTTGCGCTTCATGTTTTCACGAGCGGCCGCCATTTTGTTTCTTCTGTGAGGGAGTTCTACTTGCGCTTCTACACGACGACGCTACTGGATTATCCTGTCAGGAGTGGAGGCATACAGGAGCTGGTGACGTTTTTTTTCACCTTTATTGAGTTTATTTTGTTTTTTCCTGCCGCCTATTGCAGTGCTGCCCCTTGTGTGAACTTGTTGAGGTTTTTGCTACCATATTATTCGTCAGACGCACTGCCACTTCCTTATGTGAGGCTTTTTTGCTCTGAGCTTTATTTTGGCTATTTTCGTAGTCGGTGAGGGCCTACTTTCGCCTGCAGCACATGATATTTTTTGTGAGGTGGTTTTTCTGTCTGGGTTCGCCTGCCATATTCTCTGTTCGGCGTTTTTTGATGCAAGTACATTATCTCTTCCTGTCCATTTTTCATCTTGCACATTGAGTGTTTTGCAGCCCCTGGCATTTCTTGCTATCACTATAGCTGAGGAGGGGTATTTTGTTCCTATTGAGGTGGCTTGCCCTATGGCTGAGAACATGGCCCCTTCACCGAATGCTAAGGACGTTAAGGAATCTAAAGCAGCTCTTAAGAGGTCCAAACAGGTTTCCCCAACACCTGAGCCTGCTTCTAAAGACACTAATTCGACTCTTGAGTCCATCCTGACGCGCCTTAATGAGGTCTATGAAATTGCGCAGTCTACTAAGACTAATACAGATTTATTGCAGGTGGAGGTGTTAGTTATCAGGAATGATTTCAAGGCCCTTTCCCTTCGTGTTTCAGGTACAGAAGCACGGATTAGTGGCGCAGAGGATACCATGCAAAAGCATTCTAGATCTCTCACGCAGATAGAGCGTTCCATGGCAGCATTGAGGAAAGACCTCACTGAACAAGAGGATCGTAATCGTAGATCTAATCTGCGAATTTTTGGTCTTCCAGAGGATGTTGAGAAAGAGGCATCTTCCATGATTGAGTTTCTTTATCAATGGATTCCATCTACACTACAAATTTCTTTTCATAAAGATTTTGAACTGGAACGGGCACACCGTGTCCCCTCCTTTTGCCCCAAGTCTGCTACGCAACCAAGAGCGATAATTTTTAAACCGCTGCGTCATCAACATACAGAGCAGATTTTGGCTCATATGCGGAAGGTTAGAGCTGTCTCTTGGAATGGTCATCGTATCTCAATTTCTCAAGACTTTGCCAGGGACACGGTGATAAGGAGGAAGGGCTTCCTTAATCTTCGGAAACGTTTGTCTGAGATGAATATCCCCTTCTCCTTTGCTGGTCCCTCAAAATTCCGCATTACTTTCAAAGGTCGTGTCAGAATTTTCGACGAACCTGCGGACTTGGCCTCGTTTTTGGATAATCAAATGGAGTTGCAGATGGAGCTTCAAACGGGGGCTTCACATGTTCCTGGTTCTTCTGGCACCTGATGCGGCTATACATAATCCATTGTTTTTTTGTCTTTGTCAGATCTATTAGTCTAGCTGCTTTTAGATCTGCGTGGTGGTCTTTTTGTCCATTGGTTTTGACGTATTTCTGTCGCCTCTTGGTGCTCCCCTATTATCGTTATGGTGTTTTGGTCTTTAGTGTTGTTAGTTTTATTGTATAAACCCCTTAATTTTTTGTCGTAGCATCTCATGTTGGCTTGCCTTCACTCCTGGTCGCGTGTCGTCCTGTTAATCCTTGCCTCCCCAGTTTGTTTCTCGACGTATTAGGTCTTGGTCCTTTTTCTTTCCCGTTGTTTGTCTTTGGTATGTGCGTCGACTTTTGTGGTGAATTTTGGTTATCCTATCCTTTTGTGGTCGGTCTTTTTGCTTCATGGTTGTTTTCTGTTATCTCGTATTTTTTGGAGTTGGTCATTGTCTTTTTATTTGCGTTATTAACGTGTTGCTGTATGGTTTGTCTAGGTGTTTTAATTATATCTGTTTACTAGGTATTTATTTATGACTATATTTAGAGTTAATATGGGTCATTCATATAGTTGTTAGTTATACCTTCTTTATTGATTTTTTCATTGAGTGATTTTAGTACATTGTGTTATTAATTGTCTTTTTTGAGTAGGCTAGTTTTTATAGATGCTTTGTAAATTGATAGATCTATGCCTCTCTTGCCTACATGTCCACCTACTTAGGCAAGTATACTTATTTTGCCAGTTTTGGTGTATATGGCTTTATTTACTCATGGCCAGTTGTCTATAAATTTGTATATAGATTTTACATATTTATATGTAGTATTAGTTCTCTTATTTAGCTGCCATAGGGATTCACGGACTTCTATATTGACAGGATGTTATATACCGTTTTTAGTATGTTTCACCTATTGTTTCATATTGTATCATATAGTATGCTTTAGATTGTATTTCTTCTTTTCTCTGCATTATGGTCCTCTTTCTCTTGATGGAGTCCGTTTTGGGCTGGTTCTACCTAATAGTAATGTTATCTTTTAGTTCACTTTCCATCAGCTCTTATTGCCTGAACGTGCTTCCTTTTTCTCTCTCTGCTGCTTTTACCGCTCTCTATGATTCATTTTAATTGTTATATATATATTAATTTGGTCAAACATGTTGCCTTTATAGTCTCTCATTTCGCTTATTTTCTAAGTTATAATTGATTCCAGCTCTTAGTTTTTAGATAGTCTTTCTTTTAAAATGTATAATCAACTATGCACTGTTCTGGGGCTTTTTATGCTGTTGTTGTTATTTCTCCTGTTGGCCCCTCGCTCTTTTTCCCATGTCCCCCCTTGTATGAATTTGGTCTTTTTCAGACCTGCCGGATTGGCCCTTCTCTCTCTCTTTTTCTGTTTTCTTTTGCTTTCTTTTTCCTCCTCTTTCCTTTTTTCTTTTCGGATTTCCTCTTTGGTCTCACCCTGTTTTGTGTTGGCTGTTGAGGTCTGCTGCTTAGCTCTCCTGGTTGTTGCGCTCCATTTGTCACATAGGGAATATCTTTTTTTTCCTGATAATGGTTCTATGTCTGGAATGAATATACTCTCCCTTAATGTTAAAGGGTTAAATCATCCAGTCAAAAGGTCAAAGATTTTGGACTATTGTAAATCTCTTTCTTCGGATCTCGTCCTTTTTCAGGAAACAAAGCTCTCTGCCAAGGAGGCCCAGTTTCTGAAGAAAGAGTGGGTCTCTGATGTTGCTTGTTCGGATGCTTGTGGTAAAAGGAATGGGGTAATTACCTTAGTTTCTAAACACTCTGGGTTATCTATTGTTTCCTCTGAACAGGATACAGAGGGACGTTGGTTACTATCTAAGGTGTCCAATGGTAATGCTGTCTTATTTGTCATGAATATTTATGCCCCCAACAAGGATGACCCGTCCTTTTGGATTGCGATCGCCAAAAAGCTCGAAGATACCCCTCACTCTGGCAATCTTATTGTAGGTGGTGATTTTAACTTGCCAATGGACCTCATCCTGGATAGGCATTCTGCCTTTAACTTTCGTCCCCCTAAAGCCCACAAACAAATGACTAATATGTGCTCTCTTACCCATCTTCAGGATGTTTGGCGTCTTCATAATCCCACTGGTAGTGACTTTTCCTTTTTTTCTTCCCCTCATTCGTCCTTTTCACGCATTGATTATCTTTTGGTTCACTCTTCTCTGGTTCAATTTTCTTCCTCCCCGCTTATTCACCCTATTTTAGTTTCTGATCACGCCGCAGTGACATTTACTCTTACGTCCTTTGTCCCTAGGGCACGAGCTCGTTCGCGGAGACTCAACACAGAAATTTTACATGATGAGTCCTTGGTGCGAGAGTTTTCCAATGACATTGAGACTTTTTTTACTGAGAATGTTGGGTCAGTCAGTTCCCCTGTTGTTCTCTGGGACTCTTTTAAGTGTACTTTCCGGGGTCAGGTCATTAAGTGTATGTCAGGGAGGAATGCAGCCATTAAGAAGGAACTCACGGACCTAGCAGATGAGATCAAACGGCAGGAATCCCTTTTTCGTCACTCTCAGGACAAGACCTGCCTCCAGTCTATTAAGAACTTAAAGTATTCATACAATACTATAGTCACTAAGAGAGCTCATATTGGCCTGCAGGCTCAGAAATCTAAGAGATTGCTGTTAAAAAATCGTGCGGGCAAGATTCTTGCAGCCACTTTAAAGTTCCAGGAATCTTCTTGTAATACCTTCCAAATTTCTTCTATTACGGACCAGTCTGGTATGAAAAAATTTCAAACTGCAGAAATCCTTGAGGTTTTCCGTGATTTCTATAATAATTTATATACCCCTTCGGCCCAAGCTTCTTTTGAACAATGTCAGGAGTTCTTGAAGTCGGTTCCTTTGAAAGTCGTTTCGGAGGAAGATAATCAATCATTAAATTGCCCGATTACTTCTGATGAAATCACTTCCGCGATTAAAGCTACTCGGTCTGGTAAAGCTCCTGGTCCTGATGGCTATCCTATTGCGTTTTATAAAACCTTTATTCCTGTGCTTGTCCCGAAACTCCAATCCGTTTTTGATGCTTTTATTAAGGATGGTTCTGTGTCTGGTTCCGCGGCTGATGCTACTATTGTAGTTATCCCCAAAGAAGGGAAGGATCACGCAGATCCCAAAAATTTCCGTCCCATTTCCCTTCTTAACATGGAAGCCAAGATCTTTGCTAAAATTTTAGCTAAACGCTTAGAGTCCTTTATTCCTCAATTGGTTCATCCCTCCCAAACAGGTTTCGTAAAAGGACGACTTGCACGGGATAATATTCGTACTTTTTGTCATATTCTTGGGGCCGCTAAGCGATCTAATCTTCCGGCGGCTGCCTTGGCCCTTGACGCTGAAAAGGCCTTTGATAAGGTATCTTGGCCTTTTCTAAGAGCTGTTCTATGTGCACATAATCTTGGGGATTCCTTTATTCGTATGGTTATGTCTCTTTATTCCCGACCTAGGGCTAATATACGGGTGAATGGAGCTACGTCTTCTTTTTTTAACCTTTGTCAGGGCACTAGACAAGGGTGTCCTTTGTCCCCTCTCTTATTTTTGTTGTCCATTGATCCTCTCCTTAGAATGATTGACTCGCATCCAGATATTAAGGGTTTCTCTTTTGGGTCTCATCAGTTAAAAACAGCTGCATATGCAGATGATGTTCTCATTTTTTCTGATGATATTGAACTGGCCATCCCTGCTATTTCGGATACGATTGCTCGTTTTTCAAAAGTTTCAGGTTATACTCTGAACAAAGATAAGACGGAGATGTTTCCTTTAAATGCTTACTGCTTCTCCTCTCATATGGGTTCGGTTGGCTTTAAATGGCAATCTAAACAGCTAAAATATCTGGGCATCTTCTTTTGTTCCACCCTATATGCTACAGCTACTTATAACGAAGCCCAAACTATTCTTAAGGTGAGACGTCTCTTAGAAAATTGGTCTCCGAAACATATTTCTTGGTGGGGCCGTATGCAGACTCTTAAAATGATGATCACTCCTATTATTAATTTTGTTTCCTCTATGCTTCCAGTAAGGCTTTCTGATTCCTTCTTTCATGATCTTGATTTGCTTACTTCTAAATTTTTATGGAATGATAGAAGGGCTAGGATGGCTTATAAATTTTTACGGAAATCTTATGATATGGGAGGCTGTAATTTTCCTGATTGGGGGAAGTATCAAACTGCTTTTCTTGCGTCCCAGGGTGCCCTTTGGTTTTCTTCTCCAGGTATTCATGTTCCAGCATGGTTGACAATAGAACAGGAATTGGCCTCCCCACTGCCGACTGCATCTTTTTTAACTACAAACACCCTTTCTATTCCATTCTCTCGCTCTATTATTTTAGACACTATTGCTGCGGTTCGTAAGGTGGATAAGAGAGTAGCGATTCCATTACATAAAACTAGGTGGTCGTCTATTTGGCGTAATTCTAAAATCAAAATTAATATTGACTGAGTTGATGTCTTACTGGGCTGGGAAAGGTGTCTCACTTGTTAAGCATCTCTATGATTCCAACAATGATCCTTCCCCTTTCTCATCCCTTGCTCAACAATTCTCTCTATCTAATTTGGATTTTTATACTTTTCTTAAGATTAAGGTTGCACTTGCTAAAGTCAACCTTCATCCTTCTTCCCCTATGATTACGCTCTTTCAGCTTTGGATCAGATCTGGTCATGTTGCGTCGCGGATTTACAAATTTTTATCGTCCTCTACACTCCCTTCTCAAACTGTCACACAACAAAAATGGATACATCATTTTGATCATAGTGTTACTGCTCATATCTCTTCTGATACCTGGCAAGATATTGGTAAATTGTCTCTTCGTAACAAAATTGCCCCTTCTCTAACACAGTCTAAATTTTTCTCTATTAATCTTCTTCATTGGACTCCCATTCGTCTATATTCACTCAATCTCAAAGAAGACAACTTGTGCTGGAGCTGTGGGCTTCTACCAGGCGATTTTCAACATATGTTCCTTGATTGTTCCCTTCTCCACCCCTTCTGGGATTTAGTTCACAAACACCTCATGCTCATCTTTAACATCAAATTCCACCTGTATTTTCCATTAGTTCTTTTGGGTCCGTTGGCGGCCCCAGTCCCTTTGCCCTTAGATCCCATGGAGTTACAGTTGTTGGACCTCTTGTTAACTATTGCAGTTAAAGTAATTCTCATGGAGTGGAAATCTTTTTCGTCCGTCTCTTACCATACGTGGTGGGCTTGGGTTTCCTTTCTACGAAGTGCTCATACGTCAGTGGACCATGCTCATCTCTCTCCTTCTATTTCCTCTGGTGTTTGGAAAGCCTTAGACTCGTACATGGAGTTGGCATCTGAAGGGTTGGTGGAGCAATATCCCTTTGATTTGTCTGGTTAGTGTTGTCCTGTGTGTTGGGTGATTCCTCTGGAAATCCTCTCCTCTTTCTTTTCTTCTCTCTGTCTCTCTTTTTCTTTCCTCCTCTCTTTCTTATTCTTTCCGTCTTTTCTTTTTTCCTTTCTTCTCTTTCCTCTTCTCCCTAATTTGCCATCTGTGGGTGATACTTTTGATATATATCTTTGCCAGTTATCATTTTGGGTCTTCCCTTCTTAAGTAATTTATTTATCGGATGTCTGTAAATTAATGTATGACAATGATTTGCTCTCCTATTTATTAATTCTACATTAATGTATCTATTACCTTATTGTCCGATATCAATTGTATCACTTTGGCTTGTATCTTATGCTTCATATTTGCGCTTTTAAAATAATAAAATTCTTTTGAAATCAAAAAAAAAAAATGTCTCTCCGAGCCAGCGCGAATGCGCTGGGCTCAGTGAGACCTAAAAATCCAGGGGCCTTAGTAGGTCAGAATCGCCTTCTTCAAAAAGGCCAGACTACCTTAAGTATGCAGTAGTTAGCTACATCATGTTGAACTTGTATGCTAAATTTCACGACAGCCTGGACCCCTTCATGGAGGGCATTTGGCCAGGAATGGAAAGTAATTAGTTCTGCTCGCAGTTAGGTGGCATTAAGGCAAGGACGGGATAACGAAGGAACAAGAGATTTGGCTCTACTAGAATTGTCTGTGAAATCTGGAACTGTTGAGAAAAGCTTACTGTTGAATCAGGTGGCACACACTGGCCTCAGCAACCCTGTACACCTGTCGCAAGAAGCTTGGACTGCTAGGTCCCAAGTCAACTCACTTCCTCAAAATTTCATATTCTCATCTGTGGTTTCTCTCAGGGAATCAGTCTTTTCCAGTATGTTTACTAATCATAAATATAGTCAGTAATCAAGATCATTCAGTATTATGGTCTTGCCTTTTACAACTATATCAATAATACACTGATCTGCTTATGATGCAGGCCCAACAGCCCACTTCCATCTTCATTAATGTCTGTCACAAATCAGCCAGTGCATTACAACTGACTTCCTTTTTATTACCTTTATTTTTCAGTTTAGAACAAGAACAAAGTCGTTGTACACATACATCAGCAGTACAAAATCAACACAGGTTCCATCAAATAGTATTTTCCATTGACACAATAAGCATGAACATTCGTTAACGACAGCATATACGATCATGCACTTACATTACTTACAACTGACCTCCTTTCAATAAATTCTAGACGGATGAAGGTAACTCTTTTCACCTCAAATTCTAATTTATTGATCAAATTTTTCTGGAACTATGAAACCTACTCCACACCAGTGACAACCGTTAGGAACTGATGCTGGACACGTTACCATTCATGTAGCACAATAGTAATTGTCTAGTCTTGATAGTGTTACCTCCCATACAGTATATCTTAAGAGACATCTCGACTTCCAATAAGTTTCAGCGGTTCTGGCCCTCACAGTTTCTTGACTAGACCTACACAAATTAGTATTTGCTAGGCTTTCCAAAATACCCCTGTGGCAGCTTCAGTTAGTCCCAGTCTGCAGCACTGTGTTTCATCCTAAAGCAACTGCACAGTGGTGTACCCGCCAAACCAACTGACAAAAGTTATGAAAATGCAAAACCATGCCATCTTCCTACCTTGGCTTGAAGCGAACACCCTATATCTTACCAACCACATCTCAAATATTTAATGTACAGGATTTAAAGTCTTTTGTCAAGTGCAAAAAGCTCTTACGGATATGCACCCTTTGAACCCTTCTAACCAGATAACTCCCAACCAGATGATCAGAAGCCTAAGTCCAGCCCCCTGGCAGACATTCTTCCAATCCAGTGAGGTACAAACATTTTGGTGCTATGACGCTCTGCCAACAAATTTCATTTTTTTGGGCGCACTCAGTCTACCCCATGCCTCAAATCAGAATTCATGAGGCCGACTTAAAGCTCAGACAATCCCTCTCTTCCAAAGGGTCATTTGCTTTTATCATAACATCACTGACGGAATGAACTGCCGATAATATGCTTCAGTGCTCCCACCCTGGTCCCCTTTAACCTTTACTCCTCCAAGGCGCTTTGAAGAAGCCACCTGTTACTAATAGTACTGCACTAAATAAAATAAATAATTTTCTTGCCTTCTGTAAGAAACTCGGGATCTTTTTATTCACTGCTCTTGATTTACAGGTAGGGCTCCCAACAAGTGACATCTGGATGCTCTCATCAAAATACCCCAATTCGTTTTACTAAACACTTGGACCATTGTAGTACTTATTTAGAGGTTATCTTGGCCTACAGAGATAGTCCATAAGAATCAGTCTCCACTTCCCAGTGGCATCAACAAGCAACATCAAAATATTACACTGCATTTGTTTCCACGAGTGGGGGGACGCACCGTCACATTCAACAGCTGATGCACAAGCCTTTCAAACTTAAGGCCTTCTGTAACAATAGGCTGTATGCAAGGAAATGTGAAAGATATTAGTCACATAATTCACATGCAAATCTGCAAGCCCTTTGTACCAGGGAACCTGGTACCATCAGTCACTGAAACAAGGTGGTGATTACCAATGACCTTTCCTTATTTTGAAAGGTATAGATTTCATTTCTTTTTAATGGTCTTTTTTCCAAACACACATCGCTCCTTAGCTCAAGGCTGGTTTCACCATAATGATATCAGGCACTATCGCCACTTTCAGCTCAACAGAATAGAGGGCCTACATCTTGTGATCAGTTTTGTGTCACCTGCTGCGGCATGGTGGGAGGTAAAGTTATTTCCAAGATCACAATTGCATGACTCATCACCTCCTGTGTCTTTCTCTCACGGTTACTCCCCTTACAAAGGATCAAATATTTGTGTACAATCCACAGACCTGCCACGAACCCCACATCAGGGGTTAGAAAGCATTTAAGTGCTGGAGCCCGAAACACTGCCTAAAATGCATTAGTCACGCGTACAGAGCTCCCCGACTCTTTGGGATGATGAGGCACTGCACAAAGCAGTCTGTACACTGCCGCTCTGTCTGTCAAGCAATTTCTCTTGTCAGAGGGTCTGGGGAACTCGAAGTTAGGGTCACCCAGCACAGTTAAGATACATTGTTTTAGTCTCTGTGCTGTAAAAACAAATCGCGCTCCCTCTGGTGGTCCTGACCAGCCTCTCTGAGACACGTGTGAGGTCTGCATCATTCAGCAGGGTAAGAGCTGCTGAATTATGAGTCAATGAGTGGAGGGTGTGGGGGAGGGGGGGAGGGGGTTCCTCTCGTCTCTGGCACCAGCCGCTGGGCGAAGCGTACACAATAATGCTATGTGGTTTGTTCACACACGAAGCTTTAAAATTTTAGGGCAACCGCCGCCGGCCAGCCAGAGTGAGAAAGTCCTGATCGAGGGAAGGAGAGCTACCTATGACTCTTCGTCCACTCGGACGCAGCCTTGAACTGCACCAGCTGCTGGAGCTCGTTGCCCCCGGCCCGGCCCGGCCCGGCCGAACAACCTCAGCTCCAAGATGCCTTGCAGCTCAAGAGGAAGAAAGCAAGCGAAGCGCTCAACCTGGCAGACACACTTCCCAGGTATTTGTGGACTGGCGGCAGTCAGCTGGGTCATGGACACAGACAGTATTGTAAGTGTAAGCACCAGTGGGCAGAGTGACCCCAGCAGTACTATTGCAGATGACAACGGAGTCCTTCTCTGATACAGGGTTTTAAAAATGCACGGTATTCTGTATTTTAAGTTTACGATTCCATCGTAAAACAAGAATACGGGGTGTTTGCAATGGTACCAAGAGAGGCCATCTGTTGCTCAAGGTGCACTGACCCTCCGAAAACCCTCAGAGCAGAGAGGGACCTTGGCTCGCCCCGCTTCCTCCACCACTCGCCGAGATCCAAGTATTAATGACAGAGCCCTGAGTGGCAGGTAGAGGCCCTCTGCACCCCTACATCTGTGCGAGGGGCGCTTGGGATGGAACAATCTGTGCTGTACAGCAGGAATATCCAATATTTTCTAGCTGTGGAACAAACTGAGCGATGGTCTCCGTGAGTTAGGGTGGTACCAAAAAGAAGACCATGTACATCAGTCTCCACAGAACAGCCGAGGATCACAAACGGGCAGAATGACTGTGTGATCCCTTATTGATTATACCTAACTGTTCTGCAGCATCTTCTTGAATGGCCATTGTTCCACAATGAAGTCAGAGTACTATTATTCAGTCTGGCAACTGGCAACTAATGGGAATCTGTTCTGCTTACACTCCACCCTGAGGCTGAGACTCTAATTTAGGATGAGTTTACCAGTCTTAGCTTTGGTTCTCATTTGTTTTAGTCCCTCGTGTAAGTTTAAAAATAAAGAAGTATTGCTAGCAGGCTAATTATCACTTACATTTACAATAATCTTCTTCAATATTAGGGAGTCTAAACATTTTAGTAGTTAAAAGCAAGCTCCAAGGTGTTCTCCATTCTTGAGCCTAAGCTCTTCTTTTATACACAGTTACTCTGAAGAACGTCTTTCACACTTTGCACAGCCTAACCCATGTGCTGCCCACCCTCGGCTTTGCATTTTCTATAGTATACCCTTTCCTACCATGTCACGCTCTTCTAAGCTCTGGTTAAAGAAAGCTTGGCTCAACACAGCCTAGACATGACTCTGCCCATCCTCAGCAAATTTGTACACAGTCCCATCCTGGCTGTGTGCTGCCCCAGCTTGGCTCTGCACAAATTCTTCTGGCTCTGACTATAAACCCACAACTGGGCTCGTAACACCCTGTGGCCACAATTGAGGCCAGTTACTGCACACCAGCATCTGGGCACAGCACAGACCCAAACTACTCCTATACGCTCCAAACCTCGTTCAGCCACATGCCAGCATGGTTTTCCTCACCCCTGTTAGGTGCCGCACACAAGTAACCAGGTACTGCACACTCCTAGAAAGGCCCAGTAAGCCCCAGTCAAGCTCTGCATGAAAACAGCTTAGTACTGTATCCATTCAACCAGTAACCCGTTGTAATAGATTTGACAAAAAAAAGTAATGGACAGGAATGCAGCCTGAGTGACAATCAGCAGCTGAAACTTTTGCAAGCAGTTGATGTATTACCTTTACTATGTTCATGTCTGTTATGCTCGGATGTGTTTCCATGCTTACTGAGCTTCAAGACTTAAAGCCAAATCTCAATGACGAGACCAAATGAGACCAGTCTGGGGTTTCATATACTCATGTCTAGAAGGGACCTGGCCTGGTGGTTCAGGCTGGAATGTTAATTGTAGGAGGAAGAAGATTTCCATACTGCTCGTCTGTGAAAGTTTTAATTTGTTATAAATTAATGATTAATTTATAATTCATTTAGGTGCATTGAAAATTATTCACATTTACTGAAGAAAAGTGTATATTTATTTTATCTGTACGAGCTTTCTATGTGCATGCGCACATATTCAACAAAATTACAGCTTCAGCCATGGACTTTGCGGATAAATATTTTCTGTTCTGGAAGGAAGGAATGAGGAAGGATGTCTTAACGTAACAATGTGAAGGCTACTTCTTTAGCCAAAGCTCTACGCTGTAGTTAAAGCAAGCTATTGTTCAGATTGCATGATCTCATCTCCCTATTTCATTATGCACTGCCAAAACCAATAGGCTGTGATACAAAGTAGGTGTTGCAGAGATGTTATGGAAACCAATACTTTAACTGGCTACATTACATTTGCATAAATCATGTTATGAAATGTGTGTGCTTTCTGTATCAAAAGTATTATTAAAGGACGTGCTATTTGGAGATGAGCCAGACTTTTGACTTCAGAACTCGAGGTTTTTTTTTCCATAGAGTTCTTGCATCAGATTTGCTTTAAGACTTTGCTAGCAGCGATCTTTGCTGTGCCTGAGACCTTTGACTTGGTATTTAATGTTCTGTCCTGAGAGCTTTTAAGCTTTTCTTTGGAGACGGACCATATGTCAGTCTGCTTGCTAATCTATTTGATATTTTAACCACTTTGCTTCCTATAACGAAACTAAATTTTTTATTAATAAACACACAAGGTGATCTTTGGAAATCTTGTCGTGTGCAGTTTATATATAGCCTTTGTCTAAATCGATGAGAGAAAAAGATAGTCCAGTTCCCACTAATTCCTTCTTGATTTATTTATTAGAGTGCCAACACAGCCTTGACTGGAATGGGACAGGAATGAAAAAAGAGCAAGCATTCTGCCCATCACCTTTTGCGCTTTAGAGGAAATATTTTTTCATTAGGGAAAGTGGTCTGCAGAGAAGGAAAACTAGACCCATGCGGTTGGTCTACGATGAGAGGGACCTAGGGCTTACTGAAGCAAGTCATAATTAAAACAACTTTTCCTATTCTAGTGTGTAGCTACCAGCTATTGTCTGTGAATAGCTGAAGGTCAACGATTACTTGACACACTATGCTCTTCTCCCATTAAACACAAATAAGCAAGGGAGCACTTCAGTGATTGGTGAGTAGAACACACATCTGAATGCTCTGGCTTGAAATGGAAATAATCAACTGGTCTACAAGAAAAGGCACAACCGGGAACCCACGCTGTAACAAAGTAGTCTGAGCTACCAACTTAAAACCCATTTTGAAACCTAATACTTGATATGAGGGTCAGTCTTTAGCACTGGCCAGCACGCTCCGCTAAAATAAATAAGGGGGCACAGAGTTCAAATGTCACCTAACTAGAAGTTTGAAAACAAGAAACATTTTGTAAGAAGGACAGTTTTTTCCCAAAGTTCCTAGGAAACCTACTCTTCATTTCTTTCACCGCAGATGCAGGTTAAGTAAAGAAAGACGAAAGTATAAATGTGGTATCACAGTTTGTAATAATCCTTATATTTGTGATAACAAATTGGCATTTTGAGATATGTGAACCTAATAAATTTAAGAAGGATTTATTAATATTTATTGGCAGCCACCACGATCTAACCAAACTCTGTAAAAATGTTTAGTAACCAAGATTAAAATGCCACATAATAAAATGAAGAATGTTACAGGTTAACCGGCTAACAATTTTGATTTGAGAATTTATATAAATATCTATTCTCTTTGGACACACTGCCTGTTGAATAGACATAGATGTACTTTCTATCTTGTAATTCAAAAAGCCAGACCTTACATAGAGTTTGAACTTCAATTACGAACTGTTGGTTAATATTTTATTGTTTTACATTTATCATGTGTATTACTACTATTGTGAAAATAAAATAAAAATTGATATACTGATATAAAATATTCCATTACAATAAAATGGTTTTTATCAGTTCTAGAATACATTTGGAATGTAAAAGTTGAACAAAGCGTCTTGATATGTTATGACAAGTGTCATGTGTCGAGCTTGCCACTCACATGAATCTTCAGATGTTCCACAGGGGTGAAGTACTTCCTTGTGCGCCACTCCAGAACAACTCTCAGCTCCAAGATTTAGGATCGGGAGCCGGCAGATGTTCCAAGCAGGAATGAGGGAAGGGACAAGAGAGAGACAGATTAACTAATATATGACGACCGTCTTGCAGTTTGGTTTCCTTTTGCGGTTTCTAGGGAATGCGTCCGCCTTGACATCAGACTTTCCTGATTCTCTAGATTGGGAAAACTAGGCTCCTCCTCCCTGTAAACATTATTCAAACAGTTAACTTTTATAGTGCCGCAATACAGATTGCACCTTTTAATTGCTATCAATGGTTTCTAAACTTTCCTAAGGAAATAATCTCTCAAAGAGAGGGTCTGTCTAAAGTATTCATGAGAAGAGGAGGTTCTGCCTGATCTGTCTTGATTCCTCCTTAAGGGCTTTCCAGGCTAAGTGTCTTCTAGAAGAGTTGTTGATAACTTGGCAAGTTCACTCCGGACTGGGACTTCAGGATGGATTGTCCAAGAACAAAGCCTAGATAAAGTTCTTTCTACTTATGGAAATCTGTTTTTGCTACTTTGGGTTCAAGGAAGGCTGTGGCAACACTACTCACATATTAGAATGTAGGTCTACAGTTCTAGGTTTAATGCACCACCCTTGAGCAGTGCAAGCATAAGAGCACGCTGGTAATCCATTCGTTATAAATCTGGTGTTTTTGTTTTTTCTTCTCTCCTTGCAAGTTATTCTCAGGCTGGCAAATTCAGGGTGGAAAATGGGTCCTCGACGAGCCAAAAAGATATGCTCCAGCAGGTAAGTGGGATCACATCAGTCAGTCTCCTCCAGGTGGGGCAAGCAAGAACAAAACAGGCTTCAACTCCTAGACTGCAGATAATGAGGCTAAGCAAGGCTCATTGTCGGCGCGCTGTATTTATACTGAGGTGAATTAAATATGGCCACCGGGTCACATGGTCACCTTGAAATCTCAGGATATCTTGTGAGATTTGAAGCACATTTATCATCAATAAATGTACTGGAATGGTTAAAAGCGGGGGACCAAGGTGGAACACTGTTTCCAGGATAAAAGGCTGACGTGGGTGAGAAACGCCTCAAGTTAGGCACCTGAAACCCGTAACTGGGGGATGCCTAAGAGGCATGATAATAGAAAAGGGAGGATACATGTGTTTCAATGTGACAATGCTGCACAGACAAGGCAGATTGGAGGGATTCCTAAAATCATGGTTGCACTAACCTGCCATTCCAGATCAGTCAGGAGCAATCCACACTTCCCTGAACCTACTTACGACCATGCAAAAAATATCTATAACAGTCTGCAGTGGATAGGGGGAAAGAGGAACAGGAAAAGTGAGAGAGAAACAAACAGCAGGAAGTCCTTCCGTTCTTACTGCTGAACTCAGCCTGCACTGCAGAACAATTGATATCTACAACAATTATTATTTTAGTATTTGGTTAATGATATGACAGTTCACTCTTAATATTTTAAGATCAGATACACCTTGTTGCAATCTCTGCTTAACCCACTTTCTAAGTCTGCTCATTATTCTAGGACTCTCTCGAGCTGAAAGATATAAATAAGCATTGTTAATAATGTATAGAATAGTCTGAAATGCCACACACGTTTTTATAGGTACACCTACCATCAGCGAGTTAGAAATCAAGTCTGTGATCTGAATGTTTCTCAATGCACATACTTCATCAGCTTAATACTATACATGATTCAAGTGATATAAACTAAGTGTGTACAATATGGAAGGTTCTCTAGCTAATAGGTGAAATAGAGTTTGTAATCCTAAAAAGGATCATTACAATACTAAAGTGCAAATCAAAGTCTTAAACCCTTTGGTCTCTAAAGTTAATCCAGAATACTTCTCTGAGAACAAGGCCCGTGACAACTCTTGCTGAAAGTGCAATGAATTTGAATATCCTGGCAGAAAGAATATGGCTGCAGGAACCAAGTATCACAACAACCTAGCAAGACATTCTCTGAACCATGATGAACTTGTACTCAAGGATGTAACATTAGCACCACCACTCCAAGTCTTGGGAGTCTCATGGCTCCCTCGGATATGTAGTTTTTCTTGATTCCACTTGCATTGTGCGGCCGTTGTAACTCTGAAGCAACACTTCCAAGCAGTCCCTACTCTCTAGAAGTACTGCTGGCCTGGTCGGTCTTGGAAGACTCACACAGCATTGAAGTTCAGAGAAGTACACTTTTGTGCCTGCCTAGCACACACAGGTTAGCGAAGGCGATGGATCATGACTACAGTTTGTTTTACTTTAGCAATAACCATGAAGAATCAATAATCTGCAAGATGTTCTTTACAGTACTACAAAATGAAAAACAATTATCCCAGATGGATCAAAAGTAAAAAATAAAACATACTGTAAGTATACTAGACACTGTAATCTAATTACATTGGCAATTTTCTTTTTCCAATTCCCTTTAAGTGGTGCCTATTGTTGTAGAAGAAAAGGCTTAAAGAGGGCCAATGATCCATTGGAGAATTAAAACAGCAGGCAGGAAAGACAGTTATAAATAGTGAAGCGGTAATGAACTTGTTACACATGATACTGGCAAACTACTGTAATGCTATTGAAGCGATCAGATAAAATGTTATAGAATATATCTATATCTATCTATATATCTATTTATATATATATTCACTGAAAAAACCATAGGTTTCAGGCACGTTATAGTTAGGAATTAGCATTTAAAAAACCTTAGAAATTCACTGAAAAACCATAGGTTTCCGGGGCGTTATAGTTAGCTGGACTTTTCACTCGTACAAAACCATTGAAATTCCCCAGTTATAGTTAGTTCAGCTAACTATAACTCGCGCGCCCGCAATGCACTGCTGATGACGTCACATATTACATCACTCATGACATGGTCAGTGACATCACTCATGACATCTCAAATGACATCACTGATGACATCATCCAGTGAATGTGTGTTTTTCTGAAAATTACATATGTTTTATATATGTATATCTCAAGGTCGATGGAAGAATAAATGGGTATATAAGTGTCTAAATGGATGATTTGTTTTTGAAAAATTGATTGTATAACTGACTGATTACGTGTATCTTAGTGAATACATGGCTTAGGGAATAATGTTTAAATGTGTAAATATCTGTATCAGTCTCACTTTGTGTATAAGTGGCTGCATGGGTTGGTGAGTAGCTACATGAGTGTCTATATAGGTTATTAGTTGGTTTTTTGAGTATCAGTATGAGTGTCTGAGTGTCTGTATGGTTCGGTGGGGGGTATTACGTAGTGCATAGGTGCATGAATGAGTGACTCACTGTTTGTATGTGTTGAAGACAGCATGTGTGCAGGACTGTATGGGTGGATGAGTGTGTGCATAGGTGTGTTAGTGAGTGATAGACTGTCTCAATAGTGTCTTTATGAGTAACTACATATGTTTTAAACTAGTATATGTGACTATTGGTGTATATAAGTGAGTATATGTGAGAGTGAGGGATTGAAAGAGTTCCTGTATGAATAAGTATGTGTTTCTATAAGTGATTGTTTAAAAGACTAAGTATGTGTAAGTTTCCGTAGAAGTAAGTGTGGTGGTGTGCGTATAACTGTATATGCAAGTAAATGGATGTTTGATTCTTTATTAGCATGAGTGACTATGTGTGTGAGTAACTCTATGGATGAGTGGCGTTGTGTAACAGGATGTATAGGTGTGTGAGTACATATGATGAGTGAGTACATGTATGAGTGACTGTATAGGACTGTTGGTGAATGAGTGGATGTGTATGTGGATCTTAGAATTACTGAATAGGTTGTTGTAACTGGTATTGGTATGGCCATTGTTTTGAACATTGTAGTTTCTATTTTTGAATGTGTGTATCAAAGGTTATATTAGGGGAACAGGAGGTCTGCCACTCTATCACAAGGATGATGTCATCAGTGATGTCATTAGTGATGTCATCAGTGATGTCATGAGTGATGTCACTGACCATGTCATGAGTGATGTAATATGTGACGTCATCAGCAGTGCATTGCGGGCGCGCGAGTTATAGTTAGCTGAACTAACTATAACGGGTGAATTTCAATGGTTTTGTACGAGTGAAAAGTCCAGCTAACTAGAACGTCCCTGAAACCTATGGTTTTTTCAGTGAATTTTCTAAGGTTTTTTAAATGCTAATTCCTAACTACAACGTGCCTAAAACCTATGGTTTTTTCAGTGAATTTCAAAGGTTTTTTAAATGCTAATTTCTAACTATGCCTACAGACATAGAACATGTGAAGAAAGAAGAAAAAACGCACATAAAGAAAAAAAAGAAATGCAGAAAGAAGCAACAGAAGTCCTCAAAGACAAAGAAAAGTGCAGGAAGAAGGATAACGTGCAGAAAGAACAAACAGAAGAGCAGAAAGAAGCCTTGTTGCAAAATCATCCTGTACCCTCAACTTTTTCAGACGGATACTGGTGGTAACTGAGTCTGACTAACCAGTCCTAGAGCCAGTGCTATGTTAAGATACTCAGAATACAGTGAAAACACCTACATACACTCGGGAACACTATGCGTTGGGGTCCCCCTGTGATCAGCTTGACCTCCTCTGTAAGCCCCTAGTATATAATAGAGCAGGGGATTAAACTACCTCTTAAAACGCGCCACAGGGCGTGTTTGCACACGTCACCTCAGGCCCCGTCCCCTCACTTCCCCACTGTGTAAACACGCCCTGTGGCCGTTTTAAGTTGGGAGATTAAGTCCCCTTGAATCCTGAGGGTCCCTAGGGTCCAACTAGACCACTAGGTACCTCCAGTAAGCGCCACAGAGCTGCGTTGCAGAGAGATGTAAAAAGGGGCACGGCCTAGACCACCTCTCTGCAACGCAGCTCAGTGGCGCTTACTGGAAGCACCTGGTGGGCTAGTTGGCCCCCAGGGTCCCTCAGGATTGAAGGGGAATTATTTCCCCAACTTAAAATGCGCCACAGGGCTTGTTTGCACACGTTAACTCAGGCCCCGTCCCCTCCCTTCACCACTGTGTAAACATGCCCTGTGGCCGTTTTTAGTTGGAAGATTAAGTTCATTTGAATCCTGAGGGTCCCTAGGGTCCAACTAGTCCACTAGGTACATCCAGTATGCGCCACAGGGCTGCGTTGCAGAGAGATGTAAAAAGGGGCACGGCCTAGACCACCTCTCTGCAACGCAGCTCAGTGGCGCTTACTGGAAGCACCTGGTGGGCTAGTTAGCCCCCAGGGGCCCTCAGGATTGAAGGAGAATTATTTCCCCAACTTAAAGCGCGCCACAGGGCTTGTTTGCACACGTTAACTCAGGCCCCGTCCCCTCCCTTTACCACTGTGTAAACCCGCCCTGTGGCCGTTTTTAGTTGGGAGATTAAGTTCATTTGAATCCTGAGGGTCCCTAGGGTCCAACTAGCCCACTAGGTACCTCCAGTATGCGCCACAGAGCTGCGTTGCAGAGAGGTGTAAAAAGTGTCACGACCTGGACCACCTCTCTGCAACACAGCTCAGTGGCTCTTACTGGAAGCACCTGGGGGGCTAGTTAGCCCCCAGGGGCCCTCAGGATTGAAAGGGAATTATTTCCCCAACTTAAAACGCGCCATAGGGCATGTTTGCACACGTCACCTCAGGCCCGTCCCCTTCCTTCCCCACTGTGTAAACATGCCCTGTGGCCGTTTTTTAAGTTGGGAGATTAAGTCCCCTTGAATCCTGAGGATCCCTAAGGGCAAAATAGCCCACTAGGTACGTCCAGTAAGCGCCATTGCAGAGAGGTGTAAAAAGGGGCACGGCCTGCACCACCTCTCTGCAACGCAGAGCAGTGGCACTTACTGGAAGCACCTGGTGGGCTAGTTGGCCCTCAGGGTTGAAAGGGAATTATTTCCCCAACTTAAAACGCGCCATAGGGCGTGTTTGCACACGTCACCTCAGGCCCCGTCCCCTCCCTTCACCACTGTGTAAACACGCCCTGTGGCCGTTCTAAGCTGAGAGATTAAGTCCCCTTGAATCCTAAGGGTTCCTAGGGTCAAACTAGCCCACTAGGTACCTCCAGTAAGCGCCACAGAGCTACGTTGCATAGAAGTGTAAAAAGGGGCGTGGCCTCAGAACACCTGTCTGCAACGCAGCTCCCTGGCGCACACTGGAGATACCTGTTGGGCTAGTTGGCCCTCAGGGACCCTCAGTATTGAAGGGGAATTAATTCCCCAAGTTACAACTTGCCAGGGGGCGCGTTTGCAGAGTGCTGCAAGGAGGGGGCTTGGCCTCCAGCGCGATGCCGGTTTTTATTTATTTTATTTTTTTAAGAAGGAGGGCTGTGTGGCCCCCCTTCTTTTTCTAATTTACTGGCCCTGGGGACCCCATCCCCTAGGGCCTGCACCCTAATTTCTTTTGTTGAAAAAAATTAATTTGGCCCTCCCAAGGCCTTAATCGGCCCCGGGGACCCCAACCCCCGGGTCATGGCCTTTTTTTAATTTAAATTCTTTAGGAGGGGGCTGCGTTGCCCCCCTCCTCAGGCCACTTATGGCTCTGGGGACCCCATCCCCCGGGGCTGGCCTTTGTTTTTTATTATTTTAAAAATATATATATTTATAGAAACACCTAGGACATGCTGGACAAACCGTATGTACCTATCACCATGACGTTTTGCGTGATATTCATTAAAAGGCGACTATGCATAGAATGAATCCACATGGAATGTATTTACACTGCTAGTGAAGCTCTGACGTGTCTGACGCCCTAGCGTGCCTAATCCCGGCGCCCCTGCCGGTGGGTACTCTCCAAGTAGACACCCTTGTCGTTTATTTATACAAACATGGGTAGCTTTTGACGGGCACATTTAATATAAATGCACACCAAGCCATTCAAAGGGGATTCGACAAAAATTCGACCAAACTATGCAAGAAACCCACCTCACGGTTAATAAAAAGCACATCCACCGCCGGATGTGTAATACTTTTTATTTTACTCTCTGGAAAGGAGACGAACCTCACTTGAGAGTCACAGCGTGCTCCTGGCTGAGCCCAATGCTGTGTTACACCCACCAGTGCCCACCGATTGCCTCACACCTCTGTGTTGTATTCCACCAGCTAGTGTGTATGCTATGACACTCTCTAGCCCATGTGCACTGTAACACCACCCCGTGAATATTTCATGCCTCACTTGCCTTCGCACGGGTTATATTGCCCCATCTAACGTGCCTTCCTCGATGTGTATGTTATAACGCACAGCGCTATGCCCTACATATTACAATCTGGGATCCATATCTTTGTCACAGTGCATATGCAACGTTACACTCCCCAGCACATATTTTATATTACAACTTTAGAGACCAGTTATGTTACACGACACTGCCCTGTGCATATTACACTCCAAGGCGCATATCGCATAGCACGCGCTAGTGCCTGTGCTATCTCGCGCTCTCCAATGAATCTGTCATTGCGCACAATGTATTGCATATTATATTTCACGCCCCGGTTCATCTTATATCACACTTTTTGGTGCATAGTTTATACCATATACTATATCTAGTTTTCATTTTCAATCGTGCTCTCAGGACTATGTTCTATATAACACTGCGTCCACCTACCCTTTTCATGGGTATTACATTTTGCGATGGGGGTGGAGGGTCAGGGGGTGTTTCTGCCAAGTGAGCCCAGAGTCACAGTCACAAACGTCCTCTTCTTCCTGAATAAAAGTGAGATTATGCTGCATACTTGTTCATATTTTAAGTAGTTCGCACAGACACACATTTTAAAAACAATAAAGTTCCTAATACCCACCTTCTCTGAACAGTTAGCTTGCTGCCCCATCCACCTCCTCCCTATCCTCTGTTGTCTGAATCCATGGACTAGCCTCCTCCCTTCTGCCATGCATGGTCTGATGTGCTGCCACTGCCCTCCATTTAGCATGATGTACCAGTCCACTCCTCCTGCCCTCCATTGCCCAATTCTATGGCCCATCATTGACCTCCTGCTTAGCCTCTGTGCTTAGCTTGCTGCCCCTATTCTCCTTCCCCTGCCCTCCGATGTCTTCCCTGTGTGGTCAGCTAGCTGCCCCTGACCCCCTCCCACCTTCCCTCCATGGTCTGTGTGTATGCCACCATAGTCTCATTGTTGCTCTCCATGGTGTGTCTTGTTTCTAGTGCCCATCCTGCCTGATCTCCATGGTCATCTTGCTGCTCCTGCCCTGCCACCTTGCCCCCAGCCCTCTGTTTCCATGTGCAGACCCCCTATTCCCTCCCTCCTGGCTTGTCTGTTCCATTGTAATGCCCCTGATCCGTCCCTCCTGCGCTTTATGGTCTGTTATGCTGCAGCTTTCTCTCCTGTCTGTCCATTATGGTCAGCTAGCTACCATTGCCTCTTTCCCATCTGTTCTCTGTTGTCCATGTGCATGGTCCTGTCCCCTCCCTATTGCTTTCTATGGATTGTTGTGCTGCACTCCCGTCCCGCATGCGCTGTGTGGTGTATTGTGCTGCTGCAAACCCTGATGCCTGCCCTGTAGGGTCAGTTTGGTGCACCTCTCCATGTCCCTCCTGTCCTCTGTTATCCGAGTCCATGTCCCTACCCCAATTCCTCCTGCATACCATGATTCAATGTACCATACTTGCGAACATTTTGAACTTGGTAAGAGGGAGATTTTGGAAAAAAACTGGGGTATTGATTTTCCCCTTTGAGTTACATTGAAAAAGAGGAGATTGTAGACAGGAGACAGATCAAATAAAGCCCATTTGAGCTTAAAAACATTGGACGTTTCCTGGCTGAAACGGGTCTGTTGGCATGTATGGTTGTACTACCACTGCCTCTTCCTTCTACCCACAATGGTCTATTATATTGCCACAGCCTCTCTTGCCAGTCCTGTATTGTTGGTTTGTTGCCCCTGCCCCCCTTTCCACTGCCCTCCATAGTCTGTTGTGCTGCCACTGCCCTTCCTGCCTGCCCAGTGTGGTCAAATTGTTGCCACTGCACTCTCCTACCTGCCTTCAATTTTCAGAGTCCGTACCCCTGGCCTCTGCCTCTGAACAGTATCCCAATGAACAACTAGATTGCTAACATTCTATATTTATTACAAAAGTGTGGAACGCCTGACGTCATCTTGATGTAATCAAAACTGTAATACCTAGAGTATTTCCTTTAGAAATTACATATATGAGAGGGTCTTATTTGCATCAAAATTATGGTTAGTGCTCTAAAAAACTAAAATGAGAACATATTTTCTGAGTTTTCAAATAGCGACAAAGAACTTTTAAATTATTTGTAATCTTTATGTTTTTTTATCCAGTTGACCACTTGATTAAATGTTGCACCTTGGCGAGAGGATGTGGTGTTACTTCCAGAGCTGCAGACTTTGCAACTGGGGAACCAGGTTGGAGTTTCTGCTTCAGCTCAACATTCTGTGATTCTGGTCAAATCGCTTAATCTCCCCATGTCTACAACCAAAATGAATTTGATCTTGTGTGATGTAACCAATGCTCATGTAAAGCATTCCAATACCTGACAAGTCTGCACTATATAAAACTGCATATACACAAAAAATAATTGTTTTGCACACTTCTGTCATTGGGCTACATGTGGGCTACATCTGGGTGATATTTGTGCTGCATTTAGGCTCTTTTGTGTCTGGTGGCCATCTTGGGAGATTTATTTGTTATGAAGTTTCCTAATTTCCTCATTTACTGCAGTCTCCTCAGTAGGAAATGCTTTCAGTTTTTTACTTTGATTCCATCAAGAAGGTATTCAGCTATGTCACACATTTGCCATAAATTCTGAATGTTAGCACTCTAGTTGCTCATTAGATCACTGTAGTAAAGCTACTGCTCACCACAGAAGTCTGCTGCTTGTATTAAAAGTGCATGTTTCAGTCTGCATATCAGAATTTTTTAATGAAATAGAAGAGGGTTTGAGAAGTCACTCAAAATGTGCCCTAATTTTTCTTTCTTCAGCACTAATCATAATTTCACTGGCAAAATGAACCCCCTCGTGTTCCTTTTTAAATTAAATGTTTTAAGTGTTACCACTTTATTCCAATCAAGATGGCTTCAGGTGTGCCATACTTTTGTCATAAGTAAGACTGTTAGCGCTCTAGTTGTTCGTTAGAACACTCTGGGATATTCTGTCATTGGGCTATACTTGGGCTACATCTGGGTGATATTTGGGCTACATTTGGGCTCTTTTGTCTTTGGTGGCCATCTTGGGACATTTATTTGGTATGAAGTTTCCTAATTTCCTCATTTACTGCAGTCTCCTCAGTAGGAAATACTTTCAGTTTTTTACTTGGTTCCATCAAGAAGGCATTCAGATGTGTCACACATTTGCCATAAATTCTGAATGTTAGCACTCTAGTTGCTCATTGGATCACTGTAGTAAAGCTACTGCTCACCAGGGAAGTCTGCTGCTGGTATTCAAAGTGCATGTTTCAGTCTGCATGTCAGAATTTTTTTATGACATAGAAGAGGATTTGAGAAGTCAAAATGTGCCCTAATTTTTCTTTCTGCAGCACTAATCATAATTTCTATGGCAAAATGAACCCCCTCATTTTGTTCCTTTGTAAATTAAATGTTTTAAGAATTACCACTTTATTCCAACCAAGATGGCTTCAGGTGTGCCATACGTTTGTCATAAGTAGGACTGTTAGCGCTCTAGTTGTTCTTTAGAACACACTGGGAAGTTGCAGTAGAACACAAAGGAATCAACTGACAGTCTCTGCCCTTGTTGGATGTACATGTTTTACTGAGAATGTCAGACTTCATTCTCACATGACTGAGAAAGATAATGTGAATTTACAGAAAATATGCTCTCAGTTAGCTTATAGATCACCTTCCAAACCTCTGTGGGAAAAGCATGAGAAAATAGTTTTCTCTCAAACATGATTCATGATATCACAGCAGAAGGCTTTTTCACATGGTAAAATCACCTTAGAACACACCACAATTCCTAAAATGAGTATGGTACCATCAACAAATGATTTATAACGTAACTAAAGTCTTAAAACCTTCTATTAACTGCAATGCTTTTTAATGAGGTGCTATCATGTATATTGGTCCCAAGATGGCTGCCAACACTTCTTGGACGAAGTGCTGACAGCCAATCAGTTATTCATAAGAAGTGGGGTCCCTAGGGGTAGGATGGGTAGACAGGGGAAACGGAAACAACGGAAACCTTCAGAAAGAACAGGCCCCACTGTCTACACTAAACTGATATAGTTAAGCCCAAGGGTGGGTCAAATTGGGTAGAAATGGGCCCCGGGCCGGGGTAGGCTCAAGGAATCAAGAGAGCAAAGAAAATAAAAGAAACATATTTTATTGAAACAACAATGTTGTGATAATGGTCTTAACCATAATGATAAACATTATAATAAGCCGTTAATTATAGCTTATAAATACACAGTCCCACACAGAGACACAAACAAACACACTCTCATTCAAACAACACGTTCATATTTGTGACAGAACAAAAGCAAATAGGCGCTTAATATATACAATTATTATCCGCACATTAAAAGGTCGTATCCATTTCGAAACAGGCTAATACAGTCCCATTTAGTGGGGGTAGATAAGTTCTTTCAATGGGCCCACAAGGGCAGGAGCCAACGCACGTTTCGGTGTAAACTACACCGTCATCAGGGCAACGGCGATGTAAGGTGTTTGGGACAACACAGAACGGGTCTATAATGAAATCATAAACAAGGGTGAAAAACACACAAAAACACAAAACATCATCAAAATTTACAAATTGTACTAAAAAGAAACATTATACATTATAATCAGTAGATTGATGTACAACAAAACATACATATGTGCATATTTTCTTCTCTTCCTTTCTTTACACAATTAGAGTCCAAAAAAACACAGCCCGAGGCTAGGGTAATAATAGGATAACAGAGAGTCAAACTACTAAGAGGCTTAAACGTAAAGGAGAACGGACTGCAACCTACAAGATAGGATCTATTCATATGGGGTCAGATTTGCATACCAAGAGATAGATATACACCCATAGTGAGAAATGAAATGAGAATGGGAGCGTGCAAAAGAAATCAGCCAATACGGTAGGACAGAGAGTGCAAGTGGGAAAAACCGCAAAAGATAAATAGATTTCTTATTACTATGGAGTATAGACAAAGGTTGGAAAGAGAAATATATGGGTAATCAGAAGAAGGCGATACCTTTCTATCCACAGAACTGTTAGTAAATCGGCTCATCAAAACGATATAGAGCAGACAAGAGCTAAGCGTCAAGGCGGACACATGTGTTCTGTAGAGGAAGAGAATGAACAGAGCATCAGCAAACAGCATGCAATAATAAGACCGACCACGGGGGTCAATGAGGACGATGTAGGTAGACAAAGTATGCAGAGATACCGGGTCGCAAATAAAGGACAGTATGCAATATAAAAAATGCTTACCAAGGGGATAGTAGGATCGACTATGTTCCTAAATCAAAAAGTGGTAGGAGAGCTAAAGTCAGGGGGCCAACCGCAATCGGCCTGTCAGTTAAGGGCCCCAAATTACGTAAGTTCAGCCCAGAGGATATTTCTGAGGGGGAAAAAGGAAAACAGTAAGATCAAGAGAAGTCCGCTAAGGACGCAAAATGCATGTTATGCCTGAGGCTAAGGGATAAGAATACGAATACGAGTACTGCGTTAGTCCCACCTATGGCAGGCCGTCCAATCAGATGGTATGTGAACAATCCACAAACATATTCTTGAGCAAACGGCGGATAAGGGGGGAGAAAATTCAGCAAATATCAGGTTCGTCGGTAGGATGAATAATCTGAAAAGAGAAACAAACAATCTATTTCAGAGATTCTATACAGGCGAATGCCTAGTTTGTAATACGAACAAAATGCCAGCTGGCGTCCAGACGACTCAGAAGGATCCCAAATAGGGTATATCTAAGATACACAAGTTCGCCGGAATTGCAACAAACCTAAACTAAAATAAGACTAACACAAATAAGTGAACGGGGGATAAATGGGTCCAAAGGACTGCTAGTATACTAAGGGCTACAACGCAGCACATTGAATGCGGACAACGGAGAGTCTTACCGTTGACGACCATGGAGCTCAGACGAAAACCAGGTCCAGCAGGATGAATGCGACAAGATACAGTCCCGATGGCGCAAATGATATAGGCCAAACAGTCCAGAGTTTAAATAGTACCCAACCAGATTAAAATCCGGGAAAGAATTAATCTCGCGGGAGTCCCACAAGTAAAGAAATAAACAAAGGGCTGCGAGAGCAGTACTAGGAGGGCCGATAAAGGGGGCGGCCATTTTGGAAAGGGAAGAAATCACAACAGTATAGCTGACCTAACTTGGTTACGAGACCAGATCTAATAATGCAGATAAACCATACAAAAGGACAATCAAAGACGAGTGAAAGGAGATGTGTACACCAGCTCAAATTGCAGTAAAGTATCAGGATTTAGACAATATATCTAAAGGGGGAGTGAAGGGGGGGGGGGGGGGGAAATGAAAGGGGGGAGAAACTCTTTCAGATAAAGAGGCCCAGGCTAAACAAAACAAAAGATAGATCTTCATCGCAGTAAAAAAATAATAATACAATAATACAATAAATGAATATATATAAATATATTCAAGTAAACAGGAATAAGTAGCCGGGCAGATAGAGGGTCCCGGAATATAGGCTCAAGTAATGGCATTTTCCCAAGGGCAGATCTCGTTGAGGCCCTGGGCAACAGAATCAAGGTAATATATCCAAAAAACCTCCCTCTTCTTTCTGAGAGTAGTGGGGTCCTTACCCGACGAGGTGTGTATTTTTTCCAAAATGACCCATTTGAGGTCTAGTTCTGAGTGGCCCGAGTCAGTCCAGTGAGGTATTAGAGGAGCCCCTGTTTTCTTCAAACGGATGTTAGACTTGTGTTCACCAATCCTCAGGCGGCATTCCCTACCTGTTTCTCCAACATAAATAAGGTCGCAAGGACAGGAGATAGCATAAACCACATTAGCGGTTCGACAGTTTGTCATCTCCGTCAATTTGATGGTTCGTTTGTTAATATTGAGGGTTTGTCTGACCAAAGCGTTGGGACATGCTTGACAGGATCCACAACGGTGGTTGCCTGTAACAGGAGGGAGGCCAGTGATGGACATTTGGCGAAGTGGACTAGGGAGTTCAGGTAATTTACCACGAACAAGGTGGTTTCTGAGATTTTTGTCTCTTCTGAATGCGAAGAGAGGTTTGGATAATCGGTCATTGTCATCAATATTAAGGAGATACCAAAGGGAATTGATGGTCTGGCGGATTTTATGGTTGATGTTTGAATGCCGGGTAACACAAACCAATCGATCTGTGACCTTCTCTTCTTTTTGTAGGAACATGGTGTCACGGTTATAGTACCTAGCTCTCTTAAAGGAGTTTTTCACCAATCTAGGGGGATAACCTCTATTCAAAAGTTTGATTTTCAGGATGTCAGCCTGGTAGAGAAAATCCTTGATCTCAGTACAATTTCTTCGAAGTCGGAGAAATTGGCTGAATGGAATACCCTCTCTTTGGCAGCGAGGATGGTAGCTGTCAAATTGGAGCAACGTATTCCTAGCGGTGGGCTTGGTGTATAGGGAGACTAGAAGATGATTATTTTTATGCTCTACCCACACATCAAGGAATTCAATCCTGTTACTACTCGAGTGAACAGTGAATGTCAGGTTATCATCAGCTAGGTTAATCCATTGAACAAATTCATTAAGGGAGGTCTGGTCACCCTTCCAGATGAAAAAAATATCATCTATGAAGCGTGACCAAGCATAGATATTTTCGAAGAAGGGGGCGATCTCATTGAAGATATTGGTTCTTTCGAACTTCCCCATGTATAGACAGGCCACACTAGGGGCACAAGCTGCCCCCATGCTGACTCCCTGAGTTTGTTGATAGAAATCGTTGTTGAATTCAAAGTAATTTTCACCCAGTATAATTTTCAGACATTGAAGAATGAAAGGGCTGTTGGTGATGTCAGATTCTGAGTTTAGAATTTCTTGAATAGCAGATAAGGCTCCTTCTTGCGGGATATTCGTGTATAAGGATTCGACATCCATGGTTACCAGAATCTCCCTGTCACTTTGATACTCCAAGTTCTCAATTTTGGCGATGAAATGGCCAGTGTCTTTTACGTAGGATTCCAGTTTGGCGACCAATGGTTTTAAAAACTGGTCTACATATTTAGAGAGGGGCTCAGTGGCCGCCCCAATGGTGGAAACAATGGGCCTTGGGGGGGGTTCGACACGTTTCTGTGGGAAAAGCATGAGAAAATAGTTTTCTCTCAAACATGATTCATGATATCACAGCAGAAGGCTTTTTCACATGGTAAAATCACCTTAGAACACACCACAATTCCTAAAATGAGTATGGTACCATCAACAAATGATTTATAACGTAACTAAAGTCTTAAAACCTTCTATTAACTGCAATGCTTTTTAATGAGGTGCTATCATGTATATTGGTCCCAAGATGGCTGCCAACACTTCTTGGACGAAGTGCTGACAGCCAATCAGATCTCACGATGAGATGTGTGGTTAGGCTCCGCCCAGATATATATGTGATTTTACTTTTGATTTTCTCAGGAACTACTGAACGGATTTACACCATTTAAAAGGCACATGCCTGACCTGAGGACTACCTCTTTGCCAAATTTCAAGTAATTCTGTTCAGCCGTTCGGGCTGTACCTTCGACTAAAGGTCCTATGGGAAAATGCATGGGGAAAACGCGTTTTGGGACCCCCTTTTTTTCTCAGCCCCTGCTTGACGAATCACCCCGAGACTTTCAGGGTAGGAGCTGAGCGGAGCGCCCCATTAGTTTTGTAAATTTCACGAAGATAAGTCAACCGGCGCCAAAGTTATTCAAAATAGAATTTTCTGATTTCCTATGGGAACTCGGTCCTAACTATAACTATCTACTGGCGTCCGCCAGTAGATAATAGATATATGTGTGTGTGTGTGTGTTTTTGTTATAGTGTATACTTACATTGTATTTCACTTAGCTGTTTTCCTGTGCCCAGCACTGCGATGCTTCCATAGAATTTCATGCTCTGTGACATCAGCGGATTCTGATCTAGGAACTAGGGAGAAACGGTTGGTGCCTGGCGCTTAGAGTCACAGGATTGTAGTCTGCTAATAAACTTGAAGAATTCAACTACCACAGCCTGTTTCAGAGTGTAATTCACAACAGTTTACACAGTTGCAGTCGCTACTGGGTAGTTATACTTAGGACGAACCTTCCATAGGAAAGGCATGTTTTGGTTTGCTTATAACTTCGGTGCCATTTGCCAATTCTTCACAAAACTATCCACAAAAAATGTTCTTCCACCTCAGCTCCTTTCTGGAAAGTATCGGAGTGATTCATCAAGCGGGGGCCAAGAAAAGGGGGGGGGGGGGGAACTACAGCTACAGCCAAAATGGTTGAACAGAATTACACCAAATTTGTCAGAAAGCACAATCGTAGTCCAGAAACCATAGTTTTGTGATTTTGTGTAATTCGGTTTAGTAGTTCTCAATAAACTGAGGTTAAAAAGCTTTGTGTTCACAATGTGGAGGGTCTGCAGCATTCGTACCCTCAATCTAATTGACTCCAAAATACAATTTACTCATACTATCAGTAAAAACGCACTTTCTTTTTTGGACGTTTGGATTAACATTGAATCAAGGGATATTAACACCAGTGTGTTTAAAAAACCTACAGATAAAAATAATGCTTTGCTATTCAACAGTTTCCATCCGCCGTCCCTAATTAAAAATTTACCTGTTTTTCCATTTTTGAGAACGCATCGCATTTCATCTACGGAGAAAGCCTGCAAAGAGACATGGCAACAGCAAATAAAGAATTATGCTGCCAGAGGGTAACCCATAGATCTTCTTAACGAACAATTGAATAAGGTTAAGAATCAACCTTGTGATAAACTTTTGACAAAAGCCACTAAACAATTGAATACACGCATGGCATTTGTGTCCAAATACTCCACTGCATCACGGGCTATCAAGAAGATTATATGTAAACGGTGGGATTTACTTGAATCTGAAACAGATTTCAACAAGCTATATTTGGAGAAACCGCTGTTTGCATACACTCGAGCACATAATTTGAGAGAAATGCTATCAAGAAAGAATAAACCTATATTGACCACGGGATCCACAACCAGTAAGAATGGCACACATAAGTGTTGGAACTGTATCCACTGTAACAATGCAATTCTTGGTGACATCCTGTTACACCCTCGCACTGGTGCCAAGATTCCAATTCACAGTAGGACGACATGTAATTCCGAAAACATAGTTTACGTGATTAAATGTCCTTGCGGACTGCTATACGTAGGCAAAACTGAAAGGAAAATGAAAATACGACTAACAGCATAAAAGCAAAATCCATACGAAAAATACTACATTAAGTCTAGCAGCTCATTGGGAAGAACAACATCACCAAATTGCCCAATTAAAATTTCAAATTATAGAAGTTCCCAAAACTTCCTACAGAGATAATTCAAAATATCTCTTACAGAGAGAAGCTTTTTGGATAAAGAAATTACAGACTGTAGGAGAGTAGGGTCTGCTTTCTATGTTCACCCCCACTTTTTGCTTTTGCTTTACTGGTTTTCGACTTAGATGTGGCTGTGGGCCTGCTAATCAGACCCACAGCCCTGCTGTTCTCTCTCTAAATTAATACTATGTACTTTAGGTGCATAACCCATTTGGATAGGATCACCTTATTGGCCCCTGTATAGTGTACCCTAGGTACCCAGGGCATAGGTGTACCCTAGGCCTACCAGGGGCTGCAGCATGTATTATGCCACCCCTGGCCTGGCCTTCCATTTTGACACAACTGGCTGATCACTCAGCTGGGGCAAGGTCGTGTAATCACCCCTTGCTTCGGTGTAGTATTCCTATACCTAACTTACATATAGACACATGTGTACCTATCAGTCACTCCTATGGCAGGCCTTGACAATCCTGGAGGCAGAGTGCTTGGTAACATGTGAGGTGGTGCTCTAGCATGAGCTGAGCCTGTCTGCAGCTTTCGGAACCTTGTCCTTATAGCTGTTCTATGATATAGCCTACCATATACTCTTAAAGTGCCTTATAATCTTAGACGGTTATGGTAACTATGGTTTGGCTTTATCGAAACATGTCGTGTAAGGTGTCTAACACTGTGGAATAATACCCCCATGCCATTTCTGGACATGAGAATATTATTCCCCCCTTCTAGAGGGAAAGACATGTTAAAATCATACTTCAACTGTTAGCCTCTGACCAGAGCCTCAGCATCACAAAATGGATGCTGCTGCCACGACACAAGTCTGACCTCCTGCAGCTGGGAGTGATCCCAGCCAGGGAGGCCTGGACAATAGGTTTCCTGCTTGGGGAGGTGCTAGCACCTCCCCAGACAGCCTTTAGTGTATTGGGGCAGGGTGGGCTGAAAGGAATGAGACATGCCTGGGGCACACAAGGTGTTCCTTGCATAGTCCAGTTCAAACCGGCGCTGGGGCACTCCAGCCCCAGCTCTGGCGCGAAACTGGACAAAGGGAAGTGGGTGTAACCACCCCCTCCCAGGTCCCACCCATAAGGCGTGACCTAGCAGGTATCCCAGCCCCCCAGATTAGTATAAGAGTGGGAGTTGGGCCTCAAGACTTTAGATTATCCTGAACCTGCAAAACTGAACAGAAACTCTGGACCTTCGACATTCGACGAAAGAAGAAGACTGAAGAATCTCCCTTGTAGCCAAGGAGTGGCTACCCTGTGCAAACAGGCACCATCAAGAGACTACCCTTTGCTTTGCCCACGTTCTACGAGCAACCGACTGCAGAGCCTGACCAGAGCCTTGACTTCCAGACTTCTCCGACCCTGATCCACATCGACAGCAAAGCTGAGATCCGTGGAGGCGACGAGCGACGTGGGACCGGCTACCTGGAAAAAGTGGCTAGTAACTTACAGCGCAGCTTCTGAGGTACCCTCGAAGTTGTGCACCGGGGATTGAGAAGCCCCAACCCCAAGCACCATCTGCACCGAAGATCAGCCCCCCACACTCCACGAGTCCTGCGTGGGGCCCTTCAGCATTTTCCTGCTTGCCACGTCTGTCCGGTTGCTTGCCCGCTGGCTAGTGGCCTTTCTGACGACGCACCCTGAAATCTTCTGCGCTGGTTTGGCTCCTCCAGACTGGCTCCCGCTTCTCTGCAAAGAAGAAGCACCCCAGACCTTCCTGGTCTGCACCAGAAGCAAGTCCTTCGTTCTTCGTGGGTTCCGCTTGCCAAGGCTTGGTGAGTCCTAGTCCAACTTCAACGCCGCCGACAGCAAGAGCCTTCGTGGGACAGCTCGCCTCCTGGTCCTGGTCGTCCTCGACGCTTCCTGGTCCTCCTGGCTGCAGCGACAAGCTTCACCTTCACCTGCAATCTTCACGACATCGCCTGGTTCCTTCCTGGTTCCACGTGGTCACTGGCTAGTGACCTTGACTCTGTCCCTTCTGCTTGCAGGTTTCTTCTCTTCTTGATCCCAGCCTTGGGATCCACCGGACACTCTTCACTGACTGCCTGTCAGCATCTTTCTTCAGGCATCCATAGGAGTCGACGACGAAAACGACGCATCTTCACCCCTATGCACCCGCAGCCTGTGGGCTAGGTAACTTGGGTACTCCGGTGCTCATCAGGATAGTGACTATCCTAGTGTCTAGTTTTCAAGTCTCAACTTCCTAGCTACTCCAGAAGTGTCCTAAATCTACCGTTTTCTAAACAGTACTATTGCTATTGACTTTTACGCATTACGCGTGAGTGTTTCCACTCTGCACACGAATCCCGTGGGCCTCCCACTTCCTAACTAACGCTAGTGTAGTGTAGCCCCAGCGATTCCCTAGGCCTAGGCCTATTCTATTTCCGTGACAGTGGTTCTTATACCACTTACTTAGTATATGGTTTGCGTGGCCCCTAGGGCCTAACTGTATTACTTACCTGTGTGACTTAATGTATGCTTAAATAAGACTGTGTTGTACTTACCTCTAATCTCATAAAGAGTGCTGAGGGTTTGACTAGAATAAATACACTTTATTTTATATATATATCTGTTGTGGTGTCCTTACATTTGGTATTCAAGGGATTATATATGGTATCACAGCTGGCTTCACATGCCATTCAGAGTTTAGCCTAAGACTGCTCTTGTCCATGCTACCACTAGGATAGCTGGTCTATAAGGTTGACTTTACAACCAATCACCATAAGGGTATTTGGACTGATATAAGCTGTACACTAGAACTAGTGACATCATACATCAGGCCAACTTCTCACACAGACCATGACACCGTATGGACTTAATGACAAATTCAAGATGGCTTGCTTCCTCTAAATGTATACGTTAATTACCTATAGAATCCCAATGGGCTCCACACGCGGTACATTGTGAGACATTCCACATGCACACACTTACTGTCACACTCATTACGATCACTGACACTCCATATATGACCAACACCCTCCTAGCGATGTACTTCTCTAGATATTGTTAATTAATTGTCTCAGGATCTAACCGCTTGATGTTCTCTTCAATGTAAATGTTTGTATAACCATTCTAGTGTTCATTTGACTGTACATTCGGATTAGTCATTAACTTATTGCCACTTTGTGTATTTAATGCTCTCATCCAGTTTCAATAAGTCTCAACACTGTAATGTTGCTCAGTAATCACACGAGGCACGTTGTTGGGTTACCGCTATATTTATTTAGCATTCAAATGAGCATGTACCGAGGAGCGTCGGCCGGCACTCTCTCCTCATCTCCCAGCGCGCTGATCTGCGCGCGCACCCCGGCGCCAACGGGGCCGCCTGCGTCACGTCAACGTGACGTGAACAACTAGACCGCTACATATCTCCCCCTTTTACCAAACCAAAAATCAGTCACTTACAGTTCGCAGGTTAGTTCGAAGTCTTGGAACCTGGAAGGCCTTACAACTTGTCTTCCACTCCTGGTCACCTTACCAATGTTCCCTCGAGCCCCTTGGCTCTGCGTTTCCTCGATTTCTGTTCCTCCACTCATCGCTC
Source organism: Triturus cristatus (assembly GCF_964204655.1). NCBI lineage: Eukaryota > Metazoa > Chordata > Amphibia > Caudata > Salamandridae > Triturus > Triturus cristatus. Next base: position 943,617,198 of record NC_140579.1, read on the forward strand.
CTTCGCTGTTCATATTGCCTCTCGGCCTGTCCCTCTCTGCCACTGGGGCCTCACCCCTTAACACACTTTCTTGCTCCTCTCCTGCACCTGCTTCTTCCATTAGTTCACTTCCGCCTTCCTTGTTCTCTTCCTCCCCGTCTTCCGTGACTTCACCTTCCGGATCCCACTGTTCCCATCTCAATATCTTGTTGCACCGGGCCATGCGGTCCTGCGACCACACGTTCCCATCACTGAGCAGGGCCGCTCGATCATAAACTTCCTTAACCTGCATCGGCTTGCTGTACTTGCTGTCTCCCTTTCTTTGTAGGGTCGCCAGCTTTACTCTCACCCATTCTCCTCTCTCTAAGTGAGTGTCCTTCACATTCCTCCTCTTGTTGTAGTTGTCGGTGTAGGTGGCTTGTGCTCTCTCCAGATTTGCTCTTACTACCGCCGGAGACCATTCGCTGGTCACCACCTTCTCCTTCCAGATTCTGTTGTCGTGCGTGAAGGGTTCACGTCCTCTCAATATTTGAAACGGGCTATACCCCGTGCTTGTGGGCGTTATTCTGTAGGCCCATACCATGTTCTCCAACGCTTTCTTCCAGTCTTTATTACAGGTGATGGCCGCTTGTATGGCCCCCATCACCACCCTGTTAAATCGTTCCACCAGACCGTTGCCTGCCGGATGGTATATGGCCGTGTGCTTTACGGAGATGCCATTTCTTCCCATGAATTGTTTCCATCTTTCCGACGTGAACTGTGGTCCATTGTCACTTAAGATGGACTTGGGAATACCTTCTCGGGTGAATGTTTCCGATAGAAACTCCAGGATGTTCTCCGTGTCCATGGATTCGCTCACCTTTATTTCTGGCCATTTGGAATAACGGTCGATGAGGACACACACGTACTTCTGTATGCTCTGGTCATCCAGCACCGGTCCCAGAATGTCTATTGACAACTCTTCCCACGGGTTTGAGGGAGTGTCGAATTTCCCAAGGGCTGGCCGTAGTGGTCTCAATGTTTTGTCGGCCCCTTGACATTGGGGACACTCTCTGACATACCTCTCTGCTCTTACGTCCATACCTGGCCACCAGTAGTTCTGTTTCGATCTGGCTTTGAGTTTCCCTATGCCAAGGTGGCCTTCGTGTAATAAGTCCAGCAGCTTGTTGATGAGATTCGTGGGGGGAATTACTCTGTCTCCCCTGTAGATGAATATGCCCTTGTCTCCTACTGTCAGTTCTTCTTTCACTTCATAAAATGGTTTGAGGTTGGTTTTCACCTTTTTCTTATCAGGCCACCCTTGTGTGATGTGCGCTTTTACTTCCATAAGGTCAGAGTCTTCTTCATAGGCTTCCGTCCACTCTTGTATGCTGATTATCTTCTCTTGGTCCTCTATGAGAGCTACCATCTCTCCTTTGTCCGCTGGGTCTTCTTCTCCCGGCTCCATGGCCGCCGCTCGACTCAAGTAGTCCGCCACTCGGTTCTTGTTTCCAGGGATGTACTCCACATCATATCTGAATTCCAACAGTTTTAAGGACATCTTCGATATCCGGGGCGTGGCGCTGGCGTGCCCGCTCGAAGTTAGTACCTTCACTAACGGCTTGTGGTCCGTCTTGAGCAGGAATCGGGTACCCCATAGGAACTGCCGGAACCTCGTCATGGCCCACACAACCGCCAACATCTCCTTCTCGATGACGCTGTACTTGCCTTCCGTATCCGTCAGTGCTCTGGAGGCGAAGCTTATTGTCTCCATGTCCCCTCTTCCTCGGTCTTGCATGAGTACAGCGCCTAACCCCTTGTCGCTGGCGTCGGTGATGAGTATGGTGGCGCCTTGTGGGTCGTACCCCTTGAGCGGTATGGCCTCTAGGATTCCCTTTTTGATGACTTCAAATTCCGCTTGGGCTTCCGGTGTCCACTGGAACACCGTGCTCTCTCTTGTCAGCCTCCTCATGTTGTAGGTCTTGGATGCGAAATGTACCACGAATTTGCTATAGTACTCCGCCATCCCCAGGAACGATCTGACTTCCTCCTTGTTCTTGGGGGGCGGTGCTTCCGCGATGGCTTTCACGTTCCCCGTCTTGGGTGTGATCCCCTGTCGCCCAATTTCATGGCCTAAATAGGTTACCGATTGCAGTCCTAACCGACATTTCGACCATTCCGCCGTGAGGCCTTTGGCTTCCAGTGTTTGTAGTACTTTTTCTAGTTTCCGGTCATGATCTCTCCTATCTCTCCCCATCACTAGGATATCGTCCTGGAAGTACTGTACGTCTTTGCAGTCTCTGAACAATTGGTGCATCATCTTCTGAAAGACGGCTGCCGCCGAGGCTAGCCCGAACGGCATGCGACAAAATCTGTAGCACCCAAACGGGGTGATGAACGATGTCAGGCTTTTGCTGTCCGGGTGTAGAGCTACTTGGTGGTAAGCTGAGGTAAGGTCAATGGTGGAGTACCACTGAACTCCTCTGGTTCTTGCCAACATCTCCTCTATCTTGGGAAGGGGAAATTTCTCCACCACTATGTTTTTGTTGAGTTCTCTCAGGTCCACACAGAGCCTGACCTTCCCGTTGGGTTTCATCACGACCACCAAGGGCGCCAGCCATTCGGCGCAGGTAATGGGTTCTATGATGCCCTTCTTCTCCAGATCTTGGAGTTCTGTCTGGACGGCTTCCCTTACTGCAATGGGCACATTCCTTACTTTATGTGCCACTGGTGTGGCTCCGTCCTTGAGCACTATTTTATGTTGAAATTTCTCCATTTTCCCTACAGTGCCCCCAAACACTTTAGGGTAGTTCTTCTTCCATCTGTTCATGTCCGGCCATTCCTCCTGTTCTGTGAGTAGAATTTGTTCCTTCCCTCCTGGGTCGAGTTTTATGCCTAGGTCGCCTTGGTCTAACCATCCTAGGACGGAGGGTCCTTTCTCGGCCACATACAGTTTGCACCGCGCTGATCGGCCTCTGAACTCGAACAGTAGACGTCGGAAGCCCAGCATGGGAATGCGATCCCCATTATAGGTAACCGGTCGTATGTCTAGTCTCTCCAGTTCAGGGCCCAACTTGGATTGGAACTGTTCTTCCCACACTGCTCTCTGTATAATGGTAAATGGGGATCCGGTGTCTGCCACTACAGAAATGGTGATGCCGCCCATGGACATCTCTAGGACTGGTTTGGTTGATCTCTTGGCGTCTACGCTCAATACCTGATCGTATATACATAAGACGGTGACCACTTCTTCCTCTGTGGCTTCCTCCAGGTCTTCTGCGCTTTGGTCAACATATTTCACCACTCCTTTCTGTTGTTTCTTCCGACACACCTTCTCGTAGTGACCCATGATACCGCAGTGCAGGCATTTGGCTCGGAATGCCGGGCAACGTCTGTCGTGGGCTTCGTGGGACCAACTTCCACACCTGTAGCACGTTTTCTTGTTCTCACTGTCCGCTTGTTTCCCTTGCCATCTGCTAGTCCCTTTGGCCATGGGTTGTTTGTGTTTCTGGTCCTTGCGGTGATCTCCCTCCTGTATCCTGTTCACCATGGTTGGGGTGACCGCCTCTTTTTTGGTAGCATCGGCGCACCTCTTCGAGAGTTCTGCCCTCTTCACTATGACCATTACTTCCTTGAGTGTGGTGTCCCCTCTCGCCCACAGCTTGTCTTGCACGTTTGCGCTGGTGGTGTGCATGATCACCTGGTCTTTTATGAATTCATCTTCCCACAGTGCGTACTTACATGGGGCTGCTAGCTTTCTCAACGCTGCTACATACTCTTCGATGGATTCCCCCACCTTTTGTTTCCTTTGCTGGAAGTTATATCTATCCACTGAAACACAGATGGTGGGGCGGTATCGTTCATCTAGGGCCTCCACTGCATGCGCATACACATCGTCGTCTGTGTCTTCTCTCTTCGTTGGTACTAGACTCTTGTATATTCTCAGACCTTCTGGGCCCAGATTTAGTAGCAGGATGCGTTTTTTTCTCTGAGGAGTGAACTGCTCTTCATTTTCGTCCTCCAGGACCCCTATGAAATTGTCTATATATTCCTTCCAGTCCTCCCATTTCATCAGTGGGTCTCCGGGTTTCGTTAGGAATTGCACTGGTGCAATCGCATACCCTGCCGGGGTACTCATCTTCACTTCCTTGGCGCTCGTTCCGTCGGTGGCTTTGCTCGGGGGGCTGCCTGGGGTGTTGTTGTTGTTCCCTGTGTGCTTGATTCTCTGGGGGCTTTTGTTACTAGACCCCACCTCCTCCTCTTTGGTAGCCAGCGCAGCGCTCCCTGTGCGTGGATTTGTGTGAAGGTGGCGTGTGTGCTCTTGGCCGTTTGTGGGTAGCGTCGTCCCTGTGGCCTATATGCAGCTCGTGTGCTGTACTGTGGCACTGCCACGCTCCTCGGTTGCTCCGTACCTCGGATCGTCCGACGTAGTTGACTAGGACGTTTTCCGTGACTCCCCCCGCTCCAGGCAGGCCTGTCTGGTGTTCCGTTTTGGGCCTGGTGACCTGCTTGCGTGTCTTCCTTCGCCTCGTGGGGGCCACGTGGAGTGTTGCCCTCTCCTGTGCTCCCGCGTCGGTCAGGTCTCTGTCCCGACCTCGTCGCCACTGTAATGTTGCTCAGTAATCACACGAGGCACGTTGTTGGGTTACCGCTATATTTATTTAGCATTCAAATGAGCATGTACCGAGGAGCGTCGGACGGCACTCTCTCCTCATCTCCCAGCGCGCTGATCTGCGCGCGCACCCCGGCGCCAACGGGGCCGCCTGCGTCACGTCAACGTGACGTGAACAACTAGACCGCTACAAACACTAGCTTTCCTAAAGCACACAGACGGTCACTATCCCATCTAACTAATTACACACAATTTTGTATGACCGTGCACCCCGGTATTAATTGCATAGCATTTAAGCACGTATTCACATGAATTTAGCAGCTCGTGATTAGCCCTGTTGGACTTGATTTGCTTTTTATGGTATCGTTGGATTGTGTTCATTTTTCAAAGCTTCGATACGTAGGTTTCATCATGCATTGAGGTGACAACATTTTTGTGCTTAGTCCAATTTCTATGTTTGCCGACCCGGTTCACGCCATAGTGTTCATGGAGTGCGCATGCTTCATCCCCGATACTTGCGTCCAGTCCTCTGTCAGTTTCTCCTCAATCTCCTTCAAATCCCTTTTGGGCCAGCTTCTTACACCAAGAAGTATCACTCCTCTTGGAGCAAAGACGTTGTGTTCCGGGTGTTCGCCAGACTTCGAGGCTTTTCGGTAAGCTTTTGTCGACGCTTCAGGTCTCTTTTGCATTGTGAACCCGTACACCGGGAGTCCATTGTAACCGTCGTTACATATTTCACATGTGCCGCGTTGCACTGTCATTTGCCTAAATCGGCCTGTTGCCAGTCAGAACTTCTCGCACGAATGGTTGTCTCACCTCTATACATATCCACCTCGGGAGGTGAGTTCAGCATTTTTAGACTTTTCACGGTTTTTAAATATCATAATCCTTTCAAGTGCTGAGCTACTAGCATGGTATTATGTATTCTTCCAGGTGTCTAAACCTCGTGGGCTTGACATGGACATACTGATTTTGAAATCCACCAGGTACATGACTTCATCTTACAGATGCTTTGGTTATTTCTCTACCGGGCGGTTAATATGTATTAGAATTTGGTTTTCCTTTTTTTTTTTTTTTTTTTTGTTTTGTTTCCTAAACCTTTATTAACACAAAGGAACAATATAGGCAGTATCGCCCTCCCAGTGCGAAGGCGCAGCTCCTCGCGCAGGCAGTTGAGGGCGCTCTTACACAGCCATTTAGCCGACATCCCAGGGGACCGGCGGCATTGCACCAAACCGTACTGAAAGAAGCCCCCAGCATGGTCCCTACACTGGCCAGAGCCGTATCTACCCCCATACCCTAGAGGAGCGTGCGCGCGCTGAGCAGGAGCTCCCACGCGCCAGCCTCATTCCGCCAATCTGCCATAACCCCGGTATGTTCCAACCTTAACTCTAACCCCCCCCGCCCACCCCACCCACCACACACGCACCGTCTTCTCCCATGCTTCTGCCGTATTCACCCGCATCCATCATCTCACCATCTCGGCTTACCCAGTCCAAGTATCCTCCCTCCGGCGATCCACATTTATCCTGGCAGCACACACACCCTAACGTGGGCCGATCGCGAAACCAACCCAGTCCAATCAGGCACTTATCTATCCGCACACTCTGCATGCAGCCCCATCTACCACTCTGTGTAACGGGGAGCCTCAAAGGCGCACCTCCGCAGAATTCTGATCATGTCCAGGGTCCCCCACCGCTGTTGCGTGTCCACAGGGTTCCACATTCTGTGTCCCCCCCTGACTATCCACCTCAGGGTCCCCGGGTGCCAGCGTCGTTCTGTACAGCCCCCAGAAATCCTTGGGACGGCTTTTAGGTGGTAGCAGTTCAGTGTATATCTCCGCCTGCGTGCTGCAATACAGCATATCACTGGCCCATCGCTTTTTAGTGGGTAGTGGTCCTCTCATCCAGCAAATCGCCACAACTCTCCTGGCTATCAACAGTGCAATATCCGCCAGGCGGCGCAATGCCGGCGGGAGGGGCCTGGAATACCCCAGCAACGCCAAAGCTGGGCTAGGGAGAATCTCCACCTCTAGTATCTTACTGAGCTCTCGGAAGACCTCCGCCCAGTACCTGGCGACCCCCGGACAGTACCAGGCCATGTGCATGAAATCCGCCACGGGGTAGTGGCAGCGCTCACACTCCGCAGATTGGCGCAGCCCGTACCTATGCAATCTTTCCGGGGTATAATATACGTGCTGCAAGAATTCTAAATGCACCAATCTGTGTCGGCCGTTTAATGATACCTTCTTGGTGCTGGTGCAGCAGTATTTCCACACCTCGTCTGTGATCTCCATATTAAGATCCGTCTGCCAAGCAGTTCTCGCCGCGTCGCACCGGTGCGCCATACTCTGGTCCCCCAGTCTTTTGAGTGTCGTGACCACCTTGGCTGACGCCGTGGTCTTTATTACATAAGTGAGTTCCAGGACCTCCGGGGGCTCTGCCATATCCGGCCCCAAGAGGGCCGAGAGCGCGCCGCGCACTCTATGGAACTGGAAACGCTGTAGGGGCGTGGGGGCTGGCGACGCCGGTCCAATCTGGTTCCACGTCTTGGCCACTCCGTCAATGAACAAATCCGCGAAATGCCCAGCTTACTCAGCGCCCGTGTCACACCCTTTTCTCTCAGCGGGGGGAGCCACACCGCCCACTCCACCGGCAGTAACTGGGAGTACAAGATCACGCAGCCCCGGGCCTTCGCCAACTCCCGCCAAGCATGATTCGTGGCCTTAAGGGAGTCTAAGCTTCCCACCCTACGATCTACCGGCTGAAAGGCAATTGCCGGTAAAGGAAGCGGGTCCGCGAACAATTTCTCTAGGATAACATGGGGAACCCCCAGGTCAGCATGAATCCACGTATGCAGGTGCGCCGCCTGCGCAATTCTGTAATACCTTTCCAGGTCCGGAGCCCCCAGCCCCCCCAATTCGTACGGCAGCGTCAACACCTCCCATCGGACCCTGGGCTGCTTGCCACCCCAGGCCAGGGTAACTAGCGTTTGGTTTAGCTGCTTGAAAAAGGCCCTAGACAGCACGACCGGGATATTATTGAACAGGAAGAGGAACCTCGGTAGGACCACCATTTTCATGATGGCTATTCTGCCCAACAATGTCAGGGGGAGCCGATTCCACGTCACCACATCCTCGACTAACTTGGTGTATGCCACTCCGTAGTTTTCCCGGAGGAGCACCTCCGGGTCCCTGTGCAGCTGAATCCCCAAGTACCGTACCAAATCCGTTGTCCACTGCAGGGGGTATTCCAGTTGGAACGGAAGCGTCACCGGCGACAACGGGAACGCCAACGACTTGCTCCAGTTCACCTTAAGGCCAGATAGCGCCCCAAACCTGATCACCTCCGGGTCCCTCACATACAGCAGGGTGTCGTCGGCATAGGTCGAAATGCCAATCTTATAAGTGGTGTTGGAAAGGCGTTCGCCGGAAGGGGGTTCGATACACGTCCTGCCCACCCCTTTGACCCACCTCTCCCAAATAAGCCGAACCAGGCGCGCACACCCTGAACTGCACTGTGAACAGAGGGACACCACACGTATTCTTTGTAGGACGATAAGTTCTTTTATCGATGATTTCAAGGGATCTTTATGACCCAAAAGGCGAATAGTACAGCAGTGGCACAACGTACCACAAGTCAGTCGTGGGGAATGGGGGTAGCGGGACAGTCTTTCCAGATAGTGTCTCTGCGAAATACCCTGCGGAAGCTCACAATCCTCGAGCCGGAGGGTGTCGTGTCTCTGGGCGATCTCTTCCCGAGTCGTCCTCAAGGGGAGCGCCGCGAGTCTCTCAGCAGGCACAGGTGGTCGGAGTTCAGGAGCCGCGATTCCGTCAGCAGGGCTCAGATGGTTCAATAGCTGGGGGCCGCGAGTCACTCAGCAGGCCTAGGTGGTTCAGTGTTCGGGAGCCGCGACCTAGTCCGCAGGGCTCAGATGGTTCAATAGCAAGAGGCCGCGAGTCACTCAGCAGGCCCAGGTGACTTCAGCGTTCAGGAGCCGCGACAGCGTCTGCAGGCTCAGATGGTTCCAGGTCTTCTCTGTCCTTGTTTCTCCGGCACCCCTTGTTATACTCCGCTGGTTCTTTGAAGTCCGGAGTGCTCGCAGAGGGGGGACTGGGGTGACGGAGGGGGTTCGGCGGGATTTCCTGCCGCTCACTTCTTTGGTCTTTTCAGGTGGGCCTGGGAGGGGCCCCCAGACGCTCGGTAGGGGAGGCGCCTGCTCCCCAGGGGCCTGGTGGCCGATTGAGTCCTCCCGGGGAAGGCGACCCGAGGTGTGACTGGGCTGGCGCCTCTGGGTCTGTGTTGAGGCTCCCGCTTCCTTGGTTGGACATGCGTGGTAGGGTGGTGAGTTGGTCAGGCCTCTGGCCGGCCCGCGGATCGGGGGTGGCTGGGGCGGCCGGAGTCGGGGATGTCGTGTCTTGAGGGTGGTTGCAGGTTGGCTGGATGATGGAGAGGGCCACGCCGTGAGGCCGGTCTCACACGCGTCCCCCCCCAGCTGAAAGGCGTGGAGAACTACCCATCCACTGGGGGGTTCTCCTCGCCGAAGCGGAAGAACCGGGACAGGCTGTCGGCGTTGGCATGATCCGTCCCGGGGCGATGTTCGACAGTGAAATCCATCCCTTGGAGGGAGATGGACCATCGTAGTAGCTTGGGGTTCTCCCCCCTCATCCGCATTAGCCATTGCAAGGGCCGGTGGTCCGTCTGTACTCGAAAATGGGTTCCGAACAAGTAGGGCCGCAGTTTCTTGAGGGCCCAGACTACGGCAAAGGCCTCTCACTCTATAGTACTCCAACGCTGCTCTCTCGGCAGCAGCCTTCGGCTGATGAAAGCTATGGGCTGATCAATGCCCTTGTCATCGAACTGCGAGAGCACGGCCCCGATGCCATGTTCGGATGCGTCGGTCTGGACCACGAACTCTTGGGAGTAGTCGGGGGCCTTGAGTACGGGAGCGGTGCACATGGCGGTTTTCAAGGCGTCGAACGCCTGCTGGCACTGGGGGGTCCACTGCACCTTCTGCGGAAGCTTCTTGGAGGTCAATTCTGTGAGGGGCCCTGCGATACTACCATAATTTTTAATGAACCTCCGGTAGTACCCCGTAAGGCCCAGGAAGGCCCGAACCTCTGTCTGCGTGGTGGGGGGCTCCCAGGACTTGATGGCATCGATCTTCGGCCGGAGAGGGGCGACCTGGCCGCTGCCCACCTGATGCCCCAGGTAGACCACGGAGCCTTGTCCGAGCTGGCATTTGCTGGCTTTCACTGTCAGGCCTGCTCGGCGCAGGGCCATTAGTACTTGTCGGAGGTGCTGGAGATGCTCGTGCCATTGAGAGCTGAATACGGCGATGTCGTCAAGGTACGCTGCGCTGAACTCCTCGAGTCCGGCCAGGACCTTGTTCACCAACCGCTGGAACGTGGCTGGGGCGTTTTTCATTCCGAACGGCATGACCCTGAAGCGGTAGTGGCCATCTGGCGTGGAGAAGGCAGAGCGCTCTTTCGCCCCTTCCGTGAGAGCGATCTGCCAGTACCCGCAGGTCAGGTCGAAAGTGCTGAGGAACTGGGCGGCCCCCAGGCGGTCGATGAGCTCGTCGGCTCGGGGAATAGGGTGAGCGTCTGCCCGGGTGACCGCGTTGAGCCCCCGATAGTCTACACAGAATCTTAGTTCGGGGGCGACCCCTGGGGAGGCCGCCTTCGGGACCAGAACCACCTGGCTGGCCCAGGGGCTGTCGGAGGGCTCGATGACCCCTAGGTTGAGCATTTTCTGTACCTCGGTCTTGATGCAGGTGCGGACCCGGTCAGGCACCCGGTAGGCTCGGTGTCTCACAGGCGGGCAGTCACCGGTGTCCACATCGTGGACACACCAGTCGGTCACCCTTGGAATGAGGGAGAAGAGGTCTGCGAATTGTCCGAGCAGCTGGCGGCAGTCGTCGGCCTGCTGGGGAGTGAGGGTGGCCGACAGTGTCACACCCTCCACGGAACCGTCCAGTTCTTTCGTGCACAGGAGGTCGGGCAGGGGTTCAGTGTCTTCTTCTGCCCCCTCATCGGTGGCCAGTAGCAAACTCAATTCTGTCCTTACGAAGTGGGGCTTGAGACGGTTTACGTGGAGGACCCGGAGGGGGTTCCGTGGGGACTGTACGTCGACCAGATACGTGACCTGGCTCTTCCGTTCGACCACCTTGAATGGGCCAGTCCATTTGTCTTGTAGGGCGCAGGGTTTCACCGGAGCCATGACCCAAACCTGCTGGCCCGGCTGGAACTCGACCAGGGTTGCGTTCTGGTCATACCAGCGCTTCATTTCTTCTTGGCTGGCCTCGAGGTTAGCCTCTGCAAGTTCTCTAAACTTCCTTGTCTGGTTGCGGAGCGCCAGGATGTAGCGGAACACATCCGGGGGTGTCCCCCGGGGGCTTGTCTCCCAGCCCTCTTTGACCAGGCTCAGGGGCCCTCGAACGGGATGTCCGTACAGCAGTTCGAAGGGGCTGAACCCCAGAGACTTTTGGGGAACCTCCCGGTACGCGAATAGGAGGCAAGGGAGGAGGACGTCCCATTTCCGGCGCAGGGGCTCTTCGAGGCCCAGGATCATTCCCTTCAGAGTTCGGTTGAAGCGTTCCACCAGGCCGTTGCCCTGGGGGTGGTAGGGGGTCGTGAACTTATACGTGACTCCGCACTGCTGCCACAGGGACTTCATGTAGCGGGATATAAAGTTCGTGCCGCGATCACTCACAACCTCGCGGGGAAATCCGACACGGGAGAAGATCCCCATGAGAGCCCGGCCCACCACGGGAGCCGTCACGGTGCGGAGGGGGATGGCCTCGGGGTAGCGGGTGGCATGGTCCACCAGGACAAGGATGAATCTGTGGCCCTGGGCGGTCTTCGGATCCAGGGGTCCCACGATGTCGATGCCGACCCGCTCGAACGGGGTACTCACAACGGGGAACGGTTGTAAGGGAGCTTTGCGTTTTCCGCCACTCTTCCCACTGCCCTGGCACCTGAGGCATGATTTGCAGTGTGCTTCTACATTCGCTCGCATCTTGGGCCAATAGAAGTGGGTAACCAATCGCTGATATGTCTTGTCTTGGCCTAAGTGGCCTGCCAAGGGTACATCGTGGGCCAGGCCCAGGAGGAGGCTCCGGAACCGCAGGGGTACCACCAGTACTCGTGCTGCGCCGAGCTCGGCGGACTTTTGCTCGCTGTAGAGGAGGCCATTGTCCCAATAGACCCAATGGGTTCCGGTTTGGTCACCGGCGACCTGGGCTTCGGCTTGTTGTCTAAGTCCCTCGAGGGAGGGGCAAGTGGTCTGTTCCTGGCAGAACTCTTCGCGGGAGGGCCCCCCTTCGCAGTGCCACTGGGCCAACTCGGGCAGTTCTTCGAGTTCCATCGGGGCCTCTGGGGTGGAAGGTTCCGGTCCTTCCCCTGGGTTAGTGTCTCCTTCTTCCTCGGAAGGAGGGTTGTCTGCTTCTGGTAGGGGGTCCCTGCTCTCGGGGAAAGTGTTCGGTAAGAGGGCTTCACCGCCCTTGGAGGGGGCCACTCGTGCGGTCATGGAGCGCGTGGTGGCGCAGACCCATTCTGGTAGGCCCATCATCTCCAGGTGGGCTCTTCGTTCTACCTGCCCCCACGGGGAACTCTCCAGGTCGTTGCCCAGGAGGCAGTCTACGGGCTGCGAGGTCCGGACCGCTACCTTCAGTTCTCCGGAGACCCCTCCCCACTCGAAGGGCACCAGGGCCATCTGGCAGAGGCTCTCAGAATTGTCGGAGGATACGACCGGACAGAGGGCTCCGGCTAGGATCTGGTCTTCGGAAATTAGGCTGCGGTGGACCGCGGTGACACTCGCCCCGGTGTCGCGAAGGCCCTCGACTCGGTGGCCGTTGATGGTCACCCGCTGTCGGTACTTTTCTGTGTTGGCGGGCAAGGGTGTCCCGGGGACCATTTCTCGATCACCAAGGGAGACCAGGGCCATGGCCGCTGGTTCCCATTCCTCGGAGTCTTCCATTTCTTCCCCCAGAGCCACGGAGGCCATCTGCCGGGTCGGGGGGTTGGTCGTGGTGGTTCGCTGATACTGGGGACACTGGGGGTCATTGGCGTAGTGTCCGGGCTGCTGGCAGCGGAAGCAGGTGATCCTAGCTCGTGGACCTGGTCGTCCTGGGGCTCCGGTGCTGGCTGGAGACTGGGCCGAACCCGCCGCTGGTGGGCTGCTGGGGGGGCTGGTGGAGGACCCCCCGGCAAAGTCTCTTGGTCGGCCGTGGTTCCCTCCGCCCCTCTGGCGGGGGGGACCCTGACTGTGGCGGCCGTAGTCCCCCACGGGGCCCCGGGTGGCCCGGGTGTTCACCCAACGATCAGCCTCAGCGGCCAGCTTCCGAGGGTCGGTGAGTTTACTGTCTAGGAGATGCTGGCGCAGTTCTATAAAGCAATTGGCCGCTAAATGTTCCCAGGCGATCAGATCGAACAGTTCTTCGAAGGTGGAGACCTTGCTGCCCTTGATCCACCCGTCCAAGGCTCGGCTGTAAAAGTTCACGTATTCGACCCACGTGGTGCCCGGTATCTTTTTGCAATCTCGGAACCGTTGTCGGTAAATTTCGGGGGTGAGTCCGTACCGGCCCACGAGGGCTTCCTTCATGTGGCTGTAGGAGTTCATGACCGCGGAGGGCAGATCGAGCAGAGTGTCCCTTCCTTCGCTTAAGAACCGGCCCCATAGGCCAGCCCCCCAATCCTTCTGCGGGACTCGGTGAGAGGTCATGGCGACTTCGTAGGCCTTAAACCACTGCTGGATATCATCGTTCTTATAATACTCCTTGACCACATCCTTGGGGATGTGAACTTTGGTTTCCCCGGCGGGAGCGGGCTGTGGATTCCCGTGCGGCTGTGACTTTTCGTGTCTAGCCCGCCACTCAATCTCCTTCAGGCCGCGTTCATGTTCTAGCTGGAGTTTCTTTTCGTCGTGCTCCCTTTTGGAGTCTCTTCTCTTCGAGTTCCCCTTGCAGCCGTAACTGCTCGACGGCTAACTTCTTCTCTGCCAGTTTTATCTCTCCCTCGATTTTTAGTTTTGCCAGTTCCAGTTCGTGGTTGCGGCTTCTCTCTCGGTCCGCTAGTTCCTCGGAGGACAGGTTCCCCTCTGGCCCGTTGTTTCTCGCCGGGGTGCTTGTTTGTTCATGGGTAGAGTCTTCTTCCGTTTGGGTCGGGGGCGCCCCCGTCTCGACCCAGGCTTTCAGTACTTTCTGGAAGTCTTCCTTTGTGCTTAGTCCGGTGGTAGCGATGCCAAGGTCTTCGCAAAACTGTTTGAGTTCTCTATGCGTGTAATAGTCCAATTGATCCTCTCGGAACGGTGAGCTTATTTCGGTACCTGCGGCACCCAGGGGGGTTTCTCCTTCCATCTCTGTTTGGTAGTGCGTCAGTCGTTCACTGCACGCTCTCTTTCGGTGTCGGCTCGGATCCCGTCGTCTGCCACCAAATGTTGGAAAGGCGTTCGCCGGAAGGGGGTTCGATACACGTCCTGCCCACCCCTTTGACCCACCTCTCCCAAATAAGCCGAACCAGGCGCGCACACCCTGAACTGCACTGTGAACAGAGGGACACCACACGTATTCTTTGTAGGACGATAAGTTCTTTTATCGATGATTTCAAGGGATCTTTATGACCCAAAAGGCGAATAGTACAGCAGTGGCACAACGTACCACAAGTCAGTCGTGGGGAATGGGGGTAGCGGGACAGTCTTTCCAGATAGTGTCTCTGCGAAATACCCTGCGGAAGCTCACAATCCTCGAGCCGGAGGGTGTCGTGTCTCTGGGCGATCTCTTCCCGAGTCGTCCTCAAGGGGAGCGCCGCGAGTCTCTCAGCAGGCACAGGTGGTCGGAGTTCAGGAGCCGCGATTCCGTCAGCAGGGCTCAGATGGTTCAATAGCTGGGGGCCGCGAGTCACTCAGCAGGCCTAGGTGGTTCAGTGTTCGGGAGCCGCGACCTAGTCCGCAGGGCTCAGATGGTTCAATAGCAAGAGGCCGCGAGTCACTCAGCAGGCCCAGGTGACTTCAGCGTTCAGGAGCCGCGACAGCGTCTGCAGGCTCAGATGGTTCCAGGTCTTCTCTGTCCTTGTTTCTCCGGCACCCCTTGTTATACTCCGCTGGTTCTTTGAAGTCCGGAGTGCTCGCAGAGGGGGGACTGGGGTGACGGAGGGGGTTCGGCGGGATTTCCTGCCGCTCACTTCTTTGGTCTTTTCAGGTGGGCCTGGGAGGGACCCCAGACGCTCGGTAGGGGAGGCGCCTGCTCCCCAGGGGCCTGGTGGCCGATTGAGTCCTCCCGGGGAAGGCGACCCGAGGTGTGACTGGGCTGGCGCCTCTGGGTCTGTGTTGAGGCTCCCGCTTCCTTGGTTGGACATGCGTGGTAGGGTGGTGAGTTGGTCAGGCCTCTGGCCGGCCCGTGGATCGGGGGTGGCTGGGGCGGCCGGAGTCGGGGATGTCGTGTCTTGAGGGTGGTTGCAGGTTGGCTGGATGATGGAGAGGGCCACGCCGTGAGGCCGGTCTCACAAGTGGGAAAGCTGATGCCCTCATATCTATGGTATTCCCTAATGGCGCAGGCCAATGGCTCCGCCACCAGAGCATATAGGAGAGGGGAAAGGGGGCAACCTTGTCTGGTGCCCTTGCCTATGTCAGAGGCGTCCGTGACTCGATCTCCGATCCGCAGCCTAGCTGTGGGGCGGTAGTACAAAGCACCCAGCATCTGCAGAAAGGGTTCACCCAGCCCGTACTTGCGAAGTACCCGCACCATGAATGGCCACTCTACAGAGTCAAATGCCTTTTCCATGTCCAGAAAGAGCGCAAAGGCCTTACATTCCGGGCGTACATGTTGCATGGCACCTAACACCGTACGGATATTATATGTGAGGTTTCTTGATGGGGTAAAGCCCGCCTGCTCCGGGGCAACCAGTTCCAGCAGCGCCAGGTGCGTGGCTAAGACCTTAGCATACAGCTTGGCGTCCACGTTAAGCAATGAGAGCGGCCGGTAGGACCCGCATATGTTAGGGGGTCTCCCAGGTTTCAGAACAGTAACCAGTAGAGCCTCTCTCATGGTATCCGGCATACACCCCTCCTGGCATATCTCATCAAAGAGCGTGATCAGGTGTGGGAGGAGCACGTCCTTGAAGGCCTTGTAGAAGGCCACTGTCAACCCGTCAGCGCCCGGTGCACTGCCCGACCTCATGCCCCCTAGAGCCTCCAGGATCTCATCCTGTTGTATGGGCAACATCAGAATCTCCCTCTGCGAGTTAGACAAGAAGGGCATTTTAATGTAGCTGAGGTAGTCCTCTATTTCCTCCTCCATCTGCGCTGACTTAGATGAATAGAGGTCGGCATAGTACTCTCTGAATTCCGCCACAATCTCCTCTTGGTCGGTGATCACTGCTCCCGCGGGGGTGACCAGCTCCTCTATTACCAGAGGCTGTCTGCTATTACGCAATATCTTCGCCAGCAATGAGCCCGGGCGCTCACCTTCCCCATACGTACGGGCAGTTGCATACTTGCCCATGTGCTGCACCTCTCTGTCTGCTTCGCTATTGTAGTCCGCGACCAACTCGCAGATCCTAGCTTCAACCCCGTCAGCCGGGGACCTCAGTAGTTGCTCTTCGAGCTGCGTTTCTATGGTCCGCATACGCTGTCGGATGCACTTAAGGACACCAGAGTGTTTGGCCATAGCCATGCCGCGTATGTAAGCTTTGAATGAGTCCCATATCGTGTGGAAACTCTGTACCGAGCCCAGATTCTTATCGAAGAAAGATTCTATGTCGTCCGCCAGCTCCCCCCTGAGGCCTCGTCTAGCAACGAGTAGGGCGGGAGTCGCCAGGTGAACGGCGGGATCCGCCTGAGCGGGGAGTCTAGTATCAGCAGGAGAGGGGAGTGGTCCGAAAGCGTACGCGGGAGGACTATGCACTCCTTAACCGCCGCGAGTAGGAAACGCGATATTAACCAATAGTCGATTCTAGTGTGCACGTCATGGTGTGCCGAATAGTGCGAGTAACCACCTTTCCCCGTATGTCCGTGCCTCCAGGCGTCGACCAGATCAAGTCTAGTCATCTCCGCCTGCATGCGCAAGGCAGCAGCTGCCGGGCGCCTCACCGACCCCGATGAGCGGTCCACCGACGGGTTGAATATGTAGTTGAAGTCACCCCCCCACACCATTCTCACGTGTTCGTACCGTCTACAAAGTGCAGCCAGCGTGGCGTAGAACCCTGGATCGTCGAAATTCGTACCATACACGTTAACTACCAACATGTCATGACCCTTCCCTGTGCACCTAGCAATTAAGTAGCGCCCGTGCGGATCAGCCTCAAGCTCCGTCAGTTTCAATTTGGAGTTCGGGTTTACCCACGTGACCACTCCCTGGGAGTGCGTTGTAAAGCCGGCCGACACGCTAGTGCCCGCCAAGCCTCGTGCAGAAAGCATTTTACTCCCTGGAGGAAGGTGTGTTTCCTGTATTAGAGCTAGGTCAATGTGGTGCCTGTGGAAATAGTTCAGCACTTTCCGGAGCTTACGGAAGTCATTTAGTCCCCGAACATTCCACGTCCGTGCTCTTAGAGTGCTAGTATTGCTTTCACCATTCACCACTCTAGGGCCTGCCATCGTAACATCCACACTCCATTCGCACCCCCAGGAGAAATTTTACGCAGGATACCACTGTCTGGGCGATACCGGGTATCCACATCCAAGACGTCAAAAACTGACCAAAACACAGGCCTCGCAGTGCGTCGTGCTCCCAACCACCCCACATTCCAAACCCCCCACCCAACTGCATTCCGCCCCCACCCACAGCCGACCTCCCCCAACCTGGCCAGACAGGACCCCAATCCCACCCCCCACCCCTCAAAACCACACGCATCCCTCGTTGACATTTCCCAAATCGGGCCCAACAGGGACCTCGTAGAGCAGCAGCGCGGGGGCAGAGACTACCAGGCACCTAACACTCCCCACTAGGTTGCGCCTCCGGGTAGTAATGTACCCTCCCCGCCCCGCCCTCGTGCACCTCCCTACGTGGTCCGCCTCCCCTCCGCCACCGCTGGGTCAAGGGGGGGGGAACCCAAACCACTCCCCCGTGGGACCGGGCTAGACGCCCTATGTAACAAGTCCACTGCCCCCAATAGGCCCCTGGCACCCACCAACCCCCCACCCGGGCAAACTCAGGACCAATTCTGATAAGCAAACGTCATACAGCACCCCGGGGGGGGGGGCTCAATGTATTTTCCACCAGTTATTGCTAGGTCTCGGGGCCCCCAGAGCGCCTACTAGTCCATTATATCAGTAAAGAAAAGTCTCACCAGAGAGCAGCAGCGTAGTCCCTATGTGCGGCCGCACCAGACCCAGCGAGTCGGGCAGCTCCAATGCCCCAGCCAGTGCCCGGGCATCAATCACCCCACGCCCAGTAAGCAAGACCAACCAGCCCCTTCGTACACCAAGTCCGACCGTGCGCCCTTGGCTAGTCCTGCTCCTCCAGGCGCGACGCCTCCTCCGTAGCGTCCTTTTGGCTCCGCGGGCTGCTCCGCTGTTCCCTTGACCAGTCCTTCAAAGATCGCTGCAGCTCCTTTGGATCAGTAAAGAAGTGGGAACGGCCCTGCCTGTTGATCCGCAGTCTCGCAGGGTATAGCATTGCATAGTCCAGACCTAGTTCTCGGAGTTGTTTTTTTATATGGAGCAAATTGCCTTCGCTCTTCCTGCACCCTGGCAGTGAAGTCGGGAAAAATGGATATGTCCATAACTTCGAATTGGAGCTTGCCCTTTTCCCTGGCCACCCGCAGGGCCGCATCTCGGTCTCTGTAATTCAACAACTTTGCAATTATGGGCCTCGCCGGTGCTCCCGGTTTCGGGCGAGGGCCTAGCGAGCGGTGCGCCCTTTCAACCACAAACATGGGGGAGAACACATCCTCCCCTAACAGGGTTCGCAGGAGCTTCTCCACGAATAGTTCCATCCTCCCGGTTTGCGTCGTCTCCGCAACCCTCGTGATGCGGATGTTCGAGCTCCTCGAACGGGCCTCCAAATCTTCTGCCTTGTCCTGGATGACTTGGAGCAGCCTGCTGATTTGCTTCCTATCCGCGTCCCACTCCGTTTGCGCGTCCTCTACGTGTGACACCCTCTTCTCCGCCATGTCCAGGCGCTCCGAGTTCTTGTCCACCCGCTCCGACATGCGGTCCATTCGGTAGGTGAGCGCGTCCAGCTTGGCATCGATTGCCGTCAGACTGCCCTGTAGGCCCTTCTCCATCGCCACCAGCATTTCCCTGAGGTCCGCTCCCGCGGCGCCCCCCGAGGCAGAGCTACCCGCCGTAGCCTCCGGCACCTCCGCGGCAGGTCCTTTCGCCCTGCGGGGGTCAAAGGATAGTTTGGGTTGCGTCTTGTTGCCTTTTCCCATGGCTGCAGTCCGAATCCGATGTGCCCCCAGACCAGGGCTCCCCCGGCAGGCCCCAGGAGCAATCCGGGCGGCCCCCGGTCCACCGCCTCAGCGGCCCCGCGATTGGGCCTCCCCTCCGGGTTCCCGCTAGCGCCGTCAGGGGAGTCGCCTGTAGCCGGCTGGTCCCGTCCGCATCAGTGCCCACAACGCCGGTGAGCTTACCAGTCTCTGGCTCGCCGTTTCGCCCCCGGGCCGGGCCTCTCCACTACGCCCAGGCAGGTCCCCACAGGTCGCCGGCCACCAGTGCACCGTCTATCCAGGCAGGGATATGCCCGCTATGGCTACTCCGGGCGCTCCATGCCACCCAGAGCGCCCTCCAGTCCCGCCAGCAGGTATCCCCCGGGAAGGGGGGGGGGGGAGGGGGGAGGAGGGGTTCACACCACCACAGCACCTCAGTGGCCCCGTATCCAGCACCACCTCCGGTTTTCCGGCAACGCACTCAGCGGGGAAGCAAGCACGTGGGCACTACCATCTCCCAGTTCGGAGGGCCCCCGGGGCCGCACGCGCGTCTCAAGTGCCCAAGGACTCTCCAGTGAACACCTCGTCAAGGCACTGCGCCGCCCACTGCCAGGAGCCCAGGCGCCACACAACCACTCGCCTCAGGCGATCAGCTCCCAGGTCGGATCTCCCAGGCGTCCGAGGCGGCACCGCCACGCCGATCTCAGGACGCCTGCCACTGCTCGTGCCAGGTCCCGGGTCCACCGCAGCCAGAGTCGCCGGGTCAGGGCAGTCTTCCGGAGCCGACCGCTCCGCGATAGCTTCGCTCGGCCAGGTGTCCGGGAGCAGGTCCGGCTGAGCGGGACCACTTTCGCTTCCCCCGCCGCACGTCGCGGCACGCACGGCGGGTACGTCCCCAGGGCAGGCCGGGGATGCCGGCCCTGTCAGGCAGTCACAGCTCCGGTCCCCACGGCAGCTCTCACGGCCCCTCAACCAGTCGGCAGGGTACCGCAGGAAGCCCCGCACGGTGGAGGGAGGATTCCCCCGCGTTCCCAGCCAGGCGGCTCAGCGTGTAAGGATCATTGGACCGATCTTGCGAGGGCTAAGGCGAGGAGCTCCGCTCTCACGCGTCCGCCATTGTCGCCAGCTAGCTCCGCCCCCCAGAATTTGGTTTTCTTCTTGTTTTTTGTATACAGAGGGCACATCGTTGTGGAGTTCAGTAAGTAAGTGTTTAAAGAGTCAGGTATCTTGTTGAATGAGACCACTAAGGTGAAGGGTGCATGACGGGCACACATTACATTAACTTTACTCAGTCAACTTGAAATTCAACGTGCATCCATTTGAACCCAGTCTCCTTCTTTTCTTTTTGCAGAATACCCCTGACGAAGGGACCATGTGTCCCGAAATGCATTGGGTGTGAGTGCCACAGTAATTTTGTGGCACATAAATATATGATGTGAACAAAGCATAAATATTGCATAATTGTTTCTCTACCGGAAGTTTATTTTCAAGATGTATATATGTGTACAATGATTATAATGTCTATATAATGTGTATTCGTGATCAATAAATTGAATTGAATGTAAGAAATTCTATAAGCTGTGCAGATTGCAGTTCTAGATACCTAGACGGGTCCAGGCCACTTATTTTGTTTATTGTACATATGCATCGTAGGCATATTAGCAATCGAGCACGCTTACCATTATACACTCACTAAGTTGCAAAACTGAGTGCGCTTTTCACCACACCCCCCGGGTCTGCAGAGCTGACAGATCTAGAGATAAGATCGGATTGGCTGCCACCAAATCAACAAAGCTGTGACAACAATCATTATAGGACTTTAGACTCACTCCCCGGTCCTGACAAAAAAGTTTGAAAAACATAAGGTGGCAGGTTAGGAGTCCCTGACCATCTTGCATTCAAAGCGCTGGTGGTGCATGTAAAAGCACCACCGCTAGCATCCATAAGTCAGCACCCTTTGCTGGAATGACTTTGCATTCCAGAGCTGGGCACTGAGGCAGTGGCCGAGCGGTGGAAGATGGAAGCCTGCATACACTTTTTGGCGATTCAAACATACCGGAATAGAGAGTAAACATTTTTATGCAGCCTCAGCGATGAGAAAAATGAAGAAGGCAGTTCGTCTTTGTTGTACTTACGATTAGTGCTTTCGCCCTTCCTTTGTGTCCCATGTTCCCCTTCCCATCTAGAATCCTGTATTAACATTCTGGTATTGTTCCTGCTTGAACATTCCGGTCATGTCAGTTGCTCCCTGGTCAGCTGTGAAGTGTCCTTTACGCTGCTGGCTTCAATAAAGGTGGCGTTTCTCACCTTACTGAAGCGTCCAGCATGCTTTATTTACAACAGTCTTCAGCCAGCCCATTCCCAATGATGATGACTTTTCAGCATGAGGCAGATAAGTAAAAAAGAATAGTTTAACTGAAAGGACTTTGGTTACTGGCAATGAGAGAATAAAGTTTTAACCATTGTATATTCAAGGCTGCATATGGGTTGATACAAGCTGTTTTGTTTTTAATTGCAAAGCGATTTTTAGGTTTCGCCTGAGCCAGCGCTTGCGCGGCAAGACATTTAGTAGGGGCTTTGAAAAGTGCTACCACAAGCTGCTTTGGCTGGCCTAGCGCTTTGCGTTCACGCGCGCAACAGCCAGCTTTCAGCGCCCGAGCAGGCGCCATCTGGCTTTCCTCTCACTTGACTGCTTTCTCAACGCTCCTCTGCCCCTCCCCCGCCGCGCTGCTTTCACTTTCGCGCGCGCATGAAGGTGAGTGCCAAGCAGCTTGTTAGCTGTTGATAACACCCTCTGTTTGTTTTGTTTGTTAACGTTGCTCCCTCTGTAGTGGGTGCGCTTTGTGTGTTTCCTTCATTAGTGTCTGTGATGCATTTTTGTATGCGTGTTACCATCAAACCTGCACCTTTTTGCTGCCTCCTATTTCAGTGCGTGCTGCATTTCGTCGAATGTTCACTTCTGACGGTATGCCTTACTCCTTCACCATCTTTTAATTAACTTTGTGTCTCTTGCAATGATACTTTGCATTTCTTTATTCCTGTGTTTGTGGTTCCGCACATCACGTTGTCTCTTTCTCTGTAAGAGGATTAACTTTCCAGAGCCCTCTGTCCAAGCCCGCAGACAGGTACGCACTGCCGTCTTCTTGGAACACAGGTCGGACTCGTCCGTCATCGTTGTCAGTTGCAAGATGGACATTGATCAGATGGAAATAGTCCTCTTCGGGTTCATGTAGAGGAGCAGAGGGGTCAAGGCAGGTCCTGCGTTGCATCCTGATTTTCAGGTGCAATGACAACCCTGACGCTCCATCTTAAAGCGCGTGCCTGCTCGTGAGGGGATTTCTGGTTTTTTTTTTTTCCTATGTTTCGCAATCATATGTTTTTTTTAATTGTCTTTTTTTAAAAAGTTTTTTTTTTATTTACAATATATATATACTCCTAGAGCATTCAAGTTTCAGATAGATGTGACAGCGGGACATGCAGTCCAGGAGCTTTATTTTGATTATGGGAATTGTCACGATTATATAATGGGTTACACAGGACTACAAATCCTATCATGCAGCTTAAAAACACAGGACTATATGTGCCTACTTCAGGGACTAGGTAACTCGGGATCTGTTACTTTCAGATCTCACTCCTCAAGAAGATTTGTCATCTTTCCTTGTCATGTCCTCTCTTCCCCACTACTCCCAAATGCCAACATTTTTGAGTTATCGGCCAAGTGCAGTGAATAGGATGAGTAGTCTTTGAAGCTGACAATTCCAGTTCACAGCTGAGATGCTGAGGATGTTTCTAGAAAATTGCGGGATATGTACCCTGAAGTTTCCTTTCGAGGTTCCAGACCAGCGTTATTATTTCGTTTAAAGTTGCTTTGCTGCACTGTGGAACGCTATCCTTCATGCACGCTCCTCTCCTCCGTGCTATCTCTTCCAGAGCTGCTTCCCAGGCCCCCGGACACCCTCCCATCCGCACATAGCCGGCGCGTGGTGAAAACTTCCTGACATCTGCAGTTGATCAGACCCTCAGCATTCATACATGCAAACAGAGCCCAGATAAAGGCCGCCGGGTCGAGGGACAGCCACACATTCTTTCCCCAATGACCCTCCATGGTCTCCGGTTTTACTCTCAGGATTTTACTGATCAGGCTATTATATTCACGAGCTTGGTAAAAAAAAAAAAAAACGCCCTTGGCTTCACAGTACTCTCTTTAAGGGCATGCTGGCCAGTGCTTGAAAGACTGGTAGGGCTGGTGAAGAGTCAGTCACGCAAAGTAGAAACGCCCCGGTTCCTCAAGGCCAGTCCACTTCTGTTGACTTTCATCATAGATAGATTGGGAGAGGAGTTAGCCTAACGGCTAGGGCGGTCAACCTTGAATCAGGGGAACTGGGTTTGAGTCTCGGCAATGACGCAGAATATCCTGTGATTCTGGAGAAATCACTTAATCCCCCGTGCCAAAAAAGAAAAAAACAAGGATTGGCATAGCCAATAGATCTCGCATTTGGGACCTTATAAGTGTTTAGCCATGCAAAGGTTGATGTTGTTGCACCGAGGATATTATGCTGCATAACTAAATACTTATAAGGTCCCAAAAGCGAAACCTATTGGCTATGCCAATGCTTGTTTTTTCAGGTTCCTGTGGCAGCTATGGACAATGGCAGATACTTGGAGGCTGCAGCATACGTAATTGTACTTATTATAATTTACGATACGTGTGACTCTTTTGCTAGGACTGGAAGAAAATTTTGAGCAAAAGTTTCTTTATTGACAAAACTGAACTATCAGAAAACTACTTATTTTCATGTGCACACAGTCAGGGCAGAATGTACCAAGATGAACTGAAGTAAACTCAAGAAAGTTATTTGTACGAGTGCATATTTAAATATATGATATGCAAATTCAACCCCGAAATGTTGGATAATTGTTAACATGAGTTGCATGAAGTAATTTCGAATAGTAGTAATTTTTCTATGTTTATTATTTACAATGGTGTGTATATATAGTGTTTTCAAAATAGCGCTCTTCAGGTGATAAAGGTTGTTTTGCAACCGAAACGCGTCCTGTACGGAAGTTTCAAGAATTAAACAGTGGTGTTATTTTTCTATCTTGGAGAGCCGTTTTTTTTTTTTTTGCTTTAAAGAGGGGAAATTAGGGGTGAAATATATATATATATATATATATATATATATATATATATATATATATATATATACACCCTGTGGCTTCTTCGTGCTGGTATTGTGGCGCTCTGTGGTGGTGTGAAACCCCGCGGCCAAGCCTGGCCGTCCTTAAATGTGTCACTCTTCTTCCGAAGAAAAGAAATGGGTCGCACCCGGAGATGGCTCTAAGCAAATTAATTTTACTTCAAAATCAGGTCAGTAATCCCATAGGAACCTCAGAACCAACGTGTTTCGGTCTCACAGAGACCTTGATCATGGTCAAGGTCTCTGTGAAACCAAAACGCGTGATCAACGGAGTGCGACCCATTCCTTTTCCATCAGTGATGTCATGAGTGATGTCACTGACCATGTCATGAGTGATGTAATATGTTACGTCATCAGCAGTGGATTGCGGGTGCGCGAGTTATAGTTAGCTTAACTAACTATAACGGGGGAATTTCATTGGTTTTTTATGAGTAAAATGTCCGCTAACTATAACGTGTGTGAAACCTATGGTTTTTTCACTGAATTTGTATGGTTTTTTAAATGCTAATTCTTACCTATAACATGTGTGATTCCCATGGTTTTTTCATTGTTTTTGTATGGTTTTTTTAATACAAATTCTTATATTAAACGTGTTTTTTTTTGTTTTTTTTATTTGCAAGCTTTTTTACTTTTTTTTTTTTTTACTTTATATTCTCTTAAAACACTATGCTTAATTTTTAAAAATTCTGCAATATATTATTTTTTCCCTTTTTTTTTTTTTTTTTTACCAAACAGGTAAGATATATTAGTATAACATAGTGATTTTTTTTTTTTTGTTTTTTTTTACGTGCGCGTACGGTAAGCTTACGGTAAGCGTACGGTTTGCGCAATGTTCGTAATATTTCTACTCTTTTTGCGTATGGTTACGCAATTTACGTAGCCGTGCATACTGCGTACGTTACGCGGAAGTGTTGGGGCGTGCCTGTTATGCGCATGCGCGTGTCTTTTTTACGCGCATGCGTACTTTTACCGTAAGCGTAACGTACGCGCACGGTGGGTCATGTGATCAAGAAACAAAACTTTTGATTGGTTCAAAGTAGTTTCAGTTCTAGAACTCTCCTACACCACACCCATTCCCCTCATTTCTGCTTGTGATCCCTTAGGAGAAGGAGCTGAGTTGTCTTTGGGATACGATGGCAGACCAGCACTCCTCTGCTGAGAGTGAGGCTAGCAGCACCACCATCAGGCAGAGAAAGAGGAAACAGAAGAGCTCTTTTATATGGGAGTATTTTACTTTTCCTGAGGGCGAGAAAAAAGTAAATGCTGCTTTGGTGACTTGTAAGCTGTGCCAGCGTGTACTTTCAAGAGGTAATCCTAACAAGAAGTATTCCTTCGGGAATCACACTATGTTACGACACCTTGAGGATGTACACCCTAGGACACATGCACGACATACTAGAGGAAACCCTTCAGTAAGTTGAGCAAGCACATCCACAGCAGCTCAGCCGAGTCCATCTTCGGAAGCTCAGCTGAGCCCTTCATCTGTGGGGGCAGATTCACCTTTTTCTGGTCCTGTGGAAACTAACCATCGGTTTGCGAGGGTTACAATGCGGTGCTCATTTTGTCATGGTCTAATTATTCATAGGGAGACCAGTCTTCCCCTCATTAACAACAAAATAGACCAGCACATTTGTCCTACCAGCTAATGTTCCCATTCTTCCTTTCCTCTGTCCCTGCATGAACACAACGGCTCTTTTAAGAGCCAACCTTACCTCTCAACTTTTTTTAATTTTTTCTTTAAAACTTTTTTTTTTTTTTTTTTACCGTACGCGTACGGTAAGCGTAATTTTTTTTTTTTTTTTTTAAAAACACTAAAAAACAATTACCACATTACAAGGTCCTTGAGGGATTAATAACTAAATACTGAAAATCTGTTTGAGGAGAAGTGGAAGAAAGGGACCATCTAATTTCTGACTTACCTGACCCACCCAACAATTTATTTTTTAATTAAAATTTAATTGAAATTACTTGTAAAAATGGGGGTTTTTTTCGAAAATTTTCTTTCACAATCTGAAAAAAAAGAAAAAAGTATTAATATTTAATAAATCATTATATAATACAGTACACGTATTTACACATTTTCCAAAAACAATTTTTTGCCATTTTTTTGCTGTTTTCAGAATATATTGCATCTCACTATAAATCGTGAAAGCAATTGCATTCATCATTTAACAGCGGGCAAAAAAAAAATAACAATCTCAAAGATTGTTTTAAAAAAGCCCAGAATCTCTTTTCACTTAAACATAACATTATAGAAATGCAAAATATTCAAAAAAAATATCATCTAATAACAATAACTATTTCTTTAAAATACCGTCTGACAATTTTGTTACAGAAACATAATCACAAAAATAATATATCTCAAATAACTCCACAATACATCTGGTTACATTTCCTTTAGGCCAAATGGTAATTTTAAAATTCTTTTTTGATTAAATTTCCAATGGTAATCCAATAAAATTCCAAAATTTAAATTGTACAGATGTTACCGATTCTCTCCAAATTTTTGGTTTCTGAAAGATTCATTGGGAATTAAATAAGTCCAAAATACAATTGGTTACCTTTCCTTTAGGCCAAATAGTAATTTGAAAAATCTTTTTATTTGAAAATTCCAATGGTAATCCAATAAAATGGTAAAATTGTTTTGTACAGATCTTGCCAATTCTCTCTAAAATTTAGGTTTCAGAAAGATTAGATAGGAATTTGCTAAATCAAAAGGCAAACGTTGCTTGAAAATCAATTGGGAATCATTACACAGTGTCCAGCCTTTTTCACATTTAAGATAAACTGTGTAATGTCCAGAAGTTACAGTAGGTCCTTCATGGAAAATTATTGCAACTGTTACAAAAGTTTTTCCTGAAATTGATAATTGCTGTCCTATAAACTTCTTTATTAAAGTATCCAATTTTGAACCATCAGCTCTACATCGTTGCATCATTAAAATTACATACTGTCCGTAGTCCTTTAAAATTAACGTTGAAAACATGTCAGATTTACACTCACCGCATTCCATGCTATGATTAGCATCTTTAACTAATTTAGCAAAAGTGACTGTTTTACTGTCTGGCAATGTTAAATAAACCTTTCAGAATCAACATTAGAGCCACATGTATTGAAACAGTTTTCACAACTATGTTCCCATTTATAAGAGACACCAAACATATTTTCAATTAGTACCCCTTCTTCTTCCAGTACCTGAAGAAAATACATCAAGAATTCCTGTGCGTCTTGCTGTACATTTTGAGAAAACTGTGTTCGTCCTGAACATACATCTAAAAGTTTTCTAATTTCAGTAGCACTTTCTATTTGAGTTTTATCATTACTCAGCTTTTGAAAAAGGAGACTCAACTCAGAACAGAATCTTTTTCTCTGATTTACTATTATCTGCTCTTGCAAAATTTCCAGATAAAATGCAACATTCAGCACTACATTAGCGTAGCAGTTGACACCAGAGCTATTTTCAAAATGACAACCTACAACCTCTTCAACATTTTCCTTTTTCTTTTTGCTTGCAATTACATCACTCTTTTTTTTTTCTCCTCTCTACATCCTCATTACAGATATTCTCAATTCTCCTTTTTCTAGAAACTACACGTTTCTCCAACACAGGATACTGACCTAAATGAGGAGCATAGGTTCTTCTTAATCTATTATACTCCTTTACACAGTTTGTATCAGCACTAACTTTTGAATCATCAAAGTCTATCCTGAATAAACCAGATAATGTTTTCACTCGTGACAAAGCTACATAAGCCATACCTTCTTTGAACACAGTTGAACCAATGTTTACAAATGCACAATCTACAGTCAATCCTTGAGACTTGTGAATAGTTACAGCATATGCTAGAGAAAACGGAAACTGTTTCCTACGTACATATAAGTCTTTCACAAGCATGAAACGAACTGTACAACGACAAATGTCTATAACTTCTTCTATCTGATCAAATTTTATTTTTAAACATTCAATTCCATCTTTTTTCTGATAATTAATAAAACCCACAACTCTTCCCATAGCTCCATTTACTAAACCTTTTTCAACATCCAAATTTCTCCTTAAAAATACTCTACAGTTCATGCAAACATATAGATTTTTTTCTAATCCAGCAGTTTTTGAAATGTTCTTCTCTAGTGAATCCAATGTATTTTTCAGTTTGCCTGTTAATGTAATAGTAATTCTTTCATGCTGAATTTTGTCCACTGCTTCCAATTTCCTAATCTCTTCCTTTTCCAATTTCAAAAGCTCCTCATTGAATATTGAGCATTCACGTAGAGTTGGCATTAAGCAGATGACACTTTTCTTTTCTGCAATGTTCTTGTATATCTTCTCTGCAACTATTTCTTCCTTTGGAAATAAATTATGTAGCAACCGACTCTGTAATGCTTTCGTGCCAGCTTCAGTGAGTAGTCCAATTCTGATATCTTTCAGAATACTTCCATATTCTTCATCGTTTGCTTGCCTCATATTAGTAGTAAGTTCCTTGTACTCAAAAAAGGACCAAATATTTGCATTACCAATGCTTCCCAATGACTTCTTCGTGTCTTCATGTGTCACAGTATTAAACACTGGTTGTCCTTTAACTGGAGTAAGCTGTAGAAGATCCCCAAAAACTATGACATGTTTTCCACCAAATAACACGTCATAGTCTGTCCTTAGAATTTGCTGCATTCTTAAATGCACAAAGGCAAGCATTAAGTTTGATACCATGCTCACCTCATCAATAATGAGAACTTGCATCTTCTTCAATACTCTTGAAACTTCCAAGCATGCTTCTCCAGTTAGCTTGTGGTATTGTATTTTGTTCTCATGCTCCACTGGTAACATTAGCAAACGATGTAAGGTGATTCCTTTTATGTTATATGCTGCTAACCCAGTTGGAGCAGTAACCACACAAGACAAAGTTGAATCCGTTTGATGCTGTAGGTAGCTTCTGATGACTTTTATTAAGAAACTTTTTCCATTTCCAGCTTGTCCGCTTACATACATCCTGATTGGTTGAAATGATGTGCATGAGCACTCTTTTTTTTCATGTAGTAATCCGTGATCAATTTTGTTTCTGATCTCTTCATAAATTTGTTGCTGCTCTTCATTCAGTTGTCTTTCCAAATTTGGTAAGTCTATAAATTCTTCTTGAGCTTGATTCATAGCCGTTTCCACTTCATTCATGGCTATTGCAGCTTCATTTTCAACGATTGGTTGTCCTAGGGGATCTTGACTGAGTGTTCCTGAACTTTGGCTGTCTTGAGAACTGTCTCTAGCTACTTCAGCTGCAATTGTAGTTTCCTGTTCAATTTCTTCATTTAACATTTGCACATAATTTGTGAAAGTACTGCATTCTATGCTGTCTTTGCAAGCATTAAAGGAATCGTCATAGCTTTGAAATTCTCCCAGTAGTTCGTCCTCTGAACGCCATGGTTTAAACAGCTGTAAAAGAGCCAAGTAGAAAAATTCCTTTTTGTCAGTAGTTTCGCAACTGAGCTTCCTGTCATTTATCAAACTTCCTTTTGTTTGCTTCACCAAACATCCTTCCTCACCAATGACTTTATATTTTCCATTGTTGATGTCTTCTGTGGCTTTCCGTGAATAAATGTAGTTCTGCAGCACTTCATAGAGACACATGTTCTCTAGATGAAGACTTCTCTTGGGATAATATGTGTCCAACATGTTTGATTTCAAAATATCTGTACTTTCTGGGTCATTCTCGGCCAAATATTCAATTTCTCCAACAGATTTCAGTACCCGATTTCTCATTGCTGCAATGCCTAAACTTGCCCAAATTATTCTTCGTGATTTCGAGTAGAGACTTGCAGAAGATAACCTATCTGAACATTCGTAGGATCCAATTTCTCGATGCGATAACATCTTTAAACTGAAACTGTATAGCTTCTTACTGACAGTCTTCTTGTGAGAAATCTCTTCCCACATTTCTTTCAATTCAGTTTTTTCTGATTTCGTAATGTAAGACGTTACATATCGAGCAAAAGCAATGGAATTGTCAGCTACATACTGTATATCCATGTTAGCATTCCACATGGATAAAATGACTGGGTTGTAGTCATTTATATTTTTTGATTCTTCTTTTCTTTTTAGGTTGTAGGTATTCTTAGGTGATTTTCTTGTAATAGTATGTCTCACAGCTGACATAAAACTGTTTACTCTTCCTTTTGAAAGAACAGGTCTAGGAAATCCAAATCGACATTTAGTGTAGTATTTATCTTTGCTCTTGTATTTCCGTCGACAGTATTTTCCACACCGATGACTTTGGAAACGTAAAACTTGCTCCTTTAACTTTTTCTCTTCTGTGCTTTTTGGTATAGCACATGTTGCATATTCTTCAATGAAAGATAACACTGCTTCATCAGTATCTGTTCCAAACTTTGGGGCATCCTTGATCCACAAAAGCATATGAATATGAGGAGCACCTCTTGCCTGGTACTCTTTTCTCTAAAAGAAATCCACTACTTCTCCAAGAGGTGGATTTTTTTTATTGCAGATGAAGGACATCATAGCCTCAAATCTATGATTGAAATATCTGCAAACATTAACCGGATCCAATGAGCACAGTTCTCCTCCTGTCTTGTATTCGATGTTTTTAATGTTTGAATTTGCCTCTCGTAGAAAATCATCCCAAGCGTACTCGGCACAGCTTAGGGTAAGGAACCATGTTGGAGTTCCTAAATTCCGTAACATGCATTTTAATTCACCATGGCGTCGGTACCAATATTCATTTGTCCCACGCTGACAAGCCATCAGATTGATCAGTTGGGTTTCCAAATGATCATCTCGGTGCTGCACTTTCTCCATAAAATCCTTAGCAGACACATTTTGTAAATGTACTCCACTTTTTAAAATGTGATTTACTGCATAAGATAATGCAGACAAGTCGCTTTCAAATAAAAGATGGAACAAATAAGGAATACTTTGTCGAAATCTTGGATCTTCTGCATATAGTCTTGTAGTTTGATACTCAGAAGCTGGAATCTGTTCTGGACGTTCATCGTATCGTCCTCCTTTTCCTGTAGGAAACAGCTGGGGAAAACATCGAGCTTCCAAGCTCTCCTCCCATACACTCACAGAAGTTCCTTTTGCTTTCTTCATCTGAAACAGATCAATATTGTCTCCCATAACTTCTTTTGAATGAAGAGGATGTATGCTAAAATGTTCATAAATTTCTTCTTCCTTTGACTTGTCCACTTTTTCAATTTGTCCAGTTGGTGTTTCTGTGTCTTCTTGTAAATCTTCTTCTTCTATATAAATTGATTCATACCATTTGTTATTCCTTTTCAAATACAAATTTGCTCTTTGTACTTTCCGTACATCTACCAGCTCCTGCCAAATCTTCTTATTCTTTGTAGGTACACCATTAACCAGAATAACTAATGGTTCAGTTTCCAAAGTATCTGCATCAATAGTTTCCATATTTTTTTTTCAAATCCAAGGGCAAATACACCACTCTACCTTTTAAACCTCTCAGTAAATCTGAAGGAGGTAATTTACCAGTTTTGGGCTCCATACGTACTATGGTCTGGAACGGATGAACACATTGAATAAGTATAGACTCATATGTATTTAATTCAGAAAGTTCGGCAGGAATAGCATCCAATTCTAAATTATTATGTACAGCTCTGGTCGGCATTCTATTTTCTTCTAACTTGTTGTAACAGTATTTACAAATACGCTGATCTTCACCCAATTCAAAACAATTTTCAAGAAATATATATGTGGCAAAATCCTTCCACTTATAATTATCTTCATTTTCACTTTTTCTGTAGAGATCAACATTCCTGGTTTGTTTTCTATAATGAGTTCTGCGGCAACAAATACAAGTAATATTTGGTCTTTCATTAGAGATTATTGCAAATTTTGTTATGTGATCATTAAATTTCTTACAGAGGGTTCTACATTCTCTTCCACTTCTTCCTCATTTACTGTGTCCTTTTCTGCACTTTCTTGTTCTGGACCAAAGTAACAAAACTGAATTTCATCAGTAACCTTCTCTACATCTGATACCGATCCACGGAACAGAGCCCTATTCAATTCATCTAACTTTATTGCTGGACTTTTAGCAAAATACAATCGTCTCACAAACTTTCTCATTTCAGTATGATGAACAGCCAGCATCCTAAAATGATGAAAAACACTTTTACACACTTTTCTAGATAGACAAGCCAGAGAATGTCCCTGCAAACCAGTATTCTCTCTCACTCTGCATGGATCTAGACTTTGAAGCACCTTAATCTTCTGTTTAACACTTTTTTTACTATATTCTCTTAGAAACTCAGGAAATTTATCAATAGATTCCTGACGCACAGTGCAAATACTACTACAATTCCAAGTGTACAGTGGGGCTTTAGGACGTCTCCCCATAGCCTCATCCGCCATCACTTGTTCCTCATCTCTTGGAACCATTTTCTCCTTCTCCATTATACAAACATTTTTCACTTCATAAGCACGACCTCTGGTGTCAACTGCATGCAGCAAACTATTACTTTGAAAATAACTCTCTTCATTAAAAAATGGTTCACTACTTGAACTATGCATCCATTCTCCTAAAAACACTTTACAAAAGTTTGTTCTTTTCACTAGTCTTTTCCTTTTGCTTTGTGATTTCAGTACATTGACCATTTTATCTAATTTACGCATCCTGTTCAAAATTAAAATGAATAGTTTCCTTTTTAATTCTAAAGCCTTTGCTGCAATGGCTTCAATTTCTTTTTTTCTCTTATAAAATTTAGCTTTTTTCTTATATTTCTTCACATCCTTTATCAAATTGGACATAACTCTTCTCTGAAACATTTTTCTACGAATCTCTTTAAACGCTGTTTTTCTTTTTAAGTTAATCTTTATTGTTTCTGAAGGTATATTTGCATTAACTAAATGCTCAATTTTTTCCTGTTGTTTTCTATTTAAAACATTCTTTCCAGTACAGACATTTTGTACATTTTTCCTTTTTTTGAAGATATTGTTTAAAAAATCTTTTGTCTGCTTACCAGAAGACTTTCTCTTTTTCCCAACATGAGCATCTCCAACTAACTTAGGTCCTCCAGTTGTCTTCAAATATAGATTTTTTTTGTGGTTTTTCCTTAGTCTGGATTTTGTAGGCATCTTAAATTGTGTTCACTGCTCTTCAGCAATATCTGAAAAAAACTAAAAAAAAATTCCTTTATTTTATTTAAATATATTACTACATTTGTTATGATCTTTTCAAATCTTAAAATACTATGTACCCCTTTCCTACAAGTGAAAATCCCAATAACACCATCACAAATTAAATATCTAAAAACAATTCATGGTTTGATATTAGTCAGAAAACGAAATTTGTTTGCCAATTGGAAAGCACACTTACTACTCTTTTTTTGGCAAGTGATAAGTACTTTTACAGTCTGACACATTTTGAATCCACTTTTCAGATTCTGAAAACAGCACATGTCCAAACAGCTTTTTGAGACCAGCAACATGTGTAACCTGGGTGACTGACTACACTCCAGCAAGGGCAACCAGCCTTAGTGATGCTGAATGTATTTGCATTACTGACTGCCACCTCAAACCCTAAAAGTATTCCTCATTTATACCAGTACACCTTAATTTATGGTGAAAACATAGTCCATATTATTTTACATGTTCCTTACATTTAAATTTCTCCCAAAACACAAAATGATAAACACAACTTCAACAAAAGGAATTCCAAATCTATTATTCATTTCTTAATTTACCATATACATCCCCTCTCAAACTCATAACTCACCTTTAAAATTAGTTAGTTGTGAAAGAAATGTGGCACTCAAACAGCAGATTATCAGAGCCAGGATCTCTGTTCTGTACACCTCTCTCCTCTCAGCAGAACCAGATAATGGCATTGTTTCCCTCTCTTTTTCCACACATATACATGTTAATTTCAAATCTCAGTGCTTCCCCCTTTTTTTCAAATGTAATCACACATTTCTATTGGTTGAAAACCAACCCTTTTCCAAAAGTACCCTTCCCCCTACTTGACTTCTGCCTAGTACCCTTCCCCCAACTTGACTTCTGCCTGCTACCATAGCAACAGCTCATGGAACACTGCTGTGTGGAGTTAGGTCAGAAGTTCACCACACAATGTTTCATTTCCAAAGAGCAAGAGTGCTTGACTTTTCAAACCTAACAGCAAATCCATAGTACTGTTCTTTGGTAACACATTTTTCCGTACCAATACAAAACATGCTTCTATAAATTGACACATACAGCCTAGTTTTTAGTGTAGAATGGTATGAAACAGCCAATGAGTTCTTTTTATTTTAAAAAAATATGTATGCCTCCATTTCCAAACTGTCTTTCATTTCTTTTTCCCTTTCTACTGAAATACACCTCCTGAGTACATCCAGATCTCCTTGGAAGATGTTCACAGTGTGGATTGTAGGGCACAGCTATGTCTTCTGGAGTGAAAAGTATGCAGAGAAAACAGGTATGGTGAGAGACCTTGCTTTGCCAAATGTAGACACTAAATGGATTGGTCAGAGAGGGTTAAAGTGGCACCAATTGATGCCATTGGTGAAATCCTTCATGCAAATCCAACACCCTGACCTCATAATAGTGCACTGTGGTGGCAATGACCTAGGCACTTTGACTGGGGTAGGTCTGGAAATGCTTATGAAGGAGACCTTTGCACAACTGTTTTCACTTTTCCCTAAAACTGCATTTGTGTATTCTAACATATGCCAAAGGCAAAAATGGAACTGGTCCAATCATTTTTGTCCGCAGATTGACAAAGCAAGAAAGCACGTCAACAAATCTGTTTCTGCTTTCCTCCGAGACTATGGTATGGGTTCCATTTACCACAACAACTTGCGTTACGACATGCAAGACATTTATAGAGGAGATGGTGTACACTTCAATGATGAAGGGTACAGAGTCTT
Source organism: Triturus cristatus (assembly GCF_964204655.1). Lineage (NCBI taxonomy): Eukaryota > Metazoa > Chordata > Amphibia > Caudata > Salamandridae > Triturus > Triturus cristatus. Next base: position 943,652,221 of record NC_140579.1, read on the forward strand.
CCTCTTGAACCTTAGACTCTGCGTCGGTACTTACTTGTAGGTACCACCAAAAAAATCACTTCAAAAACACAACGGCTCTTTTTAGAGCCCCCTAATATCTAAACACTTAAATCTGAATTTTATTTCTTTTTTTTATTTATTTTTTTCTACCGTACGCGTACGGTAAGCTTACCGTAAGCTTACGGTACGCGTACCCCGCGATTTTTTTAAAAAAATTAATAAATGTTTTTTTTGTACTTTTGTGTCCTTCTTTGACCCCCTTTCAAATGTTAGGGGGTCTGTAACTCTCTTCCTTGCCCCCTTTTCACGTTATCTCCCTTTTTTTTTCTGTGTGAAACACACGAAATGGCGGCCGACACTTCCTGATTTCGTCCGATTCGAATGTTTACAGTCATGTGACAACCAATCAGATTTGAGCTTGCGCACGGCACCGTACGCGTACGGTAAGCTTACCGTAAGCGCACGGTAAGCTGCCACAGATATATATATTGATTTAAATGCTATTTTCTCAGGAACTACTGAACAGATTTACACCAGACCTACAAAAGGCACTTCCTTGACCTGTAGACTACCTCTCTGCCAAATTTCAAGTAACTCTGTTCAGCCGTTCGGGCTGTAGCTGTGTCTAAAGGTCCTATGGAAAAATGCATGGGGAAAACGCGTTTTGGGACCCCCTTTTTTCTCAGCCCCCGCTTGACGAATCCCCCCGAGACTTTCAGGGTAGGAGCGGAGCGTAGCGCCCCATTAGTTTTGAAAATTTCGCGAGGATTCGTCGACCGGCGCCAAAGTGATTCAAAATAGAATGTTGCGGTTTTCCTATGGCAACAGGGTCCTAACTATAACTACCTACTGGCGACCGCCAGTAGGTAATATATATATTCACTGAAAAAACCATAGGTTTCAGGCACGTTATAGTTAGGAATTAGCATTTAAAAAACCTTAGAAATTCACTGAAAAAACCATAGGTTTCAGGGGCGTTATAGTTAGCGGGACTTTTCAGTCATACAAAACCATTGAAATTCCCCCATTATAGTTAGTTCAGCTAACTATAAATCGCGCGCCCGTAATGCACTTACAACTGGCCAGGGGGCGCATTTGCAGAGTGCTGCAAGGAGGGGGCGTGGCCTCCGGCGTGATGCCGGTCTTTTATTTATTTTTTAAGACGGAGGGCTGTGTGGCCCCCCTTCTTTTTCTAATTTATTGGCTCTGGGGACCCCAGGGCCTGCCTCCTAAATTTATTTATTTTTTTTGAAAAAATAAATTTTGGAAGGGGGCCACGTGGCCCTCCTCCCAAGGCCTTAATCGGCCCTGGGAGCCCCAGCCCCGGGGCATGGCCTTTTTAAAAAAAAAATCTTTAGGAGGGGTGCTGCGTTACCCCCCCCTCCTCAGGCCACTTATGGCCCTGGGGACCCCATCCCCCGGGGCCGGCCTTTGTTTTTTATTATTTTTATAAAATATATATTTATAGAAACACCTAGGATATGCTGGACAAACCGTATGTACCTATCACCATGATGATTTGCGTGATATTCATTAAAAGGCGACTATGCATACAATGAATCCACGTGGAATGTATTTACACCGCTAGTGAAGCTCTGACGTGTATGACGCCCTACCGTGCCTAATCCCGGCGCCCCCGCCGGTGGGTACTCTCCAAGTAGACACCCTTGTCGGTTATTTATACAAACATGGGTAGCTATTGACGGGCACATTTAATACACACGCACACCAAGCCATTCAAAGGGGATTTGACAAAAATTAGACAAACTATGCAAGAAACCCCCCTCACGGTTAATAAAACACACATCCACCGCCGGATGTGTAATACTTTTTATTTTACTCTCTGGAAAGGAGACGAACCTCACTTGATAGTCACAGCACGCTACTGGCTGAGCCCAATGCTGTGTTACACCCACCAGTGCCCGCCGAGTGCCACACACCTCTGTGTTGTATTCCACAAGCTAGAGCGTATGCTATGACACTCTCTAGCCCACGTGCACTGTAACACCACCCCATGAATATGTCATACCACACTTGCCTTCGCACGGGTTATATTGCCCCATCTAACGTGCCTTCCTCGATGCCTATGTTATAACGCACAGCGCTATGCAATACATATTGCAATCTAGGATCCATATCTTTGTCACAGTGCATATGCCACGTTACACTCCCCAGCACATATTTTATATTACAACTTTAGAGACTAGTTAGGTTGCACAACACTGCCCTGTGCATATTACACTTCAAGGCGCATATCGCATAGCACGTGCTAGTGCTATCTCGCGCTCTCCAATGAATCTGTCATTGCGCACAATGTATTGCATATTATATTTAACGCCCCAGTTCATCTTATATCACACTTTTTGGTGCATAGTTTATACCATACACTATATCTACTTTCATTTAAAATTGTGCTCTCAGGACTATGTTCTATATAACACTGCGCCCACCTACCCTTTTCACGGGCATTACATTTTGCGATGGGGTGGAGGGTCAGGGGGTGTTTCTGCCAAGTGAGCCCGGAGTCACAGTCACAAACGTTCTCTTCTTCCTGAATAAAAGTGAGAATATGCTGCATACTTGTTCATATTTTAAGTAGTTCGCACAGACACACATTTTAAAAACAATAAAGTTCCTAATACCCACCTTCTCTGAACAGTTAGCTTGCTGCCCCATCCACCTCCTCCCTATCCTCTGTTGTCTGAATCCATGGACTAGCCTCCTCCCTCCTGCCATGCATGGTCTGATGTGCTGCCACTGCCCTCCATTTAGCATGATGTACCAGTCCACTCCTCCTGCCCTCCATTGCCCAATTCTATGCCCTGTCATTGACCTCCTGCTTAGCCTCTGTGCTTAGCTTGCTGCCCCTATTCTCCTTCCCTCTGCCCTCCGATGTCTTTGTGCATGCCCCTGCTCCATCCTTTTTGCCCACCATGTTCCATGGACCTGCCACTCCTATCTACTCTGAGTGTTCTGTTGAGCTGCCACTCCCCTCCCACCTGCCTAGCATTGTCATATGACTGTAACCTGTCCCTGCCACTTCCACCCTGCCTGTCCACATGCCATGCCCCTATCCCCTTCCTCCTGTCCTCCATGGTCCATTTTACTGCCACACCCTTCTGCCCTCCCTGGTCTGTTGTGCTGAAACTGCTCCTCCTGCTTGCCCCGCGCGGTCTGTTGTGAGGCCCCTTCCCCTGAACTCTCTTGTCTGTGCCCAGGTCCTGACCCTCCCTTCTATCCTCCATCATCCTTTGTGCATGCCCCTGCACCCTCCTTCTTGACCATCATAGCCATTGTGCTGCCACTAACCCTCCCGCTTGCCATGCATGGTCTTCTGTGCTGCCACGGCCCCTCCCACCTTCCCTGTGTGGTCAGCTAGCTGCCCCTGACCCCCTCCCACCTTCCTTCCATGGTCTGTGTGTATGCCATCATAGTCTCACTGTTGCTCTTCATGGTGTGTTTTTTTTCTAGTGCCCATCCTGCCTGACCTCCATGGTCATCTTGTTGCTCCTGCCCTGCCCCCTTGACCCCAGCCCTCTGTTTCCATGTGCAGACCCCTACGAATGAATGAATGAATAAATACACATTTATGTAGCGCATGGCTACCAAAGGCATCCCAGCGCTTACTCATGGCACCTCATTCATCAACTCAACGGAAAAGGAAGGCCTTCAGCTGTTTCCTAAAACTAAGGTAATTGAAATCCGAGCGAATATGCTCAGGCAGGCGATTCCATAGCATAGCAACATTGTACGAGAATAGACGACCTCCAGAGCGAGCTCGCTTGATCACAGGCACTCTGAGCAAAAATGTATGCTTGGATCGCAATATCCTATTGGGAACATAGAGTTGAACCAGCGACTGAATCATAGATGATACCTTCCCGGCGATGGCCTTGTGGGCAATGCAAAGGGCCTTAAAGCCTATCCTGGCCTGAACAGGGAGCCAGTGCAGGGCAGCCAATGCTGGATTAGCTGAACTATGTTTAGGAATGTTCATAAGTAAGCGGGCCGCACAGTTCTGAACAATTTGTAACCTGTTAAAGTGCCCAAAGGGGCACCAAGGTACACTGCATTTGCATAGTCCAGTCGCGAAAGTATAAGCGCCTGGACTAACACCCGTCTAGCATCAAAAGGAAGAAGAGGAATGATCTTCCTTATCATCCTGATCTGTCCATAGCAGCTAGCTGCCACCTTACCTATTCTTTTAAATCAAGCTTGCAGTCCAGCCAAACTCCTAAAATCTTAGTCTTTGGTACAGGTGGCGTACCTAGACAGCTAGGCCAAGAAGCTTCAATGCTAGTGGGAACATTATGCCCAAGCAGCATAAGTTCCGTTTTTGCACCATTAAGTTTCAAGAAAGACTTATCCATCCAGTCCGAAATCTTTCCCAGACAAGATACCAGACCCGATACTTTATTTCCCTTCTGGCTTAGAGACACCACAAGCTGTGTCATCTGCATAGGTGACAATTTGGATGCCCCAAGGATACACCAATTCAGCTAAGGAACTCATGTAGATATTAAACATGGTAGGGCTAAGAGATGATCCCTGGGGGATTGCACACTGCAAAGGAATGTACTCTGATGCAGCTTCACCCTCAAAGACACAGAAAGAGCGACTCTCTAGAAAGGACTGAAACCAGCGAAGCGCCACTCCCTCTACGCCCACCTCCTTAAGTCTCTGAATCACAAGTTGATGATTGACGGTGTCGAAGGCTGCGGTAAGATCCAACAATATTGGAGCTGCGCAGCCTCCGACATCCAGGATCTTCCTAGTCTCCTCAATCACAACAAGGAGTGCGTAGAGGTAGAGAGTAGTAGAGAGAGAGGTAGAGAGTAGAGGATGCGTATTAGAGAGTAGAGAGGGAGTAGCGGAGAGGGAGTAGCGGAGAGGGAGTAGCGGAGAGGGAGCAGCGGAGAGGGAGCAGCGGAGAGGGAGCAGCGGAGAGGGAGCAGCGGAGAGGGAGCAGCGGAGAGGGAGCAGCGGAGAGGGAGCAGCGGAGAGGGAGCAGTGGAGAGAGAGTAGTAGTAGAGAATTTGTGACACATCTGAATGCCTTCTTGATGTGTCTATATGTGCGTGGAGGTAGAGGTGTAGAGAGGTAGAGAGGTGTAGAGAAGTAGTGGTGTGGAGAGGTAGAGGTGTGGAGAGGTAGAGGTGTGGAGAGGTAGAGGTGTGGAGAGGTAGAGGTGTAGAGAGGTAGAGGTGTAGAGAGGTAGAGGTGTAGAGAGGTAGAGGTGTAGAGAGGTAGAGGTGTAGAGAGGTAGAGGTGTAGAGAGGTAGAGGTGTAGAGAGGTAGAGGTGTAGAGAGGTAGAGGTGTAGAGAGGTAGAGGTGTAGAGAGGTAGAGGTGTAGAGAGGTAGAGGTGTAGAGAGGTAGAGGTGTAGAGAGGTAGAGAGGTGTAGAGAGGTAGAGAGGTAGAGGTGTAGAGAGGTAGAGGTGTAGAGAGGTAGAGGTGTAGAGAGGTAGAGGTGTAGAGAGGTAGAGGTGTAGAGAGGTAGAGGTGTAGAGAGGTAGAGGTGTAGAGAGGTAGAGGTGTAGAGAGGTAGAGGTGTAGAGAGGTAGAGGTGTGTAGAGGTGTGTAGAGGTGTGTAGAGGTGTGTAGAGGTGTGTAGAGGTAGAGGTGTGTAGAGGTGTAGAGAGGTAGAGGTGTGTAGAGGTGTAGAGAGGTAGAGGTGTGTAGAGGTAGAGGTGTGTAGAGGTGTGTAGAGGTAGAGGTGTGTAGAGGTGTGTAGAGGTAGAGGTGTGTAGAGGTGTGTAGAGGTAGAGGTGTGTAGAGGTGTGTAGAGGTAGAGGTGTGTAGAGGTGTGTAGAGGTAGAGGTGTGTAGAGGTGTGTAGAGGTAGAGGTGTAGAGAGGTAGAGGTGTGTAGAGGTGTGTAGAGGTGTGTAGAGGTGTGTAGAGGTGTGTAGAGGTGTGTAGATTTGTGTAGAGGTGTGTAGAGGTGTGTAGAGGTGTGTAGAGGTGTGTAGAGGTGTGTAGAGGTGTGTAGAGGTGTGTAGAGGTGTGTAGAGAGGTAGAGGTGTGTAGAGGTGTGTAGAGGTGTAGAGAGGTAGAGGTGTGTAGAGGTGTGTAGAGGTGTGTAGAGGTAGAGGTGTAGAGAGGTAGAGGTGTGTAGAGGTGTGTAGAGGTGTGTAGAGGTGTGTAGAGGTGTGTAGAGGTGTGTAGAGGTGTGGAGAGGTGTGTAGAGGTGTGTAGAGGTGTGGAGAGGTGTGGAGAGGTGTGGAGAGGTGTGGAGAGGTGTGTAGAGGTGTGGAGAGGTGTGTAGAGGTGTGTAGAGAGGTAGAGGTGTGTAGAGGTGTGTAGAGGTGTGTAGAGGGGTGTAGAGGTGTAGAGAGGTAGAGGGGTGTAGAGGTGTATAGAGGTAGAGGTGTGTAGAGGTAGAGGTGTGTAGAGGTGTAGAGAGGTAGAGGTGTGTAGAGGTGTGTAGAGAGGTAGAGGTGTGTAGAGAGGTAGAGGTGTGTAGAGGTGTGTAGAGGTGTGTAGAGGTGTGTAGAGAGGTAGAGGTAGAGGTGTGTAGAGGTGTGTAGAGGTGTGTAGAGGTGTGTAGAGGTGTAGAGAGGTAGAGGTGTGTAGAGGTGTGTAGAGGTGTGTAGAGAGGTAGAGGTGTGTAGAGGTGTGTAGAGAGGTAGAGGTGTGTAGAGGTGTGGAGAGGTAGAGGTGTGTAGAGGTGTGTAGAGGTGTGTAGAGGTGTGTAGAGGTGTGTAGAGGTGTGGAGAGGTGTGGAGAGGTGTGGAGAGGTGTGTAGAGGTGTGTAGAGGTGTGGAGAGGTGTGTAGAGGTGTGTAGAGGTGTGTAGAGGTGTGGAGAGGTGTGGAGAGGTGTGGAGAGGTGTGGAGAGGTGTGTAGAGGTGTAGAGAGGTAGAGGTGTGTAGAGGTGTGTAGAGGTGTGTAGAGGTGTAGAGAGGTAGAGGTGTGTAGAGGTGTAGAGAGGTAGAGGTGTGTAGAGGTGTGTAGAGGTAGAGGTGTGTAGAGGTGTAGAGAGGTAGAGGTGTGTAGAGGTGTAGAGAGGTAGAGGTGTGTAGAGAGGTAGAGGTGTGTAGAGGTGTGTAGAGGTGTGTAGAGAGGTAGAGGTAGAGGTGTGTAGAGGTGTGTAGAGGTGTGTAGAGGTAGAGGTGTGTAGAGGTGTGTAGAGGTGTAGAGAGGTAGAGGTGTGTAGAGGTGTGTAGAGGTGTGTAGAGGTGTGTAGAGAGGTAGAGGTGTGTAGAGGTGTGTAGAGAGGTAGAGGTGTGTAGAGGTGTGTAGAGGTGTGTAGAGAGGTAGAGGTAGAGGTGTGTAGAGGTAGAGGTGTGTAGAGGTGTAGAGAGGTAGAGGTGTGTAGAGGTGTGTAGAGGTGTGTAGAGGTGTGTAGAGGTGTGTAGAGGTGTGTAGAGAGGTAGAGGTGTGTAGAGGTGTGTAGAGGTGTGTAGAGGTGTGTAGAGGTGTGTAGAGGTGTGTAGAGGTGTGTAGAGGTGTGTAGAGGTGTGTAGAGAGAGGTAGAGGTGTGTAGAGAGAGGTAGAGGTGTGAGTAGTGGAGTGTGAGTAGTGGAGTGTGAGTAGTGGAGTGTGAGTAGTGGAGTGTGAGTAGAGCAGGGGGAAGTGAGAGATATCCCTTTACGCAACAGGTTCGACCCACTGCTTAGAGGGAGAGTTTTAAGTGAGGTGGATTGACGGTGGGCGAAAAAGGGAAGGGAACAGCAGCTAGACCAAACAAAGGAATCGGGTAGGGTCTCACAGGGTGTTGATGCGGGGTGTGGGGATAACATGGACCTGTTAATGGAAAATGTAGGGATGGCAGGGAGGATTGCCACTATGGTAGCACTGGAAGAGGGCATCACACCAGAAAGAGTAGCACAGGACCCCGTAAACTCGTCACAGTTGGAAGTACACCAGGTTAAAAATTCCAATATAATAAAAATAACATCTTGGAATATTGCAGGGATTGTGTCCAAAATAGAGGACCCTGATTGTCTGCAATATATTCAGGGTTTCCAGATTATATGTTTACAGGAAACCTGGATAATAGATTGTAGTAATATTCACTTAGTAGGTTACAAGCGCTTCGCTGTCCCGGCCCAAAAGTCCTGCTCAGGGAGAGCCATGGGGGGGATTGTGTATTTTTGTGGACCTACAATTGGGAGGCACTTGGACCGATCTAAAATGGTCCTCTGCTTGTATGCAGGCCCTTAGGTTTTCTAATTATGGGGACTGTATTCTGTTGATCAATTTTTATAACCCAACGTCACAAAAAAAGACAGGGTCTGGTGTGGAAGAGTTAGATGCTAGGCTCACTGCAGGGAATTGGGTCTACAAGGGGGCGGTGGCCCCGTTGGTAGCCGTTGTGGGTGATTTTAATTGTCATCTTTGCCCTGATCTGAGACCGGCCCATGGAAATTGGTCTTCGTGCCTGGTTAGGATCGGACCACACTTTGAGCACTCAATTGAGGGCAATGAGCTGGGAAGGGTGTTAAGCAAACACGCCCTTGAGCATACCGTGGATTTGATAACCAAAGAGAGGGAGAGAGAGATTAATCCCACTTTTAAGGGGAGGGGGTGCTCCTCTTTCATTGACTTTATAGTAGTCTCTAAATTTTTAAAAGACCGGGTAAGTGGGGCTGATATTGACCTAAGTGCTTTTAGTGACTACAACCCTCTAACATTGGTGGTTGAGGGTGTGGTCACTAAAAAATCTAAGAAGAAGGGAAGGGGTGGTAGCATAGAGAAAATAACAGACCAGGGGAGAAGATTAAAATGGGCCAAAGTGGATGGATGTACTTGTTATAAAAAACTCATAAGAGAAGGCAAGAGAGAACTAGAAAGGTGCCTGGACCCCGTGGTTGAGGGTCCAGAAGTAGTTAAATGCTTTGAGGCAGTTGCCCATTTAGTGGACAAGTTGTTGTGTTCCACCCATCATGGTCCAGCTATGGATAATCCAAGATGGTTTGATAAATCCTGCACCTCAGCCCTTAAAAATTTAAAAAGTTGTTTAAAAATCTCACCAAGGGATAAGTTGAAAGTAAAAGAGTCAAGGCTAATATATAATCAGGCCGTTAAATGCAGGAAAAGAGCCATTCAAACACAGGCCTGGGAAGACCTAAGGGAGGCTGCCTTAAGGAGGGACACATCCGCTTTCTGGAAAATAATTAATAATCCATGTTTCCAGGATGCCAGTGTTCCCGCACTCAGCACCAATATCTTGCCGGAAGATTGGGTAGCACATTTCAAAGGCCTTTATAATTATGTAGCGGATAGTACAATTCCCTCTGAGGTGGAGGCAGGGGAGGTACCTGCAATTATGTTTACGTTGGAGGAGATCATTGGGGGAATACAGGGTCTATCCCCTAATAAAGCACCAGGACCGGATGGTATTCCCCCGGATCTTTTTCTAAGTAATATTGAGTTGTGGGCGCCCATACTGACAAGAGTGATCAATGCTGCAGTAATGTTTGGCTGTCCTAGTTCGTGGTCCACAGCGATAATTGTCCCTATATTCAAAAAAGGGAATAGGGACAATCCTCAATGTTATCGCCCGATCTCTTTGATCGACGTCACAGCGAAAGTTATGGGACGTGTGATTTTAGCACGATTGATGGATTGGTCAGAGGAAAATCGGGTCATTACTGATGTTCAATATGGTTTTAGACCGGGGAAATCTACATCCGACCAGTGTATAAATTTATATTTACTAGTGACTAAATATACACTAGCAAGTGAGGGGTCGGTTTATTTAGGCTTTATGGAACTAACGGCCGTATTTGACCATGTAAACAGGGAGAAATTATGGGCCTTTTTAAGTAGGCTGGGGGTGGATGGGGGACTTATAAATATACTTAGGGACCTACACTGTAACACATCTGCTAGAGTCCGATATAACCGAGAGGGGAACCTATCAGCATCGTTCTCATGCACCAGTGGGGTTAGACAAGGGTGCATTTTGGCCCCCTTTTTGTTCTCCCTATATATTAATGGATTGGAGCAAGCATTACTTGATCTAAAGGTGGATTCCCCCAGGGTAGGATCTAGGCCAATCCCGGTTCTGCTTTACGCAGATGACGCAGTACTTCTAGCATGCACACCCAGGGGCTTGCAGCGTCTAATAGACGGTTTTGTTAATTTCATGGATACGCTGGATCTGTCGGGCAATCTCTCTAAATCCTTTGTCATGGAGGTTGGACGCAAACCCATTAAGAAATTTACTTATAAAATGGGTGACAATAGTATAGAGAAAGTACATCATTTCTCAAATCTTTATTTGATGGGCGTTTAAATTTTAAAATTTTACTGGAGGAACGATGTACAAAGATAGTCTCGGCCACGGGTTCCATTATGAATTATGGACGTAGGCTGGGACGGTGGTCCCTGGAGCAGATAGCAAGATTGTACACCTCAATTTGCTGTGCAAAGGTGTTATATGGAGCTGAACTTTGGGGTTGTAGAGAAGTCAATCAGCTTCAGACAGAGGAGAATAAATACCTGATATCCCTACTTAACATTCCCCAAAGTACCTCGTCTTATGTCACCCATGAGGAACTAGGATTGGCTTATATAGAGGATGTGGTTCAATTGAAGCCGATTATGGCCTGGATTAGGATATGGGCGAACCCAGAGGCTGAACTAAACAGGCAAATAATTATGGACAGCATCAGTAGGGATAAAGGGTTGTCCATTCCTTGGCTGAGATATGTAACGCCCTCTCTGGAGTCTATTGGATGTAAAAACCTTTTTAGTACCCCCATGGTAATTACCCGTTTGGACAGGAAATTGGTGATGAAAAGATATTTTAACTATGTCCAATTGCAGAGAGAAAAAAAGAAGGGGGCAAGAACTCTGTGATTGCTTACAATATGTTGAAAACGGTGGTGGGGATGGAACCGTATTTGACTCTTATGTGTAATGCTCAGGATAGGTTTTTAATCATCCGTTTTAGGCTCAATTTTTTACATCACTTGTTATCTGTGCCTCATGGTTTTACTGTTTCGGTTGAGCAGAAGGGTCCCTGTGGCTGCGATCTACGATCTCCTCAGGATACCCTTCATTTTGTACTGTTATGCCCATTTTATTCAGTGCCGAGACGTCGATTTTTAGTTGGTATTTTAAAACAGGCTAAATTCAAGCAGGCCAGGGTCGCCTTGCTACACCTACAAATGGTAAATGACTCTCGGACTCTGTTTTGTGTGGTGAATTTCTTGAAGATGGCCTTAAAAATAAGGAGAACAAAAGGGGTTTGCTGAAGCAAGAAATAGTACTGTATTTGATGTATATCAGCATGGATTTTAATGAAATATTTTTTTTTTTATTGCTATGTGCTTTATGGTGTTTTCTAGATGCCGAATAAAGATTTTTGATTGATTGATTGAGTAGTATAGAGTGAGTGGTAGAGAGTGAGTGGTAGAGAGTGAGTGGTAGAGAATAGTCAGTCTGGCTCAGTCAGTCTGGCTCAGTCAGTCTGGCTCAGTCAGTCTGGCTCAGTCAGTCTGGCTCAGTCAGTCTGGCTCAGTCAATCAGTCAATCAGTCAGTCTGGCTCAGTCAATCAGTCAATCAGTCAGTCTGGCTCAGTCAATCAGTCAATCAGTCAGTCTGGCTCAGTCAATCAGTCAATCAGTCAGTCTGGCTCAGTCAATCAGTCAGTCTGGCTCAGTCAATCAGTCAATCAGTCAGTCTGGCTCAGTCAATCAGTCAGTCAGTCTGGCTCAGTCAGTCAGTCAGTCAGTCTGGCTCAGTCAGTCAGTCAGTCAGTCTGGCTCAGTCAGTCAGTCTGGCTCAGTCGCTCAGTCAGTCAGTCTGGCTCAGTCGCTCAGTCAGTCAGTCTGGCTCAGTCGCTCAGTCAGTCTGGCTCAGTCGCTCAGTCAGTCAGTCTGGCTCAGTCGCTCAGTCAGTCAGTCAGTCAGTCTGGCTCAGTCGCTCAGTCAGTCAGTCAGTCTGGCTCAGTCGCTCAGTCAGTCAGTCAGTCTGGCTCAGTCAGTCAGTCAGTCAGTCTGGCTCAGTCGCTCAGTCAGTCAGTCAATCAGTGTCTCTAGTGGCTCTAGAGCAGCTCTGCTGACCTGGTTCCCTCCCTCTAAAGCAGCTCTGCTGACTTGGTTTCTCTGGCTCTACAGCAGCTCTGTTGTCCTGGTTCTTAGGCTCTAGAGCAGCTCTGTTGTCCTAGTTCTTAGGCTCTAGAGCATCTCTGCTGGCCTGGTTCTCTGGCTCTAAAGCATCTCTGCTGAACTGGTTCTCTCCCTCTAAAGCAGCTCTGCTGACCTGGTTCTATGGCTCTAAAGCAGCTCTGCTGACCTTGTTCTCTGGCTCTAGAGCAGCTCTGCTGACCTGCTTCTCTGGCTCTAAAGCAGCTCTGCTGGCCTGGTTCTCTCCCTCTAAATCAGCTCTGCTGACCTGGTTCTCTGCCTCTAGAGCAGCTCTGCCGACCTGGTTCTATGGCTCTAAAGCAGCTCTGCCGACCTGGTTCTCTGGCTCTAAAGCAGCTCTGCTGACCTGGTTCCCTCCCTCTAAAGCAGCTCTGCTGACCTGGTTCTCTCCCTCTAAAGCAGCTCTTCTGACCTGGTTCTCTGCCTCTAGAACAGCTCTGCTGACCTTGTTCTCTGGCTCTAAAGCAACTCTGCTGACCTGGTTCTATGCCTCTAGAGCAGCTCTGCTGACCTGGTTCTCTGGCTCTAGAGCAGCTCTGCTGACCTGGTTCTCTGGCTCTAAAGCAGCTCTGCTGACCTGGTTCTCTGGCTCTAAAGCAGCTCTGCTGACCTGGTTCTCTTGCTCTAGAGCAGGTCTGCTGACCTGGTTCTCTGGCTCTAGAGCAGCTCTGCTGACCTGGTTCTCTGGCTCTAAAGCAGCTCTGCTGACCTGGTTCTCTCCCTCTAAAGCAGCTCTGCTGACCTGGTTCTCTCCCTCTAAAGCAGCTCTGCTGACCTGGTTCTCTGCCTCTAGAGCAGCTCTGCTGACCTGGTTCTCTGCCTCTAGAGCAGCTCTGCTGACCTGGTTCTCTGATTCTAGAGCAGCTCTGCTGACCTGGTTCTCTGCCTCTAGAGCAGCTCTGCTGACCTGGTTCTCTCCCTCTAAAGATCTCTGCTGACCTGGTTCTCTGGCTCTAAAGCAGTTCTGCTGACCTAGTTCTCTGCCTCTAGAGCAGCTCTGCTGACCTGTTTCTCTGGCTCTAAAGCAGCTCTGCTGACCTGGTTCTCTGGCTCTAGAGCAGCTCTGCTGACCTGGGTCTCTGGCTCTAGAGCAGCTCTTCTGACCTAGTTTCTCTGGCTCTACAGCAGCTCTGCTGACCTGGTTCTCTGCGCTCACGATGCGCGCACCCGACTTCGCGAAAATATATTTAAAAATAATATAAGTTTATTTTAAGTACAAATATATTATTTTTATTTTATGAATATTTTACATAATCTCTTGCCCTAATATTATATTAAAGACTCATACATATCATTTTGGAACATAATTTCTTTTTGCGGGAGTTGCGCACCGAGCTGGCCCCAGCATGTATATGACGTCACGCGGGACCCGCCACCGCGCATCTCGTACCGTAATGCACATGTGTCACGAATGCGCGGGAGCAGGAGTCGCGGACTGGTCGCATACCAATCGCGCACATCACGTAATAATAAATGTATATGATGTAACTGAAAAACACGCAGCCGTTGCACACCGTACGCGGATCCTTCACAACTTATCTAAAATGGCGGCTAGAATCCATTCTCTTTCCTCTGAGCATATTCTCCGAATCCTGATAAATTCCCCATACGGGATGCTCTGGATTAATGAGTTCTGGTGAAAACTATTTGCATGCAAAATGGAATTTGTTGAGGTTTTTTTCCGGTGAAACCTGCCTCTGTAGTGTTCAGTACTGAGAAATAATCTTTAAAGTCTCGTTCATTCCCATCCCAAACAATTGGCAAATCGTCAATGAAATGTAACCATATTACGGTCTTCTCTGTATGTATGTCATTGTCTGGGTGCCAAGCAAAGTGCTGCTCCCACCAGCCCATTGCCAGCTACGCGTACATTGCACCGGAAAAAAACCTCAACAAATTCCATTTTGCATGCAAATAGTTTTCACCGGAACTCATTAATCCGGAGCATCCCGTATGGGGAATTTATCAGGATTCGGAGAATATGCTCAGAGGAAAGAGAATGGATTAAACATAGCAAAAGAACAGTGAAGAGCTTTAAATGAAGAGGATATGCTGTGAAAATAATTGAGAAAGGTTTGCAAAAATCAGAGGAAAAACAAAGAGAAGAAATAATAAAGGTAAAACCTCAAGCAACTGAAGCACCGAAAATTAGGTTTATCACAACCTATTCACAGGAAGCAAATCAATTGACTAAAATCTTAAAAAAGAATTGGAAAATCCTGAAATTGGACCAAACAGTGGCAGACATCCTGGGAGAACATCCGAATGTCACGTATAAAAGAGCTGGAAATGTAAAAGACAAATTGGTGCATAGTCATTACTGGAAAAAGAAACATTGGTTAAAAGCTACAGGTTTCTTTAAATGTTCAAAACTGTAAAGTGTGCCAGATCGCAAAAAACACAAAGGAAGTTGTTGGAATAAATCGGAAAGTTTGGCACATCCGACAATTAATAAATTGTAAAACCCAGTATGTTGTATATATCATTGAATGCCCATGTTCCTTGAGATATGTGGGGAGCACAATTTGTGAAGTAAAAAAAAGAATCCTGGAACATGTTCGGGCAACCGTGAATAAGGACAGAAGCAATGCGGTTGCGAAACATATGGAGGAAAAAACATGAAAGCAACTGGAAATCTTTAAAATTCTGTGGAGTGGAGAGTGTGGAAAAACATGTACGAGGTGGCAACCGGGAAAAAAAACTGTGACAATGTGAGTCACGTTGGATTTTGTCATTAAGAACATATGCCCCACATGGCCTGAATCAAGATGAGGAGATGTATGTACATCTAGATTAAGCTACGCTCATGTAAATAGCCTTCAAAATCTCATTTACAAATGAACTAAGAATTGTAGTGACTTCCTCCGCTACCATGGAAATTGTAAAATTTGATTCACAAAATGTAACAATATTTATTCCATGGGTGATGAGGTCAACTATAGGATATTATTTTATGATTTTCTTCTTTTTTTTCACCGCCCCTATTTGCACTAATATCCTTTCCCCCCCCCCATCCCCCTTTTTTTCTCTAATATAAAGATATAAAGATTTTATATAAAAAAAGGTAAAATGACAATATAGAGCAAGGGCTGCCAAATATATAAAAGAGAGTAAGTTATGGAAATAAGTGATAGACATTGAGAATGTTCTTATGAAAAGTTTCAGAAATAGCAGAAAATAGCTGAAAGCATGCCCGCCGGAGGGCTAAAAGAAAAGAATTGCATATAGTTTATTAAAATAAAGAACGTATTATTTTGGCAAAACCTGATCAATGAAAATGAAAAAAATACAGGATAAATGTAAATGATGATGATATGATTATATGTTTAAAAAAGATCAAACTGATCAAGAGATGAAAACTACATTTCCCACAATTCCACCTGTGAGGTAACAGGAAGTCACGTGATGAGTATTTGAAAAAGTATATACTTTGTAACAAAGTGCGAGACATCAACCGTGATCAAAGTCTCGGAGGAGACTGAAACGTGTTGGTTGAAGTGATGACCCGTGATATAAGGATAAAATAAAAGGAAAAATACAGTGAAAAGTACCCCTGAGTGCGCCTCCATTCTTCTTGCAAAAGAGGGTTGAAAACATAGCTTACGGCTTGGCTCTGCGGTGGAACCTGCACCGCAAAAGACACGCCAAGGATTTGGCGCCATTGAGCTACATCGAAAGGAGATTATATATATATATATATATATATATATATATTACCTACCGGCGGTCGCCAGTAGGTAGTTATAGTTAGGACCACGTTTCCATAGGAAATCCGCAACATTCTATTTTGAATAACTTTGGCGCCGGTCGACGAATCCTCGCGAATTTTTCAAAATAGGTGGGGCGCTACGCTCCGCTCCTTCCCTGAAAGTCTCGGGGGGATTCGTCAAGCGGGGGCTGAGATAAAAGGGGGGTCCCAAAACGCGTTTTTCCCATGCATTTTTCCATAGGACCTTTAGACAGGGCTACAGCCCGAACGGCTGAACAGAATTACTAGAAATTTGGCAGAGAGGTAGTCCTCAGGTCAAGGAAGTGCCTTTTGTAGGTTTGGTGTAAATCTGTTCAGTAGATTCTGAGAAAATAGCCTTTAAATCAATATATATATCTGAGCCAGCTTACGGTGCGCTTACGGTACGCTTACCGTACGCGTACGGTGGCGAGCGCGAGCGCGATTCTGATTGGCTCTTAGATCTTAGTAAACATTCGAATCGGTCGAAACCAGGAAGCGGCGGCCGCCATTTCGTGTGTTTCACTCAGGAAAAAAAAGAGTGATAACAAGAAAAGGGGGCAAGGAGGAGAGTTACAGACCCCCTAACATTTGTAAGGGGGTCAAAGAAGGACAGAAAAGTACAAAGAAAACATTTATTGATTTTAAAAAAAAATCGCGGGGTACGCGTACGGTAAGCGTACGGTAAAAAATAAATAAAAAAAGAAATGAAAATCAGATTTAAGTGTTTAGATATTAGGGGGCTCTAAAAAGAACCGTTGTGTTTATGAAGTGATTTTTTTAGTGGTACCTACAAGTAAGTACCCATGCAGAGTCTAAGGTTCAAGAGGAAGACTCTGTTCCCTTCATCATTGAAGTGCACACCATCTCCTCTATAAATGTCTTGCATGTCATAACGCAAGTTGTTGTGGTAAATGGAACCCATACCATAGTCACGGAGGAAAGCAGAAACAGATTTGTTGACGTGCTTTCTTGCTTTGTCAATCTGCGGACAGAAATGATTGGACCAGTTCCATTTTTGCCTTTGGCATATGTTAGAAAACACAAAGGCAGTTTTAGGGAAAAGTGAAAACAGTTGTGCAAAGGTGTCCTTCATAAGCATTTCCAGACCTACCCCAGTCATAGTGCCTAGGTCATTGCCACCACAGTGCACTATTATGAGGTCAGGGTGTTGGTTTTGCATGAAGGATTTCACCAATGGCATCAATTGGTGCCACTTTAACCCTCTCTGACCAATCCATTTAGTGTCTACATTTGGCAAAGCAAGGTCTCTCACCATACCTGTTTTCTCTGCATACTTTTCACTCCAGAAGACATAGCTGTGCCCTACAATCCACACTGTGAACATCTTCAAAGGAGAACTGGATGCACTCAGGAGGTGTAATTCAGTAGAATGGCAATATGAAAAGAAAGACAGTTTGGAAATGGAGGCATACATATTTTTTTCATTAAAAAAAGAACTGATTGGCTGTTTCATACCATTCTAGAATAAAAACTAGGCTGTATGTGTAAATTAATAGAAGCATGTTTTGTATTGGTACAGAAAAATGTGTTACCAAAGAACAGTACTATGGATTTGCTGATAGGTTTGAAAAGTCAAGCACTCTTGCTCTGTGGAATTGAAACCTTGTTTGGCGAACTTCTGACCTGACTCCACACAGCAGTGTTCCATGAGCTGTTGCTATGGTAGCAGGCAGAAGTCAAGTTGGGGGAAGGGTACTAGGCAGAAGTCAAGTTGGGGGAAGGGTACTTTTGGAAAAGGGTTGGTTTTCAACCAATAGAAATGTGTGATTACATTTGAAAAAAAGGGGCAAGCACTGAGATTTGAAACTTACATGTATATGTGTGGAAAAATAGAGGGAAACTTTGCCATTATCTGGTTCTGCTGAGAGGAGAGAGGTGTAAAGAACAGAGATCCTGGCTCTGATAATCTGCTGTTTGAGTGCCACATTTCTTTCACAACTAACTAATTTTAAAGGTGAGTTTAGAGTTTGAGAGGGGATGTATATGGTAAATTAAGAAATGAATAATAGAAATGCAATTCTTTTTGTTGAAGTTGTGTTTATTATTTTCTGTTTTGGGAGAAATTTAAATGTGAGGAACAAGTAAAATAATATGGACTATGTTTTCACAATAAATTAAGGTGTACTGGTATAATAAAAGAATAGTTTAAGGGTTTGAGGTTTCAGTCAGTAATGCAAATACATTCAGCATCACTAAGGCTGGTTGCCCTTGCTGGAGTGTAGGCAGTCACCCAGGTTACAAATGGTGCTGGTCTGAAAAAGCAGTTTGGACATGTGCTTTTTAAAAAATCTGAAAAGTGGATTCATAATGTGTCAGTCTGTAAAAGTGTTTATCACTTGCCAAAAAAAAGAGCAGTAAGTGTGCTTTCAAATTGGCAAAGAAATTTCGTTTTGTGACTAATGTGAAAACATGACTCTGTGTGCAAATATGAATTACAGGCAGAGATTTATTGCGTATTGCTCTGGTGATTTCACAGTTGCATTAGATGGAAACGGGGAGCCATTTTTTGGTGCAGAAGCAGACTCTTAACACACTGCCAGCTGCTTACCATGTGGAATCATGCACAGTATTCACAAGCGAGTGGGGTTTGAGGTTTCAGTCAGTAATGCAAACACATTCAGCATCACTAAGGCTGTTTGCCCTTGCTGGAGTGTAGGCAGTCACCCAGGTTACAAATGGTGCTGGTCTGAAAAAGCAGTTTGGACATGTGCTTTTTAAAAAATCTGAAAAGTGGATTCATAATGTGTCAGTCTGTAAAAGTGTTTATCACTTGCCAAAAAAAAGAGCAGTAAGTGTGCTTTCAAATTTGCAAAGAAATTTTGTTTTGTGACTAATGTGAAAACAAATGTAGTAATATATTTAAATAAAATAAAGGAATTTTTTTTTAGTTTTTTTCAGGTATTGCTGAAGAGCAGTGAACAAAATTTAAGATGCCTACAAAATCCAGAGTAAAAAAAGACCACAAAAAAAACCTATATTTGAAGACAACTGGAGGACCTAAGTTAGTTGAAGATGCTCATGTTGGGAAAAAGAAAAAATCTTCTGGTAAGCAGACAAAAATTTTTCTAAAAAACATATTCAAAAAAAGGAAAAATGTACAAAATGTCTGTACTGGAAAGAATGATTTCAATCGAAAAGCACAGGAAAAAATTGAGAATTTAGTTAATGCAAATATACCTTCTGCAACTAAAAAGATTAACTTAAACAGAAAAACAGCGTTTAAAGAGATACGTAGAAAAATGTTTCAGAGAAGAGTTATGTCCAATTTGATAAAGGATGTGAAGAAATATAAGCAAAATACTAAGTTTTATAAGAGAAAAAAAGAAATTGAAGCCATTGCAGCAAAGGCATTAGAATTAAAAAAAACTATTCATTTTAATTTTGAATAGGATGCGTACATTATACAAAATGGTTAATGTACTGAAATCACATAGCAAAAGGAAAAGAGTAGTGAACAGAACAAACTTTTCTAAAGTGTTTTTAGGAAAATGGATGCATAGTTCAAGTAGTGAACCTTTTTTTAATGAAGAGAGTTATTTTCAAAGTAATAGTTTGCTGCATGCAGTTGACACCAGAGGTCGTGCTTATGAAGTGAAAAATGGTTGCATAATGGAGAAGGAGATAATGGTTCCAAGAGATGAGGTACAAGTGATGGCGGATGAGGCTATGGGGAGACGTCCTAAAGCCCCAGTGTACACTTGGAATTGTAGTAGTATTTGCACTGTGCGTCAGGAATCTATTGATAAATTTCGTGAGTTTCTAAGAGAATTGTAACGCCCTGAACGTCTCAGGATCGTTTAACAGACACGACAATGAGGACGCAACCACTTGTGAAGGGTTAGTTCTTTTAATGAAGGCAAATAAAATACAAAGAACAAACAAAAGTTATAGTCACTGGAATCCTCCAGGCTAAGTACGTTACCAGCCCACAGCACGGATGGTCCTAACCGTCCTCTGCATATACGCCGATCCCGGCGTATGCCAACAGAGGGCAGAAATGAAATGGCCGACAATGCCAATCGGTAGGCTGTGAGGGGCACGAAGAGTGTTGGGGAGAATCGAGGAGTCAGGGAAACACCCAGCCGGGGTCTCTACCTGAAGGGAGCAGCCGCTCAACCTCTTCCTCAGACTGCACCGGGACGCGGAGTCACCTCCTGGTGATGCGTCACCGATACCCCAATCACAAGCAAGAAGACTGAACCGAGAGCAGCCGCTCGATCGATCCTGTGGACTTCCGAGTCTGTAACGCGGCAAACACCTCCTGGTGTGCGTTACAGCTGGCAGTCCCTGTGTCTCTGGTCGGGCTGGGAGTTACGACTCCAACCAGCAAAAGCGCCACTGCGCTTGGACTCAGCCGAGTCAAAAAGCGAAGCTCAATGGTTGACCGGTAGAGCTTCCGGGTCCTTCACAGGTGACGATGGGGCAAGACACGGCCCAGGGAGTAACGACTCGACCTACCTCCGTTCTTGCCTTACTGGAGCACCACTCCGGAACACTGCTCTTCACGAAGCAGGTACGTCGGTGTAAACACAATATCCGACAGCGTTGTACCTCCCGGTTCCTCCCTTTATAGGGCGTGTTTTCCTTGAGTTATGTAACAGCTCTCCTGTTTACATAAGGGCGTGTTTCCTTGAGTTATGTAACAGCTCTCCTGTTTACATAAGGGCGTGTTTCCCTTGAGTTATGTAACAGCTCTCCTGTTTACATAAGGGCGTGTTTCCCTTGAGTTTTGTAACAGCTTTCCTGTTTACATAAGGGCGTGTTTTCCTTGAGTTATGTAACAGCTCTCCTGTTTACATAAGGGCGTGTTTCCCTTGTATGACAGGAATTCTTGACAGTACATCCTCCCTCTCAGCGGCTCCCCACGGGTCCAGCGCTGGCAGGAAAACGCCGATGGAACAAGGAGACCAAGCGCGGAGCATGAACCCCTTCAGCCGGTTCCCATGAATGCTCCTCCGGGCCATAGCCTTTCCACGCAACCAGGTACCACAGCTTCCCCCTGCGCCATTTGGACGCCCGTATGCCCGACACTTCATACTCCACCTCCGACTCCACGCATACCGGCCGAGGTGTCCCAGACGGCTTGGAGGGTGCTGGTTTGAGCAATGATACATGAAAGACAGGGTGTATCCGCAATGACTGGGGCAAGCACACGTTCACGGGACCCATACACTTGGTAATTCGATAGGGGCCCATGTACTTGGGATGGAACACACTGTTCTTTCGAAACCTCATGTTTCTTGTGGATATCCAGACGTAGTCTCCAGTGCGGTACAGTGGCCCGGGCCTTCTCTTCCTATCTGCCGCAGCCTTGTATCTTCTCTTGGCCTCTATTAGGACAGCCCTTGAGCGCATCAATGTGTCTTTTATGTGTGCCACCCTGTCCGCTGTGGCGGGAATCCTGTCCTCTCTGAACGGATGTAGAAATGGCAAGAACCTGGGATGTTGGCCATAGTTGCTATAGAACGGAGATGACTGTGTGGAGCTGTGAGTGGCGTTGTTATAGGCTATCTCTGCAACCCATAGCAAGTCGACCCATTCTTCCCTGCCCTGGTCCACAAAACATCGCAGATACTGTTTGAGCGTTTGGTTCAGGCGCTCGGTTTGGCCGTCCGTTTGAGGGTGGTAGCTGGTGGACAGGGCGGTCTTAACATGCAGCGCAGTGCACCAAGTCTTCCAGAATTGCGCAGTAAACTGCGACCCCCGGTCCGACACGATCACCCCAGGTAATCCATGCAGTCGTACCACATTCTTTAGGAGTAGTGACGCCAATTCCCCGGCCGTAGGGACTCTCTTGCAGGGGATGAAGTGCCCCATTTTCGTCAAGTAATCCACCACCACCAGTATTGCCGTCATCCCCTGGTCTACCGGTAGGCCCACCACGAAGTCCAGTGATATGCTATCCCATGGTCTATCCGGGGTTGGAAGTGGATGTAAGAGCCCTTGGGTTCGGCCATGGTCGGCCTTCATGGTAGCACACGTAGGACACTCCTGTCCCCACCTCCTGACATCCACTCTCATGGTTGGCCACCAGAAATGCCGTCCCATGCTAGCCACCGTTTTTTCAAAGCCCAAATGACCTGCGCATGGAGAGTCATGGCACCAGATGAATGCTTGTTTCCTTAGCCTAGGCGTGGGTATCAATAGGCACCTGCCCTTCAGGGGTATCCCGTCCTTCAGCTGCCATTCTCTGTGACTGAGGAGCCACCTCCGCCATGCGAATGACCTGATCCCTCTCTTTATTCCCCTCAGGAAAGTATCCGGTTGGATAACCCCCAATACCATCCTCGGGGAAATGATGGAACGCTCGGTCGCAGGCAATGGTTCCTTAACTGCAGATTGACGGGACAGGGCGTCCGCCTTTCGGTTTTCCGTCCCCGGCCGATATGTGATGCGGAAGTTGAACCCCGCAAAGAAGATCATCCACCGCAGCTGCCTGGGAGAAAGGTGTCTAGTGGCAGTCATGAACTGTAGGTTCCGATGGTCCGTGTACACCGATACCACATGTCTTGCCCCCATCAACCAATGCCTCCATTCGGTGAAGGCGTCCTTGATTGCGAGAAGCTCCTTCTCCGCAATATGGTAGTCGCGTTCGGCGTCGTTGAGTTTGCGGGACATGTACGCAACGGGATGAAGCACCCCTGTGTCGTGGTTGCGTTGGGACAAGATAGCCTCCAGCGCCACATCCGACGCGTCCGCTTCCACCACGTAGGGGAGATCCGGATCGGGGTGAGCCAACACCGGCGCCTTACCAAAGGCGCTTTTCAGGGCCTCAAAGGCTTTGTTCGCTTCAGGGGACCAGACAAACTCCTTGGACTTCCTCAGTAGCTGTGTGATTGGGGCCACCACTCCTGAAAATCCATCTATGAACCGCCTGTAAAAGTTGGCGAAGCCAATGAAACTTTGGACGTCCTTCACGCTTTGGGGCACCGGCCATTCTTTCACCGCCTTGATCTTTCGTTCTGCCATCTCCTGTCCCTCTGGACTCAGCATCACTCCGAGGAATTCCACGGATGTGACGTGGAAGTCACACTTGCTGAGTTTACAAAACAGCATGTTTTCCCTCAGCTTTTGGAGCACAGCTTTGACGTGGTGTACGTGCTCCTCCACACTGGACGAATAGATGAGGATGTCGTCGATATATACGACCACGTAGATATCCAACTCCTCTCTGAATACCTCATTCAAAAAGTACTGAAAGGCTGCTGGGGCGTTGCACAGACCGAACGGCATGACGAGGTACTCAAAAAGGCCGAACCTGGTCTTAAAGGCGGTCTTCCACTCGTCTCCGTCCCTCATGCGCACCAGATGGTATGCCCCTTTCAAATCCAACTTGGTGTAGATACGAGCTTTCTTGACCTGTTCCAGAAGTACACTGATGAGAGGCAAGGGGTACCGATTTTTTATGGTTATCGCATTCAATGCCCTAAAGTCCACACAGGCTCTCAGCTCCCCATTAGCCTTCGGGATGAAGAAGAGTGGCGAGGCGGCCGGAGACTTGGACGGGCGGATGAATCCTAGCTTGAGGAGTTTATCCAGGTACCCCCGGAGATGCACGTTTTCAGGCTCCGTCAGGGCATACAGCCTGCCGCTGGGAACGCTGGCCCCTGGCACCAGGTCGATCTGGCAGTCAAACTGTCTATGTGGTGGTAGCACTTCCGCCTTCACCTCATCAAATACATCCTCAAAACTGTGATAAGCCTGGGGGAGAGCCACATCTTTTTCTGCCGCTGTAGCCACCGTCTGACTCCCGCTCTCATCTGCGTCAAGGGATTCCGTTCTTATTCCACAATGCAGGATGCAATACGGTGACGTCATTTCGATGCGATGTGTTGGCCAATCCACAAAGGGGTTGTGTTTCTGTAGCCACGGCAATCCCAATATGACGCCATATTGGGGCGCTCGGATGATGTTAAAATCAATTTGTTCCAAATGGTTCCACCCATATCTCATCGGAAGGACCCCCGTGTGCTGCCCGATGGGCCCCGTCACCAATCGCCTTCCGTCTACAGCATAGACGTCTTCGGGTACAGCTTTGGGAAGAAGCACTAGCCCTAGCCTGCATGCCTCGTTGTGGTCCATAAACATGCCAGTGGCCCCTGAATCCACCATGGCCACAACGGGTATCCACTGGTCATGCACTCCCACGTGCACCGTGATAAACAGGTGTCGTTGTCCCTTAGTGACCGAGTTGGAAAGTGAAGGGATGGATGAGTGACTCCGAGATGCCCCTTCTCTGGTCTTGGAGTCCTCTAGTTTTCCGCCGGTATGTCCACCACGGCTGTTACCGACCGGTTGGCCCGATAACGTGACGTCTTCGGTTTGGCAGGGCATTCACGTACGTAGTGGCCTTTTTTGCCACAATATAGGCACAATCCTTGTTTACGGCGTGACTCTTTCTCCGTGGCTGTGAGGCTCGCTCGTATTGCGCTGATGTCCATGGGTTCTCCCTTGGATGCGGTGGAAGTTTCAGGACTTCCCACCGTCACATAGGATGGAAGGGATTTTCCTTTTCTCCCATGATCCCCCTTTCTTTCACTTAGCCTATGTTCCAGCCGTAATACCAGGTTGATAAGGCCCTCACATGTCTTGGGTTGAGGGTCAATATGAGCCACAGCGTCCTTGAGCTCATCGCACAGCCCGTGATGGAAGAGCGCCGTCTGTTTAGCAACAGGCCACTTGGTTTCCGCAACCAGCCTTCGGAACGCGTTGAGATACTGCACCAGGTCGTTGGATCCCTGTCTCAACTCAAGCATTTCACGGTCCGCCGTGTACGAGTCAGCCCTTCTGTCGAATACCTTCAGGAATTCCTCGCGAAAAGCACCCCAATCACATAAGAGGGGGTCGTCCCTGCTCACCAGAGGTACGGCCCATTGTGCCGCGTTTCCAGCCAAATAGGATATAAGGAAAGCCACACGAGCCTGACTCGTGGGGAACGCCTTTGGTTTGCACGATAAATGTAGCGCCACTTGTGTGAGGAATACCTGCACTGTGTTAGGATCCCCACTGTACCTCTCTGGTGTTGCCAAGGGGATGGCTACCGGCATTTCCACTACTACCGCAGGGGTCTGGTTCGTCAGGGAGGTGCTGGGCGTGAGCGGGTCCAATTGGATAGCATCCAGTCTGGCTTTTACATCGGCTGTTTCTTGCCTAGAGCCAGCCACTTCAACTTGCATGGCCGCTAAAGCAGCCAGCACATCATCAAGTGTTGCCATGTCTGTTATCGACCGGGAGACAGTTAGTGTTATTAAGGTCGGATATTTTGTAACGCCCTGAACGTCTCAGGATCGTTTAACAGACACGACAATGAGGACGCAACCACTTGTGAAGGGTTAGTTCTTTTAATGAAGGCAAATAAAATACAAAGAACAAACAAAAGTTATAGTCACTGGAATCCTCCAGGCTAAGTACGTTACCAGCCCACAGCACGGATGGTCCTAACCGTCCTCTGCATATACGCCGATCCCGGCGTATGCCAACAGAGGGCAGAAATGAAATGGCCGACAATGCCAATCGGTAGGCTGTGAGGGGCACGAAGAGTGTTGGGGAGAATCGAGGAGTCAGGGAAACACCCAGCCGGGGTCTCTACCTGAAGGGAGCAGCCGCTCAACCTCTTCCTCAGACTGCACCGGGACGCGGAGTCACCTCCTGGTGATGCGTCACCGATACCCCAATCACAAGCAAGAAGACTGAACCGAGAGCAGCCGCTCGATCGATCCTGTGGACTTCCGAGTCTGTAACGCGGCAAACACCTCCTGGTGTGCGTTACAGCTGGCAGTCCCTGTGTCTCTGGTCGGGCTGGGAGTTACGACTCCAACCAGCAAAAGCGCCACTGCGCTTGGACTCAGCCGAGTCAAAAAGCGAAGCTCAATGGTTGACCGGTAGAGCTTCCGGGTCCTTCACAGGTGACGATGGGGCAAGACACGGCCCAGGGAGTAACGACTCGACCTACCTCCGTTCTTGCCTTACTGGAGCACCACTCCGGAACACTGCTCTTCACGAAGCAGGTACGTCGGTGTAAACACAATATCCGACAGCGTTGTACCTCCCGGTTCCTCCCTTTATAGGGCGTGTTTTCCTTGAGTTATGTAACAGCTCTCCTGTTTACATAAGGGCGTGTTTCCTTGAGTTATGTAACAGCTCTCCTGTTTACATAAGGGCGTGTTTCCCTTGAGTTATGTAACAGCTCTCCTGTTTACATAAGGGCGTGTTTCCCTTGAGTTATGTAACAGCTCTCCTGTTTACATAAGGGCGTGTTTTCCTTGAGTTATGTAACAGCTCTCCTGTTTACATAAGGGCGTGTTTCCCTTGTATGACAGGAATTCTGGACAAGAATATAGTAAAAAAAGTGTAAAACAGAAGATTAAGGTGCTTCAAAGTCTAGATCCATGCAGAGTGAGAGAGAATACTGGTTTGCAGGGTCATTCTCTGGCTTGTCTATCTAGAAAAGTGTGTAATAGTGTTTTCCATCATTTTAGGATGCTGGCTGTTCATCATACTGAAATCTGACATGTTTTCAACATTAATTTTAAAGGAATACAGACAGTATGTAATTTTAATGATGCAACGATGTAGAGCTGATGGTTCAAAATTGGATACTTTAATAAAGAAGTTTACAGGACAGCAATTATCAATTTCAGGAAAAACTTTTGTAACAGTTGCAATAATTTTCCATGATGGACCTACTGTAACTTCTGGTCATTACACAGTTTATCTTAAATGTGAAAAAGGCTGGACACTGTGTAATGATTCCCAATTGATTTTTAAGCAACGTTTGCCTTTTGATTTAGCAAATTCCTATCTAATCTTCATGAAACCTAAATTTTAGAGAGATTTGGCAACATCTGGACAAAACAATTTTACCATTTTATTGGATTACCATTTGGAATTTACAAATAAAAAGATGTAACAAATTATCATTTGGCCTAATGGAAAGGTAACCAATTGTAATGTGGAATTTTTCCATTTTTTAAGGAAACTTTGGAAAACCAAAATTTAGAAAAAATCGGTAACATCTGCACAATTTAAATTTTGGAATGTTATAGATTTTTAAAATTACTATTTGGCCATGCGGAAAAGTAAACAATTCTATTGTGGACTTATTTAATTATTAATTAATCTTTCGGAAACCAAAATGTTACAGAGAATCGGTGACATCTGTACAATTTAAACTTTTGTTTTTTATTGGATTACCATTGGAAATTAAACAAAAAAAGAATTTTAAAATTACTATTTGGCCTAAAGGAAATGGAACCAGATGTATTGTGGAGTTATTTGACATATATTATTGTGATTATACTTCTGAAACAAAAATATCAGACGGTATTTTAAAGAAATAAGTATTGATATTAGATGATATTTTTTAAGAATATTATGCATTTCTATAAAGTTATGTTTATGCAAAAAGAGATTGTGGGCTTTTTTAAAAACAATCTTTGAGATTGTTAATTTTTTTTTTGCCTGCTGTTAAATGATGAATGCAATTGCTTTCACAATTTATAGTGAAATGCAATATTTTCTGAAAACAGCAAAAAAAAGGCAAAAATATTTTTTGAAAAATATGTAAATATGTGTACTGTATTATTAAATGTTTTATTAAATATTAATACTTTTTTCTTTTTTTTCAGATTGAGATAGAACATTTTCGAAAACTAGAACCATTTTTAAAGCAATAAAAAAAAAAATTAAATGAATAAATCTTTTTTTGAGTGGGTATGGTAAGTCAATAATGTCATGGTCCCTTTTTTCCACTTCTCTACAATCACATTTTCAGTTTTTAATTTTAGTCTCTCAAGGACCTTGTAATGTGATAATTGATTTTTAGTACGGTAAAAAAAAAAAAAAAAGTTTAAAAAAAAATATATAAAAAATAGATGAAAGGTAAGGTTGGCTCTTAAAAGAGCCGTTGTGTTCATGCAGGGACAGAGGAAAGAAAGATTGGGAATATTAGACGGTACGACAAGTGTGCTGATCTATTTTACTGTTCACTAGGGAAACACTGGTCTCCCTATAAGTAATTAGATCGTGACAAATGGCGCACCGTACTTCAACCCTCGCAAACCGAGGGTTAATTTCCAGAGGACCAGAAAAAGGAGATGCTCCCCCCACAGATGAAGGGCTCACCTGACCTGCAGAAGAAGGACTCGGCCCTGCAGATGATGGTCCAGGCTGAGCTGCTGTGGATGTGCTTGGTTGATTTACTGAAGGGTTACCTTCAGTAAGTCGAGCATGTGTCCTTCTGTGTACATCCTTAAGGTGTCTCATCATGGTGTGATTCCCAAAGGAATACTTCCTGTCAGGATTACCTCTTGAAAGTACACGCTTACACAGCCTGCAAGTCACTAAGGGTGCATTTACCTTTTGCTGGCCTTCTGGAAAAGTAAAATACTCCCATACGTAAGAGGTCTTTTGTTTCCTCGCTCTCTGCCTCAAGGTAGTGCTGCTAGCCTCACTCTCAGAAGAGCTCTGCTGTTCTGCCATCGTATCACAAAGACAACCCAGCTCCTTCTCCTAAGGGATCACAAGCAGAAATGAGGGGAATGGGTGTGGTGTAGGAGAGTTCTAGAACTGAAAGTAGTTTCAACCAATCAAAAGTTGTGTTTCATGATCACATGACCTACCGTACGCTTACGGTACGCTTACGGCAAAAGTACGCATGCGCGTAAAAAAGACACGCGCTCGCGCGCATGCGCATAACAGTCACTCCCCGACACTTCCGCGTAACGTGCGCGTGTAGCGTACACGCGTACGCGCCCCACGCGGAGTACGCGCGGCTACGCAAATTGCCTAACTATACGCAAACAGCGTAGATAAATTACGGACAATGCGTAAACCGTACGCTTACCGTAAGCTTACCGTACGCGTACTAACAAAAAATAAAAAAAAGGAAAAAATGTATTGCTAATAAATTTTACCTGTTTATTTTATAAAAAATGTTAAAAAAAACATATTGTAGAATTTTAAAAATTTAACCATAGTCTTTAAAAAAGGATAGAAAATTAAAATAAAAATATGTAAAAAAAAAAAGAAGAAAAAAAAAAAATTGCATTTAAAAAACCTTGCAAATTCACTGAAAAAACCATGGGTTTCACACACGTTATAGTTAGGAATTAGCATTTAAAAAACCTTTGAAATTCACTGAAAAAACCATGGGTTTCACACACGTTATAGTTAGGAATTAGCATTTAAAAAACCTTAGAAATTCAATGAAAAAACCAAAGGTTTCACACATGTTATAGTTAGCTGGACATTTCACTCGTAAAAAACCAATGAAATTCCCCCGTTATAGTTAGTTCAGCTAACTATAACTCGCGCGCCCGCAATGCACTACTGATGACGTCACATATTACATCACTCATGACATGGTCAGTGACATCACTCATGACATCACTGATGACATCTCAAATGACATCACTGATGACATTATCCTTGTGACAGAGTGGTAGACCTCCTCTCACCCTAATATAACCTTTGATACAAACATTCAAAAATAGAGACTAAAATTTTCAAAAAAATGAACATACCAATAACAGTTACAACAACCTATTCAGTAATTCTAAGATCCACATACACATCCACTCATCCACCAACAATCCTATACAGTCACTCATACATGTACTCACACATCATATGTACTCATACACCTAAACATCCTGTAACACAATCCCACTCATCCATAGAGTTACTCACACATAGTCACTCATGCTAATAAAGAATCAAACATCCATTTACTTGCATATAGTTATACACACACCACCACACTTACTTTTACAGAAACTTACACATACTTAGTCTTTTAAACAATCACTTATAGAAACACATACTTATTCATACAGGAACTCTTCCAATCTCTCACTCTCACATATACTCACTTATAAACACCAATAGTCACATATACTAGTTTAAAACATATGTAGTTACTTATGAAGACACTATTGAGACAGTCATTCACTCACTAACACACCCATGCACACACTCATCCACCCATACAGTCCTGCACACATGCTGTCTTCAACACATACAAACAGTGAGTCACTCATTCATGCATCTATGCACTACGTAATACCCCCCACCGCACCATGAAGACACTCAGACACTCATACTGATACTCAAAAAACCAACTATTAACCTATATAGACACTCATGTAGCTACTCACCAACCCATGCAGCCACTTATATACAAAGTGAGAGACTGATACAGGTATTTACACATTTAAACATTACTCACTAAGCCATGTATTCAAAAAGATACACTTAATCAGTCAGTTATACAATCAATTTTTCAGAAACAAATCATCAATTTAGACACTTATATACTCATTTATTCTTCCATCGACCTTGAGATATACATATATAAAACATATTTAATTTTCAGAAAAACACACATTCACTGGATGATGTCATCAGTGATGTCATTTGAGATGTCATCAGTGATGTCATGAGTGATGTCACTGACCATGTCATGAGTGATGTAATATGTGACATCATCAGTAGTGCATTGCGGGCGGGCGAGTTATAGTTAGCTGAACTAACTATAACGGGGGAATTTCATTGGTTTTTTACGAGTGAAATGTCCAATTGTTAAATGGTAGCGGCAGTTTCAGTCGATAACCTTTCAAGTATTGCCCGGCGGTAATCGCCTCTCATACCACTCGATAATTTACCAATGAAAGAGGCAGGCGCCGGAGACTGGAAGGCAGGAAACAAAGTTTTATTCCGTTGGAGCAGAACACATCAGATCAGACAGCAAGGTATCGTCACGAGGTGCTCTAACTGCATCTCTGAGACCTGGTCTCTTATACACAGGTTTATTGCTTTATTACATATGGTACATTCTTGTTGAGGCTTTGATGTTCGGAAAGACATTCCTTGGAACCCCCACTTCAAGCTCGTTCCCACACATATCTACAGTAGAAGTCCCCACCCCACCCACAGTAGGAGATGGCTATCACGCAGCTGGATATTCCGCCAATTCCCGGGGGTGTGTGCAACCGGCCGGGTCTCAGGGGGTAGGGGCTTTGATCCACCGTAATCCCTTTGATGTGGGGTGTTTCCCTTACAGTAGGAGCAATAAACTGCATCCGCAGGGCTAGGTGATGGCCTGGGATCGGTTCGGACAATGGGGCGCAGAGGAAGGGGGTTTATCAAAGAGGGGCATGACCATGTATGGG
Organism: Triturus cristatus; assembly: GCF_964204655.1. Lineage (NCBI taxonomy): Eukaryota > Metazoa > Chordata > Amphibia > Caudata > Salamandridae > Triturus > Triturus cristatus. The sequence continues at coordinate 943,683,244 of NC_140579.1, forward strand.
ATGTCGGTCAGGTGTGGGATGTGGTCCCATGGCAAGGTCGCGCTGAATGAGAGGGTTTATGGCCCGTGTATGAGAGAGCGGGGGTGGCCGGCGCGCGGGGGATGCTCGCAGCGCCAGGGGAAAGCGCTGGCGATCGAGAATGAGCGGGGAGAGAGTGGGGTGCCTAAAATGGCGGCCGTGCATTCGCTGTGCGTGGCGCTGGGGAGAGGCAATATGGCGCAGATAATGTTCAGTTACAAGCTAAATTTCCACACAGCTAACTATAACATGTGTGAAACCTTTGGTTTTTTCATTGAATATATATATATATATATATATTCTACTGGCGGTCGCCAGTAGATAGTTATAGTTAGGACCGTGTTTCCATAGGAAATCCGCAACATTCTATTTGGAATAACTTTGGCGCCGGTTGACGAATCTTCGCGAAATTTTCAAAATAGGTGGGGCGCTCCGCTCCGCTCCTACCCTGAAAGTCTCGGGCGGATTTGTCAAGCGGGGGCTGAGAAAAAAGGGGGGTCCTAAAACACGTTTTCCCCATGCAATTTTCCATAGGGACCTTTAGTCCAAGGTACAGCCCGAACGGCTGAACAGAATTACTTGAAATTTGGCAGAGAGGTAGTCCTCAGGTCAGGGAAGTGCCTTTTGCATATATGGAGTCAATCTGTTCAGTAGTTCCTGAGAAAATCAAAAGTAAAATCATATATATATATGTGGGCGGAGCCTAACCACACATCTCATCCTGAGATCTGATTGGCTGTCAGCACTTCATCCAAGAAGTGTTGGCAGCCATCTTGGGACCAATATACATGATAGCACCTCATTAAAAAGCATTGCAGTTAATAGAAGGTTTTAAGACTTTAGTTACATTATAAATCATTTGTTGATGGTACCATACTCCTTTTAGGAATTGTGGTATGTTCTAAGGTGATTTCACCATGTGAAAAAACCTTCTGCTGGGATATCATGATTGAGAGAAAAATATTTTCTCATGCTTTTCCCACAGAGGTTTGGAAGGTGATCTATAAGCTAAGCTGAGAGCATATTTTCTGTAAATTCACATTATCTTTCTCAGTCATGTGAGAATGAAGTCTGACATTCTCAGTAAAACATGTACATCCAACAAGGGCAGAGACTGTCAGTTGATTCCTTTGTGTTCTACTGCAGCTTCTCAGAGTGTTCCAAAGAACAACTAGAGCGCTAACAGTCCTACTTATGATAAACATATGGCACACCTGAAGCCATCTTGCTTGGATTAAAGTGGTAACTCTTAAAACATTTAATTTAAAAAGGTACAAAATGAGGGGGTTCATTGTTCCATAAAAAGTATAATTAGTGCTGCAGAAAGAAAAATTAGGGCACATTTTGAGTGACTTCTCAAATCCTCTTCTATTTCATTAAAAAATTCTGACATGCAGACTGAAACATGCACTTTCAATACCAGCAGCAGTTTTCCCTGGTGAGCAGTAGCTTTACTACAGTGATTTAATGAGCAAAAAGAGTGCTAACATTCTGAATTTATGGCAAATGTGTGACACATCTGAATGCCTTCTTGGTGGAATCAAAGTAAAAAACTGAAAGTATTTCCTACTGAGGAGACTGCAGTAAATGAGGAAATTAGGAAACTTCATAACAAATAAGTCTCCCAAGATGGCCACCAGAGACAAAAGAGCCCAAATGTAGCCCAAATATCACCCAGATGTAGCCCAAGTATAGCCCAATGACAGAATGTCCCAGAGTGTTCTTAAAAACAACTAGAGCGCTTACTGTCTTCATTATGACAAAAGTATGGCACACCTGAAGCCATCTTGATTGGAATAAACTGGTAACACTTAAAACATTTAATTTAAAAAGGAACACAATGAGGGGGTTCATTTTGCCATAGAAATTATGATTAATGCTGAAGAAAGAAAATGAGGGCACATTTTGAGTGACTTCTCAAATCCTCTTCTATTTCATTAAAAAATTCTGACATGCAGACTGAAACATGCACTTTTAATACCAGGAGCAGACTTCCATGGTGAACAGTAGTTTTACTACAGTGATCTAATGAGCAACTACAGTGCTAACTTTCAGAATTTATGGCAAATGTGTGACATATCTGAATACCTTCATGATGGAATCAAAGTAAAAAACTGAAAGCATTTCCTACTGAGGAGACTGCAGTACATAAGGAAATTAGGAAACTTCAGAACAAATAAATCTCCCAAGATGGCCACCGTAGACAAAAGAGCCCAAATGTAGCCCAAAATCACCCAGATGTAGCCCAAATATAGCCCAATGACAGAAGTGTGCAAAACACTTATTATTTTGTGTTTTTGCAGTGTTTATATAGTGCAAACTTGTCAGGTATTGGAGTGCTTTACATGAGCATTGGTTACATCACACAATAACAAATTCATTTTGGTTGTAGACATGGGGAGACTAAGTGATTTGACCAGAATCACAGAATGTCGAGCTGAAGCAGAAACTCCAACCTGGTTCCCCAGTTGCAAAGTCTGCAGCTCTGGAAGTAACACCACATCCTCTCCCCTAAGTGCAACATTTAATCAAGTGGTCAACTGGATAAAAAAACATAAAGAGAACAAATCATTTAAAAGTTCTTTGTTGCTATTTGAAAACTCAGAAAATATGTCCTTATTTGAGTCTTTTAGAGCACTAACCATAATTTTGATGCCAATAAGACCCTCTCATATATGTAATTTCAAAAGGAAATGCTCTAGGTATTACAGTTTTGATTACATCAAGATGACGTCAGGCGTTCCACACTTTTGTAATAAATATAGAATGTTAGCAATCTAGTTGTTCATTAGGATACTGTTGAGAGGCATAGGCCAGGGGCACGGACTCTGAAAATTGAAGGCAGGTAGGAGGGTGCAAAGGCAACAATTTAACCACACTGAGCAGGCAGGAAGGGCCGTGGCAGCACAACAGACTATGGAGGGCAGTGGAAAGGGGGGCAGGGGTAACAAACCAACAATACAGGACTTGCAAGAGAGGCTGTGGCAATGTAATAGACCATTGTGGGCAGAAGGAAGAGGCAATGGTAGTACAACCATACATGCCAACAGACCCGATTCAGCCAGGATACGTCCAATGTTTTTAAGCACAAATGGGCTTTATTTGATCTGTCTCCTGTCTACAATCTCCTCTTTTTCAATGTAACTCAAAGGGGAAAATCAATACCCCAGTTTTTTTTAAAAATCTCCCTCTTACCAAGTTCAAAATGTTCGCAAGTATGGTACATTGGATCATGGAAGGAAATGGGGTAGGGACATGGACTTGGATAACAGAGGACAGGAGGGACATGGAGAGGTGCACCAAACTGACCCTGCAGGGCAGGCATCAGGGTTTGCAGTAGCACAATACACCACACAGGGCATGCGGGACGGGAGTGCAGCACAACAATCCATAGAAAGCAAGAGGGAGGGGACAGGACCATGCACATGGACAAAAGAGAACAGAGGGGCAAGAGGCAATGGTAGCTAGCTGACCATAATGGACAGACAGGAGAGAAACAGAACAGACAAGCCAGGAGGGAGGGAGTAGGGGTCTGCACATGTAAACAGAGGGCTGGGGGCAAGGGGGCAGGGCAGGAGCAGCAAGATAGCCATGGAGGTCAGGCAGGATGGGCACTAGAAGCAAGACACACCGTGAAGAGCAACAGTGAGACTGTGATGGCATACACACAGACCACGGATGGAAGGTAGGAGGGGGTCAGGGGCAGCTAACTGACCACACAGGGAAGGTGGGAGGGGCCATGGCAGCACAGAAGACCATGCATGGCAAGTGGGAGGGTTAGTGGCAGCACAATGGCTATGATGGGCAAGAAGGAGGGTGCAGGGGCATGCACAAAGGACGATGGATGATAGAAGGGAGGGTCAGGACCTGTGCACAGACAAGAAAGTTCAGGGGAAGGGGCCTCACAACAGACCGCACTGGGCAGGCAGGAGGAGCAGTTGCAGCACAACAGACCAGGGAGGGCAGAAGGGTGTGGCAGTACAATGCACCATGTAGGACAGGAGGAAGAGGATAGGGGCATGGCATGTGGACAGGCAGGGTGGAGGTGGCAGGGACAGGTTACAGTCATCTGACAATGGTAGGCAGGTGGGAGGGCATAGAATTGGGCAATGGAGGGCAGGAGGAGTGGACTGGTACATCATACTAAATTGAGGGCAGTGGCAGCACATCAGACCATGCATGGCAGGAGAGAGGAGGCTAGTCCATGGATTCACACAACAGAGGATAGGTAGGAGGGGGATGGGGCAGCACGCTAACTGTTCAGAGAAGGCGGGTATTAGGAACTTTATTGTTTTTAAAACGTGTGTCTGTGCGAACTACTTAAAATATGAACAAGTATGCAGCATAATCTCACTTTTATTCAGGAAGAAGAGGACGTTTGTGACTGTGACTCCGGGCTCACTTGGCAGAAACACCCCCTGACCCTCCACCCCCTATCGCAAAATGTAATGCCCGTGAAAAGGGTAGGTGAACACAGTGTTATATAGAACCTAGTCCTGAGAGCACGATTGAAAATGAAAACTAGATATAGTGTATGGTATAAACTATGCACCAAAAAGTGTGATATAAAAGATGAACCGGGCGTGAAATATAATATGCAATACATTGTGCGCAATGACAGATTCATTGGAGAGCGCGAGATAGCACAGGCACTAGCGCGTGCTATGCGATATGCGCCTTGGAGTGTAATATGCACAGGGCAGTGTTGTGTAACCTAACTAGTCTCTAAAGTTGTAATATAAAATATGTGCTGGGGAGTGTAACGTTGCATATGCACTGTGACAAAGATATGGATCCCAGATTGTAATATGTATGGCATAGCACTGTGCGTTATAACATAGGCATCGAGCAAGGCACGTTAGATGGGGCAATATAACCCGTGCGAAGACAAGTGTGGCATGACATATTCACGGGGTGGTGTTACAGTGCACATGGGCTAGAGAGTGTCATAGCATATGCACTAGCTGGTGGAATACAACACAGAGGTGTGTGGCACTCGGCAGGCAATGGTGGGTGTAGCACAGCATTGGGCTATGCCAGGAGCGCGCTGTGACTCTCAAGTGATGTTCGTCCCCTTTCCAGAGAGTAAAATAAAAAGTATTACACATCCGGCAGTGGATGTGTGTTTTATTAACCGTGAGGGGGGTTTCTTGCATAGTTTTGGTCGAATTTTTGTCGAATCCCCTTTGAATGGCTTGGTGTGCATGTGTATTAAATGTGCCCGTCAATAGCTACCCATGTTTCTATAAACGACAAGGGTGTCTACCGGGATTCGGCACGGTAGGGCATCAGACATGTCAGAGGTTCACTAGTGGTGTAAATACATTCCACGTGGGTTCATTGTATGCATAGTCGCCTTTTAATGAATATCACGCAAATCGTCATGGTGATAGGTACGTACGGTTTGTCCAGCATGTCCTAGGTGTGTCTATAAATGTATGTTTTTTTAAAAATAATAAAAAACAGTGGCCGGCCCTGGGGATTGGGGTCAAAAAAATATAATTAGGAGACAGGCCCTGGGGGATGGAGTCATCAGGGCCAATAAATTAGAATAAGAAGGGGAACCACACAGCCCCCCTTCTTAAAAAATTAAAATAAATAAAAGACTGGCATCGTGCCGGAGGCCACGCCCCCTCCTTGCAGCACTCTGCAAATGCGCCCCCTGGCGAGTTGTAAGTTGGGGAATTAATTCCTCTTCAATTCTGAAGGTCCCTGAGGGCCAACTAGCCCAACAGGCATCTCCAGTATGCGCCAGGGAGCTGCGCTGCAGACAGGTGTTCTGAGGCCAAGCCCCTTTTTACACCTCTCTGCAACGCAGCTCTGTTGCGCTTACTGGAGGTACCTAGTGGTCTAGTTTGACCCTAGGGACCCTTAGGATTCAAGGGGACTTAATCTCTCAACTTAGAACGGCCACAGGGCGCGTTTACACAGTGGTGAAGGGAGGGGACGGGGCCTGAGGTGACGTGTGCAAACACACACTATGGCACGTTTTAAATTGGGGATATAATTTCCCTTCAATACTGAGGGCCCCTGGGGGCTAACTAGCCCACCAAGTGCTTCCAGTAAGCGCCACTGAGCTGCATTGCAGAGAGGTGGTCCAGGCCATGTCACTTTTTACACGAGCTGCACTTACTGGAGGTACCTAGTGGGCTAGTTGGACCCTAGGGACCCTCAGGATTCAAATGAACTTAATCTCCCAACTAAAAACGGACACGGCGTGTTTACACAGTGGTGAAGGGAGGGGACGGGGCCTGAGTTAACGTGTGCAAAAACGCCCTGTGGCCTGTTTTAAGAGGTAGTTTTAATCCCCCTGCCCTATTATATACTAGGGGCTTACAGAGGAGGTCATGCTAATCACAGGGGGACTCCAACGCATAATGTTCCCTAGTGTATGTAGGTGTTTTCACTGTATTCTGAGTGTCTTTTAACATAGCGCTGGCTCTAGGACTGGTTAGTCAGACTCAGTTACCACCAGTATCCGTCTGAAAAAGTTGAGGGTACAGGATGATTTTGCAAAAGGGCTTCTTTCTGCTCTTCTTTTTGTTCTTTCTGCACGTTATCCTTCTTCCTGCACTTTTCTTCGTCTTTGAGGACTTCTGTTGCTTCTTTCTGAACTTCTGTTTTTTTCTTTCTGTGCATTTTTTCTTCTTTCTTCACATGTCCTATCTCTGTAGGCATAGTTAGAAATTAGCATTTAAAAAACCTTTGAAATTCACAGAAAAAAACATAGGTTTCAGGCACGTTATAGTTAGGAATTAGCATTTAAAAAACCTCAGAAATTCACAGAAAAAACCATATGTTTCACGCATGTTATAGTTAGCTGTACATTTCACTCGTAAAAAACCAATGAAATTCCACGTTATAGTTAGATCAGGTAACTATAACTTGCCCGACCGCAATCCACAATGTGTCATCATTGATGTCATCAGTGATGTCACTGACCATGTCATGAGTGATGTACTATGTGACGTCATCAGCAGTTTATTGTGGGCGCGCAAGTTATAGTTACCTGATCTAACTATAACGTGGAATTTCATTGGTTTTTTACGAGTGAAATGTACAGCTAACTATAAAATGTGTGAAACCTATGGTTTTTTAAGTGAATTTGCAAGGTTTTGTAAATGATAATTCCTAACTATAACGTGTGTGAAACCTATGGTTTTTTCAGTGAATATATATATATATATATATATATATATATATATATATGTATATATATATATATATATATATATATATATATATATATATATATATATATACATATATATATATTCACTGAAAAAACCATAGGTTACAGTCCAAACATGTAGAGATAGCTTTATTACAAGAAACTCACCTTGATGAGATTGAATCTGACAAACTTTGCAGGGATTGGGCGGGGAAGGTCATTCACAGCAGCATTCACAACAAGCATTTACAATGCAACGGTCTCGGCATTGTTAAAGTTAGAGCTATTGGCATTGCTCATGCAAGCGGTCCCAAGGACAGCCAGACACCCTCATGCAGGTGGTTACAGCAACACTACACTTCGTTTAAAGAGGGATCGGGAATCCTCCCTCAAGTGAGGTCAGTCCCCCTTGAGGTGAGTTTGCACCTGCGCAGAGCACAGCACATTTAGTATAATCCTATGCACAGTCCTGGTCTGTGCAGAGCGCACAGAGGTAAGCGTGTTCAGGGCTGGATCATGGACAGCTACACTGGCCAAGAGCACAGCAGAGTACATGCGGATGTAGTGAAGAAAGTGCACAATTAACTCAATGTCTTCACGTTAATGCATGAACTGCAGATCGCAAAGCACGAAGACTGCGCGGCAATCACTGTTTGAATTGCGATATCTGCACTTCATGCAGTATCTGGGAAACTGGAGTTAAATACGCACTTTAGACAGTTCGAATGCTCAAGTGCTCGGCGCAGCAGCAGTCCAACGTCACAACATGTCCCAGGTGCAGAGGATTCGTCGGGGGCCACAGTAATGAAGTGGAGGAAGCTGGCTTTTTATGTAACGCACCCAAATGAGGAAGTCCAAAGTTTTAAATGTAATTTGACAAGATCAGAATCAGGCAAGTACTTTCGATTTTTTAGCTTTTTACAAGAAACAAAACATTTAAAAAATCACAACCGTCAGATTTTAGGCATAAGCTTCGAATGCAGCAATTTTACCCATTGGGAGCAACAGTCAGATGCTTGAAAATGTTTCTCTAGCGGTCAAAAGTCTATAGCGACCGCGGTTGCCTTTGTGTCGCACGCGTCAATGGTGAGGGCGTTTAAAGCAACATTGTATCCCCAGGCAGGCCCCAAAACAACACAGCAAGACAGCCATTCAGCCATCGCCCCCACAGACACAGCCTTCGCTTGCTGCCCGACTTCCGCAGAGCTTCGTGACTCGGAGACTGGGAATTAAAATGATTAAAATGCTGATCGGTTCTGCGCGGCCAGGCCTTTTCTTTCGCACAAAAGCCTCGCTTGAAAATGTTTCCGGTTGCCTTTGTGTCACACTAGTCAATGGGCCTCTGTCTGGGCGGCACAGCCAGCCTCTCTCCGGACCAGGTAAAAACGAAAGCCTTCCCAGAGGAACAACAAGGCAGAGCAAAAGGCACACCACCGCCTTTCTCCGAGGCAGAGCAGAAATGCCTCGGAGAAACGCAGCGTCCTTTTCGGATTCGGGGGATGCCTCGGAGAAACGCAGCGTCCTTTTCGGATTCGGGGGCGTGTTTTGCTGTTGTCTCCTCCTTGAGACTTCTTGCAAAAAACACGCCCCCGATCCGAAAATGACGGGGCCTAATCTGAATGACTGACCTCTTCTCCAATGGCTGGCCAGCATTCAAGAGGCCAGCCAATGGAGAACAGGGGAGAAGAGGGGCGGGTTCTCCATGCCTATAGAAGTGCCTTCCCAGTGTGTTTTGTGTTTTGAGTGTCTGCCATATATTGCAGTATTATACTTTTACTTGTATTTTGATCGCTTTTGTGACATGCACACATGTCACTTTCTCCTTTTGTAACGTATCATATGCTACCTCTTGTATTTTGTTTGCTTTTGATACATGCACTATGGCCACCACTGCCTCATGTAACGTAACTTCTGTTTTAGTGTTCTGAGTGTCGGCCATTTATTGCAATTTTTTTTTTTTTTACCTCTACGTGTTCTTTGTATGCTCTTGTAACCTGCACACATCACTTTTTCCGTTTGTAACGTATCGTTTGCTACCTCTTGTATTTTATTTGCCCTTGATCCTTGCACAATTGTCGCTATTGCCTCATGTAACGTACCGTTTGATTTTGTAACATGCTCACTTGTATTTTTGCTCCTTATGTATCATTACTGCTGCTATTGTGAAGCGCTCTGACACCTTAAATAAATAAATAAATATGAATGAGGTTGAATGAGGAATATCTGTGCTCAGTAAAAGCATTCGTGGTGATGTCAGCGCACACGTAGCGTGGTCGTCAGTGGCTACAGTTTCGACTTCTGAATTTTTATTCGAATCGTTCAGGGTCAAATGGACGTATTTTGTAGGTCGCTTTACTTCCTCAGATGCCACTGTACAAGCGCACAAAATTAAACAAATGAAGAATAAAGTAATACTTAACATATTGGGTTTCCTAGCTAGAAAAAAAAATGTTGGAAGTGTGACTGAAATGCCACCAAGGCACGTGTCACCACGGAAATGTGCGCCTCAGCGGGTCTTCGTGGCGCCCCGTCAGGTCGCATCTGTGTACGAGGAATTGCTTGATAACTTCCTTTACGTTGTTGTTGTTACCTTACAGCTTTTAACACAATGATGCAGGCGATGCCGCAATACCCCCACACATTTGTGTCACGACTGTCGGCGATCTATCTTGATCAAAGGAGTGTGGCTGAGGGGGTCGGATGGTGTTTAATGAATCAAGGAGAATTGTTCGCACCCCAACAAGGAGTGAAGCAGCATCTTGGCCTCGTGTGACACATACACCCTCAATCTTAAAGTGCTATACTCGTAGCCAACAACACTACGCATCTTGTAGTCCCGCGTTTGGATGGGCAACGTGTAACTACAAGTCCCGACATGCTTAGTACTGATGGTTGACAAACCGGGGCTGATTAAAGTCACTCTCATGACATGGGACGCGTTCGCAGAGAAGTTTTAGCTATTAAACATCAGTTCGATTGGAGATCTTGGGGGTCTCCCAAAGCGTCAGCCCGACTCACCTCCCCCACCTCTGAAACGAGAGCACACTGCCAGCTAACACAACGCTCGCCTCTTCTGCATAACGGTCCTGTGTCATGCATATGTTAATGTCCTCAGAACAATGGCATCTTAATCGGCAGGCCCCAAAACAACACAACAAGACAGCCATTCAGCCATCGCCCCCACAGACACAGCCTTAGCTTGCTGCCCGACTTCCGCAGAGCTTCGTGACTCGGAGACTGGGAATTAAAATGCTGATCGGTTCTGCGCGGCCAGGCCTTTTCTTTCGCACAAAAGCCTCGCTTGAAAATGTTTCCGGTTGCCTTTGTGTCACACTCGTCAATGGGCCTCTGTCTGGGCAGCACAGCCAGCCTCTCTCCGGACCAGGTAAAAACGAAAGCCTTCCCAGAGGAACAACAAGGCAGAGCAAAAGGCACACCACCGCCTTTCTCCGAGGCAGAGCAGAAATGCCTCGGAGAAACGCAGCGTCCTTTTCGGATTCGGGGGCATGTTTTGCTGTTGTCTCCTCCTTGAGACTTCTCGCAAAAAACACGCCCCCCGATCCGAAAAGGACGGGGCCTAATCTGAATGACTGACCTCTTCTCCAATGGCTAGCCAGCATTCAAGAGGCCAGCCAATGGAGAACAGGGGAGAAGAGGGGCGGGTTCAAGCCCCTCTTCTCCAAGTCATTAAATCTCCGACTTCCGGTTCTGCCCTTCGGCAGACCGGACGTCCTCGACCTAAAAATGACCCCACAGATACTAATCCTGTCCGCAAATGTGGAGTTGCAATTCTTATCCGCAGATCACTTCCAGTCACGATCTCCAAGACTTGGTCAGATCCTGATGGTCAATATGTATTTGCCAAATTACGTATCGGGAATTATTACATCTGTCTTGGGTCTATTTATGCTCCGATTGGCACTAAAAAGTATTTTTTCCTTCAATTGAATCGCCTCCTCACAGAAATTGATGCCTCGCAATACCTCATTGGTGGGGATTGGAATTTGGTACAAGATCCTATTTTAGATTAAACTGGTTCGTTTGATAAGGCCAATGCAGCGGATAGAGCAGTATTAAATGACATATTTTTGGATAACGGTTTGGTTGATCATTGGCGTCTTAGTCATTCACAAGACAAAGAATATATGTTCTTCTCATCCTCACATGGTACATTTTCCCGCTTAGACTATTTTATGATATCGCACAAGCGGTTCAATTAGTCATGGAATCTTGTATCCTAGAAGCAGCCTTGTCTGATCATTCTCCTGTCCTTTTATCTTTAGATTTAGGTCTATCCCGGCCAGGGCGTAAACCATGGCGTATGAGCATTCAAAGACACAGGACGCCCAAGGGTAAACTTCAGTTACAATCCCATCTACAGGACTATCTCTCTATTAACCAGGGTTCTGTCACCTCCAGCCGAACTGTTTGGGCGGCGGCTAAAGCCACTATTAGAGGGCAACTAATGCGCGATGCAGCACTTGCCAATAAGAATAATATTGCAAAGCAGACAGAATTAAACGAGATATTCAACTCTATTCCCGTTTATATACGTCGGATCCTACCTTACATAATCGCAAGGTATTGGAGCAAGCACGTATGTCTCTTAATACATCCAAAGCTGAATTTGCTTTACAAAGGATGAAAGGAAGACATTACGAGCAAGGGGAGAAGGCCAGGAGGTTACTAGCTGCACAATTACGTCAAAGGGAAGCAGCAATGGCTATTCCAGCTATTCGATCGACTCAAGGTGACATACTTACAAGGCCCCAAGAGATAGTTAATGAATTTGCCTCCTTTTATCAATCCTTATATACTCCAGGTAGTAAAATAGACTTAGGTAAGATGTCCTCTTTTTTTTTTTTTAGAAAAGGTGAGTCTTCGCGTCTTTCTGATGATGGTAGAGCTCTGCTTGATGGTGAAATCACAAGAGATGAGATCTCTAAAGCCATTACTGCTCTGCCATATCATAAAGCTCCTGGGGAAGATGGCTTCCCTGCTGAATTTTATAGATGGGCAGGTCATAGTATGATTGATACGTTACATGCTGCATTTCTTGAAGCTGATAAAGAATCATCATTGGGCCCTCTCTCTAATAAAGCAGTTATAGCTGTACTACCTAAACCTGGCAAAGACCCTCTTTTGTGCGGTAGCTATCGTCCCATTTCTTTATTAAATTGTGATATTAAAATCTTGGCTAGCATCTTGGCATCTCGACTCCGCAAAGTACTGCCTTCTTTAATACATTTCACTCAAGTAGGTTATGTACCAGGGCGTTCTTCTCGGAACCATCTCTGCACCCTGGCCCACACCTTGTGGTCTGCTAAACATCTTTCAGAAGATACCTTGGCCCTTTCGCTTGATGGAGAAAAAGCGTTTGACCGCATTGAGTGGGAATACCTTTTTACTATTATGCATAGATTTGGTTTGGGTGATCAATTAATCAATAAAGTGCGTTTATTATATGACAATCCCTCAGCTCAGGTTAATTGCGGTGGTTTTTTGTCCAATGCATTTACGGAGGGGAACACGTCAGGGTTGCCCGTTGTCCCCCCCCCTTCTTTTTCTTTTAGCTATGGAAACACTTGCTGCTGCTATCCGTCAATCTGATGATATTATAGGTGTGCCTCTCCCAATTGTACATTCTAAAATCTAGTTATATGCAGATGATATTCTTCTTACTCTTACTAATCTTCCTCGATCTCCTCCATCCCTTCTTCAAATTATTAATGATTTCTCCTCCTTTTCGGGTTATAAAATAAATTGGGACAAATGTGGCAGTCCTCACATCTTAAATATCTAGGAATTTTGGTCAACAAAGGTTTGGAAGATATGGTTGCAGATAACAACATAGCTCCTTTACTTTCTCAAATGCAGAGGGATTTTGATAAGTGGAAAGCTCTGGGTTTCTCTCTTTGGGTTAGAGTACAAGCTATCAAAATGGTCACCCTTCCTTGTTTCATCTGTTTTAGGTATGCTTCCCCTCCAGGTTCCTTTAGCTACCCTTAGATTAATAGATTCTAAGATTAAGATTTTTATATGGGGCTCAGCTAAAACACGTCTTGCTATAACAAAATTAAAGGCCCACCAGTTATGTGGAGGTATGGGTCTTCCATCCATTGAACACTATTCCCTTGCTCTACACATCTCCCAATTTTCTTATTTTTTGCCAGGAACTAAAGATGTCCCACAATGGGTTTCCATCGAGCGTCATCTTTTATCGAAGAACTTAGATCTTTCTCTTTTATATGGTAGTGGTGTGAGAAGTTGGCCTGATGTATGATGTCACTAGTTCTAGTGTATACCTTATATCAGTCCAAATGCCCTTATGGTGATTGGTTGTAAAGTCAACCTTATAGACCAGCTATCCTAGTGGTAGCATGGACAAGAGCAGTCTTAGGCTAAACTCTGAATGGCATGTGAAGCCAGCTGTGATACCATATATAATCCCTTGAATACCAAATGAAAGGACACCACAACAGATATATATATAAAATAAAGTGTATTTATTCTAGTCAAACCCTCAGCACTCTTTATGAGATTAGAGGTAAGTACAACACAGTCTTATTTAAGCATACATTAAGTCACACAGGTAAGTAATACAGTTAGGCCCTAGGGGCCACGTAAACCATATACTAAGTAAGTGGTATAAGGACCACTGTCACGGAAATAGAATAGGCCTAGGCCTAGGGAATCGCTGGGGCTACACTACACTAGCGTTAGTTAGGAAGTGGGAGGCCCACGGGATTCGTGTGCAGAGTGGAAACACTCACGCGTAATGCATAAAAGTCACTAGCAATAGTACAGTTTAGAAAACGATAGATTTAGGACACTTCCGGAGTAGCTAGGAAGTTGAGACTGGAAAACTAGACACTAGGATAGTCACTATCCTGATGAGCACCGGAGTACCCAAGTTACCTAGCCCACAGGCTGCGGGTGCATAGGGGTGAAGATGCGTCGGTTTTCGTCGTCGACTCCTATGGATGCCTGAAGAAAGATGCTGACAGGCAGTCAGTGAAGAGTGTCCGGTGGATCCCAGGCTGGGATCAAGAAGAGAGGAGACCTGCAAGCAGAAGGGACAGAGTCAAGGTCACTAGCCAGTGACCACGTGGAACCAGGAAGGAACCAGGCGATGTTGTGAAGATTGCAGGTGAAGGTGAAGCTTGTCGCTGCAGCCAGGAGGACCAGGAAGCGTCGAGGACGACCAGGACCAGGAGGCGAGCTGTCCCACGAAGGCTCTTGCTGTCGGCGGCGTCGAAGTTGGACTAGGACTCGCCAAGCCTTGGCAAGCGGAACCCACGAAGAACGGAGGACTTGCTTCTGGTGCAGACCAGGAAGGTCTGGGGTGCTTCTTCTTTGCAGAGAAGCGGGAGCCAGTCTGGAGGAGCCAAACCAGCGCAGAAGATTTCAGGGTGCGTCGTCACAAAGGCCACTAGCCAGCGGGCAAGCAACCGGACAGACGCGGCAAGCAGAAAAATGCAGAAGGGCCCCACGCAGGACTCGTGGAGTGTGGGGGGCTGATCTTCGGTGCAGATGGTGCTTGGGGTTGGGGCTTCTCAATCCCCGGTGCACAACTTCGAGGGTGCCTCAGAAGCTGCGCTTTAAGTTACTAGCCACTTTTCCCAGGTAGCCGGTCGCTCGTCGCCTCCACGGATCTCAGCTCTGCTGTGGATGTGGATCAGGGTCGGAGAAGTCTGGAAGTCAAGGCTCTGGTCGGGCTCTGCAGTCGGTTCCTCGTAGAACGTGGGCAAAGCAAAGGGTAGTCTCTTGATGGTGCCTGTTTGCACAGGGTAGCCACTCCTTGGCCACAAGGGAGATTCTTCAGTCTTCTTCTTTCGTCGAATGTCGAAGGTCCAGAGTTTCTGTTCAAGTTGCAGGTTCAGGATAATCTAAAGTCTTGAGGCCCAACTCCCATTCTTATACTAATCTGGGGGGCTGGGATACCTGCTAGGTCACGCCTTATGGGTGGGACCTGGGAGGGGGTGGTTACACCCACTTCCCTTTGTCCAGTTTCGCGCCAGAGCTGGGGCTGGAGTGCCCCAGCGCCGGTTTGAACTGGACTATGCAAGGAACACCTTGTGTGCCCCAGGCATGTCTCATTCCTTTCAGCCCACCCTGTCCCAATACACTAAAGGCTGTCTGGGGAGGTGCTAGCACCTCCCCAAGCAGGAAACCTATTGTCCAGGCCTCCCTGGCTGGGATCACTCCCAGCTGCAGGAGGTCAGACTTGTGTCGTGGCAGCAGCATCCATTTTGTGATGCTGAGGCTTTGGTCAGAGGCTAACAGTGAAGTATGATTTTAACATGTCTTTCCCTCTAGAAGGGGGGAATAATATCCTCATGTCCAGAAATGGCATGGGGGTATTATTCCACAGTGTTAGACACCTTACACGACATGTTTCGATAAAGCCAAACCATAGTTACCATAACCGTCTAAGATTATAAGGCACTTTAAGAGTATATGGTAGGCTATATCATAGAACAGCTATAAGGACATGGTTCCGAAAGCTGCAGACAGGCTCAGCTCATGCTAGAGCACCATCTCACATGTTACCAAGCACTCTGCCTCCAGGATTGTTAAGGCCTGCCATAGGAGTGACTGATAGGTACACATGTGTCTATATGTAAGTTAGGTATAGGAATACTACACCTAAGCAAGGGGTGATTACACTACCTTGCCCCAGCTGAGTGATCAGCCAGTTGTGTCAAAATGGAAGGCCAGGCCAGGGGTGGCATAATACATGCTGCAGCCCCTGGTAGGCCTAGGGTACACCTATGCCCTGGGTACCTAGGGTACACTGTACAGGGGCCAATAAGGTGATCCTATCCAAATGGGTTATGCACCTAAAGTACATAGTATTAATTTAGAGAGAGAACAGCAGGGCTGTGGGTCTGATTAGCAGGCCCACAGCCACATCTAAGTCGAAAACCAGTAAAGCAAAAGCAAAAAGTGGGGGTGAACATAGAAAGCAGACCCTACTCTCCTACAAGTGGCACTAGTTCTTCTGATCCCAAGAATCCGATCTTATCAGTCATGCACAAATCTTGGCAAAGGGGGCATCGTATACTAGGCTCAAACGCGCGTATTCATGTTAAGGCTCCTCTTTGGAACAATTCAGCTATCCATATCAATGATCGCACTTTATCCTGGCCTTTATGGCAAGCAGCTGGTATTTACTCCCCAGATGAACTTCTTCATGATGGAAATTTTAAATCATTTTCTCAATTATGTGAGGAATTTAAGCTTCCTATACAACACTCCTCTAGATACTCTCAACTTCAACAATGTCTGAGGAAACACTTGGGATCTCCCCCTTGGGTGTTGCAGGTGTCCCCAATACTATCTTACCTAAATCTGTGGGGAAAGTTTAGAGGAGTGACCTCTGGTCTTTATAAAACCTTTATGTCTCCTTTATTTTCACAATCTCTCTCGTATGCTCTTCAAAATAAATGGCAATCTTGTTTATCTATTTCATATACGGCTTCTGAATGGGACAAGATACTGGAGGGATTACTTTAAGGCGTTTGTGAAGCAAGGCTTAAATTTTGTATATTTAAAATCCTTCATGAATGGCACTGGTCACCAACTAAGTTACATAAAGCTGGATTGCTTTCACACACTAATTGCTGGAGATGTTCCACCTCTGGTTGTGACATAGTTCATATCATTTGCAATTGCCCAGAAAACAAGGTCCTTTTGGTCCTTTGTTGGCAAGACTTTACATTACACAATGCCATTATCCTTACCATTTACACCTGCCACAATCCTTCTACATGATTTTCGACACTTTCCAAAACTTTCTAAATCACAAATACGTCTTCTACACACTGCATTGGCTACAGCTAAAATCTGTATTTTGCGTCATTGGAGATCTCCTTCTCCACCCTCTCAGGAAGAATGGCTGGTGGCAATGAAACAGCCCTACATGAGCGCACAATTTATGTTATGTTATGTTATGTTAATAACTTTTATTAGGCGCACAGCTGCCCCAGCAAAGGGGCGTCCTGGCGCCTGATCAGGTACACAACACAACAGGTCAAGGCTAAGAAAGAGAAAGATCAAATAGCAGAGGCAAACAGATGTGTTTTAATGGCGCGTCTAAAAAGAGTCAGGCTATTTAGGGCGCGAATATGTAAAGGAAGGGAATTCCATAGATCAGCCGCCAGGACACGAAAAGAGCGACCTCCCATCCTACTCAGCCTGAACCTAGGCTTAGTCGCCAGATGGTAAGATTCAGACCTGAGAGACCGCGTGGGGACGTATGGAGGAATAAGGCCCGCCAAAGCAGGGGGAGAGGAAAGCTTCAGGATCTTGAATGTCAGACAGAGAGCCTTAAATTTGATTCTCTGTCTGACCGGAAGCCAGTGCAGGGAGGTCAGAACAGCAGAGACAGAGCCTCGTCTTGGAAGGCCAACAATGGCCCGTGCAGCAGCGTTCTGCACCCTCTGAAGCCTAGTCGCCTCAGCCTGGTTGACTCCAAGTAGCAAGGCACTCCCATAATCCAGCCGGGAAAGAATAGAGGCCTGAACCACCAGTTGCCGAGTGGGGGGGTCAAAGAATTTGAGGACTGGCCTCAGCCCTCGCAGAATACCAAAACAGGTAGCTGCTGTCTTCTTTGTATGGCTGGTATAAGAAAGATTGGAATCCAGCCAAACCCCCAGATTTTTAACTTCGGCCGCTGGAATGGGGGACACCCCCAGATCAGAAGGCCACCACTGGTCTCCCAAAAGTTCCGCCTGCTTCCCCACAACCAGGACCTCGGTTTTCCTAGCATTAAGCTGTAGGCAGTTGCTACGCATCCAACTAGCCACAGCTATAAGTCCTGCACGGAACCTGGGCGCAGTCACCTCAGGGTCCCCACTGAGTGTCACCGCCAGCTGCGTGTCGTCGGCATACGATGTCATAGTAAGGCCACATTGCCTGACGACAGCGGCCAACGGTTTCACATACAAGTTGAACAATGTGGGGCTTAAAGCAGAGCCCTGAGGGACTCCCAGTTCCAAAGAGTGGAAAGAGGACTGGCCAGGTGGAATGGCTACTTTGAAAAACCGGTCCGAGAGGAAGGAGCGGAACCACTGAAGAGCCTTCCCCTCAATACCCACTTCCTCCAAGCGCCGCATCAAAATGTCATGTGACACCGTGTCAAACGCGGCGCTCAGGTTTAATAGTAGGAGCGCCGCAGTCTGCCCCGCATCCAGCACTGACTGCAAATGCTCGGTCATGAAGAGCAAAGCAGTTTCGGTGCTGTGTTGGGCGCGGAAACCATTTTGGCTCTCGTCAAGAATGTTATTACGAGAGAGATGGGCAGACAAGATGGAATTCACGTGTGCCTCAGTGACCTTGGCGGTCCAAGGCAGGAGGGAGATGGGCCGGTAATTCTCCGGGAGCAAGGGGTCAGAGTTGGGTTTCTTCAGAATGGGGCTGACCACAGCTTGCTTCCAGGATGGCGGAACCACGCCCTCACTGAGGGAAAGATTAATCACGTCCAGAATGGGTTCACGACAGAGAGGCGGGAGACGGATAAGGAACTCCGGCTTCAGTGGGTCTAAGGGGGAGCCAGATTTAATTTTAAGGCTCAGAGTGTCAAATGCCTCGTTAGACATGGCCGGCAGGATGGACAGAGTTTCGGACACCGAGACCTTCATACCACTAAGAGCATCCCCGGAAACAGAAGGTATAAATCCTCGATAGATTGTCTGCACCTTCCCCACGAAAAAGGATGCCAGACTTTCACAGTGAGAGTCCGTGCAGATTTCTTGCGAGGTGGCCCGTTTCCCCATCAGGTCTTTGAGTACCTTGAAGATTAACTTAGAAGGGTTAGGGCTGTTGGTAAACTCAGCTGCATAATAGGCAGCCCGGGTTTGACAGATAGCTCTGTGATAGGTCTTAAGCTGGGCAAAGTACAGTGATTTTAACGTGGGATCAAAGGATTTTCGCCAGGCCCTCTCAGCTTGCCTGCAAGTTCTCTTGAGTTCGGCAAGAGTCTCATTATACCAAGGGCTGCGATTTTTAACGTGACATTTAGCCCAGCGCAGAGGTATAAGAGAGTCGAGGGCAGTAAGGACCCAGTTACAATACTGTTCATATCACTGTTCCACATTCTGCAGTTTGCCCAGAGGTTGTGCCTCCAATATCCTGACAAACTCCTCCAACTTGAGTTTACGCCAATTGCGCTTTAAGATCTGTTTATCCACAGGTTTAAATTGCGGATTTTCTAGGAGACATGACACCTTAACCAGCAGATGGTCAGTCCAACCCACCACCATCGGGTCAGATGATCTAGCCCGAACTAAGGTGGTAAAAAAGGGGTCAAGTATATGACCTCCTATATGGGTGGGGGAGGTGACTAGTTGGTTAAATTGCATCGCTTCCAGGTCAGCTAACAAGGAGCTGATGGATGGAGATGACGTCTGATCAAGATGTATATTTAAGTCACCTACTATGCTAAAGTTAGCACACCTAGGAGCCAGCGAGCCAACCATATCCGCAAGGGCGGCCTTAAAAACAGTGTCATTCCCAGGTGGACGATAGATAAGCACACCACTGAAAGTAAATTGATGACTGATCCTTACCTTAAACAAGGCGCTCTCACACATTGGAAGATCCAAAGCCTTCCACTCAGCTGGGAAGCAGGATTTAGTCGCCATAGCTATACCACCTCCCCTAGTCGAGCGGTTCAAAGTCAACACCGTGTAGGTAGAGGGGAAAGCCAGATTTATAATGGCAGTGTCAGCGTCCTGTAACCAAGTTTCGGTAAGTAAAATGATGTCAGGAAGGTCCATATCTATCATGTCCCGTAATGACTGATAGTGCTTGACCAAAGATCTAACATTCAAGCTCCATATGTTGAGTTTCTGCTCGGTGCAATCCGTGTGAATGCTACGGGCAGTCCCTTCAGCAGATCGTACCCCAATGGGAGTGGCCAGGGAAAAACTACCGCAAGAACAATCATAAGGTCCCGAGAGAGGAGGTACAGGGACAGGGTTACACGCCAAAAGGCTGTCTCTTATGGAAAAGAGATCAGCACGATCGTACTTGAATGTCGCTATATTACACATGATGGTGCAATGGCAGGAGGCCAGAGTCCATAGCCCGCACCCGCTACCTCGACGTGGACGAGCGCAGACGGGCAGGACTCTGGCACGACTCCGGCTACGCGACGGCGTCCCACTACGCGTTCCCGCTGCGCGGGAGAGGACGACTATAAATAGGCGTCTCCCAAACCAGCTCGAGCGTCGGGACGCTCCAAGATGGCGCCCGCGCAAGGACACACTCACCCCAAACCAAGATGGCCCCCACAGCTATCCAGCCCCAGGACCCGGACCCGCCAATGGCGGTGCGTTTTCAACAAATTAAATGCGGGTGAGGGGACAGAAGCCCAGCAGAGCGGTGGATAAAATCAGGGGATAAAAAAAAGAAAAGCAAACAAGATAAGCTAAAGGTATTTAAAAATATCACAGCCCGCTGGCAGCGCGACCTGCGCTAGTGCAGCAATGATCAGAACACTAGCAGTGTAAGTCCGCCTTAAATAGGCGTCTCCCAAACCAGCTCGAGCGTCGGGACGCTCCAAGATGGCGCCCGCGCAAGGACACACTCACCCCAAACCAAGATGGCCCCCACAGCTATCCAGCCCCAGGACCCGGACCCGCCAATGGCGGTGCGTTTTCAACAAATTAAATGCGGGTGAGGGGACAGAAGCCCAGCAGAGCGGTGGATAAAATCAGGGGATAAAGAAAAGCAAACAAGATAAGCTAAAGGTATTTAAAAATATCACAGCCCACTGGCAGCGCGACCTGCGCTAGTGCAGCAATGATCAGAACACTAGCAGTGTAAGTCCGCCTTAAATAGGCGTCTCCCAAACCAGCTCGAGCGTCGGGACGCTCCAAGATGGCGCCCGCGCAAGGACACACTCACCCCAAACCAAGATGGCCCCCACAGCTATCCAGCCCCAGGACCCGCCAATGGCGGTGCGTTTTCAACAAATTAAATGCGGGTGAGGGGACAGAAGCCCAGCAGAGCGGTGGATAAAATCAGGGGATAAAGAAAAGCAAACAAGATAAGCTAAAGGTATTTAAAAATATCACAGCCCGCTGGCAGCGCGACCTGCGCTAGTGCAGCAATGATCAATGATTATAACCTTCAAGATCAAGTTGATGTATTTCTTCAGACCTGGTCTTCTTTTTTAAAAACTGAAATTAACACTGATGCCAACTCCACTCTCTCTCCTAATGCAAACACTTGAATTAACTAATTCATTATTTTATATTTTGTGTATTTCTTTTCTTTTCTTTTTCCCTTTCCTTTATCCTTCATCAATTTATTTCCACCACTCCCGTCCTCCTTCTCCTCCCTCCCTTCCTCTGGCTCTATTATCTCTCACTGTTCTCTTATTCTCTTCTTTACAGTTTATCTCTTTTCTCTTCTTTTCTTCTTTCTTCCACTTTTCATATCAATTTTCTCCTCCCTTTTTTAAAAATGTTTGTGCTCTGAACTAATTATTTTAATTTTCTTGTACAAAGTCATTCTCTTTTATATTTAGATTTATTCATAGTTTATACATTATAATATGTATAATATCCAGTTCTTATTCATGTTCTTTATACCATATATCTACTCACTTATTTATTCATTTTTTTTTTTTATTAAACATTTTATTGAGGTTAACAATGATTCACAGTCCGATACAATTAATTATGCCATATTAGAGTCAGTACAATCATTTACCAATTCTTTTGTCAAGGAGAGTTCACCGCTTATACAAGTAGACTTGCTTTTTGACCCAGTCCCTTAAATTGTAAATGTGTTGTGTGACGACCACTAATGTTCTTCTTACGCTTTTTTAATCACTCAGGTCTGGATCTGAGTCCCTTGGTGGTGGGTTACACAAATTCCCACGAAATTCGTTCCATCTGCCCCATACACTCTTCCATTTTTGAGGACAGCCTCTATTAATAAAGACTGCTTTTTCTGCCACCATGGCCCCATCTAGGTCAGCACACCATTGTTTATGAGAGGGGGCCACTGGAGCCCCCCACTGCCGAGCAATATTCCGTTTAGCATATGCCATACCCATGGTCGCCCAATTTTGCTCAATGTGTTTCAAGTCTGTTGGATCCCAAACATTAAGTAGGCACTTCCTCGGTTCAAGGGAGATCACCTGACCACTAACCTTGGTGAGTGTGTCGAGTATGGCCTTCCAATTGGTAGCGATGCGAGGACAGTCCCATAGTGTGTGGTAAAAGGTACCCTCTGCCCCACAGCCTCTAAGGCAAAGCGGGGACTCCGCCCTTCCTATCTTATAGAGTGTGGTCCTGGTGTAGTAAGTTCTATGCAGTATTTTAAGTTGCACCAATTTTAGCCGCGAAGGGATTGCCACTTCTCGCGGGGAAGTGAGAGCTTCCTGCCAGTCTTGTTCGTCCAGTTCGCCTATTTCAGTTTGCCATTTTCCCTAAGGGTCTGGCTAGGGTCTGTTTGATTATTAATCAATTTGCGATATGTCAGGGATGTCGCTTTTTTGGTGGGGTGGTCTGCCAGTAGTCTGTCCTCCAGCGGCGAGGCGTCAGGGAGGTCTGTTCCCGGGGGTACCGTTTTTGTGAGAGCGTGCTTTATTTGTATGTATCTAAAGTCCCGGCCATTTGATATGTAGTTTGTAGCTGGGCAAATGTCACCACATCCCCTTTTTTCCATAGGTCCCCTACCACAGAAAAGCCTATTTGGTCCCACCGGGAAAAACCTTTACTGGTGTGTAGCCTGCCCAGCTTGGGAGAATCCCAGAGTGGTGTATGTTTTGTCATCACTCCTTCCCAGCCTAACGCCTGCTGTGCCACCGTCCAGATATGTACTGTGTGTGCTGTAGGGCCCTATAGTCCTTTCCTCCGTTTGCTGACATACAGGGCTCCCATAATCCCCTCTGTACCCAAAACGTGCCTATCCATACGTAATGCAGGTTCGTCTTGCGGGGCATGGAGTCATTGGTTAATTACAATGAGTTGGGAGGCCCAATAGTAGAATTTGATATTAGGGAGGGCTATTCCTCCGTCATACCAACTCCTCATAGGCTTACGCTGCGCTATCCGAGGGGGCCCTCCCTCCCATAGGAGGTATCCCACCTCCGCTTCGATCGCTTTGAAGTAGGAGTCAGGAACAGGTGACGGGGTGTTCTGTAGCGCGTATAAGAATCTGGGCAGAGCCATCATTTTGAACAAGGCTGCTCTCCCGAGCAATGTCAGTGGGAGGGAGTGCCACCACCGCACATCACTGCGGAGTCTCTGCAGTGGAGGCAGGAGATTATGGTCGTAGAACCGTGCGGGGTGTGGTGTGATGTATATTCCGAGATATTTAAATCCCTCCGTTGCCAGAGATATTTCAACGCCTGGGGGGAGACGCGGGGGGGCCCTTAAGCATATACAGAACTGACTTTGTCCAGTTTATCGTATAGCTGGAAACTCTGCCGTACGATGCGCATATGTCCAGGAGGCAAATAATGGACTTTCGGGGGTTTGCCATGTAAAGCAGGACATCATCCGCATAGAGGGATATCCTATCTTCCCACCCCTCGGTCCAGCACAGTCCCCGTATTACCGGGTCCCACCTAATCCATGCCACCAGCGGCTCCAGTACCAGGGCGAACAACAACGGAGATAGGGGGCACCCTTGTCTGGTGCCTCGCCCCAACGGGAACTCCTCCGACAGTTGCCCATTGACCACCACCTGTGCCAAAGGTTTCGTGTATAGTAACCGGATCCAGGCACAAAAGTTGGGCCCGAAACCAAGATGTTGCAGCACGGCAAAAAGAAAGGGCCACTCGACCCGGTCGAAGGCCATACTTTCATCCAGAGAGAGGATGCCTGCCTCTTCCTGTATGGTGTGTGCCCTTGCCAGCACCCCGTGGAGCCTTTGCAGATTCATTGCTGTATTTCTGCCTGGCATGAAGCCCGACTGGTCGGGATGCACCAAGGTCGCGAGATGTGGCTGTAGCCTGGTGGCTAACACTTTGGCAATATTTTTGCCTCTGCGTTGAGGAGTGAGATCGGGCGATACGATGAACAGTCCTGTGGCGGTTTGCCCGGTTTTGGGATTGATATAAGAGTGGCCAACCGTTGGTCCCTCGGGAGTATCCCTTCCTCTAGGCTGGTCTTGAACATGTTCAATAAGTGAGGTGCCAGCATGTCCGACTCCTTCTTATAGAGTTCTATTGGGATCCCGTTGGGACCCAGGGCTTTCCCGGACTGCAGCCCTTTTACGGCGGCAATGATCTCCTCCAGTGTGAGGCCTGTCTCCAACGCCTGAGTATCGTGCGGTGCCAATTTTGGCATAGGTATGTCTTTGATATACGCTATGCAGTCCGTATCTTAGGTCGTTGCTATGGGGGGAGTATACTGCTTCAAAGTGTTGACTATGTCAGTAGGGTCCTTCAACACTTCTCCTGAGGGAAGAGTAATCTGCGCCACAAAAAGACTGGCCCTTTCTTTCCTGGTCAGCCAGGCCAGCAATCTGCCCGCCTTGTCCCCGACTTCATTTACTGTGTGTTGCGTTTTTGCAATCTTCCCCTTAGTGTGTTCCCGTAGGAATTCACCGTAGGCTTGTTGCGCCAGTCGAAGGGAGTGGGTCGTATGGTCAGTGGGATCTGTCGCATGTATGCTCTCGGCTAGGTTAACTGCCTGCTCCAGCTCCTCAATCTGACGATTTTGTTCCCGTTTGTGGGCAGTGATCACTGAAATGGCCTTCCCCCGGAGGACTGTTTTGTAGGCTTCCCATAGGATGACCGGTGAGGCCACTGAGTGCGTGTTGTGTTTAGAGGTCTTGTGGAGGGTTTTCCAAATCCTGGGAACTTTAAGGTATCCCGGGTATATTGGATATGTGCGTCTCCGTCCCTTGAGATGAGACACATAGGACATACGTATGGGCCCATGGTCGGAGATACCCCTTGGAAGATGTTCAATGTCACTTATTCCCTCTACACTGGCCGGGGAGGTAAATATATAATCAATACGTGATAGGCTATCATGTACCCCTGAGTGGAAGGTGTATTGTCGTGTTTCCGGATGTCTCGTGCGCCATACATCTACCAGCCCCACTGCGTCTATTAATTCCCTGAGGGGAGATGAAGCAGTCCCCTGATCTCTGTGTGGGTATCTGTCGATGGCAGCGTTCACTGTTGCGTTAAAGTCACCTGCCATAATTAATTCCGCGGGAGGAAGTGCCAACAGGAAGTTACCTAGGGCAGGGAAGGCGAGGCTATGAAGTGCTGGGGGAATGTAGACTGTCACGCTATTGTACTGCCGTCCCTCCCACTGGCAGGAAAGTGCCGCAAAACGCCCTTGATCGTCCGCACAGGTCCCTGTTATTATTAACGGGCAGCTTTTCTTCAATAGGATCCCAACGCCTCTTGAACCCGATGTGAACTCAGCATGGACCGCCATATGAAATCCCCATCTGTCCAACGCCTTGGTCGCCGTACCGACCAGGTGTGATTCCTGAATTAGGAATACGGATGGGGCATGCCTTTTAAGATATTGTAGCACTAATCCCCTCTTTATTTTGTTACCCAGGCCATTCACATTCCAGGACATCACCATTAGAGGGGCCCCCAATGTGTGCGTGTTGGAGGGTTGAGACTGGGAGGGGCCGTGTATTCTGGATCCTAACATCTGTGAGCCGTCCATCGACAGTGGAACCTTTGTGTCCTTGTGGGCTCAAGAGGCCCCCCCTCCAGTGACTACTTGCTTTGGCTGTGAATACTTTTTTAAAACTACCTGTGCAACGATAAACAACAACTTAAACCATGCCCCTCCATCCTCCACCCCCCCCCCCCTGCTCCCCTGCATGACGGATTCCCAACTACCCACCCTCCCAACATTGCAGAGTGCTTCAACCCCTTAAACAGTACTTGCGTGCGAGAGATGAAGTCCGAGACGTTCCCTGGGGTTCCCCATTGACCCCAACTAGCTGTGTATGATATTGTACTTGGTAGTATCAACGTCGGCCCCTGCAGAGTTTTTAAGTAGCCTGGCGCCAGCTGACCCCGTCTGGCCGAGTCAGTCCACCTTTCTACGCTGCAGGGTCAGCCGGAAAATATCAGCCTGTCCTGCGGTTGTGGAGGCGTCGTTTCATTCTGCGGGATTCTTGACCTTATTTTTCAGCCTCTCCTTGTGTGGCGTTTCTGGATTCTCCGCCATTCGTTTCGCTGGAGGAGTGGACCCTCGGTGAACGTCGTTGCTGTTGGCTCGCTGCTCTATCTGTACGGCCCACTTGTCTCCAACCCTCCAGCCATTCATAGGCCTCCTCCGGTGTCTCAAAGAACCAGGTTTTGCCCCTTGCCACAACTCGTAATTTTGCTGGGAACAACATAGAATAAGCGATTTCTCTGCTTCGCAGTTCCTTTTTCACCTCTAAGAAATTCCGCCTTCTCTTGGTGACTGTCGCCGTGTGTGTCCGGGAAAAAGGAGATTACTGAGTTCATGATGCGCAATGGCGGGGCCACCCGCGCCGTCTGCAAAATGGCGTCGCGGTCCCGGAAGTTGAAGATGCGCGCTAACACCGGTCGTGGGGGGGCCCCCGGTTTAGGTTTACCTCCTGGAACTCTATGCACCCTTTCGACAGAGAAGAATTTCGATAGTCCCCTCGGCTGGAGTCGTGTCTTGATTATCTCCTCTATGTACAGGTCCATCGCTGGTCCCCCTTCACTCTCCGGCACACCCGTAATTCTGACGTTGTTGCGTGGGGAGCGCCCCTCCTGGTCATCCAGTTTCTCTGTCATAGTCTTATTTTCGGCCTCTAGTTGTTTTACCTTCTGTTGCAGGGTGGTGGTGTCTTCGACCAGAGAGGACGTTATGTCCTCCACTTCCTTCACCCTAGCGGCCATTTTGGGGAAATCTGCACATAAAAATGAAACCTCTGTATAAATTGACCCTACCGTTGTTTGCACGTTCGTGAGTGCGGCCATAATGTCCTGCAGTGTTACTTCGCTCTGGCCCTCCTGCGCGGGTGGTGGTCCCTTAGCGGCTGTTTTTTCGGGTATCGCCGGAGTGTCCTTGGAATAGGCGAATTTGTCCAGTTTCACCTGTTGCGGCGCACGCTGACCCTTACTCCCCATTGCGATTCTTTGCGGGGCCTTAAGTGCCCACTTCAGAAATGGCGCAGTAGTCGCCGCCGCCTGCCGCACGGGTAGACTCCGCGCTCGGCCTGTCGGTTTTCCTGCTTTTGCGGGGACGCCTTCCCCTTAGGCGAGGAGGGTATGCTGTGTCGCCGCTGCGTCTGGAGGGGCCCTTGAGGGGTCGTATCGTGCAGCCTACAACTTCTTCGCTGGTGTCTGTTATGTGCTGGGCCGGGCGCTGATTTCGCCTGCACGTCGCCCGGTCAGGTGGGAATGCGGGAAGGTGACCTCCCGGGACATCTACAGAACGCTTATGTGCCCATCACATCGCCTCCGAGGGTTGCCCAGGTCGGGAGGGGGGCTGCCCTGTCCACCGTCTATGCCCGATCTTCCCTGCGCCGGTGGCCGTGATTGTGGGAGCTACGTGGTGCGAGGCTTGTAGCGCCGCCACTTAAACCCCTATGCACCCCCAGACCGAGGCCTTGGGGCTTCCGGATCGCGAGAGGCTCTCCCTGGAGCCTACTGTGCACAGTCTTAATCCTCCGTAGGGAAGAGGAGGGTGGGGGGGTGGTGCCACGGTCCAGTCATCCCCTCACCTGGTCGGCGCTACACTTTGGGCCGACACTGCCGGCGCGCCGCCAGGCCTCGGGCGTCACCCCCCGCTGTCGCTGCACAGCGGCGCGATCTGCCACCGAATCGTGCTCCCCAGACTCCGAACGTCCTCAACTTTATGCTAGATGCAGGGGGAGCCCGCCGCACAGGGTACCGCCGCCGCTGCCCAGGAGTCACATTTACTGGGCTTGCCCCGTACTCTAGGCCGCTGCTGTGGACGCGCGTCCAGGCCTCCGATGACGTTTGTCCACCTGCGCTGCACTTTGGCTAGAACGTTGCGGGAAAGTCGCTCCCCAGGGGCTTGACACCTTCCGTTCGCTGTATCAGCGTGCTGGGGGAATCTCCTTACGGATTGATGGTCGGATAGGTGAGGGAACCTCTCGGCGGTCCCGGAGCTCCCTTAGGCTGCGGCCATCTTGCACGGCGGCAAGCCATGCCCCCATTTATTCATTTTAATATTTATATATATATAATATGATTTCTTATTTATTCGTTCAAATTTATCATCAACATATGTATTTAATATGATCAATAATTCATTGTTTTATTATTTCTGTGTTACTCTGTATTTCATGATAAAATTCAATAAAAAATGTCAACACAAAAAAGAAAAAAACCATAGGTTTCAGGGAAGTTATAGTTAGTTGGACATTTCACTCGTACAAAACCAGAGAAATTCGGCTGTATAGGTGTATGCGTGAAAATGATAGTGCTGTATTGATGAGTGACTGCATGTATTAGTGACTGTATGGGTGAATGAGTGAACGTGTGTGTAGACCTAGGAATCAGTGAGTGGGTGTGTAGTAACTAGTATTGGTGTGTCTATGGTTTCAAAAATGGTAGTCTGTATTTTAGAGTGGGTGTATCAAAGGTTATATAAGGGCATGAGGAGGTGCATGAGATTATCACGTGGATGATGTCATCAGTGATGTCACTGACCATGTCATCAATGATGTCATATGTGACGTCATCAGCAGTGCATTGTGGGGGTGCGAGTTATAGTTAGCTCAACTAACTATAACAGCCGAATTTCTCTGGTTTTGTACAAGTGAAATGTCCAACTAACTATAACGTCCCTGAAACCTATGGTTTTTTCAGTGAAAAAAATAAATATATATATATATTTATCTAGGAAATCCGCAACATTCTATTTGGAATAACTTTGGCGCCGATTGACGAATCCTCGCGAAATTTTCAAAATAGGTGGGGCGCTCCGCTCCTACCCTGAAAGTCTCGGGGGGGGGGGATTCGTCAAGCGGGGGCTGAGAAAAAGGGGGGGGGGTCCCAAAACGCGTTTTCCCCATGCATTTTTCCACAGAATTACTTGAAATTTGGCAGAGAGGTACTCCTCAGGTCAGGGATGTGCCTTTTGCAGGTCTGGTGTCAATCTGTTCAGTATTTCCTGAGAAAATTGCATTTAAATCAATATATATATCTATAGGCGCGCACCGTGCGCGTACGGTAATCCTTACCGTACGCGCACGCTGACTTGCGCGAGCGCGATTCTGAATGGTTGTTAGATCTTAGTAAACATTCGAATCGGTCGAAACCAGGAAGTGTCGGCCGCCATTTTGTCTCTCGCAGTCTGAGGGGGTGAAAAACAAAGGTGGAGAACGTGAAAAGGGGGCAGAGTGGACAGTTCCTGACCCCCTAGCCTTTGTCAGGGGGTCCCAGAAGGACCCCCAAGGGCCAAAATTTGTTTTATTTTTTTGTACCAAAAATCGTGGGGTGCGCGCAGCGTGCGCGTACGGTAGAAACAGAAAAATTCCGCGGAGCGCACCGTGCGCGCACGGTGAAAAACCTTAAAAAAAAAAAAATAATAATAATATTAAATACATAACTTAGCATTTAAAAAAACGTACAAATTCACTGCAAAAACCATAGGTTTCACACACGTTATAGTTAGGAATTAGCATTTAAAAAACCTTGCAAATAGTTAGGTGGACATTTCACTCGTGAAAAACCATTGAAATTCCCCCGTTATAGTTAGTTCAGATAACTATAACTCGCGCGCCCGCAATCCACTGCTCATGACGTCCCATATTACATCACTCATGACATGGTCAGTGGCATCACTCATGACATCATCCTTGTGATAGAGTGGCTGTCACTCACTAACACACCCATGCACACACTCATCCACCCATACAGTCCTGCACACATGCTGTCTTCAACACATACAAACAGTGAGTCACTCATTCATGCACCTATGCACTACGTAATACCCCCCCACCGAACCATACAGACACTCAGACTGATACTCAAAACCAACTAATAACCTATATAGACACTCATGTAGCTACTCACCAACCCATGCAGCCACTTATACACAAAGGGAGAGACTGATACAGATATTTACACATTTAAACATTACATGAGTAATGAGGGGATTCATTTTGCCATAGAAATTATGATTAGTTCTGCAGAAAGAAAAATTAGGGCACATTTTGACTTCTCAATCCTCTTCTATTTCATAAAAAAATTCTGACATGCAGACTGAAACATGCACTTTGAATACCAGCAGCAGACTTCCCTGGTGAGCAGTAGCTTTACTACAGTGATCTAATGGGCAACTAGAGTGCTAACATTCAGAATTTATGGCAAATGTGTGACACATCTGAATGCCTTCTTGATGGAACCAAAGTAAAAAACAAACTATTTCCTACTGAGGAGACTGCAGTAAATTAGGAAACTTCATAACAAATAAATCTCCCAAGATGGCCACCAGAAACAAAAGAGCCCAAATGTAGCCCAAATATCACCCAGATGGAGCCCAAGTATAGCCCAATGACAGAATGTCCCAGAGTGTTCTTAAAAACAACTAGAGCGCTTACTGTCTTCATTATCACAAAAGTATGGCACACCTGAAGCCATCTTGATTGGAATAAACTGGTAACACTTAAAACATTTAATGTACAAAGGAACAAAATGAGGGGGTTCATTTTGCCATAGAAATTATGATTAATGCTGAAGAAGAAAATGAGGGCACATTTTGAGTGACTTCTCAAATCCTCTTCTATTTCATAAAAAAATTCTGACATGCAGACTGAAACATGCACTTTTAATACCAGGAGCAGACTTCCATGGTGAACAGTAGTTTTACTACAGTGATCTAATGAACAACTAGAGTGCTAACATTCAGAATTTATGGCAAATGTGTGACATATCTGAATACCTTCATGATGGAATCAAAGTAAAAAACTGAAAGCATTTCCTACTGAGGAGACTGCAGTACATGAGGAAACTTCATAACAAATAAATCTCCCAAGATGGCCACCAGAGACAAAAGAGCCCAAATGTAGCCCAAAATCACCCAGATGTAGCCCAAATATAGCCCAATGACAGAAGTGTGCAAAACACTTATTATTTTGTGTTTTTGCAGTGTTATATAGTGCAGACTTGTCAGGTATTGGAGTGCTTTACATGAGCATTGGTTACATCCCACAAGAACAAATTCATTTTGGTTGTAGACATGGGGAGACTAAGTGATTTGACCAGAATCACAGAATGTCGAGCTGAAGCAGAAACTCCAACCTGGTTCCCCAGTTGCAAAGTCTGCAGTTCTGGAAGTAACACCACATCCTCTCCCCTAAGTGCAACATTTAATCAAGTGGTCAACTGGATAAAAAAACATAAAGATAACAAATAATTTAAAAGTGATTTCTCGCTATTTGAAAACTCAGAAAATATGTCCTTATTTTAGTCTTTTAGAGCACTAACCATAATTTTGATGCCAATAAGACGCTCTCACATGTAATTTCTAAAGGAAATGCTCTAGGTATTACAGTTTTGATTACATCAAGATGACGTCAGGCGTTCCACACTTTTGTAATAAATATAGAATGTTAGCAATCTAGTAGTTCATTAGGATACTGTTGAGAGGCAGAGGCCAGGGGCACGGACTCTGAAAATTGAAGGCAGGTAGGAGGGTGCAAAGGCAACAATTTAACCACACTGAGCAGGCAGGAAGGGCCGTGGCAGCACAACAGACTATGGAGGGCAGTGGAAAGGGGGGCAGGGGCAACAAACCAACAATACAGGACTTGCAAGAGAGGCTGTGGCAATGTAATAGACCATTGTGGGCAGAAGGAAGAGGCAATGGTAGTACAACCATACATGCCAACAGACCCGATTCAGCCAGGAAACGTCCAATGTTTTTAAGCTCAAATGGGCTTTATTTTATCTGTCTCCGGTCTACAATCTCCTCTTTTTCAATGTAACTCACAAGGGGAAAATCAATACCCCAGTTTTTTTTCAAAATCTCCCTCTTACCAAGTTCAGAATATTCGCAAGTATGGTACATTGGATCATGGAAGGAAATGGGGTAGGGACATGGACTTGGATAACAGAGGACAGGAGGGACATGGAGAGGTGCACCAAACTGACCCTGCAGGGCAGGCATCAGGGTTTGCAGCAGCACAATAGACCACACAGGGCGTGCGGGACGGGAGTGTAGCACAACAATCCATAGAAAGCAAGAGGGAGGGGACAGGACCATGCACATGGACAACAGAGAACAGAGGGGCAAGAGGCAGGATCATAATGGACAGACAGGAGAGAAAGCTGCAGCATAACAGACCATAAAGGGCAGGAGGGATGGATCAGGGGCATTACAATGGAACAGACAAGCCAGGAGGGAGGGAGTAGGGGTCTGCACATGTAAACAGAGGGCTGGGGGCAGGGCAGGAGCAGCAAGATAGCCATGGAGGTCAGGCAGGATGGGCACTATAAGCAAGACACACCATAAAGAGCAACAGTGAGACTGTGATGGCATACACACAGACCATGGAGGGAAGGTGGGAGGGGTTCAGGGGCAGCTAACTGACCACACAGGGAAGGTGGGAGGGGCCATGGCAGCACAGAAGACCATGCATGGCAAGTTGGAGGGTTAGTGGTAGCACAATGGCTATGATGGGCAAGAAGGAGGGTGCAGGGGCATGCACAAAGGACGATGGAGGATAGAAGGGAGGGTGAGGACCTGTGCACACACACAAGAAAGTTCAGGGGAAGGGGCCTCACAACAGACCGCACGGGGCAGGCAGGAGGAGCAGTTGCAGCACAACAGACCAGGGAGGGCAGAAGGGTGTGGCAGTACAATGGACCATGTAGGACAGGAGGAAGAGGATAGGGGCATGGCATGTGGACAGGCAGGGTGGAGGTGGCAGGGACAGGTTACAGTCATCTGACAATGCTAGGCAGGTGGGAGGGGAGTGGCAGCTCAACAGAACACTCAGAGTAGATAGGAGTGGCAGGTCCATGGAACATGGTGGGCAAAAAGGATGGAGCAGGGGCATACACAAAGACATCGGAGGGCAGGGGGAAGGAGAATAGGGGCAGCAAGCTAAGCACAGAGTTTAAGCAGGAGGTCAATGATGGGGCATAGAATTGGGCAATGGAGGGCAGGAGGAGTGGACTGGTACATCATACTAAATTGAGGGCAGTGGCAGCACAATACAACCATGCATGGCAGGAGGGAGGAGGCTAGTCCATGGATTCACACAACAGAGGATAGGGAGGAGGGGGATGGGGCAGCAAGCTAACTGTTCAGAGAAGGCGGGTATTAGGAACTTTATTGTTTTTAAAACGTGTGTCTGTGCGAACTACTTAAAATATGAACAAGTATGCAGCATAATCTCACTTTTATTCAGGAAGAAGAGGACGTTTGTGACTCCGGGCTCACTTGGCAGAAACACCCCCTGACCCTCCACCCCCTATCGCAAAATGTAATGCCCGTGAAAAGGGTAGGTGAACACAGTGGTATATAGAACATAGTCCTGAGAGCACGATTGAAAATGAAAACTAGATATAGTGTATGGTATAAACTATGCACCAAAAAGTGTGATATAAGATGAACCGGGCGTGAAATATAATATGCAATACATTGTGCGCAATGACAGATTCATTGGAGAGCGCGAGATAGCACAGGCACTAGCGCGTGCTATGCGATATGCGCCTTGGAGTGTAATATGCACAGGGCAGTGTTGTGTAACCTAACTAGTCTCTAAAGTTGTAATATAAAATATGTGCTGGGGAGTGTAACGTTGCATATGCACTGTGACAAAGATATGGATCCCAGATTGTAATATGTATGGCATAGCACTGTGCGTTATAACATAGGCATCGAGGAAGGCACGTTAGATGGGGCAATATAACCCGTGCGAAGACAGGTGTGGCATGACATATTCACGGGGCGGTGTTACAGTGCACATGGGCTAGAGAGTGTCATAGCATATGCACTAGCTAGTGGAATACAACACAGAGGTGTGTGGCACTCAGCAGCCAATGGTGGGTGTAACACAGCATTGGGCTCTGCCAGGAGCGCGCTGTGACTCTCAAGTGATGTTCGTCCCCTTTCCAGAGAGTAAAATAAAAAGTATTACACATCCGGCAGTGGATGTGTGTTTTATTAACCGTGAGGGGGGTTTCTTGCATAGTTTTGGTCGAATTTTTGTCGAATCCCCTTTGAATGGCTTGGTGTGCATGTGTATTAAATGTGCCCATCAATAGCTACCCATGTTTGTATAAATAAACGACAAGGGTGTCTACCGGGATTAGGCACGGTAGGGCATCAGACATGTCAGAGCTTCACTAGTGGTGTAAATACATTCCACGTGGATTCATTGTATGCATAGTCGCCTTTTAATGAATATCACGCAAATCGTCATGGTGATAGGTACGTACGGTTTGTCCAGCATGTCCTAGGTGTGTCTATAAATGTATATTTTTTAAAAATAATAAAAAACAGTGGCCGGCCCTGGGGATTGGGGTCAAAAAAATATAATTAGGAGACAGGCCCTGGGGGATGGGGTCATCAGGGTCAATAAATTAGAATAAGAAGGGGAACCACACAGCCCCCCTTCTTAAAAAATTAAAATGAATAAAAGACTGGCATCGTGCCGGAGGCCACGCCCCCTCCTTGCAGCACTCTGCAAACGCGCCCCCTGGCGAGTTGTAAGTTGGGGAATTAATTCCTCTTCAATACTGAGGGTCCCTGAGGGCCAACTAGCCCAACAGGCATCTCCAGTATGCACCAAGGAGCAGCGCTGCAGACAGGTGTTCTGAGGCCAAGCCCCTTTTTATACCTCTCTGCAACGCAGCTCTGTGGCGCTTACTCGAGGTACCTAGTGGTCTAGTTTGACCCTAGGGACCCTCAGGATTCAAATGAACTTAATCTCCCAACTAAAAACGGACACAGGGCGTGTTTACACAGTGGTGAAGGGAGGGGACGGGGCCTGAGTTAACGTGTGCAAAAACGCCCTGTGGCCTGTTTTAAGAGGTAGTTTTAATCCCCTGCCCTATTATATACTAGGGGCTTACAGAGGAGGTGATGCTAATCACAGGGGGACCCCAACGCATAGTGTTCCCTAGTGTATGTAGGTGTTTTCACTGTATTCTGAGTGTCTTTTAACATAGCACTGGCTCTAGGACTGGTTAGTCAGACTCAGTTACCACCAGTATCCGTCTGAAAAAGTTGAGGGTACAGGATGATTTTGCAACAAGGCTTCTTTCTGCTCTTCTTTTTGTTCTTTCTGCACGTTATCCTTCTTCCTGCACTTTTCTTCGTCTTTGAGGACTTCTGTTGCTTCTTTCTGAACTTCTTTTTTTCTTTCTGTGCATTTTTTCTTCTCTCTTCACATGTTCTATCTCTGTAGGCATAGTTAGAAATTAGCATTTAAAAAACCTCAGAAATTCACTGAAAAAACCATAGGATTCAGGGGTGTTATAGTTAGCTGGACTTTTCACTTGTACAAAACCATTGAAATTCCCCCGTTATAGTTAGTTCAGCTAACTATAACTCGCGCGCCCGCAATGCACTGCTGATGTCACATATTACATCACTCATGACATGGTCAGTGACATCACTCATGACATCACTGATGACATCTCAAATGACATCACTGATGACATCACTGATGACATCATCCTTGTGATAGAGTGGCAGACCTCCTCTCACCCTAATATAACCTTTGATACAGACATTCAAAAATAGAGTCTAAACTTTTCAAAACAATGGACATACCAATACCAGTTACAACAACCTCTTCAGTAATTCTAAGATCCACATACACATCCACTCATTC
Source organism: Triturus cristatus (assembly GCF_964204655.1). Classification (NCBI taxonomy): domain Eukaryota; kingdom Metazoa; phylum Chordata; class Amphibia; order Caudata; family Salamandridae; genus Triturus; species Triturus cristatus. The sequence goes on from NC_140579.1 coordinate 943,719,221, forward strand.
ACCAACAGTCCTATACAGTCACTCATACATGTACTCACTCATCATATGTACTCATACACCTATACATCCTGTTACACAATGCCACTCATCCATAGAGTTACTCACACACATAGTCACTCATGCTAATAAAGAATCAAACATACATTTATTTGCATATACAGTTATACACACACCACCACACTTACTTCTACGGAAACTTACACATACTTAGCCTTTTAAACAATCACTTATAGAAACACATACTTATTCATACAGGAACTCTTTCAATCTTTCACTCTCACATATACTCACTTATATACACCAATAGTCACATATACTAGTTTAAAACATATGTAGTCACTCATAAAGACACTATTGAGGCAGTCATTCACTCACTAACACACCCATACACACACTCATCCACCCATACAGTCCTGCACACATGCTGTCTTCAACACATACAAAGAGTGACTCACTCATTCATGCACCTATGCACTACGTAATACCCCCCACCGAACCATGCAGACACTCAGACTGATACTCAAAAAACCAACTAATAACCTATATAGACACCCATGTAGCTACTCACCAACCCATGTAGCCACTTATACACAAAGTGAGAGACTGATACAGATCTTTACATATTTAAACCTTACTCACTAAGCCATGTATTCACTATGATACACTTAATCAGTCAGTTACACAATCAATTTTTCAAAAACAAATCATCCATTTAGACACTTATATACCCATTTATTCTTCCATCGACCTTGAGATATACATATATAAAACCTATTTAATTTTCAGAAAAACACACATTCACTGGATGATGTCATCAGTGATGTCATCAGTGATGTCATTTGAGATGTCATCAGTGATGTCATGAGTGATGTCACTGACCATGTCATGAGTGATGTAATATGTGACGTCATCAGCAGTGCATTGCGGGCGCGCGAGTTATAGTTTGCTGAACTAACTATAACGGGGGAATTTCAATGGTTTTGTACAAGTGAAAAGTCCAGCTAACTATAACACCCCTGAAACCTATGGTTTTTTCAGTGAATATATATATATATATATATATATATATATATATATATATATGATCCACAATCCCAGTTACGGGCGCGAAGACAGGTATGGACCACACACTGAGAGAAAAGGTTTTTCCATTTATTGTTTGCAGATAAAAACGTTACTGTTACAAGCAAGTGCCCAGCCTGACACGTTTCGACTGCCCCACGGCAGTCTTGATCACATGACGCGCAGGACCTATCAGTGCAAATATATAGTGAAAAACAAAACAGGCACATGTTACTGCTGTTCTAATTGGTTAATACGGACACAGTGCACATATAATTAAAGGGCCATTTACTCTAATACATTTACGTAAGAAAATACCACATAAATAGGCTATTCATAATCCACAATAGATTAAAAAATCATTGCATAGTGCTCCTTTGCAAATATAGTGTTCTGAATGTTGTCTTCATTCACTAAAATCTCCTATGTATGTACAAGATATTATACATTGTGGTATTTGGCCTCGATTAAAAACTAAGCACTGGTGCTGAGAAAATATTTACTCATATTTAGGTTCCATCAGTACATTATTAAGTGCCAAATAATTTACCAATAAAGTGCTTTTGTGCAAGTGCAAAAAAAATCTTCAAATATTCACACACAAAATATCAATATAAATACAAAAGGTAGCAGCATATTTGTAAGACGCCCTTCAAAGTCTTTTTCTTTCGTTTCAAGTCACAAATTTTAGCATTCTTATATTGTCGTGTTCCATTTTTTGGTCCAAGAATTAGTCGTCGGATAAATCTGATGAAGAAAAAGAGGAGGATATCATGGTATATAACTTAATAAGATAAGACAAAATAGTTTTTATCCTATAATCCAACTGGCACAATAATTGATTTAAATAGTTAATCTAAAATAAGATAAAATCTGCCGGTAACAAAATCCCATAAAACTCAATGAAATCCAGATAAAACTAAGTAAAATGGGCATATCACCGAAAGATCCATGACTTTTTCTAGGATATATTTAAATATTAAAATAAATATAGCAGCTATTGATCTTAAAAACAATTATTGCTGTTGTGCCAAAAAATCACCAGATTAAAATTCGGCAATATTCCCAGCCTGACCAGATAAAATCCAGATAAAACTAGACTAAAATTACCGGCCACTAACCCATGATAAGACCCATTTTAAGATCAATTAAAGAAGCCTAATAGAGATCCGAATTGTTAGGTGTTATCATCCTATAAGAAATTGTGCAAATCATCGCTGTTATTAAGTCCATTTGGCATTTTTGAATCCAGTAGCATAATAAATTCGGATTCTACTTGTCGTAATCTTTTTTCTCTATTGCCTCCCCTAAAGTTTTTGGGCACTGAACTAATAACAAAGTACTTCAGATCATTTAGCTCATTATTGTGAACCAGTTTCAAGTGTCTCGCTACTGGATAGTTAGGATCTGAATTGACCAATGCTCTGAGATGTTGTAATATCCGGTTAAACACCTGCAATTTAGTACTTCCTACATACAGTAAATGGCATGTACATTCTAAAACATATATTGCATAATCTCTTCTGCAGGTGTAATGTCCTTGTATTTTAACCGGTTCAGAGTTAACAGCTGTAATATATTCTGAAGTATTTTTGCCAAATTTGCATGCGCGACATGAACTACATTTGAAAAATCCGGATCTAGCTGAAAGCCAGGTGTTAGAGGTTATAACCTCAGGGCTATTTTTTACAAGTGCATCCCTCATAGAGGGTGCTCTTCTAAAAGTAAGATTAGGGAGTTCTGGCAAGATCTGTGACATAGTAATGTCAGATCTAACAATTGGCCAATTTTTATATAAGATTTTGCGGACTTTTCTCTCTTGTCTGCAAAAGTTGGTTATCAATCTTATCTTGTTAACTGGCTCAATAGTGGTCATATCTGCATGAACCTCAATTTGCACCACAGTAGTTGGGATCTCACAAATTTCAGAAGGGTGACAGGTTTTATTGGCTTTATCTTGTGCTTTGGTCAACTCCCCCACATTGTATCCTCTATTTAAAATCTCTGCCTGGCAATCTTTTAGGTCATCATCATGGCTACAAATAAGTTTAATTCTTAAAAGTTCACCGTAGGGAATGCTTCGTATAAGGTGTCTAGGATGTGCACTATTGGTATGGAGTATGGAATTCCCTGCCGTTAGTTTTCTGTGAAGTCTCGTCTGAATTTTGTTTTCTTTTATATAGATTTCCACATCCAAAAATTGCACTTTTTCTTTGCTAATATCCGATGTGAATTTCAAATTAAGTGTATTTTCATTCAGGTCTTTGACAAAATTTTCAGCTGTTTCTATAGAACCTTTCCAAATTAGACAGACATCTATAAATCACCACCAGTGAAGCACGCGTTGATCAAAATTCTTTTTATGGGTACCTCTCAGTACATGCTCCTCCCACCAGCCCACGTGTAAACACGCGTAGCTAGGGGAGAAGCATGCTCCCATCGCCACGCAGTTGTTGAAAAATTTCCTTATTGAAAAGGAAGTAATTGCGGGTCAAGCAGATCTCAATCATTTCAATTAACATTTTGTTATGTTCATACATGTGTATGCTTCTTTTATCCAAATAGTAACGTATTGCATTGATACCATCGCTATGATGAATACTGGTGTACAATGAGCTAATGTCCATCACAATTAATAAACACTCCTCATCCCATTTAACAGTTTTCAATTTACATAGAAAGTGACCAGTGTCTTTGATAAAAGATGGCAAATTTTCAACAAATTCGTGCAAAAAATGATCAACATATTTCGACATTGCCTCCAATAAACTTTTCTGAGCCGAAATAATTGGCCTAACTGGAACCACATTTCTGTAGTAGGGGATCTCTGTGTATAGTCATAATCTAGTGAATAGTCCCGCCCATGTGCGGGGACCCCGGAGCAATAAAAAATAATCTCTTAAGGTGTCAAATCATGCAGACCTGCATCCACCTTTAAGAGAGAATTTAATTTAAAGACCGATAATGCAGCCTATACCCACAGGCTACACTGTCCAGTACTTCAACTAGAATTCCACCAACATCCACAAACAGCACTGCCTGTCCAGCTTTTCTCCACAAGGGAAAAAACACCCTGCCTCTCCCAGCAAAAGCCTCTGGAATGTTAGAGAGGAAGGAATAGACAGACAAGCCCCATAGGCTGCCATTATGTGGCTCAGAACAGGATATTGTGCCTTTAAGAAAACTTTCCAGAACTTTCCCAGTATCCCAGAATGCACAGCAGGTCCCTTTTACTTTCAGTTCTTTTTTCCGGCTCCTGCTAGCAGGACCCTGGAGCATTGAGCTCTCCCTTTTCAAGGGTTATTTGTTACTTTTCAAGTGTTAGAAAGTCCTTTTTCCTTCTGGTGTTATCAGAATGACTGGCTTGTTCGACAAGTGTCCTGATTGTGGAAGAAAAAAGGCTAAGTCAGACACACACAGGGTGTGCATCGTCTGCCTTCCCCGGTCCCACGTGCCTGAGGAGTGTGAGATCTGCCGCTCTTTTTCAGCCAGGACCCTGAGAGAGAGGAAGAAGATCAGGCTCCAGGTCCTGGAGGACAGAAGGCTGAAGGCACGAGGTGGGTCTGGAGGGGCTGATTCTGCCCATGCTGAGGCCTCTGGGGGGCTCCCCAGGGGCAGGAAGACCAGCAAGCGTCCCCACTCCCCGTCGAGGGCGGCATCGAGGGGGATGACTACGGTCTGTTCGCCATCTCCCCAGGGCTCTGGGGAGAAGCGGTGTCGACGATCGACGTCGAGGGAGCTGAACAGGCCGCCGTCGACGACATCGGCATCTTCTGCGACGCCGTCGAGCCATCGGCGGCGAGATCAGGCCCGGCGTCGGCGCTCGCCGTCGAAGGGGGAGCGCCGCTCGCCGTCGGCGAAGAGGCGCCGGTCGCCGTTGAGGCGGTCGCCGTCGCGGCGGTCGACGTCATGGAGATAGATGTCGAGACGATTGCCGTCGAAGAGATCGACGTCGAAGACTATCGACGTCGAGAAGGCGATCGACGTCGCGGCGGCGGTCTCCGTTGAGGAGGCGGCCGACGTCGAAGACGCTCGTCGTCGAGGAGGTCGACGTCGAGACGGCGCAGGGGGAGCCCTGACGCCAGGAGTAAGAGGGCGGAGTCGCCGGGATCGGGGTACTCCGTGGTGTATACACCCCCTCGGAACCCTATGCCATCACCACCTCCGCCACCACGACCGCCGACTCCTCCTCCTCCTCCTCCACCACCGCCACCGCCACCACGGCCGGCGTCACCACCTCCACCTCCGCGTCCTATACCGCCTCGCACTCCGTTGGGGCCACCTGCAGTTCCATCGCGGTCGGTCTCCCTGCCCAGGTATCCGACTCCGCCGCAGGGGACGCCGAGGCCGCGTCACCCACGGTCGCCGGCCCCGGCAAGACCGTCGGACAGGCCGAAGCCGAGGAGGTCGCGCTCCCGCTCCGTCAGGAGGAGAAGATCGCGGAGCCATAGGAGGTCGTCGTCGACATCAGGACGGCGCCATAGGAGGCACAGGTTCAGGTCACGCACACGGTCCTCGGCCAGGGACTTCTCACCGACGCTGTCGGACTCACCGGGGACTAGGGTGTCTCCGGTGGATGATCTGGTCTCCTTCCAGGAGGTGCTGCTGCGGGGGGCAGCCAAGTTGGGCATCACGGTGACGGTACCGGCACCCACGACGTCCGTGATATTCGAGACTCTACACAAAAAACACCTGTCTCGCCCCCTGCTGCCTCTAGTGCCGGGACTGGTGGAACCCGCGTTGGAGTTGTTCCTCACCCCCGCGGTGACGAAATCCGCTCCCTCACGGCTCATGAAAAAGTATCGGGCCCCGGACTCGGACCCTGCTTTTTTACGGATGGACCCGAGGAAGCAGCATGCGACTGCTCCTTCATCGACGGTCCCGCCCGACAAGGAAAGCCGCTGGCTGGACTCTGCGGGCAGGAAAGTGTGTGGGACCGCGTCTACCACCATGAAGGCGGCAAGTGCGGGGGCGCTGTTGGGGCGTTACGACCGGGCCTTGTGGGAGTCCCTCCAACAGTATGCGGACCTGCTGCCCCGGGACAGGAAGGAGGACTTCCTGGAAACGGTGCGAGAGGGGATGCTGGTTTCGAACCAGGTCATCAGTGCGGCAGCGGATGTCTCCTTGTTGGCGGCGCACTCTTACTGTCATGGTGTCCATCAGAGGCGTCACTCTTGGTTGCGCCTGACGTCGCTCAAGCCCGAGGCTCAGCACAGAGTAGCCAATCTGCCCTTCTCGGGGGAAACCCTGTTTGGAAAACATGCGGATGATGAGATTGCCCGCATGAAGGCGGAGGCGGAGACCCTGACGGCTGTCGGGTTGGAGAAGGCCGAGAAGAAGAAGCGCCCGTTCCAGAGGAGGTTCGGGTCTACGGCAGAGGGCGTGGGCAGGGTTCGGGACAGCAGCAGCACCAACAGCAGCAGTTCCAGAAGCCCTTCCAGAAACGCCAGAGGGGTAGAGGAGGCCAGCAGGCTACTACCACTACCAAGGGCCCTGCCGGGTCTCGGCCCTGAGCGACTACTTCCCCCTCAACCGTTACCCACTCCAGTGGGGGAAAGCATTCAATTTTTTCCGGCAGAGTGGAGAAAAATTACTCAGGACAAGTGGGTGCTGAATATTGTTTGCAATGGATACAGTCTTCGGTTTGTCAGCCCGCCTCCAGCGATTCCGCCGGTAAGCTCTCAGTTTCAACTGCGAGAGCTCCAGGCGGAGGCAGACATCTTGTTGAGAAAAAAGGCGGTAGAAGAGGTACCTCTGTCTCAAAGGGGAAGAGGTCTGTACTCTCAGTTCTTCCTCGTTCGCAAGAAGGACAAGAACGAGTTCAGGCCCATTCTGGATTTGCGACAGGCAAACAAATGGATTCGCAGAGAGAAGTTTCGCATGCTATCGTTGCATCAGATTTACCCTCAGCTGCAACGGGGAGACTGGCTCTGTGCCATAGATCTACAGGATGCGTACTTCCATGTGCCCATCGCACGGAAGCACAGGAAGTTCCTGCGATTCCAAGTCGGCGCCAATCACTATCAATACACAGTACTGCCATTCGAGCTAAAGTCTGCGCCCAGGACCTTCTCGAAGTGCATGGCGGTGGTGGCGGCACACCTGCGGAGGAACAAGGTGGTTGTCTACCCGTATCTGGACGATTGGCTGATCAAGGCATCATCCTTCTAGGAAGCGCAAGAACACTTCCGGTGGACGTGCGCTCTCTTGCACAAGCTGGGGTTACACGTCAACATGTCCAAATCGGTCCCGACTCCGGTCCAGTGCGTACAATACCTGGGAGCCTCCATCGATACGCGGTCAGCAAGCGTGTCTCCTTCGGAGGAGAGACGGTTATCACTCCTTCGGAAGGCTCAGGACCTCAGGACTGCTCCATCGACGACCGTGAGGAAGGTGTCTAAGCTGCTGGGATCGATGGCCTCCTGTATCTTCCTCACGCCTCACGCACGGCTGCACATGAGACCACTGCAGGAGTGCTTGGAGGATCAGTGGGATCAGAAGACCAGTTCTTGGGACGACAAGATACGGCTGTCTCTACATGCTCTTCAGTCTCTGAAGTGGTGGTGTTCGGCGGAAAACCTCCTCAGGGGGGTTCCCTTCCACAAGGACATTCCCACGAAGAGTGTCGTGACGGATGCGTCTCTCCAAGGCTGGGGAGCGCATTCCGGGGACTTGCAGATTCAAGGAAAGTGGTCCCCGTTGGAATCGACGTACCACATCAATTTCCTGGAACTCAGATCTGTCACTGAAGGCCTTCCTTCCGTCCTTCCAGACCAACTCGCTGCTGATACAGACGGACAATACAACCACTATGTATTACCTCAACAAGCAGGGGGGGTCGAGATCGCGCACTGTCGCAGGAGGCGCAGGCGATCTGGCACTGGCTTCTGTCCCGAGGACTGACTATTACGGCCACGCATCTGCCAGGGGTACAGAATGCTCAGGCAGACGCACTGAGCAGGCTGATTCAGGAAAACCACGAATGGGTCATAAACGACGAAGTACTAGGAGAAGTCTTCGCAAGGTGGGGGACTCCAGACGTAGATCTGTTCGCCACCGCCGAAAACAGCAAATGCCGAGACTTCGCATCCAGGTACTACCGGCGGGGGACGCTGGGGAATGCGTTATGGATCGATTGGTCGAACAGCTTTCTGTACGCTTTTCCACCCATTCCCCTGATTCCGGCAGTGCTCATCAAGCTGTCCCAGTCCAGGGCGCGGATGATCCTGATCGCCCCGGAATGGCCCAGACAGTGGTGGTTCACGGACCTACTTCACCGGTCTCTCCTTCCTCACATACGGTTGCCGTGCAGGCCGGACCTTCTCACGAAGTTCGGGGGGGCGGATGGTGCACCCCAACCTCTCGTCTTTGAGTTTGGCGGCATGGCTCCTGAAATAGTGCAATATGGCCATCTGAATCTACCAGAAGATTGTATGGACATACTGAAGGAGTCTAAACGGCCTTCCACTAGGACGTCCTATGCCTATAAGTGGAAGAGGTTCTGTATCTGGTGTAAGTCCAAGAACTTTGATCCGACGACATGTAAGGAAGATGTCATCCTTCCGTACCTGTTACATCTGGCGCAGCCTGGCCTTAATTTCCATTCCATTAAGGTTCATCTGGCTGCTTTGACTGCTTACAGGAAATGCCCTTCACAGACTTCCTTCTTTCAGATCCCTGTGGTCAAGGATTTTTTTGAAGGCTTGAAGAAAGTGTTTCCTCCTGTCAGACTTCCCTCGCCTTCCTGGGACTTGAATGTGGTGCTGTTCAGACTGATGAAGGAGCCTTTTGAACCCATTCACAAGGCTTCATTGCAGCACCTATCCTGGAAGGCGGCGTTCCTAGTGGCCATTACATCGGCCCGCAGGGTGAGTGAACTTCAGGCATTATGTTGTCAAGAACCTTATACTGTATTTCATGCTGCTAAGGTTGTGATGCGTACTCACCCAAAATTTCTTCCTAAGGTTATCTCTGATTTTCATGTCAACCAGACCATAACTTTACCTACGTTCTTTCAGAATCCCTCTTCGCCAGCGGAAAGGTCTCTCCATTCCCTGGATGTTCGGAGGGTGTTGAAATTTTTATCTGGATAAGACCAAGGATATTCGTAGGTCAGACCAATTGTTTGTTAATTATGGATCAGTCAGGACCGGTCTCGCGACCTCTAAGCAGTCCATTTCTCGGTGGATTGTGTCCCTCATACAATTGTGTTATCAAAAGGCTAATAAGACCTTGGGGGGTAAACCTAAGGCTCATTCCACCAGGGGCAAAGCTGCCACGACGGCTTTGCTGCGTAATGTTCCGATTGCGGAAATCTGCAAGGCGGCCACTTGGAAATCGGTCCATACCTTTGCTGCGCATTACTGTCTGGACACGGATGCCAGGGCAGATGCTCAGGTTGGGCAGGCTTCGCTGCGAAATTTGTTCGCACAGTAGTAGTATTGTCTTGTGTGTTCTCCACCGCCGTTGTTGTGTGGGGATGGGCTTGCCATTCTATTCACTAGATTATGACTATACACAGAGATCCCCTACTACAGAAGGTGTAGTTTCTTTTCTGTAACTCCAGTTCTGTAGTAGGGGTATCTCTGTGATAGTCATAAGCGCCCGCCCTCCTCCCCGGTGGAGAGATAAATGTTAATGTAAGGAATGCTACAGGTCTGGCGTGCTACGCCTTCAAAAAGAACTGAAAGTAAAAGGGACCTGCTGTGCATTCTGGGATACTGGGAAAGTTCTGGAAAGTTTTCTTAAAGGCACAGTATCCTGTTCTGAGCCACATAATGGCAGCCTATGGGGCTTGTCTGTCTATTCCTTCCTCTCTATCATTCCAGAGGCTTTTGCTGGGAGAGGCAGGGTGTTTTTTCCCTTGTGGAGAAAAGCTGGACAGGCAGTGCTGTTTGTGGATGTTGGTGGAATTCTAGTTGAACTACTGGACAGTGTAGCCTGTGGGTATAGGCTGCATTATCTGTCTTTAAATTAAATTCTCTCTTAAAGGTGGATGCAGGTCTGCATGATTTGACACCTTTTAGAGATTATTTTTTATTGCTCCGGGGTCCCCGCACATGGGCGGGACTATTCACTAGATTATGACTATCACAGAGATACCCCTACTACAGAACTGGAGTTACAGAAAAGAAACTACTCCTTAGATGTATCTTTGGAATAAAATATAAAAAGGGAGTCATAGGATGTTCATTTTTCAGAAAGCTGTACTCCTTTTTAGATAGTAACCCTGAACGTTTCCATCGGGCCAATTCACTGAAGACCTATTCCTTATTTAGTCTTAAATCTTGGAAGCTGGCTTCTCGATAACAATGAATGTCTTTAAGGTGCAACTCTGCTTCTTCCATGTACATAACTCTTGGCCATAAAACAATATTTCCACCTTTATCTGCTTTGTTTATAATGACCTCTGTATGTTTTTGTAATTTTTGAATGAGTTTAGTATATTGGATTTCAGCTTGGTTACGTTGTCTATTTTGTTGCATGACCTCCCGATTCAGCTTCTTTAAGTCCTCTATCATGCAGTCACTGAATACATCGATTGCATCCCTTGGCATCAGTGGAATAAAGGACGATGGAGGTCTAAATGGACTGGTAATAGGTGTATTGCATACTATGCCAGATTCCACAAGTTTTTCTTGTGTTGAAATTCCCTGTGTGTTGTTAAGATCTGCCAGATCCTGTGCTACAATCAGAGTACCCACATCTGCCACTTGAAGATTGGAACACAAACTATGAGTATCTTTGCTCTGAGATGCCTTATTCACCGCTTGTTTAAGTTGAAAATGTTTTCTAAACTTTAATTTACGGATGAATTTAAAAACATCTACTCGCGTTTGAGTATATTTAAAGCAACTCATAGGACAATATGACAAACCTAAATACAATAATTTTATATGTATATATTCACTGAAAAAAAAAAAGGTTTCAGGGCTGTTATAGTTATCTGGACATTTCACTCGTACAAAACCATTGAAATTCCTCCGTTATAGTTAGTTCTGCTAACTATAACTCGTGCGCCCGCAATCCACTGCTGATGATGTCACATATTACATCATTCATGACCTGGTCAGTGACATCACTGATGACATCTCAAATGACATCACTGATGACAATATCCAGTTAATGTGGTTTGGTTCGTTATTTAAATATGTATTATATATATAGCAATCTGCATTGAAGAATGAGTGGATATATAAATATCTGGATGGAGGATTTAGTAGCAGTGTGATTGACTATTTACTTGACTAATTTATAGTGTCTCACTAAATATATTGGATAGTGATTAAACTGTGTGAATATCTGTATCACTTTGTCAGTTGTTGTGTAAACTGCTGCACCAGTTGGTTACTAGCTACGTGAAGGTCTATATTAGTTATTGATTAGTTAACTGAGTATTTGTATGGGAGAGTGAATATCTGTGTGGTTCGGTGGGGGGGTGTGACTGCCCAAAGATGTGTGAATAGTTGATTCAGTCGGTATATGAGGTTAAGACTGCATGTTATAACAGTTGTTTGGGTGAGTGAATATCTTTATGGGTGTGGTGATGAGCAAATGTATCTCTCAATGGTACATCCAACAAACTAGAAACATAAAAGGCAGTGTATGTGACAGTTGTATATAAATAAGTATACATAAGACTCAGTGATTGTATGAGTGACTGTATGGATAACTGTATACTTGTGATAGTGATTTTATAACACACTAAAGTATGAGTTACTATCTATATGAATAAATGAAGTGGTGTTTGTATACGTGTGTAGCTGACTAAATGTAAGTATGATCCATTGTTTGGATAAGTGAGTAGGATGACTGCATAAGTGAATAGGATGTGTGCTGGTGTGTAATGTCTATATAGGTGTATAAGTATATTTGATAGTGTTCTATTGATCATTGACAGCATGTATGAGTGAATCTATAGGTAAGTGATTAGATGTGTGTGTAGATCTAGGAATCACTGAGTGGGTTTTTAGAAACTTGTATTTGTGTGTCAATGGATTCAAATATGGTACTCTGTATTTTACAGTGAGTGATGAAAGGTTATATTGGTGTATGATGAGGTGTATCTGATTGTCACATGGATGATGTCATCAGTGATGTCATCAGTAATGTCATTTGAGATGTCATCAGTGATGTCTCTTACCATGTCATGAAATATGTAATATGTGACATCATCCGCAGTGGATTGCGGGCGTGCACGTTATAGTTAGCAGAACTAACTATAACAGAGGAATTTCAATGGTTTTGTACGAGTGAAATGTCCAGCTAACTATAACGTGCCTGAAACCTATGGTTTTTTCAGTGAATTTCAATGGTTTTTTAAATGCTAATTTGCAACTATAAGGTGCCTGAAACCTATGTTTTTTTCATTTAATTTCTAAGGTGTTTTAAATGCTAGTTTCCAACTATGCCTACAGAGGTAGGACATGTGAAGAAAAAACACACAGAAAGAAGAAAAAGAAATGCAGAAAGAAGCAAAAGAATTCCACAAAGACGAAGAAAAGTGCAGGAAGTAATGCAGAAATAACAAACAGAGGAGCAGAAAGAGGCCTTGTTGCAAAATCATCCAGTACCCTAAACTTTTTCAGATGGCTACTGGTGGTAACTGACGATGACTAACCAGTCCTAGAGCCAGTGCTATGCTAAAAGACACTTAGAATACAGTTAAAACACCTACATACACTAGGGAACACTATGCGTTGGGGTACTGACTGAATGATTAGAGTACTGCAAGGAGAGTGCCTTGGTGAATTTATAAGTGGTTGGGTTTTGGCACAGTGAATGGATTAGTACATGATGCTGAATGGGTCACTAGAGGAGTACAAGGAGAGTGACAGGGTGTTTGCTGGAAGTGTACGGATACTGTCTGGGGAATTGAAGGTGTGAAAGACAAGTGTGTAGGTGGTTAGAGGACTGCATGCATAGTGGATAGGCGTTTGAAGCAGTCCATGTGCTAAGGCCTGGCTCAGTGCATGAGTACTTGAGTAGTGACTGAATGATTAGAGTACTGCAAGGAGCAATGACAGGGTGGGAGCCGCGAGGCTCCCGCCCTGTCATTGCAAACTACAGTGTCCCGGAGGTGGACACCCCAGGACACTGCAGGAGCCGGCCCTGGGGGGTGGTGGTCCAGAGGGGCACGACAAGGCTCCAGGAGGGGGGCCGCGCGGTCCCCCTCCCACTTAATTTAAAGCCCCGGTTGGTGGTGGTCCCTGGGGCTTGGGGGTCCACCGGGGGCTAATAAAAAACACATTTTGTTTTTGGCCTTGGGGGTCCTTGTGGGACCCCCTGAGCAGGTCTAGGGGGTCAGGGTGTTTCTACCCTGCACCCTTTTTGCATTTTTGGCGTTTTTTTCACTGCTTTCTTGTGCCTCGGTTACTGAGGCACAAGATGGCTGCCAACACTTCCTGGTTTGAAGTGTTGACAGCCAATTCGCATAAAGCTCGTGCTCAGGAGGATCCGCGGCCCTAGATATATCTATGTTTTTACTTTTGAATTTCTCAGGAACTACTGAACGGATTTACACCATTTAACCAAAAGGCACAAGTGTGAACCAAGGGCTACCTCTTTGCCAAATTTGGTGTAATTCCGTTCAGCAGTTTGGGCTGTAGCTGCGACTAACGGTCCTTATGGAAAATTGCATGGGGAAAACACGTTTCGGGACCCCCCCTTTTTTCTCGGCCCCCGCTTGATGAATCACCCCGAGACTTGCAGGATAGGAGAGGGCCACGAGTTTTAAAAATTTCGCGAAGATTCGTCAACCGGCGCCAAAGTTATTCTAAATAGAATGTTGCAGATTTTCTATGGATAATAGGTCCTAACTATAACTACCTACTGGCGACCGCCAGTAGGTAATACATATATACACACAAACATATATATATATATATATATATATATATATATATATATATATATATATATATATATATATATACACACACACACATATATATACATATATATATCACTGAAAAAACCATAGGTTTCAGGGGTGTTATAGTTAGCTGGACTTTTCACTTGTACAAAACCATTGAAATTCCCCCGTTATAGTTAGTTCAGCTAACTATAACTCGCGCGCCCGCAATGCACTGCTGATGACGTCACATATTACATCACTCATGACATGGTCAGTGACATCACTCATGACATCACTGATGACATCTCAAATGACATCACTGATGACATCACTGATGACATCATCCAGTGAATGTGTGTTTTTCTGAAAATTAAATATGTTTTATATATGTATATCTCAAGGTCGATGGAAGAATAAATGGGTATGTAAGTGTCTAAATGGATGATTTGTTTTTGAAAAATTGATTGTGTAACTGACTGATTAAGTGTATCATAGTGAATACATGGCTTAGTGAGTAATGTTTAAATATGTAAATATCTGTATCAGTCTCTCACTTTGTGTATAAGTGGCTGCATGGGTTGGTGAGTAGCTACATGGGTGTCTATATAGGTTATTAGTTGGTCTTTTGAGTATCAGTCTGAGTGTCTGCATGGTTCGGTGGGGGGTATTACGTAGTGCATAGGTGCATGAATGAGTGACTCACTGTTTGTATGTGTTGAACACAGCATGTGTGCAGGACTGTATGGGTGGATGAGTGTGTGTATGGGTGTGTTAGTAAGTGAATGACTGTCTCAATAGTGTCTTTATGAGTAACTACATGTGTTTTAAACTAGTATATGTGACTATTGGTGTATATATATGAGTATATGTGAGAGTGAGAGATTGAAAGAGTTCCTGTATGAATAAGTATGTGTTTCTATAAGGGATTGTTTAAAAGAATAAGTATGTGTAAGTTTCCGTAGAAGTAAGTATGGTGGTGTGTGTATAACTGTATATGCAAGTAAATGTATGTTTGATTCTTTATTAGCATGAGTGACTATGTGTGTGAGTAACTCTATGGATGAGTGGCATTGTGTAACAGGATGTATAGGTGTATGAGTACATATGATGAGTGAGTACATGTATGAGTGACTGTATAGGACTGTTGGTGAATGAGTGGATGTGTATGTGGATCTTAGAATTACTGAAGAGGTTGTTGTAACTGGTATTGGTATGTCCGTTGTTTTGAAAATTTTAGTCTCTATTTTTGAATGTGTGTATCAAAGGTTATATTAGGGTGAGAGGAGGTCTGCCACTCTATCACAAGGATGATGTCATCAGTGATGTCATCAGTGATGTCATTTGAGATGTCATCAGTGATGTCAGGAGTGATGTCACTGACCATGTCATGAGTGATGTAATATGTGACGTCATCAGCAGTGCATTGCGGGCGCGCGAGTTATAGTTAGCTGAACTAACTATAACGGGGGAATTTCAATGGTTTTGTACAAGTGAAAAGTCCAGCTAACTATAACACCCCTGAAACCTATGGTTTTTTCAGTGAATTTCTGAGGTTTTTTAAATGCTAATTCCTAACTATAACGTGCCTGAAACCTATGGTTTTTTCTGTGAATTTCAAAGGTTTTTTAAATGCTAATTTCTAACTATGCCTACAGAGATAGGACATGTGAAGAAAGAAGAAAAAATGCACAGAAAGAAACAAAAGAAGTGCAGAAAGAAGCAACAGAAGTCCTCAAATACGAAGATAAGTGCAGGAAGAAGGATAACGTGCAGAAATAACAAAAAGAAGAGCAGAAAGAAGCCTTGTTGCAAAATCATCCTGTACCCTCAACTTTTTCAGACGGATACTGGTGGTAACTGAGTCTGACTAACCAGTCCTAGAGCCAGTGCTATGTTAAAAGACACTTAGAATACAGTGAAAACACCTACATACACTAGGGAACATTATGCGTTGGGGTCCCCCTGTGATTAGCATGACCTCCTCTGTAAGCCCCTAGTATATAATAGGGCATGGAGATTAAAACTACCTCTTAAAACAGGCCACAGGGCGTTTTTGCACACGTTAACTCAGGCCCCGTCCCCTCCATTCACCACTGTGTAAACACGCCCTGTGTCCATTTTTAGTTGGGAGATTAAGTTCATTTGAATCCTGAGGGTCCCTAGGGTCCAACTAGCCCACTAGGTACCTCCAGTAAGTGCCACAGAGCTGCGTTGCAGAGAGGTGTAAAAAGGGGCTTGGCCTCAGAACACCTGGCTGCAGCGCAGCTCCCTGGCGCATACTGGAGATGCCTGTTGGGGGCGCGTTTGCAGAGTGCTGCACGGAGGGGGCATGGCCTCCGGCACGATGCCAGTCTTTTATTTATTTTAGTTTTTTAAGAAGGGGGGCTGTTTGGTTCCCCTTCTTATTCTAATTTATTGGCCCTGATGACCCCATCCCCCAGGGCCAGTCTCCTAATTATATTTTTTTGACCCCAATCCCCAGGGCCGGCCACTGTTTTTTATTATTTTAAAAAAATATATATTTATAGACACACCTAGGACATGCTGGACAAACCGTACGTACCTATCACCATGACGATTTGCGTGATATTCATTAAAAGGCGACTATGCATGCAATGAATCCACGTGGAATGTATTTACACCACTAGTGAAGCTCTGACATGTCTGATGCCCTACCGTGCCTAATCCTGGTAGACACCCTTGTCGTTTATTTATACAAACATGGGTAGCTATTGACGGGCACATTTAATACACATGCACACCAAGCCATTCAAAGGGGATTCGACAAAAATTCGACCAAAACTATGCAAGAAACCCCCCTCACGGTTAATAAAACACACATCCACTGCTGGATGTGTAATACTTTTTATTTTACTCTCTGGAAAGGGGACGAACATCACTTGAGAGTCACAGCGTGCTCCTGACAGAGCCCAATGCTGTGTTACACCCACCATTGCCTGCCGAGTGCCACACACCTCTGTGTTGTATTCCACTAGCTAGTGCATATGCTATGACACTCTCTAGCCCATGTGCACTGTAACACCACCCCGTGAATATGTCATGCCACACTTGTCTTCGCACGGGTTATATTGCCCCATCTAACGTGCCTTTCTCGATGCCTATGTTATAACGCACAGTGCTATGCCATACATATTACAATCTGGGATCCATATCTTTGTCACAGTGCATATGCAACGTTACACTCCCCAGCACATATTTTATATTACAACTTTAGAGACTAGTTAGGTTACACAACACTGCCCTGTGCATATTACACTCCAAGGCGCATATCGCATAGCACGCGCTAGTGCCTGTGCTATCTCGCGCTCTCCAATGAATCTGTCATTGCGCACAATGTATTGCATATTATATTTCACGCCCGGTTCATCTTATATCACACTTTTTGGTGCATAGTTTATACCATACACTATATCTAGTTTTCATTTTCAATCGTGCTCTCAGGACTATGTTCTATATAACACTGTGTTCACCTACCCTTTTCACGGGCATTACATTTTGCGATAGGGGGTGGAGGGTCAGGGGGTGTTTCTGCCAAGTGAGCCCGGAGTCACAGTCACAAACGTCCTCTTCTTCCTGAATAAAAGTGAGATTATGCTGCATACTTGTTCATATTTTAAGTAGTTCGCACAGACACAATGTTTTAAAAACAATAAAGTTCCTAATACCCGCCTTCTCTGAACAGTTAGCTTGCTGCCCCATCCCCTTCCTCCTTATCCTCTGTTGTGTGAATCCATGGACTAGCCTCCTCCCTCCTGCCATGCATGGTCTGATGTGCTGCCACTGCCCTCAATTTAGTATGATGTACCAGTCCACTCCTCCTGCCCTCCATTGCCCAATTCTATGCCCCATCATTGACCTCCTGCTTAAACTTTGTGCTTAGCTTGCTGCCCCTATTCTCCTTCCCCCTGCCCTCCGATGTCTTTGTGCATGCCCCTGCTCCATCCTTTTTGCCCACCATGTCCCATGGACCTGCCACTCCTATCTACTCTGAGTGTTCTGTTGAGCTGCCACTCCCCTCCCACCTGCCTAGCATTGTCAGATGACTGTAACCTGTCCCTGCCACCTCCACCCTGCCTGTCCACATGCCATGCCCCTATCCTCTTCCTCCTGTCCTACATGGTCCATTGTACTGCCACACCCTTCTGCCCTCCCTGGTCTGTTGTGCTGCAACTGCTCCTCCTGCCTGCCCCGTGTGGTCTGTTGTGAGGTCCCTTCCCCTGAACTTTCTTGTCTGTGCACAGGTCCTGACCCTCCCTTCTATCCTCCATCGTCCTTTGTGCATGCCCCTCCACCCTCCTTCTTGCCCATCATAGCCATTGTGCTGCCACTAACCCTCCCACTTGCCATGCATGGTCTTCTGTGCTGCCATGGCCCCTCCCACCTTCCCTGTGTGGTCAGTTGGCTGCCCCTGACCCCCTCCCACCTTCCCTCCATGGTCTGTGTGTATGCCATCACAGTCTCACTGTTGCTCTTCATGGTGTGTCTTGCTTCTAGTGCCCATCCTGCCTGACCTCCATGGCTATCTTGCTGCTCCTGCCCTGCCCCCTTGCCCCCAGCCCTACTCCCTCCCTCCTGGCTTGTCTGTTCCATTGTAATGCCCCTGATCCGTCCCTCCTGCCCTTTATGGTCTGTTATGCTGCAGCTTTCTCTCCTGTCTGTCCATTATGGTCAGCTAGCTACCATTGCCTCTTGCCCCTCTGTTCTCTGTTGTCCATGTGCATGGTCCTGTCCCCTCCCTCTTGCTTTCTATGGATTGTTGTGCTGCACTCCCGTCCTGCATGCCCTGTGTGGTGTATTGTGCTGCTGCAAACCCTGATGCCTGCCCTGCAGGGTCAGTTTGGTGCACCTCTCCATGTCCCTCCTGTCCTCTGTTATCCAAGTCCATGTCCCTATCCCATTTCCTTCCATGATCCAATGTACCATACTTGCGAACATTTTGAACTTGGTAAGAGGGAGATTTTGAAAAAAAACTGGGGTATTGATTTTCCCCTTTGAGTTACATTGAAAAAGAGGATATTGTAGACAGGAGACAGATCAAATAAAGCCCATTTGAGCTTAAAAACATTGGACGTTTCCTGGCTGAATCGGGTCTGTTGGCATGTATGGTTTTACTACCATTGCCTCTTCCTTCTGCCCACAATGGTCTATTACATTGCCACAGCCTTGAAGGAGGGTAGATTTTGTATCACAGGGGGCCCCTGGCCCGTTCTGTCCACACCTGAAGTATGAGACCCTTGTCCTTTCCCTGCCAGCTGCATTTGTAGGCCGTATTAAATTGACCAGCGGGTCCTGTGTTGCTATATAATTATCCTGAGACATCCTTACCACTCAGCCAGCATAAAACCCCTGTGTAGGCCCTTCTGTTCAATATGTAGGCCTCTTTGTTAAATTGACCATAGCTCTGCAATTTTAGTGTATAGCAGTCTGAAGGCAGGTCTGCGAGGCCTTCTGATCCAAACTAGTAGCCCCCACCCTACCCGAGTGCTCCGTGCTCGGTATCAAAGTTCAACATCCCCCTGAAGCTGTCGACATACAGTAGGCTGCATCCTGGACTGGTACTTGCTTCCTGGGCAGGTTTCCCGCTTTTAAGGAAGTGGCAACCGCAGAGCGTCAAGTTAGGAGAACTGAGGAGATTTTATACATGAATATATTGAATTCCCGTACAATACCCATTATTTTCTGCTTGCTCTATGGAACTTACGATAAGCGATTGGCCTGAGAGACTGACCTTTTCACCCAGTCCATTGTCAGCATTAAGTGAGTAAATGACGAAATGTCTGGTAAAATCTGCAGACGAAGCTTTTGGGTAGCATACGTAGGTAGATGTAGCGTGCAAAGGAGCCCACAACATGATATAAAAAGGGAGCACCCACAGATATCGACGGACTACCTCGCCGTCTGTATGTAGGTTAACAGGCAGTGCAGGTTTTCCCCAAGAGCTGGGAGCTCTTGTCTTCCTTTGCTTAAAATGTCTTGCTCTGCTTTGCTTGAAGTATCTTATTCTATTTTACCTATATGAAATGTCATGTTATGTTTAACCATTGTTCTCTTTACTTTTGCATTTAAAAGATTTTGTATTGTAATTGCAGGAATGCTTGCTCTAAGAGTAAACGTGAGTGTTCCTAGGTAACATTTTCCTTGGTGTAACTTGTTTCCCATGATGCATTTATAGATGTGTTTTCTCTCTCTCTCTGTCAGTACATTAATTGAGATACAGAGAATATTATGACAGCTGTATGATTATCTGGATTCTGTATTTTGTACTTTATGTCTCTATTCTGCGGTTTCTTTGAAGTTGCATCTTCTCATTAAACTGCCATTGTATTCTGCCTCCAATTCCATGTCTCATATGTCTGTTTTCTTCATTTTTGGAGCAAGCGTTCCTAGGCACCCCGGCTCAAATTAAGGTGCCCCTTTTGTCCCTGACTCACTCTCCTGCTCAGTTCTGTGGTGGCTCCCGGGGATCTGGGGACCGCCCCTAGCTTCCTTGACCCGTAATAGATCTTCCCTCCAACAGCCTCTCTTGCAAGTCCTGTATTGTTGGTTTGTTGCCCCTGCCCCCCTTTCCACTGCCCTCCATAGTCTGTTGTGCTTCCACGGCCCTTCCTGCCTGCTCAGTGTGGTTAAATTGTTGCCTTTGCACCCTCCTACCTGCCTTCAATTTTCAGAGTCCGTGCCCCTGGCCTCTGCCTCTCAACAGTATCCTAATGAACAACTAGATTGCTAACATTCTATATTTATTACAAAAGTGTGGAACGCCTGACATCATCTTGATGTAATCAAAACTGTAATACCTAGAGCATTTCCTTTAGAAATTACGTATATGAGAGGGTCTTATTGGCATCAAAATTATGGTTAGTG
This sequence comes from Triturus cristatus, assembly GCF_964204655.1. Taxonomy (NCBI): domain Eukaryota; kingdom Metazoa; phylum Chordata; class Amphibia; order Caudata; family Salamandridae; genus Triturus; species Triturus cristatus. Next base: position 943,740,021 of record NC_140579.1, read on the forward strand.
CTCTAAAAGACTAAAATAAGGACATATTTTCTGAGTTTTCAAATAGCGACAAAGCACTTTTAAATGATTTGTTATCTTTATGTTTTTTTATCCAGTTGACCACTTGATTAAATGTTGCAGTTAGGGGAGAGGATGTGGTGTTACTTCCAGAACTGCAGACTTTGCAACTGGGGAACCAGGTTGAAGTTTCTGCTTCAGCTCGACATTCTGTGATTCTGGTCAAATCACTTAGTCTCCCCATGTCTACAACCAAAATGAATTTGTTCTTGTGTGATGTAACCAATGCTCATGTAAAGCACTCCAATACCTGACAAGTCTGCACTATATAACACTGCAAAAACACAAAATAATAAGTGTTTTGCACACTTCTGTCATTGGGCTATATTTGGGCTACATCTGGGTGATTTTGGGCTACATTTGGGCTCTTTTGTCTCCGGTGGCCATCTTGGGAGATGTATTTGTTATGAAGTTTCCTAATTTCCTCATGTACTGCAGTCTCCTCAGTAGGAAATGCTTTCAGTTTTTTACTTTGATTCCATCATGAAGGTATTCAGATATGTCACACATTTGCCATAAATTCTGAATGTTAGCACTCTAGTTGCTCATTAGATCACTGTAGTAAAACTACTGCACCATGGAAGTCTGCTCCTGGTATTAAAAGTGCATGTTTCAGTCTGCATGTCAGAATTTTTTAATGAAATAGAAGAGGATTTGAGAAGTCACTCAAAATGTGCCCTCATTTTCTTTCTTCAGCATTAATCATAATTTCTATGGCAAAATGAACCTCCTCATTGTGTTCCTTTTCAAATTAAATGTTTTAAGTGTTACCAGTTTATTCCAATCAAGATGGCTTCAGGTGTGCCATACTTTTGTCATAATGAAGACAGTAAGCGCTCTAGTTGTTTTTAAGAACATTCTGGGACATTCTGTCATTGGGCTATACTTGGGCTACATCTGGGTGATATTTGGGCTACATTTGGGCTCTTTTGTCTCTGGTGGCCATCTTGGGAGACTTATTTGTTATGAAGTTTCCTAATTTCCTCATTTACTGCAGTCTCCTCAGTAGGAAATACTTTCAGTTTTTTACTTTGATTCCATCAAGAAGGCATTCAGATGTGTCACACATTTGCCATAAATTCAGAATGTTAGCACTCTTTTTGCTCATTAGATCACTGTAGTAAAGCTACTGCTCACCAGGGAAAACTGCTGCTGGTATTGAAAGTGCATGTTTCAGTCTGCATGTCAGAATTTTTTAATGAAATAGAAGAGGATTTGAGAAGTCACTCAAAATGTGCCCTAATTTTTCTTTCTGCAGCACTAATCATACTTTTTATGGAAAAATGAACCCCCTCATTTTGTTCCTTTTTAAATTAAATGTTTTAAGAGTTACCACTTTAATCCAAGCAAGATGGCTTCAGGTGTGCCATACGTTTATCATAAGTAGGACTGTTAGCGCTCTAGTAGTTCTTTGGAACACTCTGGGAAGCTGCAGTAGAACACAAAGGAATCAACTGACAGTCTCTGCCCTTGTTGGATGTACATGTTTTACTGAGAATGTCAGACTTCATTCTCACATGACTGAGAAAGATAATGTGAATTTACAGAAAATAAGCTCTCAGTTTAGCCTATAGATCACCTTCCAAACCTCTGTGGTAAAAGCATGAGAAAATATTTTTCTCTCAATCATGATATCCCAGCAGAAGGCTTTTTCACATGGTGAAATCACCTTAGAACATACCACAATTCCTAAAATGAGTATGGTACCATCAACAAATGATTTATAATGTAACTAAAGTCTTAAAACCTTCTATTAACTGCAATGCTTTTTAATGAGGTGCTATCATGTGTATTGGTCCCAAGATGGCTGCCAACACTTCTTGGATGAAGTGCTGACAGCCAATCAGATCTCAGGATGAGATGTGTGGTTAGGCTCCGCCCACATATATATATGCTTTTAAATGCTATTTTCTCAGGAAATACTGAACAGATTTACACCAGACCTGCAAAAGGCACTTCCTTGACCTTATGGCTACCTCTCTGACAAATTTCAAGTAATTCTGTTCAGCCGTTCGGGCTGTAGCTGTGTCTAAAGGTCCTATGGAAAAATGCATGGGGAAAACGCGTTTTGGGACCCCCCTTTTTTCTCGGCCCCTGCTTGACGAATCCCCCCGAGACTTTCAGGGTAGGAGCGGAGCGTAGCGCCCCACCTATTTTGAAAATTTCGCGAGGATTCGTCGACCAGCGCCAAAGTTATTCCAAATAGAATGTTGCGGATTTCCTATGGAAACAGGGTCCTAACTATAACTACCTACTGGCGACCGCCAGTAGGTAATATATATATATATATATATTACCTACTGGCGGTCGCCAGTAGGTAGTTATAGTTAGGACCACGTTTCCATAGGAAATCCGCAACATTCTATTTTGAATAACTTTGGCGCCGGTCGACGAATCCTCGCAAATTTTTCAAAATAGGTGGGGCGCTACGCTCCGCTCCTACCCTGAAAGTCTCGGGGGGATTCGTCAAGCGGGGGCTGAGATAAAAGGGGGGTCCCAAAACGCGTTTTTCCCATGCATTTTTCCATAGGACCTTTAGACAGGGCTACAGCCCGAACGGCTGAACAGAATTTAATGAAATTTGGCAGAGAGGTAGTCCCCAGGTCAAGGAAGTGCCTTTTGTAGGTTTGGTGTAAATCTGTTCAGTAGATTCTGAGAAAATAACATTTAAATCAATATATATATCTGTGGCAGCTTACGGTGCGCTTACCGTGCGCTTACCGTAAGCTTACCGTACGCGTACGGTGGCGTGCGCGAGCGCGATTCTGATTGGCTCTTAGATCTTAGTAAACATTCGAGTCGGTCGAAACCAGGAAGCGGCGGCCGCCATTTTCTCTCTCGCTTCCTGAGTTGGGCAGCAAAAACGTACCCCAAATATATGTAAAGAGGCAGTTTCATGAGATCCTAACCACCCAGCATTGATACAGGGGTCCCCAAACCACCCCCAAGCCCAAAAAAAAAAAATTTTTTTTTTCGGAAAATCACCGATTACGCTTACCGTACGCGCACGGTATAAAATTATATAAAAAAAAAAACTATCCACATTCTCCCCACCCCGTGTGCAAATGGTGCCCGAAGAATACATTTCACAAAGATGCGCAAAATATGTCCCCCATGTGCGCACGGTGCGCGAAGCGCATCATGCGTACATGGCCCATCCTGCTTAACGTGGGCACGCGGTGCGCGCAGCGCACCGCGTGACCACTGTGCGTGCACGGCACTAACTGCGTAAAGTGGGCGCATGGTGCGCGAAGCGCACCGTGCGCGCACGGAACGAACTGCGTTAACTGGGCGCGCACGCCACGAATGGCGTAAAGTAACTTAGCATTTAAAAAACCTTGCAAATTCACTGAAAAAACCATAGGTTTCACACATGTTATAGTTAGCTGGACATTTTACTGATAAAAAACCAATGAAATTCCCCCGTTATAGTTACTGCAGGCAACTATGACTCACGCGACCGCAATCTTCTGCTGATGACATATGTGTCTTTATGAAAAAAAATTATTTGTAATATATGTAAAGCTAAAATTTAATGGAAGAAGACATGGGCAAATAAGTGTCTAAATACAGTATTAGCATCAGCAGAGGATTGCGGTCGCGTGAGTTATAGTTGCCTGCAGTAACTATAACGGGGGAATTTGATTGGTTTTTTATCAGTAAAATGTCCAGCTAACTATAACATGTGTGAAACCTATGGTTTTTTCAGTGAATATATATATATATATATACACACACATACATATATACACATTATCTACTGGCGGTCGCCAGTAGATAGTTATAGTTAGGACCGAGTTCCCATAGGAAATCTGAAAATTCTATTTTGAATAACTTTGGCGCCGGTTGACTTATCTTCGTGAAATTTTCAAAACTAATGGGGCGCTCCGCTCAGCTCCTACCCTGAAAGTCTCGGGGTGATTCGTCAAGTGGGGGCTGAGAAAAAAGGGGGGTCCCAAAACGCGTTTTCCCCATGCATTTTCCCTTAGGACCTTTAGTCGAAGGTACAGCCCGAACGGCTGAACAGAATTACTTGAAATTTAGCAAAGAGGTAGTCCTCAGGTCAGGCATGTGCCTTTTGCTTAAATGGTGTAAATCCGTTCCGTAGTTCCTGAGAAAATCAAAAGTAAAATCACATATATATCTGGGCGGAGCCTAACCACACATCTCATCGTGAGATCTGATTGGCTGTCAGCACTTCATCCAAGAAGTGTTGGCAGCCATCTTGGGACCAATATACATGATAGCACCTCATTAAAAAGCATTGCAGTTAATAGAACGTTTTAAGATTTTAGTTACATTATAAATCATTTGTTGATGGTACCATACTCATTTTAGGAATTGTGGTGTGTTCTAAGGTGATTTTACCATGTGAAAAAGCCTTCTGCTGTGATATCATGAATCATGTTTGAGAGAGAACTATTTTCTCATGCTTTTCCCACAGAGGTTTGGAAGGTGATCTATAAGCTAACTGAGAGCATATTTTCTGTAAATTCACATTATCTTTCTCAGTCATGTGAGAATGAAGTCTGACATTCTCAGTAAAACATGTACATCCAACAAGGGCAGAGACTGTCAGTTGATTCCTTTGTGTTCTACTGCAGCTTCCCAGAGTGTTCTAAAGAACAACTAGAGCGCTAACAGTCTTACTTATGACAAAAGTATGGCACACCTGAAGCCATCTTGAATGGAATAAAGTGGTAACACTTAAAACATTTAATTTACAAAGGAACACAATGAGGGGATTCATTTTGCCATAGAAATGATGATTAGTGCTGCAGAAAGAAAAATTAGGGCACATTTTGACTTCTCAAATCCTCTTCTATGTCATAAAACAATTCTGACATGCAGACTGAAACATGCACTTTGAATACCAGCAGCAGACTTCCCTGGTGAGCAGTAGCTTTACTACAGTGATCTAATGAGCAACTAGAGTGCTAACATTCAGAATTTATGGCAAATGTGTGACACATCTGAATGCCTTCTTGATGGAACCAAGTAAAAAACTGAAAGTATTTCCTACTGAGGAGACTGCAGTAAATGAGGAAATTAGGAAACTTCATAACAAATAAATCTCCCAAGATGGCCACCAGAGACAAAAGAGCCCAAATGTAGCCCAAATATCACCCAGATGTAGCCCACATGTAGCCCAATGACAGAAGTGTGCAAAACACTCTTTTTTTGTGTATTTGCAGTTTTATATAGTGCAGACTTGTCAGGTATTGGAATGCTTTACTTGAGCATTGGTTACATCACACAAGATCAAATTCATTTTGGTTGTAGACATGGGGAGATTAAGTGATTTGACCAGAATCACAGAATGTTGAGCTGAAGCAGAAACTCCAACCTGGTTCCCCAGTTGCAAAGTCTGCAGCTCTGGAAGTAACACCACATCCTCACGCCAAGGTGCAACATTTAATCAAGTGGTCAACTGGATAAAAAAAATAAAGATTACAAATAATTTAAAAGTTCTTAGTCGCTATTTGAAAACTCGGAAAATATGTCCTCATTTTAGTTTTTTAGAGCACTAACCATAATTTTGATGCAAATAAGACCCTCTCATATATGTAATTTCTAAAGGAAATACTCTAGGTATTACAGTTTTGATTACATCAAGATGACGTCAGGCGTTCCACACTTTTGTAATAAATATAGAATGTTAGCAATCTAGTTGTTCATTGGGATACTGTTGAGAGGCAGAGGCCAGGGGCACGGACTCTGAAAATTGAAGGCAGGTAGGAGAGTGCAGAGGCAACAATTTGACCACACTGGGCAGGCAGGAAGGGCAGTGGCCGCACAACAGACTATGGAGGGCAGTGGAAAGGGGGGCAGGGGCAACAAACCAACAATACAGGACTTGCAAGAGAGGCTGTGGTGATATAATAGACCATTGTGGTCAGAAGGAAGAGGCAGTGGTAGTACAACCATACATGCCAACAGACCCGTTTCAGCCAGGAAACGTCCAATGTTTTTAAGCTCAAATGGTCTTTATTTGATCTGTCTCCTGTCTACAATCTCCTCTTTTTCAATGTAACTCAAAGGGGAAAATCAATACCCCAGTTTTTTTTCAAAATCTCCCTCTTACCAAGTTCAAAATGTTCGCAAGTATGGTACATTGAATCATGGTAGGCAGGAGGAATTGGGGTAGGGACATGGACTCGGATAACAGAGGTGCACCAAACTGACCCTGCAGGGCAGGCATCAGGGTTTGCAGCAGCACAATACACCACACAGCACATGCGGGACGGGAGTGCAGCACAACAATCCATAGAAAGCAATTGGGAGGGGACAGGACCATGCACATGGACAACAGAGAACAGATGGGAAAGAGGCAATGGTAGCTAGCTGACCATAATGGACAGACAGGAGAGAAAGCTGCAGCATAACAGACCATAAAGGGCAGGAGGGACGGATCAGGGGCATTACAATGGAACAGACCAGCCAGGAGGGAGGGAATAGGGGGTCTGCACATGGAAACAGAGGGCTGGGGGCAAGGTGGCAGGGCAGGAGCAGCAAGATTACCATGGAGGTCAGGCAGGATGGGCACTAGAAACAAGACACACCATGGAGAGCAACAATGAGACTATGGTGGCATACACACAAACCATGGAGGGAAGGTGGGAGGGGGTCAGGGGCAGCTAGCTGACCACACAGGGAAGGTGGGAGGGGCCATGGCAGCACAGAAGACCATGCATGGCAAGCGGGAGGGTTAGTGGCAGCACACTGGCTATGATGGGCAAGAAGGAGGGCGCAGGGGCATGCACAAAGGACCATGGAGGATAGAAGGGAGGGTCAGGACCTGGGCACAGACAAGAGAGTTCAGGGGAAGGGGCCTCACAACAGACCGCGCAGGGCAGGCAGGAGGAGCAGTTACAGCACAACAGATCAGGGAGGGCAGAAGGGTGTGGCAGTAAAATGGACCATGGAGGACAGGAGGAAGGGGATAGGGGCATGGCATGTGGACCGGCAGGGTGGAGGTGGCAGGGACAGGTTACAGTCATCTGACAATGCTAGGCAGGTGGGAGGGGAGTGGCAGCTCAACAGAACACTCAGAGTAGATAGGAGTGGCAGGTCCATGGAACATGGTGAGCAAAAAGGATGGAGCAGGGGCATTCACAAAGACATCGGAGGGCAGGGGGAAGGAGAATAGGGGCAGCAAGCTAAGCACAGAGGCTAAGCAGGAGGTCAATGAGGGGCCATAGAATTGGGCAATGGAGGGCAGGAGGAGTGGACTGGTACATCATGCTAAATGGAGGGCAGTGGCAGCACATCAGACCATTCATGACAGGAGGGAGGAGGCTAGTCCATGGATTCAGACAACAGAGGATAGGGAGGAGGTGGATGGGGCAGCAAGCTAACTGTTCAGAGAAGGTGGGTATTAGGAACTTTATTGTTTTTAAAATGTGTGTCTGTGCGAACTACTTAAAATATGAACAAGTATGCAGCATAATCTCACTTTTATTCAGGAAGAAGAGGATGTTTGTGACTGTGACTCCGGGCTCACTTGGCAGAAACACCCCCTGACCCTCCACCCCCATCGTAAAATGTAATGCCCGTGAAAAGGGTAGGTGGACGCAGTGTTATATAGAACATAGTCCTGAGAGCACGATTGAAAATGAAAACTAGATGTAGTATATGGTATAAACTATGCACCAAAAAGTGTGATATAAGATGAACCGGGGCGTGAAATATAATATGCAATACATTGTGCGCAATTACAGATTCATTGGAGAGCGCGAGATAGCACAGGGACTAGCACGTGCTATGCGATATGCGCCTTGGAGTGTAATATGCACAGGGCAGTGTTGTGTAACCTAACTAGTCTCTAAAGTTGTAATATAAAATATGTGCTGGGGAGTGTAACGTCGCATATGCACTGTGACAAAGATATGGATCCCAGATTGTAATATGTATGGCATAGCGCTGTGCGTTATAACATACACATCGAGGAAGGCACGTTAGATGGGGCAATATAACCCGTGCGAAGGCAAGTGTGGCATGACATATTCACGGGGTGGTGTTACATTGCACATGGGCTAGAGAGTGTCATAGCATACGCACTAGCTGGTGGAATACAACACAGAGGTGTGAAGCAATCGGCGGGCACTGGTGGGTGTAACACAGCATTGGGCTCAGCCAAGAGCATGCTGTGACTCTCAAGTGAGGTTCGTCTCCTTTACAGAGAGTAAAATAAAAAGTATTACACATCCGGCGGTGGATGTGTTTTTTAACCGTGAGGGGGGTTTCTTGCATAGTTTGGTCGAATTTTGTCGAATCCCCTTTGAATGGCTTGGTGTGCGTGTATATTAAATGTGCCCGTCAATAGCTACCCATGTTTGTATAAATAAACGACAAGGGTGTCTACTTGGAGAGTACCAACCGGCGGGGTGCCGGGATTAGGCACGGTCGGGCGTCAGACACGTCAGAGCTTCACTAGCGGTGTAAATACATTCCATGTGGATTCATCCTATGCATAGTCGCCTTTTAATGAATATCACGCAAATCGTCATGGTGATAGGTACATACGGTTTGTCCAGCATGTCCTAGGTGTTTTTATAAATACATGTATTTTTAAAATAATAAAAAACAAAGGCCGGCCCCGGGGCATGGGGTCCCCGGAGCCATAAGTGGCCTGAGGAGGGGGGCAACGCAGCCCCCTCCTAAAGAATTTAAATTAAAAAAAAAGGCCATGACCCGGGGGTTGGGGTCCCCGGGGCCGATTAAGGCCTTGGGAGGGCCAAATTAATTTTTTTCAACAAAAAAAATTAGGGTGCAGGCCCTGGGGGATGGGGTCCTCAGGGCCAGTAAATTAGAAAAATAATGGGGGCCACACAGCCCTCCTTCTTAAAAAAAATAAAATAAATAAAAGACCGGCATCGCACTGGAGGCCACGCCCCCTCCTTGCAGAAATCGCGCCCCCTGGCCAGTTGTAAGTTGGGGAATTAATTCCCCTTCAATACTGAGAGTCCCTGAGGGCCAACTAGCCCAACAGGTATCTCCAGTGTCTGCCAGGGAGCTGCGTTGCAGACAGGTATTCTGAGGCCACGCCCCTTTTTACACCTCTATGGAACGCAGCTCTGTGGCGCTTACTGGAGGTACCTAGTGGGCTAGTTTGACCCTAGGGATCCTCAGGATTCAAGGGAACTTAATCTCCCAACTTAAACGGCCACAGGGCATGTTTACACAGTGGGGAAGGAAGGGGACGGGGCCTGAGGTGACGTGTGCAAACACGCCCTATGGCGCGTTTTAAGTTGGGGAAATCATTCCCCTTCAATCCTGAGGGACCCTGGGGGCTAACTAGCCCACCAGGTGCTTCCAGTAAGTGCCACTGAGCTGCGTTGCAGAGAGGTGGTCCAGGCCGTGCCACTTTTTACGCCTCTCTGCAACGCAGCTCTGTGGCGCATACTGGAGGTACCTAGTGGTCTAGTTGGACCCTAGGGACCCTCAGGATTCAAGGGGACTTAATCTCCCAACTAAAAACGGCCACAGGGCGTGTTTACACAGTGGGGAAGTGAGGGGATGGGGCCTGAGTTAACGTGTGTAAGCACGCCCTGTGGCGCGTTTTAAGAGGTAGTTTTAATCCCCTGCCCTATTATATACTAGGGGCTTATAGAGGAGGTCATGCTGATCACAGGGGGACCCCAACGCATAGTGTTCCCTAGTGTATGTAGGTGTTTTCACTGTATTCTGAGTGTCTTTTAACATAGCACTGGCTCTAGGACTGGTTAGTCAGACTCAGTTACCACCAGTATCCGTCTGAAAAAGTTGAGGGTACAGGATGATTTTGCAACAAGGCTTCTTTCTGCTCTTCTTTTTGTTCTTTCTGCACGTTATCCTTCTTCCTGCACTTTTCTTCGTCTTTGAGGACTTCTGTTGCTTCTTTCTGCATTTCTTTTTTTTCTTTCTGTGCATTTTTTCTTCTTTCTTCACATGCCCTCTCTCTGTAGGCATAGTTAGAAATTAGCATTTAAAAAACCTTTGAAATTCACAGAAACAACCATAGGTTTCAGGCACGTTATGGTTGGGAATTAGCATTTAAAAAACCTAAGAAATTCACTGAAAAAACCATAGGTTTCAGGGGTGTTATAGTTAGCTGGACTTTTCACTCGTACAAAACCATTGAAATTCCCCCGTTATAGTTAGTTCAGCTAACTATAACTCGCGCGCCCGCAATGCACTGCCGATGATGTCACATATTACATCATTCATGACATGGTCAGTGACATCACTCATGACATCACTCATGACATCATCACATATGTTTTATATATGTATAGCTCAAGGTCGATGGAAGAATAAATGGGTATATAAGTGTCTAAATGGATGATTTGTTTTTGAAAAATTGATTGTGTAACTGACTGATTAAGTGTATCATAGTGAATACATGGCTTAGTGAGTAAGGTTTAAATATGTAAAGATCTGTATCAGTCTCTCACTTTGTGTATAAGTGGCTGCATGGGTTGGTGAGTAGCTACATGGGTGTCTATATAGGTTATTAGTTGGTTTTTTGAGTATCAGTCTGAGTGTCTGCATGGTTCGGTGGGGGGTATTACGTAGTGCATAGGTGCATGAATGAGTGACTCACTGTTTGTATGTGTTGAAGACAGCATGTGTGCAGGACTGTATGGGTGGATGAGTGTGTGCATGGGTGTGTTAGTGAGTGATAGACTGTCTCAATAGTGTCTTTATGAGTAACTACATATGTTTCAAACTAGTATATGTGACTATTGGTGTATATAAGTGAGTATATGTGTGACCAATAGCGATGGAATGGGATATAATGATGGAAGCGATAAAATCAGTACGCAAAGCCTAAGACCCTGCACAGAGCACAGAATACATCAATGCCCACAGAGAAGGACGCCGGAGGTCTTGCATTGTTAGCACGGGAATAAAGATGTTGCATAAACTATATACGTAAATTGGGCTGAGTACACAATCGAAAGGTAAAACGCACATGGCACAGACGTACACAAGTGAGAGGGGGGTGGAATGGGAGGGGGGGTTGGGGAATGTTTTTCAAAAAATGAATATTGCAACGACATTACCTATAGCGGGGGCAGATACCCCGGCAGGCCTTGTAACACTTATCCTAGAGTAAAAAGAATGTAACTATACAGCGATGGCATTCTACTACGCACAAAGTAGAGTACGATATGTAAAGAATAAGGATGCTACAAATGTATACTATGGTGTCTTTGTACCGTGAAACCTTGAAAATCAATAAAAAGTAAAAAATAAAAAAAAGTGAGTATATGTGAGAGTGAGAGATTGAAAGAGTTCCTGTATGAATAAGTATGTGTTTCTATAAGTGATTGTTTAAAAGACTAAGTATGTGTAAGTTTCTGTAGAAGTAAGTGTGGTGGTGTGTGTATAACTCTATATGCAAGTAAATTGTTGTTTGATTCTTTATTAGCATGAGTGACTATGTGTGTGAGTAACTATGGATGAGTGGCGTTGTGTAACAGGATGCATAGGGGTGTGAGTACATGTATGAGTGACTGTATAGGACTGTTGGTGAATGAGTGCATGTGTATGTGGATCTTAGAATTACTGACTAGGTTGTTGTAACTGGTATTGGTATGTCCATTGTTTTGAAAATTTTAGTTTCTATTTTTGAATGTGCGTATCAAAGGTTATATTAGGGGCAGAGGAGGTCTGCCACTCTATCACAAGGATGATGTCATCAGTGATGTCATCAGTGATGTCCTCAGTGATGTCATTTGAGATGTCATCAGTGATGTCATGAGTGATGTCACTGACCATGTCATGAGTGATGTAATATGTGACGTCATCAACAGTGCATTGCGGGCGCATGAGTTATAGTTAGCTGAACTAACTATAACGGGGGAATTTCAATGGTTTTGTACGAGTGAAAAGTCCAGCTAACTAGAACACCCCTGAAACCTATGGTTTTTTCAGTGAATTTTTAAGGTTTTTTAAATGCTAATTCCTAACTATAACGTGCCTGAAACCTATGGTTTTTTCAGTGAATTTCAAAGGTTTTTTAAATGCTAATTTCTAACTATGACTACAGAGATGGGACATATGAAGAAAGAAGAAAAAACGAACAGAAGAAAAAAAAAATGCAGAAAGAAGCAACAGAAGTCCTCAAAGACGAAGAAAAGTACAGGAAGAAGGATAACGTGCAGAAAGAACAAACAGAAGAGCAGAAAGAAGCCTTGTTGCAAAATCATCCTCTACCCTCAACTTTTTCAGACCGATACTGGTCGTAACTGAGTCTGACTAACCAGTCCTAGAGTCAGTGCTATGTTAAAAGACACTCAGAATACAGTGAAAACACCTACATACACTAGGGAACATTATGCGTTGGGGTCCCCCTGTGATTAGCATGACCTCCTCTGTAAGCCCCTAGTATATAATAGGGCAGGGGGATTAAAACTACCTCTTAAAACGCGCTACAGGGCGTGTTTGCACACGTCACCTCAGGCCTGTCCCTCCCTTCCCCACTGTGTAAACACGCCCTGTGGCCATTTTGAGTTGGGAGATTAAGCCCCCTTGAATCCTGAGGGCCCCTAGGGTCCAACTAGACCACTAGGTACCTCCAGTAAGCGCCACAGCGCTGCGTTAAAGAGAGGTGTAAAAGGTGGCACGGCCTGGACCACCTCTCTGCAACGCAGAGCAGTGGCCCTTACTGGAAGCACCTGGTGGGCTAGTTGACCCCCAGGGTCCCTCAGGATTGAAAGGGAATTATTTCCCCAACTTAAAACTCGCCACAGGGCGTGTTTGCACACGTCACCTCAGGCCCCGTCCCCTCCCTTCACCACTGTATAAACGCGCCCTGTGGCCGTTCTAAGTTGAGAGATTAAGTCCCCTTGAATCCTAAGGGTCCCTAGGGTCAAACTAGCCCACTAGGTACCTCCAGTAAGCGCCACAGAGCTGCGTTGCATAGAGGTGTAAAAAGGGGCGTGGTCTCAGAACATCTGTCTGCAACGCAGCTCCCTGGCGCATACTGGAGATATCTGTTGGGCTAGTTGGCCCTCAGGGACCCTCAGTATTGAAGGGGAATTAATCCCCCAACTTACAACTGGCCAGGGGGTGCGCTTGTAGAGTGCTGCAAGGAGGGGGCGTGGCCTCCGGCGCAATGCCGGTCTTTTATTTATTTTATTAAGGAGGAGGGCTGTGGCCCCCCTTCTTTTTCTAATTTATTGGCCCTGGGGACCCCATCCCCCAGGGCCTGCACCCTAATTTTTTTTCTTGAAAAAAATAAATTTGGCCCTCCCAAGGCCTTAATCGGCCCCGGGGACCCCAACCCCCGGGTCATGGCCTTTTTTTAAATATTCTTTAGGAGGGGGGCTGCGTTGCCCCCCTCCTCAGGCCACTTATGGCTCCGGGGACCCCATCCCCCAGGGCCGGCCTTTGTTTTTTATTATTTAAAAAAAATATATATTTATAGAAACACCTAGGACATGCTGGACAAACCGTATGTACCTATCACCATGACGATTTGCGTGATATTCATTAAAAGGCGACTATGCATACAATGAATCCACGTGGAATGTATTTACACCGCTAGTGAAGCTCTGACGTGTCTGACGCCCTACCGTGCCTAATCCCGGCACCCCCGCCGGTGGGTACTCTCCAAGTAGACACCCTTGTCTTTTATTTATACAAACATGGGTAGCTATTGACGGGCACATTTAATACACACGCACACCAAGCCATTCAAAGGGGATTCGACAAAAATCCCACCAAAACTATGCAAGAAACCCCCCTCACGGTTAATAAAACACACATCCACCGCCGGATGTGTAATACTTTTTATTTTACTCTCTGGAAAGGGGACGAACATCGCTTGAGAGTCACAGCGTGCTCCTGGCAGAGCCCAATGCTGTGTTACACCCACCATTGCCTGCTGAGTGCCACACACCTCTGTGTTGTATTCCACTAGCTAGTGCATATGCTATGACACTCTCTAGCCCATGTGCACTGTAACACCACCCCGTGAATATGTCATGCCACACTTGTCTTCGCACGGGTTATATTGCCCCATCTAACGTGCCTTCCTCGATGCCTATGTTATTACGCACAGTGCTATGCCATACATATTACAATCTGGGATCCATATCTTTGTCACAGTGCATATGCAACGTTACACTCCCCAGCACATATTTTATATTACAACTTTAGAGACTAGTTAGGTTACACAACACTGCCCTGTGCATATTACACTCCAAGGCGCATATCGCATAGCACGCGCTAGTGCCTGTGCTATCTCACGCTCTCCAATGAATCTGTAATTGCGCACAATGTATTGCATATTATATTTATCGCTGGTTCATCTTATATCACACTTTTTGGTGCATAGTTTATACCATACACTATATCTAGTTTTCATTTTCAATCGTGCTCTCAGGACTATGTTCTATATAACACTGTGTTCACCTACCCTTTTCACGGGCATTACATTTTGCGATGGGGGTGGAGGGTCAGGGGGTGTTTCTGCCAAGTGAGCCCGGAGTCACAGTCACAAACGTCCTCTTCTTCCTGAATAAAAGTGAGATTATGCTGCATACTTGTTCATATTTTAAGTAGTTCGCACAGAGGCACGTTTTAAAAACAATAAAGTTCCTAATACCCGCCTTCTCTGAACAGTTAGCGTGCTGCCCCATCCCCCTCCTCCCTATCCTCTGTTGTGTGAATCCATGGACTAGCCTCCTCCCTCCTGCCATGCATGGTCTGATGTGCTGCCACTGCCCTCAATTTAGTATGATGTACCAGTCCACTCCTCCTGCCCTCCATTGCCCAATTCTATGCCCCATCATTGACCTCCTGCTTAAACTCTGTGCTTAGCTTGCTGCCCCTATTCTCCTTCCCCCTGCCCTCCGATGTCTTTGTGTATGCCCCTGCTCCATCCTTTTTGCCCACCATGTTCCATGGACCTGCCACTCCTATTTACTCTGAGTGTTCTGTTGAGCTGCCACTCCCCTCCCACCTGCCTAGCATTGTCAGATGACTGTAACCTGTCCCTGCCACCTCCACCCTGCCTGTCCACATGCCATGCCCCTATCCTCTTCCTCCTGTCCTACATGGTCCATTGTACTGCCACACCCTTCTGCCCTCCCTAGTCTGTTGTGCTGCAACTGCTCCTCCTGCCTGCCCCGTGCGGTCTCTTGTGAGGCCCCTTCCCCTGAACTTTCTTGTCTGTGCACAGGTCCTGACCCTCCCTTCTATCCTCCATGGTCCTTTGTGCATGCCCCTGCACCCTCCTTCTTGCCCATCATAGCCATTGTGCTACCACTAACCCTCCCACTTGCCATGCATGGTCTTCTGTGCTGCCATGGCCCCTCCCACCTTCCCTGTGTGGTCAGTTAGCTGCCCCTGACCCCCTCCCACCTTCCCTCCATGGTCTGTGTGTATGCCATCACAGTCTCAGTGTTGCTCTTCATGGTGTGTCTTGCTTCTAGTGCCCATCCTGCCTGACCTCCATGGCTATCTTGCTGCTCCTGCCCTGCCCCCTTGCCCCCAGCCCTCTGTTTACATTTGCAGACCCCTACTCCCTCCCTCCTGGCTTGGCTGTTCCATTGTAATGCCCCTGATCCGTCCCTCCTGCCCTTTATGGTCTGTTATGCTGCAGCTTTCTCTCCTGTCTGTCCATTATGGTCAGCTAGCTACCATTGCCTCTTGCCCCTCTGTTCTCTGTTGTCCATGTGCATGGTCCTGTCCCCTCCCTCTTGCTGTCTATGGATTGTTGTGCTGCACTCCTGTCCCGCATGCCCTGTATGGTGTATTGTGCTGCTGCAAACCCTGATGCCTGCCCTGCAGGGTCAGTTTGGTGCACCTCTCCATGTCCCTCCTGTCCTCTGTTATCCAAGTCCATGTCCCTACCCCATTTCCTTCCATGATCCAATGTACCATACTTGCGAACATTTTGAACTAGGTAAGAGGGAGATTTTGAAAAAAAACTGGGGTATTGATTTTCCCCTTTGAGTTACATTGAAAAAGAGGAGATTGTAGACAGGAGACAGATCAAATAAAGCCCATTTGAGCTTAAAAACATTGGACGTTTCCTGACTGAATCGGGTCTGTTGGCATGTATGGTTGTACTACCATTGCCTCTTCCTTCTGCCCACAATGGTCTATTACATTGCCACAGCCTCTCTTGCAAGTCCTGTATTGTTGGTTTGTTACCCCTGCCCCCCTTTCCACTGCCCTCCATAGTCTGTTGTGCTGCCACGGCCCTTCCTGCCTGCTCAGTGTGGTTAAATTGTTTCCTTTGCACCCTCCTACCTGCCTTCAATTTTCAGAGTCCGTGCCCCTGGCCTCTGCCTCTCAACAGTATCCTAATGAACAACTAGATTGCTAACATTCTATATTTATTACAAAAGTGTGGAACGCCTGACGTCATCTTGATGTAATCAAAACTGTAATACCTAGAGCATTTCCTTTAGAAATTACATATATGAGAGGGTCTTATTGGCATCAAAATTATGGTTAGTGCTCTAAAAGACTAAAATAGGGACATATTTTCTGAGTTTTCAAATAGCGACAAAGCACTTTTAAATTATTTGTTATCTTTATGTTTTTTAATCCAGTTGACCACTTGATTAATTGTTGCACTTAGGGGAGAGGATGTGGTGTTACTTCCAGAACTGCAGACTTTGCAACTGGGGAACCAGGTTGGAGTTTCTGCTTCAGCTCGACATTCTGTGATTCTGGTCAAATCACTTAGTCTCCCCATGTCTACAACCAAAATGAATTTGTTCTTGTGTGATGTAACCAATGCTCATGTAAAGCACTCCAATACCTGACAAGTCTGCACTATATAACACTGCAAAAACACAAAATAATAGTGTTTTGCACACTTCTGTCACTGGGCTATATTTGGGCTACATCTGGGTGATTTTGGGCTACATTTGGGCTCTTTTGTCTCCGGTGGCCATCTTGGGAGATTTATTTGTAATGAAGTTTCCCAATGTACTGCAGTCTCCTCAGTAGGAAATGCTTTCAGTTTTTTACTTTGATTCCATCATGAAGGTTTTCAGATATGTCACACATTTGCCATAAATTCTGAATGTTAGCACTCTAGTTGCTCATTAGATCACTGTAGTAAAACTACTGTTCACCATGGAAGTCTGCTCCTGGTATTAAAAGTGCATGTTTCAGTCTGCATGTCAGAATTTTTTAATGAAATAGAAGAGGATTTGAGAAGTCACTCAAAATGTGCCCTCATTTTCTTTCTTCAGCATTAATCATAATTTCTATGGCAAAATGAACCCCCTCATTGTGTTCCTTTTTAAATTAAATGTTTTAAGTGTTACCAGTTTATTCCAATCAAGATGGCTTCAGGTGTGCCATACTTTTGTCATAATGAAGACAGTAAGCGCTCTAGTTGTTTTTAAGAACACTCTGGGAAATTCTGTCATTGGGCTATACTTGGGCTACATCTGGGTGATATTTGGGCTACATTTGGGCTCTTTTGTCTCTGGTGGCCATCTTGGGAGACTTATTTGTTATGAAGTTTCCTAATTTCCTAATGTACTGCAGTCTCCTCAGTAGGAAATACTTTCAGTTTTTTACTTTGATTCCATCAAGAAGGCATTCAGATGTGTCACACATTTGCCATAAATTCAGAATGTTAGCACTATTTTTGCTCATTAGATCACTGTAGTAAAGCTACTGCTCACCAGGGAAAACTGCTGCTGGTATTGAAAGTGCATGTTTCAGTCTGCCTGTCAGAATTTTTTAATGAAATAGAAGAGGATTTGAGAAGTCACTCAAAATGTGCCCTAATTTTTCTTTCTGCAGCACTAATCATACTTTTTATGGAAAAACGAACCCCCCCATTTTGTTCCTTTTTAAATTAAATGTTTTAAGAGTTAGCACTTTAATCCAAGCAAGATGGCTTCAGGTGTGCCATATGTTTATCATAAGTAGGACTGTTAGCGCTCTAGTTGTTCTTTGTTACACTCTGGGAAGCTGCAGTAGAACACAAAGGAAGCAACTGACAGTCTCTGCCCTTGTTGGATGTACATGTTTTACTGAGAATGTCAGACTTCATTCTCACATGACTGAGAAAGATAATGTGAATTTACAGAAAATAAGCTCTCAGTTTAGCTTATAGATCACCTTCCAAACCTCTGTGGGAAAAGCATGAGAAAATATTTTTCTCTCAATCATGATATCCCAGCAGAAGGCTTTTTCACATGGTGAAATCACCTTAGAACATACCACAATTCCTAAAATGAGTATGGTACCATCAACAAATGATTTATAATGTAACTAAAGTCTTAAAACCTTCTATTAACTGCAATGCTTTTTAATATGGTGCTATCATGTATATTGGTCCCAAGATGGCTGCCAACACTTCTTGGATGAAGTGCTGACAGCCAATCAGATCTCAGGATGAGATGTATGGTTAGGCTCCGCCCAGATATATATATGATTTTACTTTTGATTTTCTCAGGAACTACTGAACAGATTGACACCAGACCTGCAAAAGGCACTTCCCTGACCGGAGGACTACCTCTCTGCCAAATTTCAAGTAATTCTGTTCAGCCGTTCGGGCTGTACCTTGGACTAAAGGTCCCTATGGAAAATTGCATGGGGAAAATGCGTTTTGGGACCCCCCTTTTTTCTCCGCTCCCGCTTGACGAATCCCCCCGAGACTTTCAGGGTAGGAGCGGAGCGGAGCGCCCCACCTATTTTAAAATTTTGCGAGGATTCGTCAACCGGCGCCAAAGTTATTCCAAATAGAATGTTGCGGATTTCCTATGGAAACACGGTCCTAACTATAACTATCTACTGGCGACCGCCAGTAGATAATATATACACGCACATATATCACAAGCCCCCAAGTGTAACAACAGTGATAGTGAAGCGGGCACTGAGGAAAGCCGTCAGGCTGGAACGCGTCTGCCCAGCGTTTCACCGTATTTTACAGGACATTTGATCTATGCCTGAAGAAGCAATAAATCTCTACCTGAGCCTCGGAGCATGTGTCAGACCCATTCTTGTAGTGGGACTGGTGTGGATATGTAAGCGGTTGCAGGCACCGCTTTGCCGGCACGCCCTTTCGTTCTGGAGCTACGTGCATAACCTGTGCAGAGTGGTAACGTGGTGGAAAACACAGCACGTCGCTCCCCCGGATGGTCCAAAATACTCACTGCAGTTCGTGGCCACTTGGGGAGAAAGGAAGCAGCTGTATGCTGTTTGAAGTGGCTCGAGTGGAGTTTGTCACCTCTGCTCCCTGTTCGAGGCATATGAGCTGCAGATTGTACACTTTTGCATAGATCGCCATCTGGTGTTGGGCCCGGATGTTTGCAGTTTGTTTTTGTTCTTGGACAGTCTTTGGAAGTCACGAGTTCGGTGACTCCTCCTTCGGTCCGTACTGCGCATGGGCTTCGGCTCCATCCTCAGATTGTTTTTTTCCGCCATCGGGCTCGGATGTGATACTTTGTGCTCCGGCTTCGAACTTTTCCGGTTCCAGCCTCGACGGAAAATCCTCGTTCATCGAGATTCTTCATCTCTCGTAGAGGCACTTTCTCGATTCCACACATCGGCACCGGCCTTCGGGCCCTCCTCGACTCCGGTCCCGGCCGATGGAAAGGACTCCGTTCAAAAAGTGCCCAAAATGTGGGTCTAAATTTCCCCACACCGACCTCCATCAGGTGTGTAACCTTAGCCTCTCTCCAGAACACGAGGCCAGAGACTGCCCCGCCTGCAAGTCTTTTCGATCAAAAAAGACCATCTGGGATCGAAGAGCTCGACGCACCATGGCGCACTCATCGACCTCGGCTCCACCGGACATCTTCGGAGACGACACCGGAGCTTCGGGGCAACAACACACCGAGCAGGAGGAAGATATCGTCAGCGCTTCCGAGGCCGACGACTCCGACCTGGAGGACATCACACCGGCGCAGAGGGTCGTGAGTACTCTACCCCCTCCCACCCCTGCGCCCCTATCCAAAGAGACTCCGGTTACACCTTCGCCTCCGGGCCTAGGGAAAACCAAACATACAGCTTCTATCACCCCACCTTCGAGCCCGGTGTTGAAGCATCACAAGTCTCACTGCGGCTCGGGCTCGAGCCAGCCTACTCCTGGTACCGACAAACACCGTTCGGCACCGAAGAAAGTGACACCCAGTTCGGCTCCGAAGCCACCGGCGCCGAAGCCTGGACCCTCGGTGCCGACAAAACACAAGCATAAATCCCTCGGCACCGACGCTCCCGCGCCGAAGCCTATTTCGACACCGAAAAAAACGGAGGTTCCGAAAAAGCATGGCGCAGAGAAACCACCCAAGTCCTCGGGTCCGAAAACATCGGTGCCAGCAGACGATTCGGCGCCAACTGAACTATTTACACCTGATCCTTCTCAAAAAACCTTAACAAAGGATCCAAAGACTGGGCTCTTGATTTTGTCTATCAAGAAAAGATGTCTTGACAAACCAGCTCCTCCTCCACCGCCAAAACGGAAGGACTCTGCCACATCTCCTCGCAGAGTGCCCTCCCCACCACCTCCTACATCCCCTCCACCTCCTCCACCTCTCCCACCTCCTCTCCCTCCCAGGTCTCCACCGCCCTTGCCTCATCACTCCCCAACCCCGTCTCCAGAACCTGATTACGGGGATCCCGATTATGATCCAGCGGACGCCCCGCTAGACCCCACACCCCCAGGGACCCCAGACCCATGGGAGGATTACCAAAACCCTGACATACCAGATGTGCCTCAGGATGACCTCTACCCATCCAGGCCATCTCCCCCGGAGGACTCACTAGGGTTTCACCACTTAGTGCAGCGCGCAGCACACTATCATGGGGTAGAACTACATAGCGAACCAGTTGAGGAAGATTTCTTACTGGATACGTTCGATATTCAGGATAAAGCTACAGCCATCCTGCCCATGCTTAAGGGTGTTACCAAACATACAGCAGAGGTGTTCAAGGACCCAGTCAGGGCCAGGGTCTTAAACCCCAGAATAGAAAAAAAGTACAAAGCAGCCCCCACAGATCCTGCATACATTAAAGGACCTGCTCCTTTAGATTCACTAGTTGTGTCCACAGCTAGAAAGCGGGCCAACTCAGTCATCAGGTGAGGCTCCACCGCCAGATAAAGAGTCAAAACTCTTAGATGCGTCTGGTAAACGCACTGCCTCGCAAGCCGCAAACATTTGGCGTATCGCGAATACACAGGCGCTGCTTGCCCGCTATGACAGAGCACACTACGATGAGCTAGAGGCTCTTATGCAACACCTCCCAGAGAAACACAAACATAGAGCTCATGACCTAATACAGGAGGGTAAGCTCATTACTAACACCGCCATTAAATGTGCCCTCGACGCAGCGGACACTGCTTCTAGAGCTATAAATACTAGTGTCCTGCTTCGCCGCCATGCCTGGCTCAGGATCTCAGGGTTTAAGCCAGAAGTCCAGGCATCCATACTAAATCACCCCTTTGACCAACAACACCTATTTGGGCCAAAGGTGGACGAAGCATTAGAAAAAATGAAAAAGGACACGGACACAGCAAAGTCTATGGGGGCATTACAATCCCAAACCCCTAGACGCTCCTTTCGGCGTTCGTCCTTTCGTAGCACAGGCAGAGGTTACTCCACCGATAGTGCCTCTACCTCCTACAAGTCCCCTCCTCAAAATACCTTCTCAAAGGGCTACCAAAGAGGTGGATACAGGGGCAACAACAATAAGGGCAGGGGCAAAACCAACACCACCCGTTCTGCCACACCGCCCACACAATGACTTCCCCTCGCTCCCCCCAGACCATCCCACTCCGGTCGGGGGCAGACTACAAAACTTTATTCACACCTGGGAGTCCATAACATCGGACAAATGGGTGACCCAAATCATTCGGTCAGGGTACTGTCTCGAACTGACATCTACCCCACCAAGGCACCGTACAATGTCACAAGAACATTCCACACTGCTCAAACAGGAGGTGATCTCCCTCCTACAAAAACATGCTATAGAGCAAGTCCCCGTCAATCAGCAAAATTTAGGGGTCTACTCTCTGTATTTTCTAATACCGAAAAAAGACGGGACCCTGCGGCCCATTCTGGACCTCCGGCCTCTAAATGCATACATACATTCGGACCATTTCCACATGGTCACCCTCCAACAAGTCCTCCCACTCCTCTGTCAGGGAGACTTTCTCACTACCTTGGATTTGAAAGATGCATACTTTCATACTCCAATACACCCTTCTCACAGGAAGTACCTCAGGTTTGTGGTGGACGGTCAGCATTACCAATTCACGGTTCTCCCCTTCGGGGTCACAACCGCACCACGGGTGTTTACCAAATGCCTAGCGGTAGTAGCAGCACACCTCAGACGCCAACACATTCACGTCTTCCCTTACTTAGACGACTGGCTGATAAAAGCCGCGTCCTACGACCAATGTGTGCAACATACAAACAGCACCATCCAACTGCTCCACCAGCTAGGCTTCACGGTGAACTACCAAAAGTCCCACCTCATACCATCTCACACAAAGCAAT
Source organism: Triturus cristatus (assembly GCF_964204655.1). Lineage (NCBI taxonomy): Eukaryota > Metazoa > Chordata > Amphibia > Caudata > Salamandridae > Triturus > Triturus cristatus. The sequence goes on from NC_140579.1 coordinate 943,762,550, forward strand.
ATCTCGAGGCCACTATAGACACCTCCAAGGGTATAGCCTATCCCAATTCAGCCAGGATCGCAAGCATATAAGCCTTCCGCCAAACATTCATTGCTCAGCACTCTCTCCCAGCAAGAGTGTTCATGAAGCTAATAGGGATGATGGCATCTTGCATTTTCATAGTGCCCCATGCAAGACTCCACATGCGTCCACTCCAAAAGTGCCTAGCATGGCAGTGGAACCAGGCCCAGGGACAGCTGACGGATCTGGTGTTGGTGGACGGCCGCACCCATCACTCTCTGCAGTGGTGGAACACCACAAACCTTTCCAAAGGGCGGCCGTTCCTGGACCCGGTTCCTCAGGTGATTCTAACAGCGGACGCATCGCTCTCCGGCTGGGGAGCGCACCTCCTACACCTCACAATGCAAGGTCTATGGACGCCACAACAAAAGTCGCTCCACATCAACCATCTGGAGCTATTGGCGATCTTTCTAGCCCTAAAATCCTTTCAGAAACAGATTTCAGCCAAAGCAGTCCTCATTCGCACAGACAATATGACTGCAATGTATTATATTCAAAAACAGGGGGGGGACACACTCTCCCCAGCTCTCCCGCTTAGCACAGAGCATATGGAGATGGGCAATTCCACAAAACATCTTTCTCCTGGCACAACACGTCCCAGGCATACAAAACACCATGGCAGATCTGCTCAGCAGACAAACGCAACAAATACACGAATGGGAACTGCATCCACGAGTTCTTCACCCATTCTTCCGCAAGTGGGGGCATCCTCAGATAGACCTCTTCGCCATCCACGAAAACAAAAAATGCCCAAGCTTCGCCGCCAGATACCCACACCCATTGTCCAAAGGCAATGCGATATGGATGAACTGGTCAGGCAAATTTGCATACGCCTTTCCACCTCTCCCACTAATTCCGTTAGTGGTCAAAAAGCTACAACAGCACTCCCTCACACTCATTCTGGTAGCCCCAACATGGGCCAGGCAGCCGTGGTACACCACACTATTACAGGTATCAGTGGTACCACATCAAAAACTGCACCTGTCCCCATGCCTCCTAACTCAGAACCATGGAGAAATCAGACACCCGGACCCAGCTCAGCTCAACCTTGCGATCTGGCTCCTGAAATCTTAGAATTTGGGTACCTTAACTTTCCCCCTTACTGCATGAACATTATCAAGGAAGCCAGACGTCCTACCACTCGAGCAAGCTATGCCGCAAAGTGGAAGAGATTTGTTGTTTACTGCCGTAACAACACAATCAACCCTTTAGATGCATCCATACAACACATCATATGCTATCTACTCCATCTTCAAAGGTGTAACCTGGCATATTCTTCCATACGCCTACACCTAGCAGCGATTGCTGCTTACCTGCAAAACAGACAGCATTTATCACTGTTCAGAGTGCCCGCTATTAAAGCCTTTATGGAAGGCCTTAAACGAGTAATTCCGCCCAGGGCACCACCTTCCCCTGTATGGAATCTAAATGTAGTTCTTACAAGGCTAATGGGTCCGCCCTTTGAACCAATGCATAAATGTGAGCTACAGTTCCTCACCTGGAAAACAGCTTTTCTCGTAGCTATCACTTCCCTTAGAAGGGTTAGTGAAATACAAGCATTCACTATACAAGAACCCTTTTTACAGATACATCACAGCAAGGTGATACTTCGTACAAATCCAAAATTCTTGCCCAAGGTCATTTCCCCCTTCCATCTTAATCAATCGGTGGAATTACCTGTCTTTTTCTCGCAACCTCAATCTGTTGCGGAAAGGGCTCTACATACACTTGATGTTAAGAGGGCTTTACTGTACTACATACAAAGAAAGCAACCTTTCAGGAAGACTAAACAATTGTTTGTCTCCTTCTCTCCATTGCATAAAGGCAACCCCATCTCTAAATCAGGGATAGCTAGGTGGATTGTAAAATGCATACAAATTTGCTATCACAAAGCAAAAAGAACATTATCTGTTCCACCTAAAGCCCACTCTACAAGAAAGATAGGGGCTTCTATGGCTTTTCTAGGGAACATACCCTTAGATAACATCTGCAAAGCAGCCACATGGTCAACTCCGCACACCTTCACCAAACATTACTGTGTAGACGTGCATTCCAAGCAACAAGCTAGTGTGGGCCAGGCTGTACTAAAGACACTATTTCAAACCGCTGCAACGGATACCGGTGGTCGCCGCTAGGGCTGGGTACTGCTATATAATTATGCAAAAGTGTACAATCTGCAGCTCATATGCCTCGAACGGAATATGCTACTTACCAGTATGCATCTGTTCTTGGCATGTAGAGCTGCAGAGTTGTACACGCCTCCCCAGCTACCTGTATCCGTTCCAGTCTATCTTATTTAGATACAACACACATGGGTTTCTCACTGTTATCACTACGCTCCATCATTTCCCTGCTGGCGAAAAACAATCTGAGGATGGGGCCGAAGCCCATGCGCAGTACGGACCGAAGGAGGAGTCACCGAACTCGTGACTTCCAAAGACTGTCCAAGAACAAAAACAAACTGCAAACATCCGGGCCCAACACCAGATGGCGATCTATGCAAAGTGTACAACTCTGCAGCTCTACATGCCAAGAACAGATGCATACTGGTAAGTACCATATTCCTCTCGTGGCCAGCAGAGGTTTGGACACCACTGGGTGTATGAATATGCTGTTCACTGTACCAGCATTCAACAGCGAGAGGCATGGAAAAATCGGCATGGACTAACTTAGGACTGACAAGGCTGGAAGTAGTGGAGGGCGTGCCATACAGTTTGCACCAATGAGCAAACAGTAATCTCATCTTTAAAACGAGCCCCCAAGTGTAACAACAGTAACAGTGAAGCGGGCACTGAAGGAAGCCATCAGGGTGAAACGCGTCTGCCCAGCGTTTCACTGTATTTTACAGGACATTTGATCTATGCCTGAAAAGCAATAAATCTCTACCTGAGCCTCGGAGCATGTGTCGGACCCATTCTTGTAGTGGGACTGGTGTGGAGATATATATATATATATATAATCTCTCAAAAGCACTCCTTCGCCTTGGAAAGCGTTTGTCGTGTCGAAAGAAAGGAGCACGGACCGCAATTCAGTGCATACAAACATTTGGTTTATTCACTCAAGGTATGCCAGCCATGACGCGTTTCGACTCCGTAGAGCCTTGATCACATGACACGCCATGAAGTCACCTGATTATTTAAATGCATTTTTTTCTTTGATTTTTTTCACATTATCGGTGTTTTTTTTCTTCACCTTCCGGTCTGTGTTAAAGTGACAGTGCCTAAAGTGTCTAGGTACCTATTTCCTTAGGGGTTTGTTTTGTATTGTTACATCTCGGTAAAATACCTTGGCCACAATTTAGGAATCATTAATGCACTACAGTATATGTATACCTGCAGAAATTGATTACATGTTTGTTGAGCATCACGATGTTGATAAATCTTAATCAAACATTTGTTAGATCCTGATAAATACATGAATACATAAATAAATAAATATGTATAAATAACATTTATCACCCATGTAAATACTTATAAAAACTATAATTCCAGTTTTGGTAAAATAGATAAAAGTTGATAAAATGGAAGACATAAACAATGGAAGTGCAAATATTGCCGAACTCACAATTGTGATTTAAATATCACGTCTATATCGTTTTATCCCTACATGTATTGGCTAGATGGTAATAAGTGGTGCTTATGTGTTGTCATTGTGACATAAAATAAAACCCCTAGTAAAAAGTTATTGTGATTAATACATAGTGCAAAAAATATGTGCAAACAAGTGCAAATCATCTAGATTAATTGGAAAAAGCATTTAACAATAATCTTATGATTTCTAAAAGACACCTAAAAAGACCATAAAATGTGTGTGTAGTAAAAAGAAAATGTTGTATTTGGTTAAAATCCTTTCCAAGGAGACTTCTTTAGACTGTGAGGCTATCTTTTGCTACCTTATCTTGGTTAAATTCTCCCACCTTAGCATCTGTGTGTGGCAAGAATAAGGTAGAAGGAAAACAATGTGTGTTGTTGGCCAATAATGATTTGTCATCGGAAGATTTCTGAAAGGCTGTAAAGTCATGTGGTATTGGGGTACTGTAAATCATTTTTTGTTGATTGATTATCCCTCATTTACAAATATGTGTACATGTCTTCAGTTGCGTTTAGGCCATTGGGACTTTTAGAATCTAGTTCTAAAATAAAGCGGGTCTCCAATTGTCTCAAAATTCTCTCTCTGTTGCCACCACGTTTGTTGAATGGCACACAATCCATTATAAAATATTTGAGAAGTTTGGCATCTGATTGATGTTGTTCAGCAAAATGTCGAGCCACCGGGTACGTTGGGTCTTTGTTAGATATGGCTCGAATGTGTTGTCATATCCTTTTGTGCCCCTGCAGCTTGGTACTACCCACGTATCTGAGCCTGCAAGGGCACTCGAGAACATACACTACAAATTCTGTTTTGCAGGAAAGGGCTTTAATTATTTGTCCCTGATCACTAAATGCAGTCTTATATGTCAATGTATTTGTACCACATTGGCAAGCTTTACAACTACTGCATTTGAAAAAGCCCTTTCGCTGACTTAGCCAGTTGCCTTTTGGTTCAACAATCGGATTATTCTGTACTAGTTTATCACGCATATTGGGCGCTCTTTTGTTGGTTATAGAAAGTTTGGCAGGTAGAGTGGGTCCTAAGATGGGATCATTTTTTATCAAAGGCCAGCTTCTCTGTATAATCCGATTTATTTCAAGGCTTTGTTTACTAAAGCCCAATACCATCCAGAATTCATCTTTTTTGGGGCTTGCTGTTGTGTTGGATATTTGGCTAGACGATTCATTAGTGTGTATTTTTAGGAGAGTGTCTCTGTCTAACTTGGCACATTTTGAAATAGCTGCTTCAATACAGTTTTTGGAATACCCACGTTGGAGAAATCTAATCCGGCTGTTATGTTGAGCTTTTAGTAGTTCCTCTTTTGTACTACAAATTCGCTTTAGTCGGATCATTTCTCCATATGGGATACTCTGTACCAAATGTTTGGGATGTAGACTGGTTGCATGCAGCACTGAGTTAACTGCCGTGGGCTTTCGGTGGACTTTAGTTTCAATACTCTCATTGTGTATGTAAATTTCAACATCTAAAAAAGTGACTTTTAAAGCACTAATCTCATATGTAAAATTTAAATTGATGTCATTTATATTGAGTTGGTCAACAAATGTTTTAGCCTCCAACTCATTGCCATCCCAAATTAGAAACCGGTCGTCTATGTAACGCCACCAACATGTTACTTTGTTTTCTAGAATGTCAGAAAAATTTCTGTGTAGGACCAGTTCCTCCCACCACCCCATATGGAGGCAGGCGTAGCTTGGTGAGAAACTGGCCCCCATCGCCACACCTCGTAGTTGTTGATAGACATTGTTCTGATATAAAAATAGATTGTTATGAAGACAGAAATCAATCATGTCAACGAGCATCTTGTTGTGGGCTTTGTAGATAGGTGCCCTTTTGCCAAGATAATATTGCACTGCTTTAAGACAATCATTGTGGTTGATACTCGTGTACAATGCTGTGATGTCCATAGTTATTAGTAGATATCCTTTTTTTCCACTCAAAATCATGAATTTTAGTTAAAAAGTCCCCCGTGTCTCTTAAATATGAAGGGAGTGCCTGTACAAACTCTTGAAGAAATAGTCTATGTATTGAGACGTATTTTCAGTCAGACTGTTTCTTGCCAAAATAATGGGGCGTCCAGGTGGTTTGATGGGGTTCTTATGCAGTTTGGGTATAAAATAGATTTCCGGAGTTGTAGGTGTGTTATTTCGCAGGAAACCATGTTCATCTTTGTTTAAAAGCCCCAAACTTCTCCATGCCATGAGTTTGCTGTAGTAGCTATCATATGTCGATTTTAATCTTAAAGATTCGCTTCTCCGGTAGCATTGTATATCCGTGAGTTGGCTGAGGGCTTCTGCGTTGTAATCCTCCTTTGACCAGATTACTAGATTCCCGCCCCGCCAGAGCTCAAGGACGCGACTCCACAGCAGGATGATTCACAGAATCTTTATTTTCAAAACCGGCAATCCTTTCCGATTTCTTTGATGTCCCTGACGCGTTTCGGAGCGGCTGCTCCTTCCTCATAGGGCAAAGATTGGCAAAGACGGAAAAGCACTCAACTTTCATTTCCGCTTAATATATGCACTCCCCAGTGAGTGGCATATTGGGAGTTGTAGTGTTTCAATGATACCCATTAGTTTCGATCCGTGTGTTTGCCGTTATTTTTCCTTTATTTTCATAACATAGTTGAACCCTTCAGTGGGCCTCAGAAAGAATGTCCGGTTCCCCAATTAAACTCCTGCCGTGCTGTTGCCAAGCTGTAAGGTTACAGCCATACAGTCCCGTATTTACTTTTCACCAGGTGGTGCGTCCTCCGCTGTCTGGGCCCCTTTTGGAAATAAAAGAAAACAAAAGAGAGATGTAAGGCACAAAAAACTCCGTACACATTACAATCATTACATAATATCTCAAATATACAGCTCTGCCAAATGGAAAGAAGAAGAATCATGCATCACACGTTATAAAATAAAATATATCCAAATTTTTATATTTGAGATATATTTGAGATATTATGTAATGATTGTAATGTGTACGGAGTTTTTTGTGCCTTACATCTCTCTTTTGTTTTCTTTTATTTCCAGGAGGAAAGGAAGGGGCCCAGACACTGGCACGCACATTTCACGGGCAACCTACCCTTTTCCCCTTATCTTCACTTATCACCATGACTGGTTGGCCTCTGAAAGCACGTATGACTTTGTACAGTTCGATCACTAATTATGACCTTATGGGCACTTGCCATCAATTTTGACCTTGGTTATTATTAATGTTCAAATAGCGAGCCCACGTTAGCTATTTTTACCAGAGGTCTAGCATTCCAGACTTGTCTACACACTTGCATATGTATATTGGGTCATTTTAAGCTCTTATGAATACAAGAGCTTTGTAACAATGGTTTGCCAGTATTGGCAGCACTTCGTTTAGGGGCACTTGCCCTTCTCGTATTGTTCCACTAACATGAGTGTTGACAGTGCATTTTTCTTGTCATGTAATAACCGACGAATACATACTCTATTTACAAGTTGACGAATGCATGTTATATCTGTCAGTAATTTCAGCATTTTTCGTTCGATTGCGTCTTCCAATATACATCCAGTGAGCTTGCCACAATATTTTTTTCAATCACACACAATGTGTTCAGTACCATTTCTGACAAAGGCTGACACAGCTCCTCATGTATGGCAATAATGTATATCATTTTATTGTGTTTCACAACTTGATTGACATCCTAAATCCATTCTGACAGCTAAATTACATGATATGAATCATTTTTTCACGTTACCACATTGTGGCAATATACCATTCTAAGATGTCTGCCGTCACGGCTTCAGAACGACAGTGTTTGTCCTTTGTCTATGCTCACTGCTTGAAACTTTATCAGTCATGGTGTACATTGCACTGTTGTATTACGTGAACAAGGCTTCTTCGTAAGCTGAAACGCGTTGTAATTAAAGACACATATATATATATATACACACACACATATATATAGACACACGTGTGTATATATATATATATATATATATATATATATATATATATATATATATATATGCATACACACATCAACAAGATTTCGCTGTTCGGCGAAGAAAAAAAGACGCACTCTCTCGATTTCAGGATCTATGGCGGATTTATTTGATAGCTGCCATGCCCCAACGCGTTTCGATCCAGTCACTTGGACCTTGTTCACGTGAACAAGGCAGTTATCACATAAATCCGCCATAGATCCTGAAATCGATGGGACTTTATAGGTGATAATGTCAGTTAAAACATACCATTTTAAAAAATGTTTTAAAAATCCCATTTTAAACAAGTTTTAAACGTTTTTTCAGTATATATATATATACACACACACACACAGACACACACACATATATATATATATTTTTCAAATGAATGTTTTTTTTCAGTGAATACTCACTGAAAAAACAATGGCTAAAGTGGTTTTATAGTTAGGTGTTGAAATGTGTTAAAAAAAACTAACATTTAGCAACCAAAAACAACGCTGATATTCTCCAATTATAGTCCAGTGACCTAACCATAACTTGTGCCCCCATCATGCACCGCTTATCACCTCACATAATTCATCACTAATGACGTGGTAAATGACATCTTCATGGTGAGGGTCCCCTATTAGCCAATAGGATAAGCAAATACTCCCTAGTTAAGGAGCTTCACTTATCATTCCTAAACGTACTCGCCATCCAGAGATATGGGAAGGAAAGCATAGGCGGTCGTAGCTTCTCGTTACATGCCCCATTAACTTAGAATTCATTTCCTTTGACACTACAATCTCATACTGATCTTGGAACATTCAGGAAGGACTTAATACCTAGCTATATCACATCTCCCTTACCACTTTGATAGAGTCAACTTTGAATACAGTATCATTATTTGTTTTGATTCGGTCTTGTTTAATTAAATTTAGCTTTTAGATTTTGTTAGTTATTTGCCATAAATAATGTGTGGTCATAACTTTATCTGGAGAGTGAGTTATGATGCCCTTATACATTGTTTTTCTTATTTTATTTCTTTTATTGGAGAAGGATAAACATTCCAACGAATAATGGAGCAGCTCTTCACATTCTGGCTCAAGACTGAAATAGGGTGACCAGTCCCAGGTAGTTTAGGGCAGTTCATCTACTGGTGCAGGAGAGGCTCGATAGGGACTCCCATGCACTACTCTCTGCAGGAGTTGGTTGTATTACGAGCTTGAACATGTGGGACATGAATGTACCATGTATGTTTTCCTGGTATATGTGCAGTAGGATGAGTGTGGAGAATATCTCTTGTGGTTGACTGTGGCAGTCCAGGAATCAATTTTGAATCTCCTGTGTGCAAGTGGTACCTAAGATGAAGTTTGGAATGAACCTGTCAAGACAGCAAAATTAATTACAGGACTTCTCCTAATAATTGCTGAGGCCCTTTGTAATGGACTAGAATTTTGGGGTGGAAAATAGGAGACAGAGAACCCCTTTGATGTGCGGGGACATCCCTTGCTACCTTTATGTGACATCCTTCAATAGGAGAGTCAACTCCAACAGACTGTGAGGAATCAGAGAATGAAGGCTTCTCCTGGAAGGAGGGGTGGGGCTCCTAGCTGCACCCCCTTCCTGCTGATACAACAGAACAAAGACTATGGTATGACTACTCCTGAAAGAGTATGCAAAAGTCATGAAATGCCTGAGACTAGTCTAAGGGCTGGACTAGTGGAATATGTTATACCTAGGATCTTTTGGCATGGTTTCCCCTGTCTTTTTGCTTCTGACATCTTGTTTTTGACTGTGCTCTCAACTACCTTTTCGCTGGTTTTAGGACTCTGGGTTTTTCACCACTTCTGGTAAGAGCTAAAGGACATGTGCACTGTGTCTAAATCTTAAGGGTATTTAGTTTCTCCATGATTGGCATATCTGATTCACTAGTAAGTCCTTAGTAAGGTGCACTGTGTGTGTATCCAGGGCCTGGCCTGTAAATCAAATGCTACTAGTGGGCCTGCAGCACTGATTGTGCCACAGATATGGAAGCCCTTCAACCCTGTCTCAGGCCTGCCACTGCAGATCCTGTATGTGCAGTTTTAAACTGCCATTTTGACCTGGCAAGTTCACCTACTTGCCTTTTATTACATATAAGGCACCACTAAGATGGGCCCTAGGTAGCCCCATGGGCAGGGTGCAGTGTATTTAAAAGGTAAGAACAATTGTTACTTACCTGTAAACAGGTGGTTCTCCAGTATTGGTGTCTTTCATAGATTCACATGCTTGAATATTCCCCGTCGTCGGAGTGGGAGTCCCACGGTAAATAAAATAGCAATATATATATATATAGCAAAATATATACATAAGTAATCACATAATTAGCGTTATATAGGTGTAAAAAAACACACATAGTGTACCTATAAGAGAAAACTCCATAGGAATACAATGGAGAGAGACAAAAGACTTTTGTAGTCTATCTCTGTCATTATGTAAGTCCGAACTCCAGCCAATCAGGCGTCAGCCCCTCTCTAGAACCTTCTCCTCAGAGCCTCTCACCTCAGATTTTCGTAGCACAAGAGTGACTGTAGAGTGTATGAGGAGAAGAGAGCCTCTGAAGGGAGGAGGGAGGGTCGCATGTGAATCTATGAAAGACACCAATACTGGTGAACCACCTGTTTACAGGTAAGTAACAATTGTTCTTCTCCAGTATTAGGGTGTCTTTCATAGATTCACATGCTTGAATATAGAATAGCTAGCAGTAACAATCACCATTGTTTCCATGCCAAAATAGATTCAAAATATAAAGATAATCAATCTTCTTATGCATAAAAACAGTATCGAACCACTGTAACATTGTAAATGCATAATATAAATGGAAACAATATGGAGGTGGGAGGAAGAGGCTCACCTTACTTAAAAAGATTGCGCAGCACTGCCTGTCCCACTGCAGCATCCTCCTCGCTTAAAGTTGCCAAGCAGTAGTGCTTAGTAAACGTGTGTCTGGTCGACCACATAGCTGCTCTGCAGATGTGTTGCAAAGATACTCCAGCAAATAAGGCAGTAGATGAGGAGACTGCCCTAGTGGAGTGTGCCCTCACTGGAGACTGCAGAGGTTTATTTGCCCTTTGGTGACAGAAGACAATAGCTGCCGAGATCCAGCGTGCAATCGTTGGTTTAGTAACCTGACGTCCTTTATGACAGCGTCCATATGCTATAAAAAGTTGATCGGATTTCCGGAACGAAGCTGTCTTACTGATGTAGAACTTTAGACACCGCTTCACGTCCAAAGAATGTAATCTTTGTTCTGCAGGTGTCTGAGGATTGGCAAAAAAGGTCTTTAATATTACTGGCTCATTAATATGAAAGTCAGTAGGCACCATGGGTAGAAATGATGGATTGGTGCGTAACACTACAGCATCCGGTTTGAACTGCAGGAACGGAGGTTTGATGGTAAAAGCATGGATGTCACTGACACGACGTGAAGACGTTAGTGGCAGAAGTAGGGCTACTTTCCAAGTTAGATATTTTAGGTCGGCCTTGTGAATGGGCTCGAACGGAGGTCTCATCAATTGCGCTAACACAACGTTGAGGTGCCACAACGGAGGAGGACGCCGAACTGGCAGAAATTTTCGGAATAAGCCTTTAAAGAATTGGCGGATTATTCTTGAGGAACAAAGGGAACTTGATCCATCTTGCCGGAAACGGGAAATAGCTGCTAGAAAAACCCGTAGGGTTGCATGAGACAGTCCAGAACTGGCTAGGTGCAAGAAGAATGGTAGCAATTGCTCTGCCGTGGAATGTATCGGATGGACTCCGTTAGCAGCACACCAGTGGCAGAATCTTTTCCATTTGAACTTGTACGTCCTGACTGTAGAGGGTGCTCTTGCCTGGGCCAAAATATCCCTACAATCCCGCGGGATGTCTAGGTGGGCGAACTCATGGTGTTCAGGTTCCAGGCCGATAAGCTCAGTGAGGAGGGATTTGGATGACAAATTATCCCTTCGCTCATTGTGAGCAGATCCGTCCGATGTTGCAGGAGGATTGGTTGGCATTGGGACAGCAGGAGCAGTTCTGAGAACCACGCTTGCCGTGGCCAGCGCGGGGCTATTAGGATCAGGTGGCAAGGTTGTCTCCTCATCTTCCAAAGAACCCGAGGTATGAGGGGTATTGGAGGAAAGGCGTACGCAAATAGATTGCACCAGTTTATCAAAAGGGCATTCCCTTGTGATTCCTTGTGGGGATGCCAGCTTGCGTAATTTCGGCATTTCCGGTTCTCCGGCGTAGCAAAGAGATCCAGTTGCGGACGACCCCATAGTTGGAATATCCTCTCTAGAGTGGGTTGGTGTAACTCCCACTCGTGGGTCGACGAGGAGGACCTGCTCAGGGAATCCGCTAGGACATTGGATACTCCTGGCAGGTGTACTGCCGTAATCATGATCTGATGACTGAGAGACCAGTCCCAAATTCTTTGAGCTAACCTGGAGAGACTTGGGGATTTTGTTCCGCCCTGTTTGTTCACATAGTGCATACAGGTTGTGTTGTCTGTCTGTATTAGCACTGACTCTCCTTGGAGCAAAGGTAGAAATGATTTTAGAGCCAGAAAAATCGCCATCAGCTCCAACTTGTTGATGTGCCAAGATCTTTGATGTGTTGACCATCTTCCCTTCACAGAGAGATCCTCCAAATGTGCGCCCCATCCCTCCAATGAGGCGTCTGTCGTGAGTGTCCTGTCCGGTGGCAGCGACAGAAAGGACATGCCTTCCGTCAAGTTGGCTGGAATTGTCCACCATGCGAGTGCTGACTTCATTTGATCTGTGACACATATCATGTTGTGGAAAGATCCCGTTACCTGACGCCACTGAGCATCCAGAGCTTCCTGGATAGGACGTGTCCTCAGCCGGCAATGAGGGATCAAGGCAATGGATGATGACGCCATTCCCAGAAACGATTTTAACAGTCTCACAGAAACTGACTCTTTTGATCTGATCAGAGACACCAGTCGCAGCATCTTTTGTAGACGCTCCTGGGAGAGAAACGCCTTTGCTGACACAGTTTCCAGAGTTGCTCCCAGAAAATCTCTTTGTTGGTACGGATGAAGTTGGGATTTTTCTGCATTTACGGACAGGCCTAAAGAGCGAAACACGTCCTGGCACAGAAGAGTGTGTTGTCGCAGGTGAGTGCTTGACTGAGATTTCAGGAGAAAATCGTTCAGGTATGGAAATATTTGCACTCCCTGGAGTCGCAAAAACGCTATTACTGGAGCTAGTACCTTCGTGAACACTCGAGGGGCCGAGCGCAGGCCAAATGGTAACACTTTGAATTGGTAATCGTGTTGACCCACTCGAAAACGCAGGAACTTCCGATGCCGCTGTAATATAGGGATATGAAAATAGGCATCCTGGAGATCTATCGTTGCCAGAAAATCTTCCTGCAAGAGTAAGCGCAAGATGTCTACTAGCGTCATCATACGGAAGGATTGGCTCTTTATATATTTGTTTAGTGCCCTTAGATCGAGGATGGGCCTCCACTCTCCGTTTTTCTTTGTGATCAGAAAGAACCGGGAATAAAAACCTTTTCCCTTCTGAGACACTGGCACCAATTCTATAGCTCCTTTTTGCCTTAAAAGTCGAACTTGATGCAACAGTTCTTTCATGTGAGCTGGTGGCGGTCCGGAGGGTGGTGTGGGAGGAGGGAATTTGGTGAATTCTAAGGCGTGTCCCTTTTTTACAATGTCCAAAACCCAAGGGTCCCTTGAGATGGAGGACCATTGGGAAAAGAACAGAGAGATTCGACCTCCAACCTTGTCCGTCTGGTAAGAGTCACTGTCTCTTTGACGCGGTTCCTCTGTATGAGGATTTTCCTCTATATGACTTGGAGGTTTGCTGTCGTGATGCTTGCTGTTGCTGGCCATAAGAGTAACGGTTGGATCCTTGATTGTAAGGTTTGTATTGTTTATTGTCCCTTCGAAAACTTGAGGAGGTGCCGCGTCCGCGTGCACCACGAAAATTACTCCTTTGAAATTGAAGGTTTCCTAACGATCTAGCTGTCTCAGTATCCTTCTTTATGGACTGTAGAGCTTCATCGACGTGGCTTCCAAATAACGCCTCGCCGTCATATGCCATGTTAAGGATCATGGACTGTACCTCCTGACGAAAGGATGTCGATCTTAACCATCCTTGCCTATGCAGAACAGCCGCTCCGGCAAGCTGACGGAATCCCATGCAGGCGATGTCTACTGCACAATCGATTATTTCCGCCGATGCCGCTTCTCCCTCTTGGAGCAACTTCATTGCCTCCACCTTAGATGGCTCTGGCAACTCCTGAACCACATCAGAAATATCAGCCCATACTTGTCTGTCATATCGTCCCAAGATGGCCAAGGCATTAGCTGCTCTAACCACAGTAGAGGCCATAGAAGAGAATTTACGCCCTATGGCATCCATCCTACGTCCGTCACGATCCGGAGGTGTGGTGATAGTAGATGCAGGATTTTTCGCCTTACGTTGCGCTGCCTGCGTAACGACTGACTCAGGTTTAGCCTGACCCGTGAGGCATGCTGGGGTTCCTATTGGTGCCTTATATTTCTTTTCTAATCGAGGCACCTGTGCTGGCAAGGTATTCGGTGTCTGCATTAATTTCTTGCCTTCTTCCCAAATAAACTCAACAATGGGAATAGCATGAGTCGGTTTGTAAGGTTGATTCTTGAAATCATAAAGGAAGCAATCTTCCTCCCTGCGCTCCGTTGTTAGTTTAAAACGGTGTGCTGCCCTTTCCATCGGTTGGTGAAAATTGGCTATGTCCACTGGAGGTGAATCCCCTGTTACTATCTGTGAGGGGGATGGTGTTTGTGCCTGGTAATTGTCCCACTCCGCCATATCATCGTCATTGTCATCCACATCCCCATCATCATCTGGGATTTCACCCTCTTCTGTGTCCTGAGGGCCTTCCTCTACAGGCTCATAGTGAGGCAACAACCTTTCCGGAACCTGTCTTGGAGGTGCAGGCGGCATCTGAGGAGCAGGATTTACAATAGGTACCGGTGGAATATTTGCCGGAATCTCCGGGGCTGACGGAACCTCTGAACGTTGAGGGGATAGAGGGAACCGTTGGTTGTAGTCGTCCAACATGCGTTGGAGATTAGTTATGAGCGACAAAGGAAGAGTCGCCGTTTTATGCTTCGGAGGGGCCTGCTGTATGTAAACTGGATCTTCATCCTCACTGCTGACATCCTGGCATTTAATAACTAAGTCGGACGGACTTTGTGCCGTTCCAAAAGACTCCGGTAACCCCTCGGACTCCTGATCAGAATCCGTAGCGAATAATGGTGAGGGAGGCTGTGCATCTCCCACAGGAATATTGTCTTCCTGGCTATCCGGGCCCACAGTAGGAGGTAATGGTGTCCAAGAAACTCCAGTTAAAGATGAAACCGACGCTGAAGTTAGCTGAGGTAGTTGTTCCCTCTTTGTCTTCTGGGTAGACGAAACGCTGCTTACTCGTACCCTTACAAATGTCCCTGCCGTCGACTGCTGCATGGTATGTTCTGCAGACGCCTTTGGAGATGCCCTCGTCGACGGAGCCGTCGTCGACGGAATGATGGTCGACGGAATTATCGTCGACAGAGTCTGTGGCAACAAAATCGATGTTGACGGATCCGCCGTCGACGAAGCCGCCGTCGACGGGGCCGCTGCCGACGGGGCCGTCGACAAGGCTTTCGTCGACGGAACCACCGTCGACAGTGTCGTCGACGGGATCTTCTTTTTCTTCGTCGACGGAGTGGGCGTCGACGAGCTCGACGACGTCTTCGTCGACGACACAATCTTCGTCGACGGAACCTTTACCTTTTTCGTCGACGTTGAAGTAATGGGCAAAATAGAAGTCACCGTCCTCGAGGAACTGATGGTAATCGTCGACGAGGATAACGTCGACAGAACGCTCGTCGACGACGAAGCAGCTGACGTCGTCGTCAGAGTCACCGTCGACGAGTTAGAAACAGCAGATCTCGTCGTCGGGAGTATCGTCGACGAGGCGGACAATCTTTTCCCTGAGGAATGGGAAGTAGACGCCTCAGCAGCCTGAGAACAGTGTCCCTTAGGCGACAAAGCAGTAGGTGAGACAGCAGAAGTGGCAGCTGTCAGAGTCAAAGATAGTTTCTTTTTCTTCAGGAAAGGAGATGGTAACTCCTGCACACTACTGCGCTTAGAGGCTGGTTGAGAACGACCAGAAAAGAGACTTTCAACATCAGAGAGTGGGTTATCCTTATCCTTCAGTCTCTGTAGCCATAATAACAGGCGGCCTTCTCTGTCCTTTAGAGTTTTTGTAGAAAAGGTTATACAAAATTTACATTTTGCCACTTCATGGTCTGGGTATAAACAGTAAATACACTTACTGTGTGGGTCCTCAGAAAATAAACGCAGCTTTCCACACGAAGAACATGGTCTAAACAAAGATTTCTTACTAGAAGACATCCTGACTGACAAAAACTGAGCAGAGCTCAGGGAGACTCCCTGTCACACGACGTGCGGTAGAAAATCTGAGGTGAGAGGCTCTGAGGAGAAGGTTCTAGAGAGGGGCTGACGCCTGATTGGCTGGAGTTCGGACTTACATAATGACAGAGATAGACTACAAAAGTCTTTTGTCTCTCTCCATTGTATTCCTATGGAGTTTTCTCTTATAGGTACACTATGTGTGTTTTTTTACACCTATATAACGCTAATTATGTGATTACTTATGTATATATTTTGCTATATATATATATTGCTATTTTATTTACCGTGGGACTCCCACTCCGACGACGGGGAATATTCAAGCATGTGAATCTATGAAAGACACCCTAATACTGGAGAAGACATGTACATGTGAGGTTTACATGTCCTGGTAGTGATAAACTAAGAAAATCATTTTTCACTCAACAAGGCCTGTCTCTCCCATAGGTTAGAATTGGAGCTGCCCTGTAACACCTTAAAAGTGTACCGTCCAATTGGGAGCAGATGAAGAATTGGAGTTTGGTGTCTCTGGACTCAGAATTTTAAAAAAACATCTTTTAGTGAAGTTGGTTTTTAAATTCCAGGTCTGAAAATGCCAGTTTTAGAACATTGGCATTTTATTACTTTGACCATTCTGTGCCTCTGCCTGACCCTAGAATACACTTCTGGGTTGGATGACAGAAACTACTTTACACATTGCCTCTTTAGTTTAGCCTGACTGCTCTAGGCCAAGCTACCAGAGGGTGAGCACAGGTAACCTTTTAGTGTGTACTACACTTACCCTGACTAGAGTGTGGGTCCCTAATAGGACAGGGTGCATACCTTTGCCAACTAGAGACCCAATTACTAACAGAATACACAAACTCTGTCTGAAAAATTAATATAGATACAGGGAAGACGCTACTAGTCTGTGCCAGGATTTCTTATTAACCACTCCCAGGGATCTGGTACCAGTGAGACCAAGAATGTGGAGCTCCTTGTCAGGTTTAGAAACAAGAACTCGAAGTTTTGCATCCTGCTTGTAAGAGCAGCTTGCATTCTCATTAAAGAAGGAACTTGCTGAGTGCTGGACAAGGCTACTGGAGGTATTCATGCAGGAAGAACAAAATGTGGACAGGCTGTAGCCCAGAGAATGATCTGTTGTGAGGGTTTGTGGACGTTGTCCCTCTACAACATGCCCTGGAGTGAAGCAACTTGCACCACACATTCATGCTGGAACGCAGCCTGTAGATGACAAACGTGACTACAAAATCCAGACTCACCAAAAAAAGGTCTATGATGGCTTGGCACTACAGAAAATAGTAACCAGGTCAGTAGCCTGAGGGTGCATTGATTGTTTCGTTTAGCTTATTATTTAATTAATGTTTTTTTCTTTTGACAGTCAATTCTGTTGCCCTTTTTAGGTCTCGCTAGTGTGGCAGCGCGAATGCGCTGCCATCGCTTTGCGAGGCATGCAGTATACACTGTAGAGTGGAAGCTTCGTGGAAGCTCCGCCCACTCTCTGCCCATTGGCTTTTGTCTTAAATGCTGCCTTCCGATTGGGTTAAGGCTTGTTAGTCCCTCCTCATTCGTCATTTGTATCCTTCCAAGGCTACCAGCCCCTTTACCTCCAACAGTATTTTTCATCCCCTGCATTTTCCCCTCCACTCCCGCAGTCCAAGACTTCTCAGACCACACCAGCCCCCCCCCCACCCCTCCCGTCCGTGCCTTCTTCCCATTCGCACTTTCGATTTTAAAGCAATAGGTCTTGCTGTAACTGTGAGTCCTCTTGCATTTTCAATGCTTGCTTATAAAGTCCTTTCTGTCACGTAGGAGGCGGATTGGATATCCCGTCGTGCCTCTGTTCCTTGTTTGTTTATGGCCTGCAGTGATCTGTTTCTTGTTTTCGGCGCCCCTTTTCTTGTCTTTAGGGCGGCTGCTACGAATCTGGTGGAATCCCCAGTTTAGAAACCCGATACCCATGTTTATGAGACCCGGGAAAGCGCTGGGACAGAATCTATTTGCCTTCAGGCGGCGTTCCGTGGTAATCCTCTACTTGGGAATGATCGGTGGTAATGGCGTGACAAGAGAAAGGTGATCTTTAATCTCGAACCAGTGTTTCTGGAATGAATACCTGTTGTCATGTGATTGAAAATAAACTACATCTTCGAGGACCAAATATGCTCGCTTTGCGAGGCAATGCACGAGCTTCAGAGACCCCGCGCCACTCTATTTCATCGCTGCCGCGTTCTGTTAATACTATTGCATGTCCACTATGCAGAACCTCCGCTCTTTCGGTAAGGTCAGGCTTTTTACTCGAGACTGCTCTGCTGTAATGTTTTCTTTTTATTTGCTGCTAATAATTTTCTTATTTGGCTTGATGTTCCTGCCGCAACTGAAGAAGCCTAGAAGCAAAGTGGCATTACTCTTCTTTTTGTTTTCCACCCTGAAAAAACCCTTCTTGCTGCATACTAAGCGAGTATGTTTTCATTTAACAACAGTTGCATGTTTCAGAAATGGTTTAAAAATTGTAAAAAGCGTTTTAATGCTCCCCCCGCTCTGTCACCCCCGGACAAATACATCCTTCACAGGATGTTGAGCCACGCCGAGATTCAAACTTAACGCCCCCGCTCCAAAAGCTCTGAGCCTCGGCTCCTTCGTACCCCAATAGCAGTCAAATTATATTGTATTGCGTAACAACCTTTTGCTCTTGCGCCCCAATACAAAATGCCCAACTCCTAAATTGGCCCTCCTCCCTCCCCCATCGCTGCTCTCATTCGTGCCTGCTCGGTCTGCCCCTAATTCCGCCTGCGAAAATCTCCATAGAAGCCTTCTTTCTGATACTCAATGCGTCACCCCCATGCCCCAGACCTCATTTGTAGAAGTCTGAGGACATTAAATTATCTGCCCAGGATCACCGTATATTGAGCCACACTCAAGTCGGCCACTCTGCGCATAGGGCCACATCGCTCCCCCCTTGGTCACTGTTCTTGCCTACTGTTGTTGTCATGCGGGCCCCATTGACTAACTCGCAAAACCTACAGTAAGCATCCAGCAACCCGAGACACCATCCTCCCTCATGAGCATTACCCCTACCCCCAAGCCTTTACCACCCCCCTGCAACCCCCTATCCAAATTAGTTTCCAGGCGTTCTTACCCCCCTCCTCCTTGCCACCCCTGGCATTTAACCGCTCTTTATTTTCCTCTTCCTCTGCCCGCACCTTATATCTTACACGTGGCAGCATGTTAGTAGCCTAAGCCCCCCATACTCATCCCTCGCCTATGATGTCACTTGAATGCCCGCTGCGCCATTCCCACTACTCTGCCAATTTGTAAACGCCATCAAGCCAGGCAGCCCCAGAACAACAGTTCCGCCCTACCATCCTCACCCATCATTACCTCCTGTCCCGTGAATTTCGAGCTGGGAGCCATGCAATAATCAATGCGCGCTGCTGCTTTGCCCGCAGGATGGTACCTGGGCAAAGCCACTTTTGTCTACATACAACCAATGATGTGGGGTTGGGTGGGCACCTGAAATATGCTATATTGAAATGTATTATGGAGGCTTCCAAAAGTCGGTCAAAGAACATGTTTGTCTCAAAATAGTGCCAGAAACAAGATCAGGAACACATACCAAGCATTCCATCATATGTACACAACAAGAGGTTTCAGAGGGCGCACATTACACCTGCTGAACCGCATCCTTAATGGAGCTTTGACATTTCTCAGCCGCACTTGCCAGCACCTAACATACAGAACAAAGGCACATGAATTCCCTGGTGAAGTTGTTTAGTGCAGTGTTTGCGCTACTTAGACCTGATAGCACTTATTGTCTTTGTTGCAGGGCAGGGCCTATCATGAAAAATGCACACATACTTTGCCTAACATCCGCTGCCTTTTTAAAATTCCAATTTTACATTCAGATTTCTGTTTGCTAGGAAGACCAGTGTTAAGCTTTACAGCTTCCCTTTTTCTTATCTGTAATACTAGAGTGCCAGCTCTTTATTTCCATGTAACAGTAATTTATGCAGATTTTTTTGTTTTTGGGCGTTAACTTCACATTAAAGTGTTTTTGTTTTTTTGTTTTTGTGGGCCTGTGTTGCTCCTTTGTTCGAATCTTTTTATGAACAGTCCTACAGAAAACACAAGATGAAAACTCCAAGATATATAAAAACAAAATAATTTAAAAAGGCCTCAGGTGACATGGCTGTTCATTGCCTCATTTCGCTATTTAATCCCCCCACATGAAACCAGAGAACGTCAGAATACACCATATGTTGTAGTCCTACGATCTGTACTTTCTAATTTAGTTATTGATGCCCAAATGTGGGCACGAGGAAAGGAATAGAATGAGAGATTGAAGAGAAAATAATAAATGCTCTCATTTTAACTACACACTGCCCTCCCACAGGGTGGATATTCAACTGATCTGAACCGTACACAATTCTTTTTTGGATTACAGTATTCCTTAGGGTACCAAACTGCATTCGTTCTAATTTTGTCCAAGAGTGATGCAGTAGCATCTGCTTTCAAATAAAACAAAAAATGTCCCTCATAATGCCCCTCCCTTTATTTAGGTCGAACATTCTAGACCTCTTGTATATACTTTAGTATATACTTATATGTGTATGTACTTTGTGGGCTCTGGATATCAGCCCTAGGACTTGTCGGGTTCCGCTTCGGGACTTTTTTTTTTCTGTTCATCTGCCTCTATTTAACTGTCTTGATAGAAAACAACCAGCAGAGGTCAGTAAAATACCAGAATCACTTTAGCATTCTCTAGATTCCACTCCACAGAAATTGTCTCCCACGAGCACCTGTAGACAATAATATTTTTTCCAAATCTTGTGTTTTCAGTGATATGACCACCGAAGGCCCTGATTTTATATTAAAAACAGAGCTTTGGCCTATACCATTACATCATTTCTCTCCTTGTGTTCCCATACCAGACGTGTCACGCAGTTTGGTGCTTACTTTCCCTCCATGTTAAAGAACAGTATATGTTTCAGCACCCAGGCTAAGGTGCTGCATAGCTAAATACATACAAGGTCCCAAAGGCGAGACCGATTGCATTGCAAATGCTTGTTTTCCTCTCCCCGCACTTTTTTCAGGTACTCTGTAGAAGAACTCCTTTTTGGCTGACCAGGGGGCACTCCGTTCCCAAAACTATCCCTGGCATTAGTCACACACTCGGAGGCAGGCCGAAAACCTGCCATTCGGGCCATATAAAGTCAAGCTATGACCTATATATGCAATATTTAAATAGCAAAGACCACATGGCGCTACTGCTGCTCTAGCTGTAATTCGCTATGAACGCCTGATAACATTTCTATTAACTTCTTTCTAATGTAGTTTCTCCTTTATTTCCCACGTAGACCTTTCATTTGCTTGTATCTATTAAAAGTTATTTGGCTTCCGGCTTGTCTTTTAGAAGGCATGAATTGGTTTATTCTTTTATATTTGTTCATTTTATTAGTTTACAGGTGCACAGATTGTTAAATATATAATAGTAGTTGGATTACTTTTTTTGCAGGGTCAAGACACTATGGTCATAACACCCCTCCTGACCTAGCCACGCCCTCTGAGGCAAGCCGGAATTCCGCTACCTGGGTCATTTAAGGTGCAGTATGGCAGGCTGCAGATAGGGCGTGCCTAAAGCAAGCCTGCCTGGGAGTGTCTAGGCTCAAACTGGACCAAGGGACAGGAACCCTGCTGTTCGTACCTCAGACCTGGCAACTCTTTGCATGCACTGCCTGTACAGAGGAGAGGCACAAATACTGCTGGCTCTAATCAACACGCATGCTACACTTAATTCTAAGTCGCCTAAATTAGCGAAACATCCCATGGCCTCCATAGGTCACCCTAATGTTTCTGTCCATAATGAGAGCATCTGGCTCTACAAGGGATTACTTAACATCCACCTCTCTTCCTAAGCATATTACAGAAATCCGTGACCAGAAACTAAATCATAAATTCGACTTATTTGTTCAACCAAAAACTGGTTTAAAGAGTTTTTAAAGGCCGAATTAGTTGAAGACATTCCACCAAACTTATCTGATTTGCTCCAGCCCACCTATGGGAAACAAGCATTGGCATAGCCAATAAGTCTCGCTTTTGGGACCTTATAAGTATTTAGTTATGCAGCACAATATCCTTGGTGCAACATAAACTGTTGCATGGCTAAACACTTATAAGGTCCCAAAGTTGAGACCTATTGGCTATGCCAATGCTTGTTTTACCAATGTGTTTTGTTTTGGAGTCGAGTGGATGTGTGTGGAGTGGAAATTTGTGACTTGGATTGAAATTATTAGGTGTGGGAAGTGTGTGGTGAAATTGTGTTGTGATTGTGCTTAAGTGATGCTGAGCTGACAAATTGCTACTAATTCTTTTAACCCCTTCGACGCGCATGACGGAACGGTTCCGTCATGCACGCCGGTTGCGCTGTGCGCATGACGGAACCGTTCCGTCATGGCCCCGCCCGCGCACGGAACCTTCAGCGTGGCGCGGAAATCCGCGCCGCGCTGAAGGGGTTAACATGGAGATTGGTATTTACTTTTCTTTCTCTAACTGTGAAGGGAGAACACTTTGTAAAGTGACTATTGTGACAAACTTGCTCGGGTAGAGATGGTGTGAAAGGAAAGGTTGTAGGATGTCATTATTTCTAACACAACAAAATGTAAATACCTGTCAATGAACTGTACAAATTGCTGATATATTTCGAGAAGTTAGAAAAGCTGAAATCACATTTTTGTTTTAATTTTGAACAAATGATAACAGATTTTAAGATGATCAAAACAAATCCAGGCACTTTACTTGGTGCTGTGCAAACGATAAATATTTGTGAAGCACGGTTCCCATACATTATTGTTTCTGTGCTATATAGTTTTATCAGTAAAGCTGCCAGTCTGTGCAAATTTAGTGGCCATTTCAAAGGATAATGTGCAGGCTATAGTGTGTGCTATCCCACCATTATTTAGTAATATGTGTGAGAGACAGAGTGCTCCAAAGTGCACCACCAGCTATATACCACACCCTTACCCCTCTTTTGCTGAATGGGCATAGTTCGTTACACTTGTCATTAGTGTGACACTACAGTTTTCATAATTCCTATGACTTCTGTGATATAACATTGATGAGAGCATCCCACTCTGAAAATTGTTCCAGCGCTACCGCGTGAAAGTGCGAAGCTCTACGGCCAAAAAATTAAGCTGAAATGCGCTCATCCGTACCTCGTTTGTCAGATACCGATTTTGAAAGGTGCATTAAAGGATGGAAAAACTTAATGGCTGGGATACCTGCCTATCTCTTTTGAACGAGCAAGTTCTTATGGGCAAAGACCGAGCTAGAGCAAAACATTCGGCCCGAACAAAGGTTCAACCTTTCTTGACTCGTGCCCTACGTGTCAGACTATGTATTTCTGTGTTGCACTAGAAAGTCTCTCTTGAATCCATTAGGTGTGGTGTAGAGTTTTCTGTTAGTATCCAATGTTAGACACCTGTACGCAAGGGTTAAACTTTAATTATACAGACAGTGGCACGGAATAGTGGACGACAAGGGTGTAATGCTGCACTAAGAAAGTCTCCATAAAGTAGGTCCATGTAGAGAACGTTGAGGCAACTGGAAAGCAAAAACGTTTGTCAAACACGCATGTACAGGAAAAGGTCCTGCATCCTCGTCACTTACTGCTACAAGTTACTGTAAACAGACCTTCTTACTTCATGCAACGCCACGTTACCAGGTAGCTTCATGTCACGTTACCAGATGGCTTGATGTCGCAGAGTAGCCAGTGCTCCAGTTCTAGGCTTTTCTTTTACAACTCACAACCCGCTAATTTTAGGTGAATTCGTAAAACGGGAACAAATTAAGTGCCCCAAGACTACGAAACCCAGAATCCGTTATGGCACTAAATTGAGCCACATGAGTTTATCCCTGCGTCCTAGGTGCCAATAAGTCATTTAGCAACCTTAGCAAAAGTGATGTTAAAAATAAAGGACTTAAATGCCCAGTGGTGGCCATGTTAGGTGAGGACAAACAAAACGAATTTGTCTAAGCAAAGTTTTTGTCCTAAAACCAAATTCCCCATGCCCAAGGCGGGCAGACCGTGGACCCAAATGAATTACATAACAGGAGCGCAATTAACATTACACTGGGCTAGCGATTACCCTAAAATACTAATAGGATCCTAAAAAAGACTGGTGCACAGTGACAACCTGTTGGTCTGGGATCTGGTCTCCGCCACTCGTCTGGTGTCAGCATTGTTAGTAGAGCTGCAGAACTGAGACTCTACTTCGTCCAGATCATCTGCCATACCGAGCAGGGAGGGAGACCTGGAATGGGCGGGGCTAAAAAGTGACGACCCGACTGTTGCCTAGAAACCGCGTTGGAGGTTGTACAGAATCTATTGACCATAAAGCTTATTCAGATCAGAGGACTGAGAGCACCTTGCGCCTGTCTTAGCCCTATTGGACGCATTAACGAGAAGGAAGTGCTGTAGCGACAGGCTCCTAGGCACAGTAACATTTTGGAGCAGTTTTCATTCTATTTATTCAACGTTGTCAATTAATACTAGAGATGAATAAATGCTACCTGTGCACACACGTCATAAGAGGAATGTGAAAGGAATGGGGAAGTATTCAGTTATTTACTTAGATTCTGTTCGCAATTTTTTTCAATGAGATAAAGAAAAGAAGTCAGAAACGTACGAATATGTAAACCCCTTCATGTAGTTGTGCGGTGGTGGGGAAAGGGGGTACAAATATGTATTTCAAAACTACTTGTGTGTGGAGCCAGTCAGACTGTGAGGCGCTCCCTCCAGTACAGGGAATGGTGGATCGCTCTAGTCTATGACAACTCCCTGGCTTTGCAGAAACGAAGAAGCGAGGCAGACTCGCAGGCAATGCTGCCTAAATAATAACGCCTACCTAACTACGGAAATACTGAAAACAAAATACCCAAAAAAGTCCACAAAGCAGACCAAATAATTATAAGAATACAAGGCGTTTGACTAGTGTTAGATAAATGGCAAAGACGATACTGCCACCCTCTGGCCAGAAAAAGGAAAGCTTGCAGTGAATGCAAACGGCGGGAGGAGGGGTGGGAAGAAAGGCGAAAGTGAAAGTGATCACGATCAAGCGCGGTGAGCGATGCGCTTAATGAGCATGAGGAGGAAAGCCATATCGCGCCTCCGCTCGTAAGCGCGCGCCTGCGCACATGCACGCAAGCTGTAGGCCGGCCATGGTCGAATTTTTTTAAGCCCTCACTAAAAGTCTTGCCAGACCAGCGCATGCGCTGGGTCAGGCGAGACCTAAAAAGGGGCTGCATGGAGGCAATTATAGTCAAAATAATTATTTTCTTTGTACAATATCTCTAATCACTTTATTAACGACAAAAAAAATCATCACTGCATCCCTCCGTATCAATATGTGGTCCTCTCTGGGAATCTTTCTGGTTGACCTACACTTCAAGATTTCCTTCATAGAAAATCTTGAATAACACCTAATTGATTTTACTACCAATAATTAAACTCTATTATCTTAGGGGTTTTAATTCCCATATGAAACACCACAATTTCTCAAAAACTACAACCTAAACCAATTTATCAAAGGACTAAGACATATTGCCGGTCACTTGCTGGACCTGCTAATAGATACAGCCCAATTAATCAATCATTTTCAGATCAGCACAATTACCTGCTATACTGATTTTTAAAATAGCACCCCCCTCGCCTATTCAATATGCAAATACCTCAACCAAAGAAGTCCTTAATTGGAGAAGAGCCATAGAATCCTCCATGAGACCACAGCTGGCTGTGTCCCATACTGGGGACAAACCAGAGACAGATTACTACACCCTTTGTTCCTGGATCAGAAATATGCTAGACAACATTGTCCCGAGGAGGATGAAAAGATTATCTAGTAAATACATACCGCTCCATTGTACTCAGACTTCCTACGAAGACCCACGAGAGAGCTACCATATCAGCCAATGGGGCTTAGCAGCTAAAATATGATGCACAATCAAAGATCAGGATTAAAAGTCAGTGTGGCTTGCGCACTGGGCAAGATAGCGGCTCGTGGCTGAGCTCAGTCGCTTCACGAAGCGCAAGGAGAAGATTTTGCCGCTTTCCGACCTTGTGCTGCATCCTTGTGGCTGGACTTCATCCTCTCTAGATGGCGGCTTAAGTTTTATGAAGAGGGTGAGTTTTTTTTATCTCGCTCCTCCGCTCCGTATAACGCATTTTCTTTTCCTGACGCAAGCGGCCGCCATTTTGTACGCGCGCTGCCACGTCTTGTGAGGGAAACCCATCATTTGTGAATAACGGGCTGTATGACAGTATGTGGCAAGTCACTGTTCTATTAATGGCCATTCTGCAGAAATGCCATATTGATAGCAAAGTATTGTGAAATAACTAATACTTTGCAGTCTTCTTGCTCAAGTCTCAATCCTGCTTCACATACTGCTCTATTATAAGGATGTCTTCTGGCGCCTCACCTATTTTAGACTCAATTGCTGTCAATATTTTTTGCGCCTAGTTTGTCTCCTCTGTATCCTGTTCCTCCTCAATGATCCTATGTGACTCAACAAGCAGCCTTGTATATGTGAGGTTCCTTTTGCAAGCGGTCATAAGGCGTAAAGTGTGAAGGAACATAAGATATCATCACCACCATCATTTCTTTGCTCAGCCTATGTCTAATGGCGCAGCATTCCCTAATGGATGGTATTGTTAACCTTTTTGTATATTGCCTTCTCTTCTACTACTCTGGTTCCTACTGAGACTGAATATCATTGGTCCTTTCATAATATAATTTGATGTAAATGATCACTCATTTACTGTGAGCTTGCTTTATACTAGAAGTTTCCGTCTTCTGGGTTCTAGCTGCATCTTCCATCAATATTGTTTCTGAAGCATCTTCATATCCTTGTTGTGCCATTTAACACTGAACTTCCCTTTCATGGGACGGACTTCTTCTTTTACAAATCATCCTCGTCGACAAGTACATTTTGTCAAGATGGCTAGTGACTCACTTTCTCTTACAAAAGCATCTTCATCTGGAGCCAAACCAAAAATACCCAAAAAGGACCCTCCATCTCCGGTCCAGTCATCTTCTAATCCTGTCCTGGATTCAATTTTAGATGAACTTCGTGCGTTAAAACAATTCATGAACGCCACCAATGAAAAACTGCAACCGATTGAGGATCGTTGGATCAACATGGAAGGTAAAATGTCCGAAATGGAACAGCGTATAAGTAATCTTAAAGATGTGTCTACCAAAGTACCCTTGCTGGAACAAGAAATTCATAAGCTCAAGCTATGGAGCTTGAGCTTATGTATTTCTTGTTCAGGACTTAGAAAATTAGATTAGAGGATTTAGAAAATCGCAACAGAAGGAACAACCTTATGGACAACATGAAAATGTCGAGGGCCCGGATCTTCTTTCCATCTTGAAGAAATTTTTGTCTAACCTTCTCAACCTTCAATCTTCTACTCCTCTCAACATCCAACACATCGTCTTGGTCATCTTCAACCTCATTCTAACAAACTTGGTTGCATTATTATGCTCTTTCTTGAATTCACTGACCTGATGCATGTATTAACAGTTACCAGGGAAAAAGCGCTGTCCATAATATCTTCATTTCACAAGACCTTTCTAATGCTACCAATGCTAGACACAAGCAATTCCTAGCTCTCCGTCCACAACTGAGGTCTATGATCATTCGTTATGGCATCTTACATCCTTGTCTTTGTAAAATTACTTATGAGGGCCTATCTCGTTCTTTTGAAGACCCTCTCAAACTAAAAAAGTTTTTGCACTTTATTGCCAGAGTACCCATGGACACAAACGATCTGTGTTCTTAAAATGTTCAATGTTTCTTAAATTATTATATTGTTAATGCTTCATAACTCATTATCTTTCTCTGTTAAGGTTGTACTTTATATTTTTATGATGTTTTATGTGGTTTAACTATCTTATCGTATAATATCTTACTCTCTCTATTTCCTACATCAACTTATTCTATTTATGTCTCTCATCTTCTTCAGTTTCCATCTTTCACCATTGTTGCTCTTGTCCTCACGTGCCGACATGCCCGATTCGTGTCTCTTCTTCTTTACATTACAGATCTGGCTTTTTGTCCTTGATCTGTCCTCATTATTCCTTTCTTCTTTTACTCTCTTTCCCTTTCCTCTTATCATGTATCCTCTTTTTCATTACCCTTTATTCTTTACTTTCTTCCTCTTTATATTTGTTTGATTATTTATTTTATTTGTTCCTGTATGCTCTTATTAGTTTGATCATGTTGCCTCACTATCATGATCAACGTCTTTTGTCTTCATTGGTTTTTTTTGCAGTTCGTCATCATTGTGATTATCATCCTGTCTCTCAAACATTGATATGTTTAATGTTGAAACGTGGAACGTTCTTGGTCTGGGTCACCCCATTAAGCGTCAAAAGGTACTTTCTCACTTATCAAAGCTCGATTGTCAGATTGCTTTTTTGCAGGAAACCCATTTTAATGATGTTGAATCTCTCAAACTTAAGCGTCAATGGGTGGGCAAGGTTGTTTTTTCCCCTGCTGTTAATCGTAAAGGTGGTGTTGCCATCCTCTGTCATAAATCTTTGAAATTGCTAATTATATCAACTGAAAATGATGTGAGTGGACGATGGGTAATACTTCACGCCATGATTTATATTAAACTTGTTACCGTGTTCTGACCAGGATTTTGGCATAATATCAAACTATAATTATCTTCAATTTCTAATCCCAATATTATTGTTGCTTGAGATTTTAATAATTTGCTCGACCCCTTTTCTGATATGAAATCTGATTGTAAGTTTAAATAAGATAAATCTCATAAAGCGTTCCAATCTGCTATTGCCTCTCGTCCACTCTATGATGCTTGGAGGACTAGTAATACTGATAATTATGAATTTACGTTCTATTCTAATGTTCATCACACTATGTCCCGCATTGATTTTATTTTAATTTCAAAACCTTTACTACCCTCGCTCCAATACTCTGCGATTGGCTCCATTTTTATTTCTGACCACACCCCAGTCTCAGTTTCGCTCTATTTGTCCCTTGCCACTTCCAAATAGGCTAGATGGAGATTTAATAACTCCCTCATATCCGATCAAACTTGTATTCTAAATGCTACTTCCTTTATTCAAGAATTTTTCATTTTAATAAATCAAGTGACACTTCTGTGCACAACAACTGGGATAACTTCAAAGCCTCGTTTAGAGCTTTTACCATAGCATATACTGCTAAAAAGAAAAAGCTATTAAATTCTCAGTACCTCTCCTCCCTCGGTCATATTAAGACCCTTGATCACGCTTACTATACTTCCAAATCCTCTGTCCACCTTCGTGATTTAATCAAAGCGAAATCCAATTTAAACAAATTGGCTACAATTGAAGCCTGTAACATTCTACTCAAAATAAAATCTAAATACCATGGGGGACAAAACAAAGGTAGCAAACTGTTGGCTAATTATTTAAAAGTCAAATCAGAAAAGAAAAACATCGGCTCCATTCGCAATACACTTACCAATACCCTACTACATTCTGATTCAGACATCGTTAAGGCATTTCAGACTTATACCATTCATTATATACAGATGACACTTATCCCACTGATAAAGATATTTAATCATTTTTTGATGGTGTTTCTTCTCCATCATCTATTCCGGATGCCATGGCTCTCCTGGAAAAAGATATAACTCTTCAGGAGATCTCAGATGCTATTAAATCCTTAAACACAGCTAAAGCCGCTGGCTCTGACGGCTTCTCTATTGAACTTATATCTTCTTTTTCATCCATTTTTGTTCCACACTTATTCAAGCTCTTTACCTCCCTTTTTATTACATTCTAAGCCTGGAGGTTCCTTTCTTGACGGTCTTATTGTTATCCTCCCTAAACCTGATAAAGATCTTTATCGCCCTATCTCATTGATTAATTATGATTGCAAAATGTTCGCAAAAATTCTTGCCTCTAGGTTGGAAGGGGTTATTCCCCTACTTATTAAATATGATCAGTGTGGCTTTATCAAAGGTAGACTTTCCTCAGGTAACGCTAGAATGTTTTCTAATATTCTCACTCTGGAGAAAAAGTATCCTGATCCTCTAGCTGCATTGTCCCTTGATGCTGAAAAAGCCTTTGACCGCATTAATTGGCAATTCATGTTTAAAACTCTTCAGTGGTTCGGATTCGGCACCAAATTTATCTCATTCATTAAACTATTGTATTCTGATCCTCGTGCATGTATATCTGTTAATGGTTTCTTATCCCCTTATTTAAACCTTCACAGAGGAACACGGTAAGGTTGCCCCTCTCTCCTATCCTATTCCTTCTATGTCTTGAACCCCTTCTTGAACGTATTCATCAGAATCCCTTGATAACTGGTTTCTGCCACAAGTCCCATGAAATCAATTTATCTGTTTATGCAGACGATATCCTGATCTACATCTCTAAACCTTTAATTTCCTTACCTCCCCTCCTGCAGGAAATTGACTTTTATTCTACAATATCCGTTTATAAATTACATTTTTCTAAAACTGAAATCTTACCCTTAAACTCAATATGCTACCAATTCATGTTGTCTAATACGAATTTTAAATGGTGCCTGTCTAAAATTAAGTATATTGGAGTATGGTTTTCTTCTACCACCTCCCAAATCCTTACCCATAACTCTAATACTCTGAAAATTAAAATTCAAAACTCACTCTCTACATGGTCACCATTCCATCTATCTCGGTGGGGCAGATTGGATACAATTAAAATGATGATTGTACCACTTTTTCTATTTTTACTCTCTATGTTGCCCTTTAAAGTTCGTAATTGCTATTTTAAATCAAATCAATTCCATTTTTACTAAATTTCTTTGGAATAACAAACCTGCCCGTATTGCTTTAACTAAATTAGTCATATCAAAAAATGAAGGTGGTGTACGATTTCCCAATTTTAAATTGTATCACACTGCTTTTTTACTCAGACAAGTGTATGCACTTAACAGACAATGCCACGATGTTCCACTACCTAGCTGGATTAATTTTGGACATTCTCTATTACATGACTTTTCATTTTATGATATTTGTTTCATGTCCAACTGTACCTTTATGTCTAAACGTCCTATTTTAAAATATTCCCAACACTTGCTACATACTCTATCTATGGATGGCTCTGATTTTTATCAAGCCTTCTTTGCATCTTTAATTTGGTACAATAAATGTATGAAGTTCCGCCATAAATCCTTCTATTTCAAACATTGGAAAGAAAAGAATATTTAGTATGTCCACCAACTTGTATCCAATAATTCTGTTGTACGTTTTAATATATTACAAGATTGTTATGATTTACCTTCTTGTTTTTCTCAGTATTCTCAACTATTACAGACACTCCAATCCTTCATTTCATCCAAAAAACTTTCCTACCAATATCACCCCATTTACTCCCTTAACCCCTTTACACAATATCTCCCCTGACTCTAATCCTAAAGCTCCCTTTAACTTTTATCCACCTCTATCTCTGTGAGACCTAAATCCCCAATTGAACTAGCTTGGGAACTAGATCTTTCTATCACTCTCACATCTAAACAAGCATTGGCAAAGCCAACAGGTCTCGTAATGGCTTTGAGTTAAAATGTAAAATCTGATTTTCTCATTTTTCGATTAAGCTATGCCTCATCCATTTCTCACCCCTGCTCTGCTCTCAGCCTGGCTGTATCCTTGACACCGCATCTGTAAAAACATGAGTAAAGAATCTAGATTGGGGCATTGTAGGCTGTGTACACATGCAGAGTCAGTGCAAAAGAACAGCTGGCGTCTGCATGGGTTTTTTTCACACAGTGGTTAAGCCTCAAGTAAAGTTTGCTCAGATAGCATATCTTGTTGTGCAGCTTCAGGACGCGACAGTTACACAAGGCTCCAAAGCTGTTGATTCTTACAGATTGTTTTATTTGTGTGTTCCTCCCAAAGCTCTATTTACCTCTGGGCGTCCCTTGTTTGTACTCTTTGCTATAAAAACTCATGTAACCATCGTTCGGTGTGCTCTCTCCTTGAGTATCTCTATGGTGCTTGTTGGACGGAGCCCCATCCATGAATGCTAATTAAATGACCTATGGTTTGTACTTCGCTCCAGTGTCGATTCCTCCTTACTTGTTAAGAACCCGTGGACTAAAGGGTGACCCTGCACCAGTGGGTTATTAATAATCCACTTCCACATTTGTTTTTTTAATTTCCCCATCTGAGCTGTATTGGTAAATTAAAAAATGGAAGACAAAAGCATATTTTATTAGGCTGTAGAAACATGACTCGCATGGGGAGAAGCAACACAAATTGGGAGAAGCAACGCGAAGGGTGCAGGTGGGGAATGAAGCATAACACAAGCGGGTGGGTAATGATGCATAACACAAGTGAAGCAACACCAAGGGCGGGGGCCAGAAGCAACACAGAAGGCACAGGTGGGCATAATTACAGTAGCTTTGAATGTTAAACATGGTGGAAGGCACATATGTAACCTTTGCTCTGATATGCGCCTTACAACAAATGCCGTAGCCATTTAAGACAATTTACTGACTGAAAGATAATAGCACTTAATAAAGATTTACATCATTTATTTAGCCACACATAAAGAATGTCTCCTATTTCATGTAAGTGAACAATAACTGCTTATCTATTGCAAAAAGATGAGCCGTGCTCCACTCACTGCGATATCTTAAAATATATAATGCCTCACTTAAAAAGACTGTTCTGTATGGCACAGTTTACTCACTATATTTAGTTTGCAAGAGCAGTGTTAATTAATGATGCTTTCACGTTAATGATGCCTTCCCATGCCATCTCGTGATCAAATGCACTGATAATGTCAGCCACGTACAAGTTGGGAATCCAAACAAGTTACAACCGTAGTCAATTCAATTCAATACTTTATTGTTTAAGTTAACAAAAACCATAACAATGTCGTGATGGATGTAAAGGTCCTACAATTTACAAACATAAAAAATGGTTTAAAATATAGAAGAAGAGCATGTTACTTATTTTTATCCTAAAAGCAAAAGACAATGTCCTTATCATGTTAACAATTAAAAGCAGGGCAAGATTGTGTATCATAAAATTGACAGATTTGGTATTACATCAGATGTTAGCATTAAAACATTTAGCATTTAAAATTTCAATAGGGTTTGCTAAACATTACTGGGTTGGAAGTGTCTAATTCCTTCGGCCATTTGGTTTTTTCATAAAGTAATAAAAATGTCATCAGCTTACAGGACAATTGTGGGTCTGTTGTACCAAGTCCTTTGATAATAGCCGATCTACAAGTTCGAATACCCCTATCATTAAAATATTTTTGTAGAAGCAACACTCTGTTCAATTTTAAGATGGGGCAGACACAGACGAGGTGAATAAAATCTTGCCATGCTGCACCACATAAGCTACACGTTTTGACGCGGTTATACTTCCATGCTGTTTGGTCGGCCAAACTCGGCAGTACCCCAAATCTAATCGCCATTAACTTTCTTTTCAGATGAGACGAATATGTTGTACTGAGGTATTCCGCCAGTCGTAATGATGTATAGGATTGGAGAACCATCCAAGCGTGGGATCTTTTGGCTAAAATTGGTTAGTCTTCTAATAATGATTGAAGCTTGGTTGCTTTGTTTGTCAATCTGCGGAAGACTTGGAAGGAGGGGTTCTGAGCCCATAGTTCAGTCATGTTGGTTTCCTTCAGTGCGGTTTCAGGAATTTGCCATAACTTTAACTTGGATCGTCTTCCTGAGCACGCCACAGGGGATCATTTAAAATGTTAGATCGATTCTGCCAAAGTTTGTACCAGGTTTTGATTGCAGCATATTTTCTCCCTATCTCCTGTTGGATAAGGCCAAATTCCAGTCGGACCTGAGCCGGGGATGCGCTCTGAGGTAGACTAAAGATTTTTTGTACAACTTTGTTTGCAGCAAGTCTAGGAGTTTCGCGTCCTTGCCATTTAGTACTATGCTCGCATAAGTTAGTGTAGGTAGTAATTTCGCGGCCATCACTGCTATTAGCGGCTTAAAGGAGAGACCCTGTAATTTTTTTGCAAGGGCACAGAAGGCATAAATAAGGCCATTTCCTTTTTTTTCCAGATATTGTTTCTGAAATTGGAAATGTAATCGATTGTCTATCTATACCCCCAGGTACTTATATGTACTAACTATTCCAAGGCTCATATCTCCCAGCTTGAATTGATATTGTTGTCGCGAGCAATTCATGATTGACATCGTTTTTGTTTTTGTGATGTTAATTTCCAGGGCATTAATCTTGGTGAACGTTAGTAGCTCATTAAGTGCTCTCTGTAAGCCTATTCTTGTTAGACTAAGCAGGACTATGTCGTCGGCATACGAAAGATGCGTTATGGACAATGTGGCTAGGCGCGGAGGATTTATATTTGCCTGGTTCAGTCGTGGTGAAAGAACTGCCATAAATAGATAGAATAAATGGGGGGCTAACGCACAGCCTTGTTTTAATCCAATTTCTGTTTGTATCTTCCTGGACAATTTTGTACCATTTGCTATTTTCACACAGACCCACGTGCTTGTGTACAATTGTATTATGGGTCGTAGTATTGTTTCCGGAAAATCCAATATCCGTAATTTACTCCATAACAGACCATGATTCACACGGTGGAACGCAGCTTTAAAGTCTATAAAACATAGTGGTAGTTTTCTTTGCAGGCGTTTGCACATATCCACTATTGTGGCCAGGACTAAGATATTTGTTGTTGTGCCACATCCTTTGCGAAATCCTGTTTGGTTGAATGGAATCAGCCCGTTTGTGTTGGACCATTCTACCAAGTCCTCCAGGATTAATGATGAATAATATTTGGCTTCGACATCGATTAGTGCAATTAGCCTGTAGTTTGCCGGGTCCGACCTGTCACCTCCCTTGTAGATCGGATTGATGATTGACCCTTTCCAGCTCAGGGGAAGGGTGTTTGTTATACCGATCTCATTATAAAGGCCCGCTAACGGAATTGGCCAATAATCAGGATCACTCCTAAAGATAGCCTGTGGGATGCCATTTGGGCCAGGAGCCCCATTGTTTCGTCCCAATTTTATTATTCTGGATGTGTTTTCTACCGTGTGGTGTTGACTGGCCGGGGCTAATGGTAGGGCTGGGCTGGTACTGAGGTCTTGTGGTCCGGTTGGGTTCTCTCCGGAGTGTTTAGGCTCCAGAATATTATAGTTGTTGTCCGTTTCGCTTCTAAGGAATGGTGTGAGGTCTTCAAATATTTTGCATAAATGTAATGCCCATCCTGTCTCTGTCACAGAAGCATTATTTATTACTTCTTTTGGTCTTGTTATACCATTTACTAGTTCCCAAAATAGTTTGTGGTTAGTTTGTTTGGCACAGGAAAGTAACTTTGTCCAAAATATCTCCTGTTGTGTTTTCTGGTCCTTCCAGATTTGCATTTTGTACTGCTTCCTGATATTCTTTATATTTTCCCATGCGTGATTTGGGACTTTTGGTGTCTTGTTTTCCTGAACGCCTTTCTCAGTTCTTTTCTAAGCAAATAGGCTTTACGTGAAATTTTTACAATGTGCTTATTCATTGTTTTCTGAGCATAATTGATTTTAGGTGCTTAAATTAATAATTTGTTGGTGAAAATGGACCACTTTACTACTGAGATGCTGCCATGCGTGATCTTTGTTTCGATTATGATTTTTGCTAGCAATGTTAGTTCTGGAAGTGTTTCTGCTGACCATCGCATACGTTTCAAATTAGTTGTAATCAGATGACCCGTCTCAATGGGGGCTGACCGATGTTTTGGGTAGTTTATTTCTAATTCAAGCACCTGGGATGAATGGTCACTACGGGTTGAGTACTTGATAGTATATTTCCGCACGCGAGCCAGCAATGGAAGCGTTGGGATTGTGTAATCTAATATTGACTGGGTGTGTACCCCCTGATAAGTCCATCGCGGAGGCGTATCCTCTTTTGTCCTACCATTTAATACTCGTAAGCCAAGATGTTCCAAAGCTAAAACCAGCTTTTGCCCATTCAAATCATGTAATTTTGTTGTCGAGGATGATTGTGAGGGAACTGACCATAGATCATTAGCCGCTGTTATTTGCTCATCTTCATCCGGTGTATAAATTAAGCATGAAGTAAAATCGCCAGTTATTATTTCCCAAGCTGGGTTTTCGAATCTGATTGAAGTGACTATCGATTATACAACCGTAGTCAGAAGAAACCTTTTTTTATTTTAGAAAGTAGCAAAAACATTTGTGATAACGCAAAACACCCAAACTCAAAAAGGCACCACCACCCAATCCTCTTGACTTTTTTTAAGTCTGGAAAAAATTCCAAACTGGAAATAAATTTAACATCGCTAATTAACAAATAAAGAAGTGCAGGTAAAGGAGAAAATCAAACCATTGTGACTTCTACAAGTCACTTCTACAACAACTATACTTCTTTCCATCCCACCTTGTCAGAGCCCAAGCCACAAAAATAAAAGTTCAGAAGAAAGGCTACTTACATCATGTCTGTCGTCAGCATCCAAGCGTCTCTCGGCTGCTCCTCCCACACACCGTGTGTCGGACCTCTCTAAACTTAGTAATTTGAAACATGACTTACTACTGTGAATCCATCTGCCAGCATAAATGTTTGATTATCCTGGGCCTAAGATTTACATTTCCAGGTGGATCCCTCTTCATCAACTTAAAATTAGGTACCCAACAGAAGTTGTTCACCTGTTACTTCTGGCATTTTCTGTTACAGTTTACTGGAAGAAGGCACCTCGGTGCAATTGCTTCAATGGAAGCAAACAGACTTCAACTCCCACAAGGCAATAGGTTGTCAAATAAAAGGGGCTGGAACATGGTCTCCTACCAACATAGCCCGAGGTGGTAACTCAGCCACGTCAATTTGTACAGAGCTTTGAAACATGGATTTGTACTATTTTTGTTTATTAGAATGTATAAGGGAGAAGTTTGTGCTCTGATCCTGTCAACAAATTCTTGTGAAAAATAGCAGATGATTTTCATGAAACTATGTTGAAACTGAAATTGCTTGACCTTTTTATTGCTCTTGCATTTAAAGTTATTCTTACTTGCTGGAAAGATATTTCAAACATTTGTATGCTAACTTGGTGGAATCTTATTTGTGACGAACATAGAATCTCTATTGCTTCATCTTCATCTGTACCTCAAAAAATAAAATCTGGCTACCTTTTACCACTTTCCTATCTACATACTCCTCTTTACACTGATTCTTCTTTGATAGTCCTTTCTTGTTCTCTCCTATTTTCCTCTCTCCTTTTTTCTTCCTCTCTCGTCTCTCCTTTATTTTAAAATTGTTTCATTAATTAACAATCTAGATGGTACCCTTCTTTCATTCTTTTTAACTTATACTATGAGTGTACTTATAGTTCCTACCCTACACACCTAGGGGTCGATTCCGATCCTGGATTTTTTTTTTCCCGTACGACTCGTATCTGTATTTTTTTACGTACGAATCGTACAAGTCCCGTACAAACGGCGAAGTACGATTCGTACGTGGAAAATACATACGAATCTCCTCGGGGAAAAGTCTACGAGACGTCCCCAGACAGTTTTACATACAAATTGTAAAACTGAAGTCCGAACGCGCAAGTAGGATCCGTACCGCCTGTCCGAAAACACAA
This sequence comes from Triturus cristatus, assembly GCF_964204655.1. Classification (NCBI taxonomy): domain Eukaryota; kingdom Metazoa; phylum Chordata; class Amphibia; order Caudata; family Salamandridae; genus Triturus; species Triturus cristatus. Next base: position 943,800,257 of record NC_140579.1, read on the forward strand.
GCGCATGGAAAAGCCTCCGTACGGAGCGAACTTTGTACGAGCCCTACCCCGAGTAAACTTGTGCCCGGGGTCCGAGTCGTACGGTCCCCCCCAGCCTCCCACCCCTCCCGCGTACGTCCGCACCGTATCCCCCACCCCCCCGTATGTACGGACCGTACCCCCCGTATGTATGGCATGTACCCCCCACCCCCCCTGTATGTACGGCGCGTACCCCACACCCCCACCATATGTACGGCACATACCCCCCACCCCCGTATGTACGGCCCGTACCCCCCGTATGTACGGCACGTACCCCCCGCATGTACGGCACGTACCCCCCGCATGTACGCCGCGTGCCCCCACCCCCGTATGTAAGGCGCGTACCCCCCACCCCTGTATGTACGGCGCGTACCCCCACCCGCGTATGTTCGCACCGTACCCCAGGCGTACCCCAATCCTCGCGTATGTACAGACCGTACATACGCGAGGATTGGGGTACGCCTGGGGTACGGTGCGAACATACGCGGGTGGGGGGTACGCCTGGGGTACGGTGCGAACATACGCGGGTGGGGGTACGGGCCGTACATATGCAATGTTGGGGTACGCACCATACATGCATGATGACACGTACAATGTGGGTGATGGCGTGTACGTTGCGTAGCGGGCCCCCTTTTCCTCGTGCATCGCAGCGTACTTAGCTTTTCCGGCACTTTTTGACTCCCGTAAAAATATAGCCGTGCGGAGTGCTGTAGGTACGAATCGTACTTGCTGGTACGTAAAACGCTGCCTGACTGTGTGCGGACGTCGCGTACGCGCTGTCCAGGATCGGAATTGTATGTATTTTTTAGCCGGACTGTGTTTTTTACGATTCGTACGGAAATGGTATTTCTGTACGAATCGTACTTGCTGGTTTGTACGGTGGAATTTCCGGGAACGAGTTGTACGGAGAAAACGCTCCATACGACCATTTGTACCCGGGTTTTACAGGATCGGAATCGGCACCTTAGTATTGTTTGTATCTTCCTTCATTGTATTATTCATCATATTACTCTCTTTCTTATGTCTTTTTGTGAACTTGGTACCGGTTTATTTACTCAATAATTTTTTTTTTTTTTTTAAAGGAATAAAAGTCAACTTGATTTGTAGAAGGCTGTTAATAAAGAAGGCCCTTGTAACTTCTATTTGATTTCTGACAACTCACAACAAACAGAAGGAAATATTTCAAATTATTGAGGAGCTAATAAACGCAACTACATCTGGTGTCTCTAACAAGCCCTCTGAAGAACTATGTGAAAAAATTGGCCTACTTGTTTCTGGATAAAATATAAATAAAAGGAACTCCATTACAATTGAGCCCCTTAACTCTCCCAAAATATGTCCTGCTCCTCATCCCACCACCGTGCCTTGGACACAGTTTGATATGCTCACTACCCCCGACTGCCACAGGATAAGCTAAGCTGCAAATTAGGCATCCCTGCAGGTCCCCTTCCAATCAAAACTTTGGTTCTACTAACATCCAGAGCAATTCTAGGCCAATCACCCTGCTTCTACTGTGTGGGGAAAGTTTTAGAATTAGTGACAGAAAAATGACATGAGGTCCTAGAGAGAAAGAGCATACTGGATGATGTACAAGTGGATTTCAGTCCAGGTCGCGATACTGAGCTAGCGCCCATTGCAGGCACAGAAGATTTAAGAAAAGCTGCAAATGTTGTCAGTGCAACTATATTAGACCTATCAGCAGGTTTTCACACTGTTGACCATATAACTCTCCCCTGCAGACTTGCAAATATTCACGTACCAGTACAGGTTCTACCCAGGCTGAGTTCTTTTCTAATTAACACCTAAATAAATTATTATTTGCATCTTCCTCTCCAAACCATTCGCCATCAACTGTGGTGACACATAGGGCTCTAACTTATTTCCCTATATGTTAAATGCTTATGTACACCCACTAGCCTCCTTACTCTGCGCCTGTGGTTTGCAATTTTACACTTATGTGGACAATAAGCAGCACTTTTTTAAAACTAATTCATCCCCAAAACTCACCACAGAATCTAAGATGCTGTCTGAATGGGAATAAGATGTATACAATCCAAAATTGGCTCAAATTGAACTCAGACAAGACTGAGGTATTATTTGTAGGTGCAAACTCCTCACTGTGGTTCTGATCTGTACTAGCCAATGAACTAGGCCAACCATTTACCTCCTTGCCCACAGTAAAGAGTGTAGGCGTAAAGCTAGATGAACAAGCATTGGAAAAGCCAATAGGCCTCTGCAATCCAAGAGCAATTGGCGTTGTCAATGTCTTTTAGCCATGCTGAATAGCTGCACTGCTACTGTTCAGCATGGCTGAAAGTCCAGCAGAAATCCTAAGCATATGGCGGCTACTTCAGTGGAAAAAACTAAAGTAACACATGAGCGAGCACACATGCACTAAAGGCCCAGTGCTGCTGCCCACAGATTGAACACAAGAACAAGAGATAAGGGAGACCCTACTCACAAGGAACCAGGGTTGTGCAAGTGCAAGCAGAAACAACAGTTCCTGTGGGATAATAAAGTAATGATGCTATTTATATGCACAATCGCAATAGAAAGAGTTAAGTCGATATCCATAGGAGAAGAAACCATATACACCTCAATTTCTGGTAAAAACAATCGTTATTTATGTATATAATAATGCAATTTTTTACAAAAAAACAGAGGAATAGTGCGTAGTGTCCCCAGCTTTAGTAAAGCGAACCATTCCTCAGCGCTTGTTATTTCATAAAGACGCTGTTCATTACTTATTTATGATGGCGACTTTACAAAATATTGGAAAGCATGTGTATATGTCACAAATATGTCACCAATGTTTTAGGTTCCATGTTCACTGCGATTGTGCATATAAATAGTATCATTATTTACTTTATTATCCCACAGGAACCGTTGTTTCTGCTTACAGAGATTAAACACAACAAGTCTCTTTGAGACAGTGCATGCGCTGTATAGCTGAGATCTAAAAAAGATGCAAACTGTACAGGAAAAAACAGATATTCCAAGGCAACTCGTTAATGCCACCCCTCCTCAAACCCTTTGTGACTTAAATGAGCACAAAGGCCATCTAGCCTAGCCTAGCCTACATGCCCGTCAATCCGTTGACAATGAAGTGAGGGTTAAGTCAGATGTTTAAGTATGAGATACAGGTATGAAATGGAAACCCCCATTGAAGTCTAGGGAGACATTTTTGCTGATCAGGAGGGTGGATGTGAGCGAAGAAGAGGGGATGATCACTAATAAGGGTGAGTTGACAGGTCTATGTCATGTACAGCCCAACTAATAGAGACCTTATGGGTACTGAGATGCGAAGGAAGCACAGTAAATACCCTCGAACCTTCCAGGATTTATGTGGTGTGGGCAAGTCTGCCCAATAGAGCAGCTGATGAGCATTCAGTAACTCTGAACATAAACAAAGGACTACACCACTACGTTTAGTCACTGCTATAAAGTCTTGGTGCAGATGCCAGCGCCATTTTAAGAATAAATGCTTTTCATATCAAGAGGGCTAACACCGAAGAAAATAACTCATATATTGCTAATGTATTTATTTTGCATTGATTGTATTATTATATGGCTACTTACTTAGCTTAAACAGAAGTAAAGCAGGCATACCTATGTTTCAATTACAAATTATATAAAATATTAACCAATTTTAAAAAAAGTGTTTGCTCTTTTCACAGTTGATATATCGTGCAACATTATATGTATTTCTGTGGATTATATTCTATAAACTCAGGTGTGAGATGGCCGCACCATTCGCTCTGTTGTAAATTACCTGGGTTCTGTGACGGAAAAGTATCTGCACCAGCCACAGCACATTCTGGCATACAACTTTGAGAGAGTGGCAATGAGCGGATTTGTCGGAGCAGATGCTCCTGATCTTCCGGCATATTGATCTAAAGGACTTGCGCTGCCCCAGCCATGGATGTCACAGGGCCCGACCGGGGAGCAATTCTGCAAGGTGAAGTAGTCGTTTTTCTGTGGATTTAAGATGGATAGTTGAGAATGGGTTGCCCAGTGAAACAAGGAGCTTGGAAAAACATGAGCTCTCGTGTGGAATGCTCTAACACAAAGAGAAAAGTAGCTCCTAAAACGTGAGCAGTGGATAGATACAAGTACTTAGTCCATGCTCTGGGGAACGGCTAAACACAAGAAGAGGCATGATGCATGCCATGGATAAATGATGACGAAGAATGAGAGCAATGAGGGAGCAAGCAAATGGTAAGCCTATGGGCGGGCTGAAGCCCACAGATAGAACACAACCCATCTCTTCGAGACAGCGCATGCGCTGTCTGGGATCTAAAAACTAAGCTTGTCTTCCCAAGTGTCTACTGTAGCCGTAATCTGTAACTTCCAAGTTGTGTATAGTAGCCCCAAATTCTTTTTCTGGTCTTCACTCAGTATTAATAGCCCTTATTTGAGTTAGGCTTTATGAAATTTGGTTTTTCCAGAACTTCCTAGTGGAAACCTCCATTGTTTCCAATGTGTCCAGAATCAAGTTCCTAGACTAGAGCTTGCTGCCTCCAGGGTCTCATTAGTGACCATTTTATTGTCAGCCACTGCTGGCTTTCTTTCTCAGCAGCAGTATAATTTAAGGCATTCTGTCTAGTGCAAAAATCCATCTACACCTCTTCTTTCCTCTTCTTTCTTTTTGTCTTCTCGCATTCATTGCTATTTACCAAGATACTCACTCCTTTCAGTTAACTTAAACCTTTTACAGGTTTCCAGGATGCATAAACCTCCTTTGCTTACTTAGCAGCAAAAGCCCGGTACATCCCTCTCCCCTGAATTTACATACCTAACTTCCCATATTGAATGCCGGAGAAAACTGAAAACTCTTCTATAGTGAGCATTTACATTGTGCCGCTGTTCCTTCCAATATTTAGCGCTACGAGGTTACAAAAAAACAATTACCTGGGATGCCTTTGAGCTAGACGTCATCATGAATATTTTCTTCGCAGTGTCAAGCATTAGTGAGTGCAGCCTTCAAAGAAATTAACCTGTGTGGCCCATGCTCTTCAGGACTGGAGGCGTGGACCTATGCACAATCAAAAGCTGGCAGAAGAGTCAGTGTGTCATTCCCCTAAGTCTGTGTGAGAGCACACACACTAGCAAGAGCAGCGCCTCCGCCTCAGTCGGATTACTATGTTGAATTGCTCACAAGGTACAGAGTGTAATTAAGACATTGCAGTTAGTTGTAAAAACATATTTTTAGCCCCTAGCAATCGGAGAAATGAAGAAAGTGGGGCATGCCTGCCAAATAAATGAGGTGCCCTGTGGGTGTAAAGATGTACTATGCAATATATGTCACACTGACAGCAAAGACAAAAAGTTCTGGAAAGCATAATTTTTAGATGTTAACAGATGAGAAAATGTGTTTTTCTGTTCTATGGCCCTTCTAAAATGTTCAATGTGTCATGAATAGCCCAATAACCAATTGCTGGCATAAGCCCCAAATTGCAGGTCTAGGATGAGGTCTTGAAATAAGACCTACGCGTTAGGGCAGGTCCAAGATTTCAGATCACGGAGTGTGATATGCATTGAGGAACCATCAATGCTGTTTCCTCATTCATGTGTTACAAAGGAAGGGCGACCCAATAACCAAATTATGTGATTCCAAATGATGGCCATACAGGCCAACTATACTGGGGGCGAAGGTGCTGCCCATGCTGGTCCCGTGTTTCTGAAGGTAGTGTGTGTTCTGATATTGAAAGAACTTTCTGGTAAGTGCTAATTTGCAGCAGTCCATCACAATGTTGCGTGGAGTTTGGTAGTACCAGTCAATCCCGAAGAGTACATCCTCTATGATGCGCAATGTTTCATCATGAGGGAGACTAGTGTGGAGGCTTCCTACATCCAAGCCCATTAGGAGTTCGCTTGTAGGGTCAAAATTCATATCCTGTAGTAGCCTCAGCACATCTTTGGTGTCCTTTAGGTAGGTGTCTCCTACCGCAATGCTCCCACAATGCCAAAAAACGAACCAGGAAGTAAGGCCACAGCGTGGTGGCAATTTTGTGACTCTTCACGTTCTAGTTTCCATGACGCATGTACGCGTCACTCGCTGAAGGCACCACGAGTACCAAGAACCTGTTATTCCACCTAGGGGGCAGCCATTTTAAGAGATGAGCGTTCCAGCGCCTGCACACACACGCGTGCACAACGCCGAAACTACTGGTTACTTATGAGCCTCTCCACATACAAACCTTGTTCATCTGAGCCATTAGTAGGCATTTCTTGGGTAAGAGAGCAGCTTTTACTACATAAATACGGCACAGCCGATCCCCCTAGTCAACAAGCATCTTCATTAATAAGGTACCGTCTAAAAACTTCATTAGTCAACCCTTGTTTCACACAGTGTTCGACTACAAGCGCTCCTCCCTTCCCGTAAAAAAGCACATGGGGCTTTAGTTTGGCTCCAAAATGTACGTTAACTCTTTGTTTTTTTACATTTATCTCATATAATATGTTTCCAGGCAGTTAGACGCATTTTGTCTCTCTCGCATATGTACCACGGTGACACCGCGAGATCACCAAATATGGAATAGACTACCACAGATGATGACCAATATAGACAGTGTGTTTTTTGTTATTTGTCTTGTACATCATGGCTAAGGGCAGCATGGCACCCACGGGATTGAACTATGAGTAGCCGTGCACGAGTGAGAAAATATATCACAAATTGACCTTCCAGAAGTTTGGTGATTTGGTTTTTGAAAAGCATACATCGCTGTGATAATCCTGTTTTTCTATCCTTCCAGATTTACGGGAATATACCAATTGGGTATTGTATAAGTGCATGTTTTACAATATGCACACAAGATTCTGACATTGATCAGGCAGACCACATTGATTTCTTGTAGAGTGGTGAAGGCATCAACCGCTTTGGTCCTGAAGAAAAGCCAAGGAGAAGGCTTCGAAACGTAGACCAGGGAGGAAACAGGCCATTATAGCATACATCCCCCTCTCCCCATTATTACTAATACCAGCTATTGGGAGTATTAAAATTTAGTTTCCACACAGCCAGGTATTTTTTAACTCACTACATTTCTTCTGACCCTTCCACTCTCACACCAACACATAGTATAACTTCACTAATAAGTGCTCTCACGTCTTCATTGGTAGCAGCATGCCCCGCAGCGGGGCGGGAAGAACCCGATGATGAAGCATGCCACCAAGGAACCTTTTGGTGGGTGAGGGTTATTTTAACAAAACATTCAGTTTTCCTATATATTCTTAGGAAAACCTACAGTCTTCTAAGCACTCACTTTAGAACCTATCTCGGAAGGATAGCATTTTTCTACAAGTAAAGTGTGGACTTTCTTTGTTTTTTCATAATGTAGGCATGCTGCAGCGTCCAGCAGAATGAACCTCTTGTGCAGTGCCCAGCAGAATGTATGTGTGGTGCTGTGCCCAGTTTAATGTAGGCATGCTGCAGCAACTAGCAGAATGGATGCCCGGGGCAGTGCCCAACAGAATGTACGTGTGGTGCAGTGCCCAACAGAATGTACGTGTGGTGCAGTGCCCATCAGAATGTACGTGTGGTGCAGTGCCCAGTATAATATAGGCATGCTGCAATGCCCAGTAGAATGCATATGTGGTGCAACGTCCAGCCGAAACTAGTGGCCATACAGTTGGAGCAAGCGGGGGGTGGACTGAAAGCACATGGAGGGCAGATGTTCAATAGCCCTTACCAGGGCTTTAAGTGGGATGAAAAAACTGAGGGGTCTCTCAAAGGGGCATGGCCGATGTAATTTAGGGCATGGCTTAAAACAGTTAAGCTAAAAATCTGTACTTAGCATAGTGCGCCACCCAACGGGCATTTTACGGCTTCTGTCCATAAAAACAGATATATTACAACAGTTAACATCACACCTCCAAGAAGCCAGGACTATTGGCTTTGTCAATGGTTGTAAATTGCATAGCAGAAATAAACAACAACTATGACTTCGGTGTATACAATATTGAAGATGCTTTAGTGCTTATGGGCAAGGATGTGGTGTAAGGCTAAAGCTGCCGACTTTAGAGCTGAGAGAGCAGTATGTTGGTCTGCAACTTATCCTAACGATGCAGGCAGAGGAACGCCCACCAGTATGCCTAGGCAGGGGCACTTGAATTATGCAGGAAGAGGAGGACCAAATGATGTGGTAGGGTTGACAAACTTATTTTTTTGATAATCCATTTTTATTGACATTTTCAATACGGAGAACAAAAGGAAGGCAGCCATGAAGTACAAAATATAGCAAAGCTCATCACCTTCAGACATTAGAAGGCACAAACCAAGAAAATCGTCCATGAGCACAATGTGTCCTGTAAAGGGGGAAAAAAAACATTCGTAGGAACACAGACTTCAAAACAGTAGATTTAACCCCGTATCTTCTCAAACTTTTCAGGGGATCCCCTGGCCTCAAAGAGGACCAAGCAGCCGCAATATCCCGCTTGGCAACCGCCACCTCCGTACTCAAGGAGCATTTGTCGGCCCGAGAGCCGTCCAGTCTATCAAAGACTCCTAGGAGGAGACGTAGGGGATCGTGGGGGACCTGCCAACCCAGTATTTATGTAAGTTCAGATTCCACACCTGTCCAAAAGGAGGTAAGACCGGGACGTTGCCAGACCATATGATAGAAATCAGCCGGGGCATGGCCACATCGGGTACAGTCCAGTAGGGGACGTAAACCCGCCCTGTGTAGGGGTACCGGAGTCAGATATGCTGTGTAGAGATAGTAGAGCTGGATAAGGCGGAATTTGGAGGAGGTAGTTAGAGTTTTGAGTGCCATGAGGGCGTCTCGCCAGTCTGCTTCCTCTAGGGGGCCCACCCATCCCTCCCAATGTGTTCGCAACGCATCTAGAGTGGCCGGACTGTTATTCACCAGAGAAAGATAGATCTGCGAGACACCCCCCTTCCCCCAAGTCGCCCACCATGACCTGCGCCTCAAGCGGGTTAAATTCAGGACGTGAGGTACCGGGGGAAACCTGTGTAAGGAGGGCGTGATGAAGTTGCAAGTATTTGTAAAACTGTGTTGGGTAGAGGGAGTGACGTTGTTGTAGATCCGAGAAGGCTCTGATGTGGTCCCCAACCCAGACATCCCCGAGAAGTGTGATTCCAATCCGGTCTCACTGGCAAAACCCATTGAGGGTCGATATCTCCAGCAGCCAGGTCCCGTGCCACAAGGGGGTATGTTGGGTGAGTTTCTTGTCCCAGTGTGTGTAGCGCAGGGACGAGTGCCATGCGGTTAAGACCGCCCTGGTGATGGGAGGAATAGTCTGCAGGATAGGGGAGCCGCATAGGTAGCTGAGGAAAGTCCATGATCCCGAGTTCAACCTGGTAAGCCGGATCAGACCAGCCCCCAGCAAACCAGTCGTGAATGACAATAAGCCGGAGAGCAAGATAGTAGAGGTGGAGGTTGGTCATTCCCTTGCCTCCATCATAGGGAGGTATCTTACAGCGGGCCAGGGACATACGTCGTCTGCCATTCCCCCACAAAAACTTTGTAATAACCCCATTGAACTCACGAAACCAACTACCTGAGAGATGAAAAGTATAGTTTTGTAGAATAAATAAAAAACGGGGAAGGATCATCATTTTAAAAAGTGCTCCATTACCAAGAGGGTTAAGCGGGAGGGACTGCCAACGTTGAGATCGGATTTGGCTTTTGTGACCAGGGCAATAAGGTTGAGAGACCATTCCAGTTTAGGGAGCAGGGTTATCCAAATCCCCAAGTATTTAAACTACTGTCTCCGCAGAGGGATTGTAGACCGCCAATGAAAGAAGGATTGTGAGGGGTGAAGGGGGACCAAAGTGGATTTCGCAGGGTTGAGTCGCAGGCCGGAGACGTCCTCAAAGGACCGAAGCACCTCCAGACAGCGCGGACCAGAATTCTCCGGATCAGCCAAGAAAAGCAGAACATCTGCATACAAGGCAATTTTGTCGGTCTGCCGGGAACCCCAAGACCACCCTTGAATCTGAGGATCAGCGCGTATGAGGCATGCCAATGGCTCCATCGCCAGAGCGAATAAAAGTGGTGAAAGGGGGCAGCCCCGGCAGGTGCCTCTTTGGATGGGGAACGCTTCAGAAAGGACGCCATTAATCAGGACCCTTGCCCGAGGGTTTGAGTACAAGACCTGAATGAAGCTCCAAAAGCAGGGGCCGAAGCCCATCGTGGTCAGAACATCCCTCAAATAGGACCAGTCTACGGTATCGAAGGCCTTCTCAAAGTCTATTAGCACCAGGGCCAAGTATGGGGTGAGTCGCTGGCGATGGGCTAGGGCCAAATGGAGGCGTCTATGCAGTGTCGAGTGCCGCGTGCAGGCATAAAGCCGCACTGGTCTGGGTGGATCAAGTTGTGTAACAAGGGGCGAAGACGTTGGGCTAGGACTGTGGCGAAGAGTTTCATTTCGGTGTTAATAAGGGAAATTGGCCGATAATCCGCACAAGAGAGGAAGGGTGGTTGGGTCTTTGGAATGACCACGATGGTGGCCACATTGGTCTCAGGAGGAAATGACCCTTCCTTGACCACATGCTGGAAGAGATTAGTGATGTGGTGAACCAGTAGGTCTCGATACGCCGCATAGTATTCTTGAGGGAAAACGTCCGGCCCTGGCGTCTTCCCAGAGTTTAACAAGGAAATGGCACCTTGGATCTCCTCCAGAATGAAGGGATGGTCCAGGTCTGCCGAGTCAGACTGAGAAAGGCAGGGAAATCGGATATCTGCACGGCCCAGTACCGCGGCTGGGCAGGAGGTCGGGTCGTGTAGAGCTGGGCATAATACTCAGCAAAGGTCTGGGCTATAGCTGCGGAGGTACAGTGATGGGTACCGGCGGCGTCTCGGACCTCGGGGACAATCCTGTTAGCTCTAAGAAAGGAGACCAAGTTATGAAGCAGTTTACCATTCTTGTCCCCCCTCCCCCCTCCCCCCAATAGACACTAGTCACAGAAGAGCGCCACAATGCTTTGGCCGAGTCGAGGGAAATTTGGCGGATCTCTTCGCGAAGCAATGAGAGTTGTCTGAGTGGGCATCCGCCGCAGCACCAGACACTGCCTCCAGTCGCACGGCCTGCGCTTCAAGCTGGGTCAGGCAGGAAGTCCGTTCTGCCCGTTTCGAATGGACTAGACCTCTGGCCACTCCACTTGTAGAGCCTTGCCGGCCTGCCACAGGGTGCCGACGGATGGGACCGAACCTGTGTTGGCCAAGAAATAGTTTTTCAACTCTAGCTTGAGCGCGTCCTTAGTCTTTGCGTCCGGCAGAAACCAGGCATTAAACCGCCAGACCGGGCGTGTCCCTCCAGAGGAAGCACCAAGGCGGGGAGAAATAGCGGACTGGTCTGAAATTCCTTTTGGAAGGATAGAAACTCCGGAGATCAGTTGGCAGTCGGAGGCAGGGAGAAGAAGTAAGTCAATACGAGAGTGGGTAAGGTGAGCTGCGGAGGTAGGAGTGTACTGGGTCTCTCGGGGGTGCCATAGCCTCCAAGCATCGCAGAGTCCGAGTGCAGACGACCAGTTCGAGAGCTGTTTTGAACAGGTGAGACGTGAGGAGGAAGGGGCCCCCGAGGCATCCAAAGCTGGCAGCAGTTCCACGTTAAATTCCCCGCCGATTATGGTATGGCTGTGAGGTAAGGCGGTGATCACCTCCGTTAGGCAGTGGAGGGTGGAGGAAAGCATGGCGGGGGGAATGTAGATTGAGAGGAAATTAAAGGCCTTTCCCTCAAGCCTGCCGGAGAGGGCTATGTAGCGTCCCTGCGTATCGGTCGAGACCTGGAGGGGTGTGAAGGGGAGCCCGCATCTGAGTAATATTGCCACCCCCCTGGAGCCCTGCGCGAAGCCCGAATGCCAAACCCTATCAAACCCATAACGGGCAAAGGAGCACTGGGTTCCCAGGAGGTGTGACTCTTGCAGGAGGAGGACGTCGGGGGACTGACACTGAGTGCTCCTAAGGACAGCAGTGCATTTAATGCGGTCTAACAACTCGACGTTCCAGGACTGGACCTGGAGGGACCTACCGTGCAAGTGCATCTGGGGAGTGGTCGGTGGGAGGCACAGGGGGCCAGAGGGGATCTAAGCCCAAAGTAATAGGATGGAGCATGACCATAAGGAAAGGACGGGGCTGGTGCCTGGCTGTGTAGCTCCTGCCAAAGGAGATGGTGTGAGTGTGGTGTGGGCTGTCGTAAAAAATTGAAGACAAAGACAACAATAGAGCCGCATATAATAACTCTAACAAAAACAAACTAAACATTAGACGGAGGGCAACGGCCCCCTTGAATGCCTCCAACACCCCCCACCCTATACTTCCAAACCCGAAGCATCTGTCGCCCCTAACTAGAAACGAGAAGCTATCCTAAAACGGCTAGCAGGGCAAGTTGTTGCGACGGCGGTGGACCCCTCCATTTAGTCGGATAATACACTGTCAGCATTTAAATAACACTGCCACAAGCCCTATGAGTTGCAAGTCAAGGTTGTTGCCCTGGGACCTCCCGGTCAGAGCCCAGCATCATCTCCGGACTCCCGGAGCGCCGGGCTTCGAGACAGATCCCAGAGAGAGCTGGGAGCAGCGTCAAGGCAGGATCTTGGTCTTGTGGTAGGCTCTACAGGGAGCTGGCCCGGCTATGGTCATCCAAGGTCGAAGGGACCACAGTGGAGAACAACTGTTGCAGGCCGCTGCCAGGTGATCGTGAGTGATCTTCCCGTCGCTCCCCTCTCCTACGGGAGCAGTTATGCCTCCGCTGCTGCTTGGGCGGAGAAGGAGGCAGTCAGGAGGGGCCTGACATGGGAGGGGGAGAGGCAGGATGGACTCTCAGAGGCTGCTCTTCTGTGAGCCATGTCCAGACCGCCTGAGGTGTGTTGAAGATTGCCTTGTCCTGAAAAATGACTCTGAGGCGAGCCCAGGTTACGAAGTTTCTGCTTAACGTCTGCGCAAGTACGGTGTTGGACCTGGACATCCCGTGTGTAATCTGGAAAGATCATTATAGTATTGGTCTGGCATTTCAAAGGACTATGGAGTCGGGCTTCTCTCAGAACAGCGTCCCTGTCACGGAAATTGAGGATCCGGATGATAAAAGGACGAGGGGGTGCTCCGGTGGGAGGTTTAGCCACCAAGGAACGGTGTGCACGCTCGATGGCAAACCACGGCGAGAGGGCTTCAGTGGGTATCCATGTCTTAATCCATGTCTCAATGAAGGTGTCCGCATGGCCTTGTACAACATTTTCAGGGAAGCCTATGAGGCGCAGGTTGTTCCGCCTCGAGCGATTTTCTGCGTCTTCCGCCCGGCAGTGCAGCTAAGAGGTCTGGGGCTGCAGGCGAGCCACCTGTGTCTTCTACTGGCTCAAGTCGTCCTCTGCGGTGGAGATGCGCAACTCCGCCTCTGACAACCGCGCCGTTGCATTGCGGAGGTCCTGGCGGATAAGGCCCACATCCACCCGCACTTCCCCGATGTTGCTCTCCACAGAGGCTTGAGAGGTGCTAATCGCCTGGAGGATGGTTGAGAGGTCACCCCCCCACCAGGGCGGGGCCACCGGACGCTCCCCCTGTCTGGCTCCGGTCGGCGGTAGTGTACTGGTCCACCTTAGTCTGAGTTTGTGGCGCCGGTGTTTTCGGGGCACGGTCCCTACCCATCTTTGCCGTGAGGGCCGGGCCCGGATAACTCTCCAAGTGGGTGGAAGGATCCCAGTCAGCCAATTCTTGCCTCAGGGCGGGCCGGACGAGCGCCCAGGCCGTCAATACTCAGGCCTGGGCGCGGAGTTAACCGCGGGCGGGGTTTACAGGCCTCGGGGACGGTGGCACTCAGGGACGTGGCTCTCCCCCCCCGCCGCCCGAATCAGCGGCCGATCCCACTGGGGGGCTCCGGAGCTGTCTGGAGTTGCCAACGCCTGAATGGAGAGAGGTGGAGAGAAGAAGGGCCTGCGTCCTTGGCCACTCACTGGTCAGCAAATGAGGTCAGGTGAGTCTCTGCTCTGCAGGCCGTTAGAGGAGCGGGCGGACCCAGGGAACAACCAAGTGGCAGGCAGTAGAAAGCGATGGGAGAGCGTCGGAGGAGATCTCGGCGTCCAATGCCGGTTTGGAGATCACAGTTTCCGGAGGCCTTCAGCGCCGCCCAGTCCACAAGGCCGATGCCAGGCAGGAGCTCCCTGTCTGTAGGTGTATATGGGCCAAGGCGCGGGGCGAGAGTCCTCGGTATAGCCATGCGGTTCCAGCAGTTCAACGGGCAGGGGGGGTGGGAGTCCACAGCAATTGTGCTCACTCGGGGTGGTGGTGTCGTGACTGTTCGTGTAATGAAGATGGAAGAGCCTGAGAGGAGCAGGGGGGCATGTTCAATACGGCAGCCGATCTTCAGGCTCACCCTCAACCACCCAGGAACGTGCTCAAAGGGCCTCAGATGTGTCCCTGTCGGGGGACCATGCAACTTACAGCGCGACTCCTTGAGATCCCGGCCCTGGGGAAGTCCCTCCGCTGTCTCCCCTCCAGATAGCCCCACCGCTCCGGCACGGGGCGTGCCGGGAGACGTAAGTTCGGCAGGTGTGGCCCCCAGGCCGGCCCTCCGCGTACCAATGTGCAGGGGGCTAGGTTGAGATCACAGGAGCAACCAGAGGAGCCAGGCGCTGTGGAGTCAGCGAGTCAAGGGAGGGGAACTCAGCGCCAGCAGGCTCCCAGGACAGAGAAGCCAATTGTCATTAATAGGCCTCAGTGAAGGCCTCCACCTTGCGGTCCAGGCCCCTCAGGTCTCCCAAATGCAGGATACAGCCAGCAGGGTCGCGCCGGGATGACAGTGCAGGTACGAGGAGTGCAGGCTTGCGAGGGAGGGGGGGGGGTGAGGGCCGGAGCACCAATGTCAGCTCCCCGCACCGCTACCCGACAAGGTAGCCGAACCTAGAGTTGCTCCCACTCACCAGCACCTCGCCACAGGTCGTAGGTCAGCCTCCATTGGAAGGATCAGCGGGATCGCCCTGTCCAGAGCACTCCGGTTCCGGAGGGTGCCCCTTTCACGCCGGCCTACTGCGGATGGCGGGCAGGTGCCTGGGTCTCCTCAGCCCCGTTGACCGATGCTGGCGCCGCCGATGTAGAGTATGCGGGGGGAGGGCTCAACCCCAGAGGAACGCCAGCAAGTCAGGGCAGGACACAGGAGCTCGGCCAACCACTGGAGAGGGCTGCAGTCAGAGGGTGGTGCCGTGCCGGTGGTCTCACGGGCGATGACGCCGCAGGCACTGCTGGGCTTCCGCAGCGGCCACCGCCATCTTGCAGCCTCTGAGACTCGAGAGGAGAAGGACTAGAACCGGGCGCCGGGGGCCCAGAATCGCCAACCAAGCGGACCGGAGTGGCCCCCTCGGCATAGGAAGCCACCATAGGCAGGTAGGAAGGACGGATGACTGCCGCTGATGAGAGGATGCGAGGCGGATGACGGAGGGTTCCGGAGCACTCAGAGTGCGACTGCCATCTTGATGCCTCAAGCCACGCCCCCCAGGGTTGAAAAACTTATGTGACAAAGAGAGGCAAATTGTACAGAAAACACAGTTGCTGCTGCCCAGGGCGTTCAGGATCTGCGGCCGCAGACAACACACAGCTTTTATAAAATCAGTGATGAACACCAATGACACGTTTAAGTCACTGATTGTGCCAGAATTATAATTGCTGGCATGAGGGTAAGTCGTGTATATACTATCAATGTTGGCCCACTATTAAGCTGACTTCGGGAGGCCCCAGGGTTTCTTGCACATGGCACGGTCCAGACTTTGTGCTTTCAATATCCGTCATGCAGCCCTGCACAATGGTAACATGAGCCTGACCCACGCATAAGGTCATCTGAACGGCTAGCATTTGTTCCCATGAACAGGGAGGACAGGACTGCAGCACAGAGGGAGTCCTGCATAGTTCAGCTTTAGAAACACGTCACACTTAGAAATGTTCATAAAATGGATGCAAACAGCAGTTTGTGCCCCACCTCTGCAGGGGCTGAATAGCCTGTGATTCAAAAAATGAATGTCATTGTATAATATAAGTGGTGCTTATGTAAAGCGCACCAATATCTTCGGCCGAGTTTGCAAAAAAAGTCTTAGTGATGCATAAAAAGCAGTGAAGGGTGGTACTACTGCAGGTAAGTGTCTTTTTTTTTTTTCACTGTGAGGGCAAAAATGGGGAGCTCGATAGGGACCCGTCTCAGCATCTACTGAGTGTTACAGTTAGCGCTCTAGCGTTTCAGCTAGAGCGCTGAAGGACACGCGTAGGTTGCGCTCACGTCGGAGACGTGAGCGCGTATATAAATAATAAACGGACGGGCGAACCAGTTAGTTCGCGCCTAACCAAGCAACCGGGTGCAGTGTGGTTATTGCGCTGTGCGCGCGCTAGGCCCCCCCTGACCCCCAGACCACGAGGGTGCTGACCCAGGGCCTCACCCCTCCTAGGCAGAGGTCAGGAGGTGAAACACAACACTGGCGACGAGGGGTGACTGCTGAACCCCAGGAACTCCTGCTACCGGCTGAACAGCCAAGGAGGCCTCGCCTGACGGCGCAGCGTGCTGCACCTGCCCACGTGCGGCTACCGACTAGCCAAGTGAGTGCACGACGGTCCCTACTCACAAGTCGGTGGTTTCGACACCGCCATGGGCGACGATGAGACGCCCGGCCCTGCGGGGGCGCTGCCCCATCACCCCACTTCAGGAGTGCTGCCTCCTTTTAGCGAAGCCGCAGACCCCACAACCGCCGCTCCGCGGTGGCAGACATGGCTGGGTAGGCTGGAAAACTGCTTCGTTGGGTCCAGGGAGACGGATGGAGCAGTGAAACGCTCCCTACTACTCCACTACACGGGAGAAGAGATTTACCTTCTGTTCAAGCACCTGCCCGACACGGGTCCCCCAATGGACTATGCAGCAGCGGTTGCGGCCTTGAACGCACATTTTGACCCCCAAGTCAACCCTGATTACGAGCACTTCAAACTTCGCCAAGCGAAACAGCGCGAAGGGGAGTCGGTGGACGCGTTCCACGCGAGGCTGAGGGTTCTCGCAGATACGCACCTGGTCGGAGATCGGGCTAAAGAGGAAAACAGGGCGCAGCTGATCTTGGGGATCAGGAGTAAAACGCTACGAGGCAGGATACATCGCAAGCCTAACCTCGCGATGAACGACATCCTCATCCTGGCCAGGACTGATGACCTGTCAGCGGCAAACGCAGAGGAAATGGATTTGGCCCTGATGAAAGGAGCTGCTAGTACCGTGGAGGTGAAAGTGGAGAAAGCGGACGCAGTCCGGAGAAAAGAACGGCCGCCAAAGCCCCGCGACCGGCGGGCCCCCGATCAAGCCAAGCAATGTGGGTACTGCGGAGGTGAACGCTGTGATAGACACCGGCGCGTCGGTGACCGTGATGGGCGTGCAACAGTACAACCGCCTCAGACCAAGGCCGGAGCTCCGACCGTCGAAGGCCAAGATCTTCGCTTATGGAAGTGACACGCCGCTTCCGCTGAAGGGCAAGTTGACGGTGGCAGTACAGTCAGAGAAGGCGGAAATCGTCATCGACGTTCATGTCATCAACCAGGAAGTAGACACACTTCTCAGCGGCCACGCGGCAGAAGATCTAGGACTGATCACATTCCTCAGAGTGGTCCAAGACCAGCAAGTTGAAGACCTGCTGGAAGGATTTCAAGGCCTGTTTTCAGGGCTAGGGAAGATCAAAAGGCCGCCTGTACGACTTCACATAGACCCCGCTGTGCAACCGACAGCCCTCCGGCACAGGCGCATCCCGTTCCACTTACGCCCGTTAGTAGAGGAGGAGCTCCGACGGTTGGAGGAACAGGGTGTCATAGAGAAGGTCACAGGACCCACACCATGGGTGTCACCGATGGTGATAGCCGAGAAGCCACGACAACCCGGGAAGATCCGGCTATGCATCGACATGCGCCTCCCAAACAAAGCCATCACAAGGGAGAGGCACATCACACCGACCATGGATGACATTGTATCCGATCTGAACGGCGCCCAATGGTTCTCGAAACTGGACTTAAATGCAGGGTACCACCAACTCACTCTAGCTAAGGAGAGCCGGTACATCACTACCTTTAGCACGCACTTGGGGCTACGGCGGTACAGACGCCTGAATTTCGGGATCTCATCGGCTGCCGAAATCTTTCAGAACACGATTAGATACATCCTGGTCGGACTGCCTGGCGTCCTGAACGCGAGTGATGATATCCTCATCTACTCCAAAACAGTGGAGGAGCACTACCGACATGTACGGGCCACCCTCACGCGCCTACAAGAGCACGGAGTTACCCTACACCGAGAGAAGTGCCAACTGTTCCAACAAAAGATTGAATTCTTTGGCTACATCTTCACCAAGGAAGGCATCCAAGTAGACCCTCGAAAGTCGCAAGCCATCAAAATGGCCGCAGCCCCCGTGGCGGAAGTGCGTAGCTTTCTAGGGATGGCCCCATACTGCGGAAGGTTCGTCCCGAATCTGGCCACCCTGGCTGAGCCCCTCAGACGCCTCACCAAAACAGACGTGGCAGTGGACTGACACCGAAGAGCAGGCTTTTGAGGCGATCAAGGAAGCGCTTCTAGACCAGACAACACTGGTCTATTTTGACCCGACCAAGAAGACCGAAATCCTGGTGGATGCCAGCCCCGTAGGGCTAGGGGCAGTCCTAACACAAGAACAGGAACCGGGGCAATGGGCAACTCTGGCGTGTGCTAGCAAGGCCCTCACCGACACAGAGAAGCGGTACTCCCAAATCGAGCGGGAGGCACTGGCGATCCGGTGGGGCTGCCGTCATTTCCATCTGTACGTATGTGGACACCCGTTCACAGTGGTGACCGACCATCAGCCGCTGGTGACGCTATTCCGGGGAACAGCACCACACCCGCCCCCACGCATAGAGCGGTGGGCCATTGGTTTGCAACAGTACCACCTAAGTGTAGTATACCGGCCAGGGGCCAAAAACCCGGCGGATTTCCTGTCCCGCCACCCAGGACACTGCAGTGAACCCGAACACAAAGATGCTGAGGACGAAGCCGAGGAGCACCTTGACATGGTGGCGGCACTGACATGTCCCCAGGCCATAATGCTTGAGGAGCTCCGGAAAGTAGCCGATCAAGACCCCGTGATGGGCAAGGTCAAGAACACCATCCTCTAGGGAACCTGGCAGTCGGTTCTGCAGACGGCGAACTCGTGGGCCAGTGGAGACCGAGAGGACCTTCAACACATGTGGAGGGTACGCCATGAGCTGAGCGTGACCAGAGGAGGACTCCTTCTAAGAGGTTCCCGAATCGTCGTCCCAGTGGCACTCCGGACAAGAGCAACACAGTTAGCCCACAAGGGGCACCAGGGAACAGAGAAGATAAAAGCCCAGATGAGAGAGAAAGTTTGGTTCCCGGGTATGGACGATTATATCACCGACACCGTCCGCAGCTGCCAGTCATGCCAGCTAACAGGGGAGGCCCAACCACCGGCACCCATCATAACTGAAGAGCATGGGCGTACCCCATGGGAAAAGATCAGCGTGGACTTTGGGAGCCTGCCCGACGGGCGAGTCACCCTAGTAATCATTGACAGTTACTCAAAATACCCAATAGCAGAGGCCTTACCGTCCACCGCCTTCGTGCATGTGAGGCCCGCCCTGGAGAAGGTATTTGGGATGTTCGGATACCCCGAGGAACTGCGGAGTGACAACGGACCCCCGTTCCAAGGACACGAGTTCGAAGAACTCCTGAAGTCACACGGCATCAGACACAGGCGCATCACCCCGCAATGGCCCCAAGCCAACGGGGAGGTGGAGCGGTTCATGCGCACCATCAATAAGGTATTGCGCAACGCCGTGTCCGAACAACTAGACCCGGAGCACGAGCTACAGCGATTCCTAGGGGAATACCGCAGCACTCCCCACTGTTCCACCCGACAAGCCCCCTGGGCACTGATGTTCCAAGGAGCTCGCAGGGATGGGCTGCCAGTAGCCCCAGGCTGGGTAGCGCCGCCCTTCAGCGAGGAAGAAGCATTCAGAAGGCGCCAAAGGCAAAACAGTCAGTGAGGCCCGGAGGGCTGTGACCCGAGAAGTTCAGGCCGGAGACACGGTGGTCCTAAAAGAGCGCCGGCCAGGAGGAAAGTTTAAGACTCGATATGAAAGAGGGTACTGGAGAGTGGTCGACCGCCGAGGAACCATGGTGACAGCGCGTCAAGGGAGAGACCTGGTCACCCGGAACATATCGTGGTTCAAGGTGGTGAGGAGACCCGCGGATGACCAAGAGACGGCAGACCTCGAAGTAGACCACGACTCTGGGGACGCCCCGGGGGACACACCCAGCTCCGCCCCACGGAGCAACACAGAGGCTGAGCCAGGCGGCGCCGACGGCACAGGTGGTGGGCCAAGGCAAGAGGTGCCATCTGAGACCTCGGCCCCGGGCGCACGAAGGGCCGCCAGGTATGAGCTGAGGGAGAACCCCAGGCCCAGCAGTCGGCTGAGAGACTTTGCGTGCCAAGTAAGTGATGCGGCGAAGTAATAATTGAACTGTCGTCAAGGACTGAGTTGAGAATGGATGTTACAGTTAGCGCTCTAGCGTTTCAGCTAGAGCGCTGAAGGACACGCGTAGGTTGCGCTCACGTCCGAGACGTGAGCGCGTATATAAATAATAAACGGGCGGGCGAGCCAGTTAGTTCGCGCCTAACCAAGCAACTGGGTGCAGTGTGGTTATTGCGCTGTGCGCGTGCTAGGCCCCCCCTGACCCCTAGACCACGAGGGTGCTGACCCAGGGCCTCACCACTCCTAGGCAGAGGTCAGGAGGTGAAACACAACACTGAGCACCAGCAGGACCTGGCCCACTTAAAGCCCTGGTCCTTACTCAGAACCACCTTCTCACCTCCCCCTTACTTACAAAAGTGGTTCCAGATGGGCCGCCCCCCACCAGCCTATTTCCTTCTTTTGTTTCCGCTCATGGACGACGTTGGAATGCACTTCAGCTGATCACAGTGGCAAGCAAACATTTTAAACCGCAGTATAGTAATTATTTATTCAAAAGCAATAGTTAGTGACATGTGAGCCCCGACGAAGCTGATTTGTAGTTCGTTTAAAAAGCAATTAAAGGTCATTTTCGTAGAAGAATTCGCATTTTAATCGTGCCAACGCTCGCTTCCTATTCTTGCGGACCCTTATCCCCGAAAAGATCATCACCTGCAATCTGCTATAATTTACATCTTCCAGTTAAAGGCAACACTGATCCTTGCCAACTAGTGACTTTACACACCAACACCTTCGACTAGCTGTTGCCGACTGCCCTTCTTTCTGCACCGCTGCTTCTGGCATCTGCTGCTGAGTAGTGGGGTGGAGGGAGAGGGGGGTGTCATGTGAGTACAGGACGCAGCTATGCTGGAAGGCATACAGTGCTCGGCTATATGAAAGTTAAAGCGCGGTATGGTGCACTGTTATAAAATGAGAAATGGATGTTTGTAGTTTGTGGCCAGCCATGCATAAGAAAAAAAAAAGCGGGACTGCCATTTTACATATTACCTGTGTAGTAGTGTACATATTATTTATATATTTATGTTGTATACAGCTGTACTACTCCTTTAAGATCCATGTACTTGAGAAGGTGTGGACTATTGAAGCAGCACCATGGTGATGGAATACTCTGGTTTGGTCTTTGGTCAGTTGTACCTGACAGATTGTACCTGATGGATGGGATCTTCTCTTCTCTACAGTAACTCAACCTTACTCACCTAATTTTGTATCTGATGCCATAAATTGGACTTTCTTACACTGGCGACGAGCGTGGGATACATCATCATCCAGAGTTGTCAAGCTGTATTTTTTGGGGGATTTATAGGAGGAATTTGGAAGCCTGAAAGAAGATCCCAACATCTGATATTGATTGTAGACTGGAGACTGGACCTTATACTTTATTCTAAGTGTTATTTTATTTTGATGAACTTAAAGCTTCGCCACATTTCTCGCCCTTTAAATTTTGAATTACATTAACTATTGGAGGGCTGGGAGAATATCGATGTGGGCTTAATGTGATCCTGGAAACTTTGTTGGGAACACCTTAAAGTATATATTGTGTTCACAAAGTAAGGATCCACCAGATTTAACGCTGAAAGGAACTTCATCTAAAACATTATCAGATATAAAGTATAGGTCCATTTGTTTCTTCAGTCGACTCATTAGTTTTGTGTAAGAAACTCATTGCAACTGTGGAAGTCATTGGTGTTTAAACATACTGAGTGTAACTCCTAATTCAGACTTGTAAATTTGTGTTTGAGAAATTACTTGCTACTCAAGATAATTCTCCTACCCGTTTTTCGGCAAGTTTGCATTTCTGGGATACTGAAGTTTCTATCCTTTTGGAGTGAACGACCAAATAACTCTTATTTTTTTTTTTTTTTTGTGACCAACATCTGACTCACGCACGAGTGGCTCGCCAGGTCTCCAATCCCACTGGTGGTGCCATCATCTGTGCGTGTTTATTTTAAAACTTGAGACAACTTTTCCCAAAAAATAACTTCAAATATAAATGCGTGGCATCGTTTAAACTCACCGTGTGTACATTCCATCTTCGTGCACGATGAGGAGAATGTTCGCGTTCCTCGTTGGATCGTCTTGTTTAGAGTGAAAAACGGTGCGCGTTTTGATCATCTGAGGCTCCTGTAGTCTCTGTGACGTCATTACTGTGCATTGAACATCAGAGCCATTTCTCTCCTCATTGTCTGATCCTTGGCTCTCTTCGCTTCCTTGTCTGGTTGGTGATTTCCCACATCATCTGTGTGCTTCTCACTCTCACGGTGTGGAAGAAACCTTTAGAGGAAACGAAGGTACTGTTTTTAAAACGAAGATTGTTTTCACAAATTAAAAAAAAAAAAAAAAAAGTAAGGCGAGAGTGGAAGTTCAGTTTTCAGTACAACAGCGCCACTTTCTGGATTCATCAACAATGCTAATACATTGTCTTTGACTTTCATAATTTTTTTTGCTTTATCTTATTGAAGTGACCTTTCTTTGTAAACGTTACAAGGACATTATTCTCCATACATCTTGAGTGGTATGCTATTCTAGAGTTGGGTAGAAGCATATATATATATATATATGTCTTTATTTTATTTTCATCACTACTTGCTGTCATATTGTTTTATTGTATTAGAGAAGATCAAAGTTTCTTTTGTGTGCAAAGAGAAACTTAGCGTACATGCTCCTTTCTTTATTTGTAATTTAATGTATTACTTATTTAATTGACATGCAGAACATTACTACTCCGCCCTTCTTTCTATCCAATCCTGGTGACCCACCAATTAGGTGGCAAAAATGGAAGAAGGTATTTGAGAGGTATGCCAAAGTGTGTGGAACTAATTTAAGCGCGGAAAGAAGGACTGCGTTACTTCTCCACTGTCTGGGCTCAGAAGGTCAAGAAGTGTTTGACCATTTACCTGATATAGATGATGCTAGCTTAAATGAATACGAAGTTTGTATACTAAAATTAGATCGTCATTACCTACCTAAGGTGAGCACTATTCTTGAGCGCTATCATTTTGGGAGACGTACTCAAAATGAAGGGTAATCAATGGACAATTACGTTACTGCTCTTAGGAAGATAGGGTCTTCTTGTAAATTTGGAGGTCTCTTAGAGGAAAGAATAAGAGATCAATTCATGCTAGGATGCAATGTACAAAAGGTAAGAGATGACATATGGCAGAAGGACGACTGTTAGACTTGGGGGTCTCTAGTTGGCACAGGTATGCACTTGTGACAAATACGGACCTCCTCCTCCAGTCAGGGTAAGGGGGTACACTCCTAAAATAACCCCTGCTCACCCCCTTGGTAGCTTGGCACGAGCAGACAGGCTTATCTCAGAGGCAGTGTGTAAAGCATTTGTGAACACATACAGTAACCAAGTGACAACACTACAAATGGACACCACACAGGCTTTATATCAAAAGTAAGTATTCTTTATATAGATTTACCACAAGACCATTAAACGACAAAAACATACACTACTGTTACTTTAGATAGTAGAATTTTGCTTAGTTCTCTTAAGTTCTTAAATGCGACACTTTATGTCAATGTACCTTTTAGATGCGACACGCAGGGCAACGAAAGTGTTGCAATGATGTTGATGCGATGAAGTTTTTGGTGCAAAGAAATAAAGACGTGAAGATCTTCCAGATGCGGCATGCTTCTCCGATGTTGCGAGAAGACTCTACTCGATGCTTCAGCTGCAGCGGCGACACCCTTTACGCGATGCGATGACAGCGGCCTTGGCAGCGGCACTCTTCGACGTTTGCGAGACGCTTCCGCTCGATGCGATGTTGCAGCGGCGACACCCCTTTACACGATGCGACGACAGCAGCTCCGACGGCGGCAGGCTTCTCAGTGGATGCGAGACTCTTCTCTTGATGCGGTGCAATGCGTCCGCTACGATGGCTGCGATGGCAACACGCATCTTTGGCATTGCGGGACACTTCCTGCATGATGCGAGACGCTTCCGCTCGATGCGATGCTGCAGCGGCGACACACTTTACGAGATACGACAACAGCTCTTCCAGCTCCTTGCGACACGCAGTCCCTCAGAAGGTCCAACAACAGCAGCAGGCACGTCCAAAGAACTCTGGGAAACTGGGGGGTGAAGTCTGTTGTTCCTGAGACTTCAGCAGGAGGCAAGCTCTTTTCCAAGCCCTTGGAGAGCCTTCACAAGTTGAGCATAAGTACACACCAAGTTCATTTCTCCTCTCTTTGGCAGTAAGGCAACCACTGCAGGTCAATCCCCCAGGTTCAGGGATAGTTTCCTGCTCAGCGTCTTCTGGTGCCTCCCTCAGCAGAGGTTCTTCTTGTTTCCCAAAGTGATCTATATTCTTGGGCTCAGGGTCCCAATATTTATACCCAGAAATCCTTTGTCCTCTGAAGGCAGAGGGGCCTTTGCCCAGTCCAAACCAGTTCCTGAGCACTCTGTTTACCAGACTTCTCCTTTCCTTTCACAGTGCAGGGCAGAAACATTAGACGCCCCACAGGAGGTGGAGCCAGCATTGTGGAAGGCAAGTACAGCCCTGGAGCACTTTGTTGACAGGATTCCTTCTCTTCATTCACTGTGCAGGGCAGAGACATCAGCCGCTCCCCAGGTGGTGGAGCCAGCATTATGGAAGGCAGGCACAGCCCTATTCAGGTCCCAGGTGCTACTCCTCCCACCCATCTAGATGCAGATCTCTCTATTCACCACTGGGGCACCTCACCCTGTCTCCTGGAATTCCTCAGCCCTGTCACTCAAACTCCAGACAAAGGAATACACACAGCCTAGCAGAGGCAGGTTTGAATGGTTAGACAAGAAAATGCCTACTTTCTAAAAGTGGCATTTTCAAATACAGAATGTTAAAACCAACTTCACTAAAAGTTGTATTTTATCATCGTGAGAACTTCAGGCATACTAAATTTGAATTTCTACCATGTTCTCTGAGTCAGTTAGGATTATAAGATGTAATAACCAAACTGCCCATTCTGGCCTATGGAGAACAGGAAGCCTTGCAATAGTGAAAAACAAAAATGGCTGTAATTCATTATTAGAACATGCCACATACACCAGAGCATGTCCTACCTTATACTTACAATGCACCCTGCCCTTGGGCCTACCATAGGGGTGTCTGATATGAAGAAAAGGGAAGGTTTAGGGACTGGCAAGTGGGTGCACTTACCCAGTCAGCATGATAGTACCAGACTGCACGCAGGCTCTGCAATGGCAGACCTTAGACACACTTTTACAGGCTGCTTCTGTGGGTGGCACAACCAGTGCTGCAAGCCCACCAGCAGTATTTGGATTACCAGCCCTGGGCACTCCTGGTGCACTGTACTAGGGTCTGACAGGTAAACCAAACCAACCAATCATGGAATCACAAATTACACATCAATTTACAATAGGGAGCACTTGCACTGTGGCACTGGACAGCAGTGGCACAGTGCCCTGAGCAACTAACACCAGCAAAAACGTATGAGGCAACAGCAAAAAATGGAAGGGAGACTCACGCCAATGTGCCAGGTCTAACAACGACCCTACTCTCGAAGAGGTACTAGTTATTGCAAAACAGATTGAACATTCTCTTAAGTGTGTGGAAGTGATAACTAAGAATGAGAATAAAAGTGAAAATGTTCAAATAGTCAAGGTCCACGGAAAGGAAATTAGTGAGAGTAAAGATAAGAATGATAAGAAACCCAAAACATTCAGGTTTGAAAGGAAATTTACGTCTACATCTAAGGATCATGAGTCCAATCTCAAATGTTATAGGTGTGGGAGCCCTAATAACTTAGCAGGAAATGTCCCGCTCTCAAGGTGAAATGCAATAAGTGCAAGAAGGTTGGGCACTATTCCACCTCTTGCAGATTAAAAAAAAATTGGTTCTAAGGTAAATATGATATGCAAGAATGTTGAAAGTGACAGTGCGTCTGATTCTGAGGTAGATTGTGGACAGATCATCTCCCAAATATCCAATGATAAAAAGAAAGGCCCCATAGATGAGGTGATGGTGGAGCATTGTAAAACAAGTGTACTTTTTGATTCAGGTGCAAAGATAACTATTGTCTCCAAAAAATTCTATGAGCAACACTTAATGAACAGAGTAAATCTTTTGAAAGCAGACATAAATCCTTATTCATATGGTGGTGAACCGATAAAATGAATGGGTTACTTTAATGGTCTGATTGAATATAAGGGAAGGTACATCTCCGGAAAGGTCTATGTTTCCTATAAAGGAGATAGTTTATTGAGCTGGTTACACCAAAAAGATCTAGGGGTGATGTTAGACCCCAATAATGACCCACCTATAATATTGAAAGAGAATTTCGACATAAATAGCATTGAGTTACATGCCTGTAGTAAAGAATATACAGTGAAATTGAAGAACTCTTTTCCAAAAGTTTTTAAAGATGAACTAGGCTAAAACTAAAATCGTGTGCTGTTCCTTTTGCCAGCAAGGTACGGGGGTCCCTTTAGCGGTTAGAGAAGAGATGAGAGATCAATTAGAGAAACTCAAATTAGAAGGAATAATAGAGGAAGTGGAAGGGACAGAGTGGTTGGCTCTGGTAGTTGCCGCCAGAAAATCAGACGGAAGTCTCCGTCTATGCATTGATCTCAGAGAACTTAATAAACAAGTCGTGGTTGATAAATATCCCCTCCCTAAAATTTCAGACCTGCTCATGCTTCTCAAGGGAGCTAATGTTTTTTCAACGGTTGACCTCAAATCAGCTTACCACCAGATCAAATTGGATGAGGAGTCCAAGGATTACACCTCGTTCATTACTCCTTTTGGCACCTTTAGATTCAAACGTTTACCATTTGGCCTGGTGTCTGCAGCCTCTGTTTTTCAGAGAGCACTTGAACGAGTCTTGAAAGGTCAGAAGGGTGTACAAATTTACCAAGACGATTTATGGCAGAGATGTATGTGAGCATGATTTAAGAGTGAAGGAAGTCTTGGAGAGGTTTAGTTTACACCATCTCACGGTGAGGATTGATAAGTGCAAATTTAGGAACTCTTCGATTGATTACTTGGGACACACAATATCTGGGAAAGGTATTGAACCTAAAAGTGACTTAGTTAAGTCAATAGAACACTTAGCTTCGCCCCAAAAGTAAAGAAGAGCTCATGAAATTTTTAGGAATGACTGAATATTATAGCAAGTTTGTTAAGGGGTTTGCTGAAAAGTGTGTTAACATGCGTACCCTTCTTTGCAAAAGTGTAGAGTTTATATGGAGCAAGGCATGTGAGACAGAATTTGCCAAGATTAAAGAGTATCTTAGAGAGACACCTAAATTGAGGAGTTTTGACCCTGCAGCAAAGTCAGTGTTGGTCACCGATGCTAGTATCAAAGGTTTGGGTGCGGTATTACAGCAAGAGAGTAAAGAGAAAACAGATGTTATTTTGTTTCTTTCACAAAGTCTAAGAGGAGCTGAAACCGGCTACTCTGTGATAGAAAAAGAGGCGTTGGCTATTCATTGGGCTATGAAAAAGTTAAAGAATCTATTATGGGATACCAAATTTGTGGTTAGGACGGACCACAAGCCATTAGTTGAAGTTTTCAGTAAGAAAGGTACCGATGCCATCTCGAGCAGGATTTCAAGATGGGTTGTTGACCTACAAGGTTATAATTTTAAGGTGGAATATTTACCTGGTGTACGTAATTATACCACAAATACAAAAAGGAGCTTGAGAGGGTATGTGCCTAGCCGCCCTCCACTCACTAATCAGTCAATCAAATAAGACTAGGCACTAACGAGGGATCTATTACTTGCTAGTACTGAGGATCCACACAGCTTCCAGAGACTACTAATATGTCTTCTGCTACTGGTATTATATCCAGAGAATTGTGGTCCCATTACCCTCAATTTTCAAAAGTTCAAAGCATCAACACCCCTCCATTAACCACCGTCTTCACCACTAGAAGTCACAAGTACTTACAAAGGAGTGAAAGGTGAAAAGTGAGTGGGGCCCCTCACGTACGCACCACCAAAGAGGCTGCCAGCTGTTTCTCACTGGTATGCCCACGTTTTCTCATCTTTGAATGCCCACTCACAGGAAACAAAAGTTTAAAGACCAGTGAGGAGAAAAAAGGGAACAGACCCCGGAAGCAGGGTGAAGCAGGGACGAGATACAGCGCTTTCACTTGAGGATTGCGGTGGTTAACTAGCTGACAGAAATGCAGCCTTAAATACCAGGGGTAAAGTATTTAATCGAACCCCGAGTGGCATAGTAGAGGCAGGTACGAATGCCCTCCGCCTCTGCATGCCCTCCTGCAACTTACATATACATATCCAGTGAGGTGATTGAAACCCTTGCCCTGACGAATTTGCCAGAACACAGTTAAGTGGCAATGAAACATGTTGGCCTCCTTTACAAAGGTTTACAACATTGAGTGTTTTTAATTTTGAGTAGGCTCTCCGATCTGAATAAAGAGGGTGACTATCACGGGAGTCTTTAACTCAATTTTAAAGATTGTTGCATCGAACATCTGTTCTTTGCAATACACGGGTTTCTTTCTGTTCTCTTTACTTTTCCTTGATGGGAACAGGAAAACAGGTTCCTTCTGGGGTCTGTTCCCTTTTTTCTCCTCACTGGTCTTTAAACTTTTGTTTCCTGTGAGTGGGCATCCAATGATGAGAAAACGTGGGCATACCAGTGAGAAACAGCTGGCAGCCTCTTTGGTGGTGCGTACGTGAGGGGCCCACTCACTTTTCACCTTTCACTCCTTTGTAAGTACTTGTGACTTCTAGTGGTGAAGACGGTGGTTAATGGAGGGGTGTTGATGCTTTGAACTTTTGAAAATTGAGGGTAATGGGACCACAATTCTCTGGATATAATACCAGTAGCAGAAGACATATTAGTAGTCTCTGGAAGCTGTGTGGATCCTCAGTACTAGCAAGTAATAGATCCCTCGTTGGTGCCTAGTCTTATTTGATTGACTGGTACGTAATTATACAACAGATGCTTTGTCCAGACTGGTAATACTTGATGAAGATTGCGCTAAGCAAGAAGAGGAGGAGGAACTTGAATGGGTGTGTGCCATTGAATGTGGTGGAATAAAAGAGAAGAAATGGAGAGAAGAGTGTAGAACTGATGAGGAACTCTTAGAGTTATCCTCTTTTCTCAGCAATGGATGGGTCAAGAAAAGACTAGGTGTATCAGACAAGTACTGGAATGTGAGGGGTGAGTTATCCATGTCTGATGGGTTGTTATTTCGCGGTACGAGATTAATTCCCCCTAAGTGTTTCCGTGAGGAGTTGATCACCTTAGCTCATCAAGGTCATCAGGGTATTTCTAAAACCAAAGAAAGCATCAGGCTTAACTATTGGTGGGCTGGGATGGATTTAGACGTTGAGAGATTAGTGCAAGAGGGTATTCCGTGCACGTTAAGTGAAAAATGTTTTAAACCAAGAGTACAACCTATGGTCATTAGGGACAGACCCAATGCGCCCTGGGAGGAATTGGCTCTTGACATTTTGAGTCCAGTTAAATGTAGAGATGGTGAATTTTTTTTGGTTGTTCTAATAGACTTGTATTCAAGGTGGCCTGAAATTAAAATCACAAGGTCTATTGATTCTGAACATGTTCTCTTTCCTCGTGGACGTCTTCACTAGAGAAGGTCTTCCTGGTTATCTGCTTACAGATAACTGGGTACAATTCGTTTCAAGAGAAATGGGAGAGTTTTTAGAGAAATGCTCTATTAAGCATAAGTGTTGCTCTTTATACCATCCGGAAAGTAATGGAATGGTGGAAAGATTCGTCAGAGTTCTCAAAGAATCCATTTCTCTTTCCAAACAAAATAACATGGATTGGAAGGAGGGAATTAATAAAACTGTGGAAATGTATAGAATCACACCCCATTCTACCACAGTTTGTACGCCATTTCTCTTCCTTAAAAATAGACACCCAAATACCTTCATCACACCTTTCTGGGTCAATCAAAAGGTTGTCAAGAAAGATGGAGATTTGTCTTCTCTTGGGTCATGGAGAGAAAGAGAAGCTAATAAAGTTATGGATCGTAAATTGAGTTTTGATAAAAGGAAAGCTGTAAAGAAAACAATTGTTAATGTAGGAGATTTAGTGATGATTAGAGCACCACCAGGACGGACGTCTTCTGAGTTATTCAAAATGGTCCATAAAGTCAAAAAGGTTTTTACTAATGCAATCAAAACTGAAGATTCTAGGATCTGGAATCTCAACAGAGTTGTTGTTCTTTATTACTCTTTAGTAAGTCGTGATTTGGTTAAGACTTGTGAAAACTCTGACAACAAGTGTCATTCAAGTTTTTTGAGGAAAAGGAGCAAAAGGGCTACTAAACTTCCAGCAAGATTCAATGACTATGTTAGAATTTAATTCTTATTTATTTTATGTATCCTTCTCATCTCGTTGTATTTTTTGTGAAGGAGGAGGATGTGTAGTAGTGTACATATTATTTATATATTTATGTTGTATATAGCTGTACTACTCCTTTAAGATCCATGTACTTGAGAAGGTGTTGACTATTGAAGCAGCACCATGGTGATGGAATACTCTGGTTTGGTCTTTGGTCAGTTGCACCTGACAGATTGTACCTGATGGATGGGATCTTATCTTCTCTACATTAAACTCAACCTTACTCACCTCATTTTGTATCTGATGCCATAAATTGGACTTTCTTACAACCTGGGGTCTGCACGTGGCGCTACAATGAAAGTGAAAACGAGCATGGTGCGCTAAATGTTACAGAAAAGCATGTCATGTCTGTAGTACGAGAAACTCAAGAAAATATTGCCAGCCTAAAGACAACAACAGAAGTAAAAGGTCCAGTCCTCATGGGAGGTAACAAATGGAGACAAGGCGGTACCAAGGAGGGACTAACAGCTAATGTATGAATCAGAAGCCAGTCTTTAAGAAGGACCATGACTGTCTGAAGAGAATGCACATCCCCAGCCTCTGTCACTCCAAAGCCAGACAGTCAATCCACAAACCCAGCAGAGGCACACAGGATGGCTAAGCAACAAAATACCCACGTTCTAAAAGTGGTATTTTCAAACACAAAAATCATCTTTACTAAAAGATGCATTTTTATATTCTGAGTTCAGCCATACTGAACCCCATTTCCCTATCTAGTCCCAATGGGAAGATATGCCTATAAAATGTTATAAGTAAACTCCCAATCTATCCTATGGGACAGATAGCCTTTCCATAGTGAAAAATAAAATACACTGTAATTCACTACCAGGACATATCACACACACCAGTACATGTCCTACCTTTAATATACACGGCACCCTGCCCACAGGGGTACCATGGTCCCTACCTTAGGGGTGATATATATGTAAGAAAGGGGATGATTAGGGCCTGGGAAGTGGGTGCACTTACCAGGTCGACATGGAAGTTACAAACTGTGCGCAGACACTGCAGTGGCAGGTCTGAGAACCCTTTACAGGGCTGCGTGTGTGGGTGGCCCAATCTGCGCTGCAGACCCACTAGCAGCATTTGATTTACAGGCACTGATACTCTTAGTGCACTTTACTAGGGACTTATTAGTAAATCAGATATGCCAATCATGGAAACACCAATCCATACCCCAATTTACAACAGGAGCACTTTGCACTTTAACACTAAACAGCAGTGAGAAAGTGCGCAGAGACACTAAACCAGCAAAAACAGAGTCAAAACCGGGAGGTCCTAAAGCAAAAAGACAAGGGAAACATGTCAAAAGATGCCAGGTCGAACAAAAACACAAAAAGCTAATGACATGGACAGTTTTCTCCAACAGTGAGGAGGTCATGTTTGGATTTCACTACGCTGGATCGCCAGGCTTTCCCTGGCAGTCCCCAACCAAAATAAGCACACCAGAATGTTAATTCTAAATAATGCCGACAGTCTGACGCACCGACACCGACCGTCCCAACTCTGTTGGACTTTTTTGTAGGGTCTCTGATAGCAGAATTTGCCTGGGCACCATTATAGTCAGAAACATGCTGATCAACCCGACTACAAATAGAGCACATGGACCATAGGTTTGGAGGGCAGGGTACTCTGCTGTCCACTAAACTCTAAATCAGGTCCCAAATATTCATGAGTGGGAATTACACCTAATATGTTGAAGGCAGAGAACAAGCATTAGATTAAATAAAATGTATGCACTCTAAAGGTGGTCACCAGTGGTCAAACAAGAAAGATGTCTGGTATTTAGTCAAACTGCCAGAAAGAAGAGTTGTGTTCTGCAAAGAAAAAAAGGTCAAGGTGATAAAGTTGGGAGCTGTTCTCGTGTTCACCAGCAAAGCACCATTGTGTAATGCCTAAATGGGGACAATATCTTGATACACTGACACTACCCTCTCCTCATGTTTGCAAGTTGGGTGAATAATATAGCAACTACGGAAGGGAGTCGAGCAGAACATGCATCTTCACTCACAAATTTCAAAGACTAAAATACGAACACAATTAAGGGTTTGAAAACCACTGGTTCGAATTTTATATTTTAAAGATTCCTACTTGTTTCACGAAAAGTACCACATTTGAACAATAATGAAATTCAGATTCCGAAAAATCTAGATCGCATCACGTGATCCTTTGTAATGAGTTGGTTTATGAAATAATTTCAATGCTTCAAAAGACAGCAGATCAAGAATCATTTTAGCAACCTTTACGTAAGTACAAAACGATTCAACATAAATTCAGTGCCATCTCTACACGGCGAGCCAACATGCTAGCCATAAACAAAGACATGAGAAAACGTCAGCAAACCTACTTTTAAGATAAAGTGTTAGCAGAATGTTTAACACGTGTACTAAAATTTATTCTGCAGACATTTACGGACATCATATTATACACCAAATTTCTCTTTCACAAATTACCTTAGGCACAAGGAATTGCTTGAATAAAAAAACTTTTTTTCCAAAATCCTGTGATGGACAAATCATTTAATCTCCCTGTGCCAAAAAGAAACAAGCATTTGCAATGCAATAGGTCTCACATTTGCAAGGGTTTGAGCTATTGCCATTGTAAACGACAATGCCTTTTATTTATGTGTTTGGAACAGCTATATGCGGTGCATAAACACGCCCTTTGTACTTATAGTCCTTGCTAACAAAAAGAAAGGATGGCAGTAAAAGAGGCATAGTTACTGCCAGCGTTCCTTCTCGTAAGCAATGACTGCAAGTACAAAGTACATGTTTATGCAATGCCAATAGCTCAAACTCTTGCAAATGCGAGACCTATTGCATAGCAAATGCTTGTTTTCTAACTGCATAGTAGAACAACCCTTTGTGGAAAACAAAAACCATGCCGTGCCAGCTAGTCTTACAGGCATTCACAGATATACAAACCTACAATATGTTTCCTATATTGAGGCTTTGGAATGTTCCTTTTTTTAAAGCACAATAAAGATGGGGTTCTGTTGGTGGGGGTTGGTAGCTATACACAGGTAAAAGAAGCCAGCCAGCCATTTATACCTAAATGTTCCCGTCACAGCCTCATGAAAAGGCGCGTTGTTTGGGAAGGAAGGACAAACAATTGGGACAAAATGAAGAGCTTTCTGTTTCCATTATGAGCATGTCGCTCCTTTATTCTCAGCTGTTTATACATTGATGCCTCTATGCAGTAATATGCTTCCCCTTTTACACTAGGCGCATTGAGAACCCTCACATCATGACAATGGCAATAAAATACTATAGAAATGTGGGTATAATGTCGATTTGCATTCGGCAAAAAGCGCTCAAGGTAAGCATACAGGCAAAAAGAATATACGGCTAATGCGCATTTATCATTCGCACGAGGAACACTGAAAGTACACCTGTGAAAGGAAAAAACGAGAAGCAGCTGACAATAATGATGAAAGCGGGCGCAGCGCTAGCCCTAAACTATAAAGCGCAGCGCCCGTGCATATTTAACATATGTGCATGGCAGCCCATGAAGCGGGCGGTATTTTGTAAGAAAAAAAAAAAATAACATGAAACCGGGTGCAGCGCTTGGCGCGGTTGTGATAAAATACCGTAAGCACAAAACAGAATAAATAGTCCCAAACGAAAGACCTAGGCACTTTATTGCGTAACAAAACCGTAGTTGGTCGGTGCTGCTTCCGATACAATGGAAGTGATGTATCGGAACAGCCAACCTATTCAGAGCCAAGAAAGAAGAGCAACGGAGGAGTTACCCAACGGCAAGCAGCAGGCGGGATTACATGCCGGTATACTGCTTACTCTAGGTCTTGCGACAGCGCATGCGCTGTCTAGACTCGACCTAAAAACGTGTATGGTAGTTTAGTTCTGTTCCAAAGCACTCAAATACCCTTGATCCAGGAACGCGCTATAAAAAGGTGCAAAATAAATAAAAGGCTGTGTTGACGCATAAGCTCAATAAACTATAAATCAAACTACATCTGTCTTGAGGCTCACACATGACTAGTGTTAGATTAAATCGCTGCTTTCCTGGATATTCAACAATGACAAAACCCAAACCTACTTGCAGGCGTTCTCCTCTACTGTACCTCTTTTTATCGTCCGGCATGACAGCGCAGCGGTCGCCAGACGATTATGAAATCATCACTAGAGAGGAGTTTTACCTCCACCCACATTTCCCTTTATGCCCAGCGCAGCAGTCCATGGCGGCAAAGAGATGTTCCTCCCTCGTATTTACCAACAGCTCTGCATCTATCTCCTCACATGCCCAACTGGTTCTATAATATATTTATGATAAAGCCTGACTGGTATTAGATCTTTTATGTGTAACCTGTTAATATTAGAAAAGAGACAGCAAGACGTTAAACTGGATAATCTGAAGTCTAGTATCAATTGCCACCTCATTTGGAAGCATTAGTGTTTCTTGCAACTCAAAAATATCTACATGCCCCGGGTGGGTTTCCCATCATTTCCTCAATTTATTTAAGCAGTCAGAAGCTTTCTTTATCAGAGTTTTACATGGTAGGGCATTGTCTTCCCCTCTTGATCTTCCGACAAGACCCTGGTCTACAGCCCGGTGTAATTGGCCACATCACCCAGAGCTAAATTGTAACTTGGAACGTGTTTAAAACATGCACATATCTGTACACCTCTCCATTGTGCAAACCACTCTCAGATCTAAGTTGCATGAAACAAAATATTAGCAAAGCATAAAAGTCATTCAGCAAAATCAAGGAACGAGGATCATTCAACAAGCAGAACCAAACATACAACACTACAATATCACCACATCCAATAATCCTGCCTGATGTTCAAAAAAATGATTAAGTAACTTGTCTTTTTTCAAAGATGTGACTAGGCAGTGTTTGAGGAAAAATTATCTTTAGAATCGGAAAATTGTTGGTGCATGGCAATTAAATCACAAAACTAACACAACTGAAATCGGATTGAAAATTATATTGATGCAGTTCATAAAACGAGCATTGATATTTCACAAGTGTTAGAAATGGGATTTTTGGTCGGCTAGGGCATGTGCCAAAGTCAGGCAGAAACCACCACTCTAGTCAGGATAAGGGAGTTACACTCCTAAAATAACCCCTGCTCACCCCCTTGGTAGCTTGGCACGAGCAGTCAAGATTATCTTAGAGGCAGTGTGTAAAGCATTTGCACATAACCAACAGTTATATAATGTAAGCACTACAAAAAGACACCACACCAGTTTAGAAAAATATCCAATATTTTTATATACTTAAGACAAGACCAAAAACGATAAAAATCCAGAATACAGTACTTAAAAATCTTTGGTTATCAAAATATGCTTGAAAATAGTTCCTTGATGTCGATCGCTCCGTCCAGGGCTATCACGGCGTCGTGAGCAAACAAATCCAAACAGTTCTGGCTGACCGTGGCGTCACGGGCCAGCTACGGCGTCTGGAAGACCCGCAAACAGTGCTTTTTAGAAATCCAGGGCGTCGGCAACCTTTCGTTGAGCTTCCGAAAGCAATGCGTCCGCAGGCGTCGATTCCGGAGGTCGGTGCAGGAGTCGTTGGGCCCTCGAAGTCACACACGTTGCAGATCGACCTCCTCTCTGTCGAAGTCAGGAGCGCTGGCGTCGGCAGGTGTCAGGTGCTGAGGTGCAAAGTGCAGCGGTGCGGCGTGCGGTTCCCTCAGGTCGCGGTGCGAGCAGTAGCTCGGTGGCGGAATCAGGTAGCATCATTGGTGAGACCAGGGTCGCGGTGCGAAGTAAATGCGGTGCTCGTCGCGGTGCTGGCAGGTCGCGGTGCATGCAGCGTCATCGTCGTGTTGAAGCGCTGTCATCGGCTGACGAACTGGAGTCAATAGCGCCGGGTCGGTAGGCCAAGGCTGCGGTGCTGGATGAGGGCAGTGCGTCGTGTAACTTTACGAGCGGTGCCCTCAAACCACGGTGCAAGTAGCAGTGTAGATTTCGATATGGAGCGGCGGCGGCGAGGATACCAAGGCGTCATCGTGAAGCGAGGCGGTGTGGAGTGCGGTGCCCACAGGCCACGGTGCGAGCAGCGGCTCGGTGGCGGCGTCAGCAGGCAACATCGGTGAGACCAGGGTCGCGGTGTAGCGTTACGGCGGTGCCCTCTGCGGTGCCTTTAGGACATGGAGTCGGCAGAGGCGTTGTAGACGGCGTCGGGTTGCTTTTTCCTCTGTTGCAGCACAAAACACACAATCCCCAGTGCTGAGAGCAGAAGAGCTTGAAGTCTTTGCTGTTCCTGAGACTTTTTGAACAGGAGGGCAAGCTCTACCTCAAGCCCTTGGAGAAACTCACAAAGTAGATTGCAGAAGGTTCAGTCCAGTCCTTTCACTGCCCTAGACAGAAGCAGCCACTGCAGGTCAACACAGCAAAGCACACAGCAAAGTGGTAGTTCCTCCTCATAGCTTCTTCGGCTCTTCTTCTTGGCAGTTTTCTTGGTCCAAAAGAGTTCTATAAGTCAGGGGTCTGGGCCCCAGTATTTATATCCCAAAATCCTTTGACCTCTTAGGCAGAGTGTGTCTGTGCCCAGCTAGAACCAGTTCTGCCTTCTCTGGTGTGACTTCCTGGCAGGAGGTGGAGACGGCATGGTCAGAGGCAGACCAGACCCTTTGAGGTGCAGGGAAATCTACTCCCCCTTCCCCAATTGCAGCCCAGGTCTATTCAGCCCTTTCCTGACCCACCTAGACTATCTGGAGCCACACCTGCTCCCCAGCCTTCTGTCATCTAAAACCCAGACAGGCAATCCACATTCCAGCAGAGGCACACGGGATGACTGAGCAAGAAAATACCTACTTTCTAAAAGTGGTATTTTCAAACACCGAATGTAAAAATCACCTTCACTAAAAGATGCATCTTTAGATTCTGAGTTCAGGCATACTAAACTTTATTTTCCTACCTAATTCCCGGGGCAGTTATGTTTATAAGATGTTATAAAACAAACTCCTGACTCTGTCATATGGGGAACAGGTAGCCTGGCAATAGCGAAAAACGAAATTGTCCGTAACTCGCTATCAGGACATGCCACACACACCAGGGCATGTCCTACCTTTCAAATACACTGAACCTGGCCCACAGGGGAACCTTGGGCCTACCATAGGGGTAGCTGACATGTAAGAAAAGGGAAGGTGAGGGACTGGCAAATGTGTGCACTGGCCAAGTCAACATGGCCGTTACAAACTGTGGGCAGACTCCGCAATGGCGGTCTGAGTTACCTTTTCAGGGCTACTCAGTGGGTGGCACAATCAGTGCTGCAGGCCCACTAGTAGCATTTGATTCACAGGCCCTGGCACACTCAGTGCACTTTACTAGGGACTAACAAGTAAATCAAATATCCAATCATGGAAACACCAATCCATAACACAATTTACCACAGGAGCACTTGCACTTTACCACTGATCAGCAGTGAGAAAAGTGCGCAGAAACACTATTCCAGCAAAAACAGAGTCAAAACCGGGAGGTCAGATATCAAAAACTCAGGGAAAACACGCCAAAAGATGCCAAGTCTAACACATGTCCCCTCCAGCTGGAAGTATTGAGAACTACCCACCTTCCTGGGAGTTCTCTTCACTAAGGCGGAAGAACCTGGACAGACCATCTGCATTGGCGTGTTCTGTGCCAGGACGGTGTTCCACCGCAAAGTCCATTCCCTGTAGGGAGATGGACCACCTCAGCAGTTTTGGATTCTCACCCCTCATTTGCATCAACCATCTGAGGGGCCTGTGGTCTGTCTGAACCCGGAAGTGAGTCCCAAACAGGTATGGTCTCAGCTTCTTCAGTGCCCAGACCACAGCGAACACTTCCCTTTCTATGGCACTCCACCTCTGTTCCTGGGGAGTAGTCTCTGGCTAAGGAAGACTACAGGCTGGTCTAGACCCTCTTCGTTCAATTGTGAGAGCATAGCTCCCACTCCATGCTCTGAAGCGTCAGTCTGCATGACAAATTCCTTGGAGAAGTTGGGTGCCGTGCACATGGCGGACTTCAGGGCATCAAAAGCCTTCTGGCCGGACTCAGTCCCGATCACCTTCTTGGGCTGCTTCCTGGAAGTCAGCTCTGTTAAGGGGGCAACAATGGTGCCATACCACTTAACAAACCTCCTGTAGTACCCAGTGAGTCCTACGAAGGCCCTCACCTCTGTCTGGGTCTTGGGGGGGCTCGCAAGCCCGAATGGTGTCCATCTTGGGTTGTAGGGGCGCCACCTGGCCGCTTCCTACCTGGTGTCCCAAGTACACCACCAAACCCTGCCCGATCTGGAACTTACTGGCCTTGATCGTGAGGCCTGACCTCTGCAGCGCCTTCAACACTTCACAGAGGTGCTGCAAGGGTTGTTCCCAGCTGGAAATGAACACTGCAATGTCATCCAGGTGGGCAGCACTGAAATCCTCCAGCCCAGCCAACACCTGGTTGACCAACCTCTGAAAGGTGTCAGGGGCATTCTTCAACCCAAAGGGTATCACCCGGAACTGGTAATGTCCTTCTGGGGTCGAAAATGCTGACCTCTGCTTGGCCCCATCAGTTAAGGCAATCTGCCAGTACCCAGATGTTAAATCAAACATGCTGAGGAACTTGGCAGATCCCAACCGATCAATGAGCTCATCAGCTCTGGAGATGGGGTGTGCGTCAGTCCTGGTGAGGGCATTGAGCCCACGGTAGTCCACACAAAACCGCAGCTCTGGAGTGGCACCGGGTGCAGCAGCCTTTGGGACCAAGACCACAGGGCTGAACCAAGGACTGTTGGAAGGCTTGATCACCCCTAACGCCAACCAATATCTTAGAGACCTCCTCTTTAATGGTGGCTTTGACCCGGTCAGTCAACCTGTAAATCTTGTGCTTCACAGGAGGGCTGTCACCGGTGTCCACGTCCTGGGTACACCAGTGAGTAACACCTGGGGTCAGAGAGAACAGTTGGGCATACCGTCCCAACAACTGGTGACAATCGCTCTGCTGTGCTCAGTGTAGAGGAGAGGATCACACATTCCACTGACCCATCATGCTCCTTGGTAGACAGGAGGTCAGGGAGAGGTTCACTCTCCTCTTCCGTCCCATCATCTGTCGCCAAGAGCATGCTCACTTCGGACCTCTCGAAGTGGGGTTCGAGGCGGTTCACGTGGAGGACCCTCAAAGGGTTTGTGGGAGCCCGCAAATCCACCAGGTAGGTGACATCAATTTGCGGTCCACCACCTCAAACTGCCCAGTCCACTTGTTCTGCAAGGCACAAGGTTCCACTGGGACCATGACCCACACTTTTTGCCCAGGTTGAAATTCGACCAGAGTGGCATTCCGGTCATACCACGTCTTCATTTCTTCCTGGCTTGCTTCCAGGTTCGCCTGAGCGAGTTTCCTGAAGCAGCCAGTTTGGTTACTGAAGGCCAGCATGTAACTAAACACGTCCTGGGGAGTTTTCCTGCGAGGTGCCTCGCAGCCGTTCTTCACCAAACTCAGAGGTCCTCTCACAGGGTGACCATACAGAAGCTCAAAGGGACTGAACCCAAGAGACTTCTGTGGTACGTCCCTGTACGCAAAGAGAAGGCACGGCAAGAGGACGTCCCACTTACGCCTCATGGGTTCTGTTGGACACTTAATCATGCCCTTCAAGGTCTGGTTGAATCTCTCCACCAGACCGTTACCTTGTGGGTGGTGAACTTGTAGGTTACACCACACTCCTTCCACAGGGATGTCATA
The DNA here is from genome assembly GCF_964204655.1 of Triturus cristatus. Lineage (NCBI taxonomy): Eukaryota > Metazoa > Chordata > Amphibia > Caudata > Salamandridae > Triturus > Triturus cristatus. The sequence goes on from NC_140579.1 coordinate 943,840,782, forward strand.
TACTTGGATATGAAATTGGTTCCCCTGTCAGAAACCACCTCTCTGGGGAACCCCACTCGGGAAAAGATCCCCATTAACGCCCGGCCCACCACTGGCGCCGTCGTTGTCCTGCGAGGGATGGCCTCCTGGTATCGGGTGGCATGATCCGCCATGACCAGGATGTACCTGTTGCCCATGGCTGTCTTGGGATCCAGTAACCCCACAATGTCCATCCCTACCCTTTCAAAGGGTGTTCCAACCACTGGTTGGAGAGGAGCTTTGACCTTCCTCCCACTCTTACCGCTAGCCTGGCAAGTTGGGCAAGACCTGCAATGTCCATCTGACTGCCTTCGCATTTGGGGCCAGATGAAGTGGGTGACAAGCCTGTCAAAGGTCTTGTCCTGCCCCAAATGTCCTTCCAAAGGCACGTCATGGGCCAGACCCAGTAGGAAGGTCCTGAAGCGCTGGGGTACCACCAGCACACGGGCTGACCCAGGCTCAGCGACCTTAGGCTCACTGTACAGGATATCATTCTTCCAGTAGATCCAATGTGATCCGGACTGATCACCAGCTTCCTGGGCTGCAGCCTGCCGCCGCAGACCCTCCAGAGAAGGGCACTCCTCCTGCTCCTTGCAGAATTCCTCCCTGGTGGGACCCCCTTCTTGCTGCCAATGGATCAGCTCAGAGATGTCCCCCAGTTCAGCTACCTGCTCCCCAGTAGGCACTGGGGCATCCACCTCAAGGTCCACTTCCTCCCGGTCTGTGGGAACTTCAGGGACGGGTTTCCCGCACCCCTTGCCCTTTCTCTTGGCAGGGACTTGGGCCACTGTTTCAGGCTCCAAGTTCTCTTGATCACCCTCTCTGGCCACCATTGACCGAGTGGACACGCATGCCCACTCTGGCAACCCAAGCATCTCCAAGTGAGACCTGAGCTCAACATCCTTCCATAAGGACTGCTCCAGGTTGTTACCTAGCAGACAATCTGCAGACATGGAAGGGCTCACAACCCCCCTCAAGGGACCGGAGACCCCCCCACTCGAAGGGAACCTGCGCCACCAGAAACTGGCGCTCTGAATTGTCCACCGCAATTACTTGGTGGAATGCCCCTGGGACTACCTGCTTCTCAGAGACCAGGTGACACCAGACTGAGGTCACACTGGCTCCAGTATCTCTGAGAGCCTCTACCCTTTTTCCATAGATGGTCACCCAGGTGCTCTATTTCTTTGTGTTAGGGGGCACTGGGTTTCCTGGGACCATTTCAGTGTCTGCTAGTGAGATGAAGGCCATTTCTGCGGGGTCCCCACCCTCCTGTGGGTATTCCTCCTCCCCAAGCGCTACACTAGCCAACACCTTGGACTTCCCATCGGTGGGTGGCTGTGCCCTCTTAGGGCACTTGAGGTCCCCCTTCATGTGACCCACCTGGTCACATGAAAAACACTTGCAGGGGCCGGTCTCAGCAGGCTTTCCTGGCGAGACCCCTTTTTTTTTTTTATCTCCGGGGGGATGGGAACCTTTACCCTGGTTGTTAGTTTGGGGCCCTTTAGAGAACTCCTGTGCTTTACCCTTGTCCCCGCCACTTTTCTGCTGGGGACCCTGTCCACCATTGGCTGAGTCTTCCCCAAACGCTTTCTTGTGGACCCTGGTACTCACCCAGCGGTCCGCCTGGATAGCAAGCTTCCTGGGGTCAATCAGCTTACTATCAACTAGGTGCTGGCGCAGATCTGCAAAGCATAGACTAGACAAGTGCTCCCATTCAATCAAATTGTAGAGCCCCTGAAAATCTGTCATATTACTGCCCTTCACCCAGCCATCCAGTGACCGGCAAAACACTTCCACACATTCCAACCAAGTGTTGGCATCAGATTTCTTAATGGACCTGAACTGATCCCTGTACTTTTCAGCAGTAAGACCATACTTAGTGAGAAGGGCATCCTTCATGTCGGGATGGGTGAGGTGATAACCCTTACCCAAAGCTATTAAAATATCCTGGCTTTTTCTGGAAAGAGGGGCCACAATCCTGCTCCCCAATTCTCCTCAGGGACCCCATTCATGTGTATCGCTGCCTCGTAACCCTGAAACCACCTTTGTATGTTGTCCCCCTTCTTGAATTCCTTGCCTACATTCTTAGGGATGGGTACAATTCTGTCTGCCTGTCTTGACGAGTTGCTGCCACCATCTAAGCTGGCTCTATTCCTTAGGTCCAGCTCCTTAAGACTTTGCTCATGATCTAAGATCATATCATCTTCCTTTCCTCCATGGCTATTCTTTTTCTTGTTGAACACAAAATGGGGCCGCTCCCAGCGAAGTAACCTAGGTGAGGTTTAAATTGTGAGTGTGGACATCTCACAAAATGTGACAGACTGGTCTCACACACCACCTGGTGTCATGCTTCATTATTGTCCAATCCTCGCCCTCCAGAAACTCTGTTTGGTGGAGGGTGGGCATACACCTGACGACAGGGATGCACTTCTAAGCTAAGTGGGGGCCAATGTTAAGTGAGTGAAATTTAAAAACCATTAGTGTTACCAAATAAAATTTAATGTGACTGGCAGCTATATAGTGTTAAAAGCAGGTGAACGGTGGAGTGGGGAAATTATTGTCCCCCCACCGTCATTGGTGCGGTCGACATGTTTCTGCTGTGTGGCCTGGTCGGGTCCGTGGCATTCATCAGGACCTAAAATAAATAATGGGCTCCGTTCTTACCAGCCATGCGGTGGTAAGATGCCACTAGGTGGGGGTGACCTATGTCACACTCCACGAGGACAAGGACTCATTGCGAAGTCTGAAAAGCAAGTGAAAAGAAGGAAATGCAGTAAAAACCCTGTATGGTCACTTATGCCAAAATTGACAACCACATGAACAATGTATTAATGGTGAGTGGCTAAGTGTGCAACACGTGATGTACTTCTGTGCACATTTCTTAAGGCATAATACCTGAGCGTGGGAACCTCTTAACCTGAAATAGAGACCTACATGCCCCATGGGAGGAGGGCATCGGGAGGGAAGACCCCTTTAGTCAAACTCTGGAAGTGGGAGAAAATTAAAAACAAACAGTTTTGTGCAAGTTCGTATAGGTACAAGAAATTTTTACACATGGTTTAAAAAAGAGCTAAAAACTCCTTTCCAAAACATTCTTATCAGTCATCGACTTACTACATCCAGGTGCCTCTCACCGCAAGTGCACCTATGTGTGTGCTCCTCTCCTCCCTGACGATGACTGCGTATGGGGGGGCGTGGTTTATATAGTGCTCTTAATTGGGCAAAACGAAAATATGGGCAGTGTAATTGAGTGAAGTGTCTGCCAGATTGTAAAATCCGGTGTCCCAAAATGTGACAATGTAAATAGGAGAGGTTTGCCTGACCTACTCTCTTCCGAATAGTACTGTCTTCGCACTCATCAGAAACGGAGGGTTTCCGGTGTCCAAATGTGCCCGATGTAAAAGGCAGGATTAGGCAGCCTTGAAGTGGGTGTGACCTTCAAACGCCAATCGAAGCGACGCCTTTATGGAGGGCGGAGTTATACCCATGTGTGTTTAGACAGGCGCCAGAACCGGCGTACGTGAGCGAACAAATCCAAACAGTTCTGGCTGACCGTGGCGTCGCGGGCCAGCTACGGTGTCGGGAAGACCCGCAAACAGTACCTTTTAGAAATTCAGGGCGTCAGCGACCTCTCGTTGAGCTTCCGAAAGCAGTGCTGACCTTTTAACAGACATCACATTAATTTCAGTGACTTGAAATTTTGCTGTAATATTGTAACTATGTAAAAAAGCCCAATAGTAAAGTGCAGTAGTTTAAAAATCAAAGATTATTTAAAGGTATCACACATACCAATGGAATGCTTTGCAGCTATGAACTTTATTGGTATGTGGAAAGTCTTGTGTCCTGGTTTCGCCACCATCCCATGTGCATGGTGACACTTTCCACAGTTCACTACACCTTGCATAGAATGTTTAAAGCCTGGGGTGATTGACGGGTGACTTGCAACCAAAACCGACATGTTAGAAAAGGTGGCTGATGTGCAGGGGCGGCTCCACCATTATGGCGGAGGAGCGTTGCCTCACTGAAAAATAAAATGATAATAAAACCACTTTATTATCATTTTATTTTTCATTACTCCCAGCCGAGCTTATGGCGGGGCGGATCCATACTGCTGAGCGTGACGCTACAGGAGGCGTGCTGGGTACTTGTAAGTGTGCATGTCTGTTTGGCCGACTATCTCAGGCTGGCCAAACAGACATGCACACATGTCTCTCCAACCCAGCTGTGTTGCAACAGCGGGTTTGAGAAAAGCCCCAGGCTCCCTGTGCCTGAGCAAGTGTCAATTCAGCCTGCTCAGGTCAATCACAGCACTGCTCTCATGCTAGTGATTGCTCCCTGGGAGCCTGTGCAGCATGACCAGCATCGGAAGAGGAGCACCGAGGCAGCGGGCGCTGAAGCAGGTAAGTTGGTTTTTTAGTTATTTTCCTGTCTCCCCCGCATTGCTCCACCACCCTAAAATTGAAGCAGCTACCACTGCTGATGTGTCAAAGAGTTTTACCCATTCTGTGGCTGTGGGAATATGTGATAAGCTAGACCCAACAGCAAACAACCGAACTTTGCAACAGACTCAGTTCCTTCTTCCACCTCAAGATCAAGACGCTCTACGACAACTTCAAGACCAAGACCACAGCACTGCCTTAACACCCCCCCCCGTGACGCCTTACAACAGACCCTCCTCACCTGGACCCCCCTCTCACCCCAGAAGACACCGCTAAGACCCTGAGGAGCATCCACTCAAGAGCACTTACCAACCCATACCCGCCGCACATCTCCCACAGGGCCGCCACCACCATTGCACCCGAACTAGACAGAATGATCAACTTCTCCCTCGAGACCACCACATTCTCCGATGACTGGAAATGTGAAGAAGTCAATCCCCTCTTTAAGAAGCCCTCCGCAGACCTGACGGATCTCAAGAACTTCAGGCCCATCTCACTACTACCTTTTACTGCCAAAGTCATCAAAGCCATCAACACCCAGCTAGCACACTTCATAGAAATCAACAACATTGTAGACACCTCTCAATCCGGTTCCCGCAGCAACTACAGCACTGAGACCGCCCTCATAGCCGCCACCGACGACATCCGCGCCCAAGGCCACACAGCTCCTCCAAGAGGTCCAGCTCATCCTCTTGCACCTTTCCGCAACCTTCGACACCGTCTCCCACCGCACACTGGCCACCAGAATCCACGACGCCGGCATCCAGGGATTACTCCTAGACTGGATTCGATCTTTCCACTCAGCAGAACACAAAGAATAAGACTCCCGCCCTACCTCTCCGAACCAACAGAGATCAGATGCAGAGTACCTCAGGGATCCTCCCTCAGCCCCACGCTCAACGTCTACATGGCCCCCCTCGCAACCATGGTCAGAAAACACGGACTCAACATAGTCTCATAGGCCGACGAGACCCAGCTCATCCTCACCCTCACCAAGAAACATCACCAGGCGCAATTTCCAAGAAGGGATGAAAGACGTCGCAACCTGGATGAGCAGCAGCTGTTTGAAGCTCAACTCTGAGAAAACAGAACTCCTCATCCTCTGCTCCACCCCCTCCGCATGGGCCAACACCGGGTGGCCCCCCGTCCTCGGAAAACCACCCACCCAAACGGACCACGCACGCAACCTTGGCATCCTACTCGACTCTTTACTCACCATGAACCGCCAGATCAACACTGTGTCCTTCACTTGCTTCAACACCCTCCGCATTCTTTGCGAAACCTTCAAATGGATCCCCCCCGACGCTAGGAAGACCGTCACCCACGCTCTCATCACCAGCAGGCTGGACTACGGAAACGCCCTCTACGCCGGAATCAACAAAAAAAACTCCTCCGCAAACTCCAAACCATCAAGAACGCCGCAGCCAGACTTATCCTCGATGTCCCACATCATGACCACATCATCCAACACCTTCGCGACCTCCACTGGCTCCCCGTCGAAAGAAGAATAACCTTTAAACTGCTCAATCATGCCTACAAAGCGCTCCATAACACCGGACCTCACTACCTCAACGAACGAATCTCTTTCCACGCCCCCAAGAGATACCTCCGCTCTGCCAACATCGCCGTAGCCATGGTCCCCCGCATCCACAGGGCCAGAGCAGGTGCCAGATCCTTCCCCTACCTGGCGGCCAAGACCTGGACCAAACTCCCCCTTCACATCCGACAAAGCCTGACACTGCACCAATTCAGAAGGGACCTCAAGACCTGGCTCTTCGAATGATCTACGGAGCTGCTCGCACCCCCACCCTCAACTCCCCCCAGCGCCTTTAGACCCTCATGGGTGAGTAGTGCGATATAAAACCCCTGATTTATTGAATGATTGATAGTTCATATCAACAGATTCTTATGAGCCAGCCTTTTTATCAATCAATGAAAGAATTAAATGCTAGCAAAAAGCTCAAATGTGATTTTAATATCCCCACATTTTTTACGGTGTGTAAAATAATTTTATCAGACCTAACACATGGCTTCTGAGTCGAACACCTTTAATCCAAGCACACAAACTGAAGGCAAAAAAAGAAGAAATTGTATTTTAGAAATGTCCCTAAATAGCAAACCCACTCAGAATAATCTTAGACCAGTCTTACTTGCTGCTACTTTTCATTATAAAGTTACATTGCTTGGGCCCCTTCAGAAAGAAATAAAGATTACTTATTTTCTCTGACTTCCCTTTCATTGAATGATATTTTAGTTTGTGGTTGTACAATGTGTTTATCAGTGTTTATATGTTTACACTAATGAGCTGCTTCCCTTTCTGTGGGAGTTTATCATTTAAACCTAAAAAAGGATAGCCTAGATATATTTTCTCACACATTTGTACATTATTCTTCTCCAAGAGACATAGTCAGTTGGACAAATGAATTAAAAGAATTATACATTTTTCCAGGTGGCTACCATATCCTCCCTCACAGGCAGGCTGGGAGAGTCTTAGCAAAAGCTTTATCAAATTCAGGAAATTAGGTTCTCCTCTTGCTTTTGATAAAAAAGCCTTTCCTATGGCTGTTACCTGAGACAATTCTGTCAATGGAAAATATAATTGGATTATTGTTATTTACCACCTGGACTTCAATTTGATAGCCAGGTTATTACAGAGCTGCCTACATTCTTGCGAGCAGGCTAAGACATGCTTTCAGTAATTCAGTTTTTTGGCGCATGACTTAATCTTGTAATATAATATATAGGGGTGGGCGGGCTACGCAAAGTTGCGCGAAACGGTAAAAAATCTCCGCAAGCACACCAAAGTTCAGTGAACATGCGGAATTGCTTGTTCCGCCTGTTCGTGATGCTTTTTTCTTGTTCGCGAATGCTGTTTGCGTGCTCGGGGAGAAATCTCTCACAAACACGCATTTTGAAAGTGCGAACAAGCAAAGAATTCCACGAAGTCGCGGATTGCAGAATTTTTGGCAATTCCTCGTTCTCTGCGGAACGTGAAATTACCCAAATTCCGCAAATTCTGCGAGCGGAACAGAATTTACCGCCCATGCCTAATAGTATATTGACTACCAACATGGTGGATTGAAAGAGATTAGCCCTAACATCACTCCCAACAAAGTGAATGCTGCTCATAACTGGATCCTTCAGAGAATCTATTGATTTAGAAGACATTCAAGAAAGGTCAATATTCAATCTAGGAGTTTGATTTAAAAAAAAAAAAAAAAAGGTAAAATATAAAAGACTGATAAAACATTGCAAACGTGAATTATGTAAAAAAGATAGACAGGTTGTTTTGGAAAGTGGCAACTAAAGGGGTTGGCAAAACGATCAGTGAGCGCACTAATGGAGCTAGTTCTAGACAGACATTAATCAAATGCATTGGACACTTGTTTAATGCCCAACACAGTATGCCAAACTGAATTTTGGACCCGTATGAATCATCTTCAACAGATAAATTACTTATTATACTGCAACTCCTATAATGCCGGGCCTGGAATCGTCCAGAGTTCTTGGTCCAGATGTTTTGAACTCTAATGACCTTAAAAGATATGTTGATTACTAGCCTCCTCCGGTCAGGGCTGGACTGGGAACCAAAACCAGCCCTGGCACATTTTCTCACACACGCCCTCATACTGCATATAGTGAGCCTGAGCACTACAAGGCCGGTTGGAGCGTTTCTCACCCATACCCCAAGAGAAAAACTTGGAAACAAGTTGCAAATTTGGTGCGTTTTACAACACAGCTTTTATTAAAGAACCTGTCCAATCACTGAATCGATGACTGGAGACTTGGCTGCATGGCTCAATGAATCAATATTGGAATGTGTGAAGAGTGGGTGGATGAATTAATTCAAGAATAGATGACAAATTCCCAAATACCATCTACCTCATGACATGTATATGTTTACTGTGACCTTCATATACTGCTTATTGCTGCTTTATGTTTTCTTTGGAATAAAAAAAAGTTTAGATAAAAAAAGAATAGATGACAATTAAAGACTTTTAGCTGCATGGAGCAAACGGTCTCAATGCACTGACGGACAGTATGTTCGGGTTTTCAATTTAGATTCTGTTTTAAAACATCACCCTGTCCAAACACAACCACCAATCCTTATGAAACATGTATATACCGGTTAGATGTAACAAAGTGCATTGATTTATCACTGCAAGGAGTTAAACACACAGCATTAAGCTTTAATCTAAAATGGAAGAGAAAAATATAATCATGCAGTGACCTAATCGCACAAAATTAGACCTGGAAACCTTGCATCAGTCTTAGCTGCCAAATGACCACAATATGTGATCCTATGTAATTACTTTTTTTCACAGTGCCGCCTTTTCCTTCAGCTTCACCTGAAATACATCAGTTCAGGGTGTGTGCTGCACAAACACAAAAGATTATATGTTACTCCATCTATAGTAACACTCTAGACCAAATGACAGCTGACTTCCCTCATGGTTCACGGACTGCATCTTTGTCAGAGTAGTGGCGGGGGCGTAAAAGTTTCTAAGTTCATGTTTACAGTCACTTCTATCAGTTGTCACTCAATGCGGTCGTTTATTATACTAAGCTGAAATGTGCTTGCAATGGCCACATTATGAAGAATTATACTGTTTTGGCTTTTGAAGTGTCTTATTCAGTATATGTACTGTACTTTGAGCCAAGCAACCGCAGACGGCGGCTCGTTCGTGAGCTCCGCTTGAGCGCGGAGATTTCCCTGAAGCTGCAGCCTTCGGCGCGACCCTGGGGAGACATACGAAGATGAATTCAGGCTGCTGAAGGGTCGGAGCGGCAAGTGCAGTCGTTCCGACCCGGTTTAATGCATTCCTGGACCGGATTTCAGTGGTGGTGTGCCTCCCTCATCAGCAGGTGAACGACGGCCGCCATTTTGTGCCTGCTACTCGTTTTTTTGCTATCTGCTCCTGAGGTAACCGGCGTTTCCAGCTCCAAACGCGCGGCAAAGCTTCTTTTCCTCATTATTGCTCTCTACTCACTGCATGAGTCAGTCTTCCTCCTCCAAGCTCCAAATTACATACAACCATGCCTCGCAATAGTGGATAATATGTTTTTCTGCTCCTCACCTCCTGCTAAGTTGCAGTTTGCTCTCTTTAACGTACATATGGAGTTCCTTCAGAAATGTTCTTCGTGGTGATTTGACATTTTCTTTACTATGTGACCTAGTTCTCCTCACATGTGTCTATCTTATATCACCTGAGCACTGTCGGTTGGTGAGGCTCTTCACTGTGCATGTGAACTTTTTTTCATTTTTTTTTTCTGAAGTCCTGTTAAAGTGCGCTGTGTTTTCATCAGGCGTATGGGTAGGCGGAAGTCCTTATTGAAAATCACTTCTCGCCCGTCCTATCTTTTCAAGATGGCTAATGAAGCTTCAATTACGTCTCGCGCATTATCATCGGGCACCAAACGCAAGAGAGCCAAGAATGACCCTCCCTCACCTATACTATCCTCTCAAAATCCTGTTTTGGACACTATTTTAGATGAAGTGAGAGGTCTGAAATCCTTCATGGCCACGACTAATGAGAAGCTTCAACTAATTGAGGATAGATGGATTACTATGGAAGCTAAGGTATTTTATATGGAACAGCGTATCAGTAATGTTCAGGATGTCTCCACTAAAATTCCAATTTTGGAGCAGGAAATCCAACGTCTTAAGCTTCACACTGAAGACCTTGAAAATCATAATAGACGTAACAACCTGCGCCTTTATGGCCTGCCGGAAAATGTTGAGGGTCCTGATTTGCTTCTCTTCCTGAAGAAGTTCCTGACAGAACTCTTAGGTATTTCTCCTGACCCTGCCTTAAATATTCAACAGGTTCATAGACTTGGTCGTCTTCAACCTAATGCTTCTAAACCTAGAGGTATTATCATGTTGTTTTTTGAATTTACTGATTTAATGTGAGTCCTTTCGGCAGCCAAAACAAAGCGTCGACTTACATGGTCAGGGCATAACATCTTTATATCACAAGACTTATCTAATGCTACCAACGCAAGAAGGAAGGACTTTTTGGCTCTTCGTCCTCAAATGAGACAGTTGAATATTCGTTATGGCATTCTCCATCCTTGTTTATGTAAAATCACACATGAAGGCTCCACTCGTTCTTTTGAGGATCCCCTTAAGCTGAAATCGTTTCTTCAAAATTTGTCTTCTATGTCTACAACTGGCTCTTCCTCTCATTCTTAGTGTCATCCCCTCTGTTTACTATTTTTATTAATATGGCTGTATCTTAGTTTTCTATTTTTACATTTTTCTCTGTCGTTCCGTCTCTTGTCGGCGCTGTTACGCCCCTTGCATTTGTTATTGATGTTTTCTTTTAGATCTGGATGTTTTTCCTTGATCTATCACCTTTTACTCTCTTTTCTATTTTCTTTTTCTTTTTTCGCTTTGATGTGTTTTTCCCTTCTTTGTTTCCCCATCCGTTTGACAATGTGCTATTTGCTGCATGTGTCCGTTGGATCGAGGTGTTGTATTACTGTATATTTTTTCTATTTTGCTCATCTTTGGGGTCTCTTCATTTTTTAGCTACTGCCCTGAAGTGTGTCATCTCCTTGCGTATTGCACCCTCCTGCTTCTCCGTTATGTGTAATTTTGTCTCGTGGAATGTTTGTGGTCTTGGAAATCCCGTTAAAAGACAGAAGGTACTTTCTCATTTATCCAAATTAAATTCTCAAATATCTTTTATTCAGGAAACACATTGTACTGAAGCGGAATCACTTAAGTTAAAAAGACAATGGGTGGGTCAAGTTGTGTACTCTCCTTCGAGTAAAAAAGGGTGTGTGGCTATATTGTTTCACAGGTCTTTGTCTGTACAAATTGTATCTACACAAAATGATGCTGATGGACGATGGGTAATGGCCAGAGTTGTTGTGCAGGGTAAGGATTTGGTCTTATTGAATGTTTATGGTCCGGTTAAACCAGACCCCAAATTTTGGAATGACATCAAGGTTTTACTTTCTTCCTTTGATTGTCCTAATATTGTTATTGCTGGGGATTTTAACCTATGGCTTGACCCCTTTTCTGATAGACAATCTAAATCTAAGTTTCATCCAGACAAATCCCACAAAGCTTTTTAATCGGCCATTGCCTCTCGTCCATTGTTTGATGTTTGGAAGACATGTAACCCTGATTCTCTTGAGTTTACTTTCTTTTCCAATGTTCATCATACATGATTATATCCTAGTCAGTAAACCCTTACTTCCATCTATTCAATCCTCGGAAATTGGGTCAATTTTTATCTCTGACCATGCACCAGTTTTTGCTGCTTTGGACCTTTTCGTTAAGCTCCCCAAAATTTAGTCGCTGGAAGCTTAATAATGTGTTGCTTTCAGATTCTGCTTTTATTTCAGAGGCTACTTCCTTTATTAAAGAATTTTACATGTTTAATGTTCCCTCAGATACCTCCATTTCCAATAATTGGGATGCTTTTAAGGCCTCCTTTCGAGCGTTTACTATTTCTTATGTTTCCAGGAAAAAGAAAATTGCTCGGAATAAATATTCAGCTTTATTACAACAGCTTAAATTGCTGGAGCATAATTATTTCACATCCAAATCAACTTCGACACTTCATGAGTTAATTAGGGCCAAATCTGAACTTAACAAAATTGCGACTGTTGAAGCCTGTAATATTCTCCTTAAAATTAAATCTAAATATCATGGTGGCCAAAATAAAGCTGGTAAGATGTTGGCCAACTACTTAAAAATCAAATCTGAGCGTAAAAATATTGTTCCCATCCTAAATGAATCCACTGGCCGTCTTGCATCCTCAGATGATGACATTGCTGCAGTCTTTCATGATTATTATGAAACCCTTTACTCTGATGACACAAATCCTTCTACTCAAAATATAGATAATTTTTTTTCAGGTCTTCCCTCTCCTCAAATCTCTAAAAAAAAATCGAAAGCTCCTGGTCCGGACGGCTTTTCAGTTGAATTTTAGTCTACCTTTGCTTCTATTTTTGTCCCTAAACTTTTGAAACTGTTTAATTCCTTTATTGAGGATGCTAAGGCCTCTGGATCTTTTATGGATGCTTTAATAATTCTAATTCCTAAACCAGACAAAGATCACTCCCTGTGTAAAAATTATCGTCCAATTTCATTAATCAATTATGACTGTAAGATATTTGCGAAGATTCTTGCTATTCGTCTTGAGGGTCTTCTTCCGTTACTGGTTAAGACTGATCAGGTTGGATTTGTTAAGGGCAGATTAGCGGCTGACAATGCTCGAATGTTCGCAAATATTATCTCTCATGCAAAAAAATTCAAATCTCCTCTTGCAGCGTTGTCCCTAGATGCTGAAAAGGCCTTTGACCGTATTAATTGGCAATATATGTTTAGAACCCTCCAATGGTTTGGTTTTGGTCCGACTTTTATTTCCTATATTAAGTTACTATATTCTTGTCCACGGGCTAGTATCTTTGTAAATAATCACTTTTCAATTTTTTTTTCTTTGTCTCGAGGTACACGCCAGGGTTGTCCTCTTTCCCCTTTGTTATTTGTACTTTGCCTTGAACCCTTCCTTGAGCGTATCCGTGTCAATTCTCATATATCTGGTTTTACCCATAATTCTTTAGTAACAAAATTGTCAGTTTATGCCGATGATGTTTTGGTTTATATGTCTAATCCTCTTACTTCCCTTACCCCTTTCTTGGATGAGGTTCGATTGTACTCCAGCATTTCTGGATATAAGTTAAACCTCTCTAAGACAGAAGTTTTACCTCTGAACTCGTCTTGCTATCAATATATGTTTAATGATACTAATTTTACATGGTGCCCTACAAAAATTAACTACCTTGGTATTTGGTTTTCTGCCTCTCTCCCCACTACAATTCGTTATACGTTTGATGCATTAATGACTAAACTTCAATCTTTGCTTCTCACTTGGTCTCCACTTTATCTTTCCTGCTGGGGGAGGTTAGATGCTATTAAAATGATGATTGTACCCCATGTCCTCTATACATTGTCTATGTTGCCTATTCGCATTCCCCTCACCTATTTTTCGCAGGTTAACTCCATTTGTGTGAAATTTTTATGGAACAAAAAGCACCCACGTATTGCTCTTACAAAACTTAAACGGCCTAAGTCTGAAGGTGGAGTCCTTTTTCCCGATTCTAAAACGTATCACTCAGCATTTCTTATTAAACAATCCTTTGCGTTATCGTTTGATTTTACTGACACCCCTATACCTAGTTGGATTGTCTTTGAACGTTCTTTCTTGAAGGATTTTTCTTTTCAGAATGTGATTTATATGTCTAATTGTACTTTCATATCTAATAACCCTATTTTAAAATATTCCCAAAATGTAATGTATAATACATTCATCAAGGATCTAACTCCATTTCAATGCTTTTTATCCTCTACTATTTGGTATAATAAATTTCTTAAATATAAGGGCAAGTCATTCTACTATAAACATTGGAAGGAGAAGGGTATTATTTTTGTACATCAATTAATTCTCCAACGCTCTGTTACTCCCTTCCCTGACTTGCAAATGCGTTTTCATTTGCCTGCATCTTCTCTAAATGAATACCTTTTAATTTCAGCTGCGTTACAATCTCAGCTAGCTCTTTTTGACCTTCCTGCTTCCCTACCATCCCTTACTCCCCCAACACCGTTGTACGGTCTCTTTCCTGTGTGTAAACCTAAGGCCGCTCTTGTTTATAAAATATTGTTGTTGCATCTAACCGAGAGACCTAAATCTCCTACTGAACTTGCTTGGGAAATAGATTTATCCCTCTCATTTTCTATTTCTGTCTGGGATAAATTATGGTCTAAGTTATTTAAAATTTCTGCTGCTGCCCGTATAACTCAATCTTTGTATTTTATCTATAATAGAGCTGTTATTACACCTGTTTGCATATCCAAGTTTTCCCCATCCACATCTCCACTATGTTGGTCCTGCTCTAAGCATATGGGCACTTTGAGTCATCTACTTTATGATTGTTCTAATGTCTTAACGTTTTGGGAGTCTGTTTGGTCAACTTGCATGCGTATTTCTAATTGTAATTTGATTTTATCATTTCATAATGTTTTTTTAGGTTCATCATCACTTGATTTGGATGACTCCAATTCTATTTCTTTATTGTTCGACCTTTTTATTGCATTGGCGTTTAAAGTCATTCTATCTTCTTTGAAAGACAATTCGAAAATATCTATATTAATGTGGTGGAATTTTATTTGCGATGAACATCATATTGCCAAGGTTTCTTCTTCTGCTCTTTCTCCAAAAATTACATCTGATCTTCTCTGGTTGCCTTTTACATCCTATCTCTCTTCACATGCTCCGATGCCTTAATTTTGTATTTTTATTTCCTTGGTTTCTACCCTTCTTTCTTTTCCTTTTTTCCTTTTCCTCTAGCTCTTTTTCTTCTTTTTCTTTTCCTTGTTATTTGATTGTTTACGGTATTTTGATATTAATTGATTCTTTTATAATTTGTGTATAAGACGTTTATTTTATGCTTGATTGTATTCTTATGATATTTTTGTGTTTATTTCTCTTAAAAAATCAATAAAATACTTAAACAAAAAAAAGATTCTTATATTAGGTGAAACTGTCATTAAGTAAACTTAAATTAAATGAAAATCCTCTGTTTTAAGGAGTGGTGTGTTAGGCGCAAGTAAAAGCTAGGCAAAGGCAAGTTGGATTTGGTTAACTCGTAGCATTATTTGCGTTTGACTATCGACAATAAATTGAACTGGAGCTACATGATTTCACATAAATAAACAAACCGCTGCTTTTTTGACAGAAATTGTATCTATAGTATTAAAGTGCGATTTTCTAGTTGCATATTTGATCTAAATGCAACAGAAGAGCCTTTTTGGGGGAAGGTTTGCAGAATTTGATCCCCCTTGAAGCCATAAGTCTACATTTAGTTCACATAAACTTGTAGCCGCGCTCTGGTCATTTATTTAAACTGACAGTAGTGTACTCTGTGCAAAGCCTAAATACCCGTTGTTTTTATTTATTTATGAAATGAAAAGGAAATGTGTAAGAGCGCGAAACATTCACCCTTGGGTATCATGGCACTAAGTCAGCATAAATCGAGATAGGAGCAGCTATTTAAATCTGATAAACCCCATCCAACTGCTCACTTAAGAATGAAGAAATTGCAAGAGCCCTTATATGATAGGATTGCTAGGTCTGAAAAAGGCATTCTGAAATCATTTATTTCCAAAGCTTCAACGCAAACAGTAGTGAGAAGATGCCTCCCCAAATATTAACGCTATATACATAATCTCCGGATTTATAGCATGTATGCTTATGGAATCAATATTTATGTTCATTTCTTCTATATAATCTCAGGCCTCACACAAATTGAGGATCTATGTATTTCAGATGACATACTGCCTTTTCTGGAGACTGTGAGCAGCCGGCATGGTCTAAGTCAGGAAGGGAAGCACTTGAGAAAGCAGCCCCAAGTTGGCTCTTAGGGGGCTATGCATCAAATGAATAGAAGGTCAATAATGTTATATGTGGACCCTTTACTAGCTTGATTGACGCATGGTCTACAAGGTCTTGAGAGCAAACTGTTTGTTAACATTTAATTAGAATGTGTTCTTGATCCAACGCCGGTCACTCCCTGTATCCTGAGACTAGACTACAATGGTGTCTGATAGTACTGTATCAGGGATCTTTGACGTGTTTTTTATAAAAGCTACTTATGTTCAAGGAAAATCATCCCAAGCTACTAACATTATTGTGAGAGTTGCTATAATGACCACATAAGACAAGATTACATTAGTGCCCACCATATGCAAGATTACCAGCAGTGATCACTTCAGTGCAGTAAGCATGGTTACCATCAGTAATGTAAAAAATGCTTTGTCACTGTAAAATGCCTTTACATGGTTATTACAATACATGGAGTACCCCTGGCACCATGTTAGCAATATTAGTAATAATACCCCCCAAAACTGCAAGATTAATCACTCAAATAGGAGCTTTAGATAAACATCGAGTGATAAGTTGTGAAAATATATACAAGTTCATTTCAAATACACACTTTTCAATTTTGGTTTACCTATAGTAGTTTAACCAAGCAAGCTACCGGTCCTGTATACAAAACTTTTTTTGTTCTCCACAAATCCTTTCCTCACTACACTAAGCCTATACTCCACATACATACATGTCCTTAGTAGAGGCAGTAGTTTAGGGACATTATCCTGGCAAATACCTTACACCTAGTTAGGCTCATTGTAAAGGCAAAAACCATGTCAACCATGACCACATACTAGGGTAGACGTATTCCCCTTTTATTTTAACTTTAACTTCAGGACACAATAATAGAATACAGTCTCCCATGAAGTAGTTTTATTCCCTTAGGCTACTCACAAACTCTAACTTAGGCATTCCTGGGATTGTGACCAACTTCACCTTTCCACTGGAATAATTTATAGTAATTCTCTGAAAGACTCTGTTCCAAGAACTCCAATTCAAATTAAGAACCCACTTGTATTAGAAAGTGAAGGAGAGGAGCAGGCCAAAGGATGAAGCATGCTACCTTTGGGTGGACGAAGGCCTGTGCCTTTTTAAAAATAAGGGCCTGATTAAGAGTTTGGCGGCATGGGAGTGGGCCGCCACAACAGAGCCCCGTTTCCACACCGCCAAACTCATTCGCCAACTGCCCACCAGATTAGGAGTTTGTGGGAAGTTGGCCTACCATATGATGTCCACGAGTTATAGTGGGCACCTTGCACCAGTCCAAACAACCCTTATTGATGATAGGTTTAAAGACAACCTTTATTGAAAGCTATCCTAGTGGTAGCTATGGAGAGCAGCCTTCAGGCTAAGTCTTGAAGGAGTGTAAAGCAGCTTGGTTTACCAGATCATAACCTCTTGAATTACTAAATGAAAGGAGAACCACACAAGGTGTATATAAAATATATGTATTTATTTGTAAACACTCACTACTAATCTGTTTATGAGACTGGAGTCCAAGATACACAATAATACAGTTCCAAAACTACAGTAAATAGCAGAATATACAATGGGCCCTAGGGGTGGACCAAACCATATATTAAGAAAGTGGTCTAATAACCACAACTTCACTAGACACAGTGCCTAGAGCACGTAGAATCGCTGGGACGCCAAGGAACCACCCAAGGTAGTGACACAGGAGACCCACGGGGGACGTGTGCAGTGAGAACACAGCAGCGAGCCCCGTACTATTCTATGGGAAAGTCGCGGTTGGAATTTTAGAAGTTAAGGACACTTAGGAGAGGACTCTGAGCAAACCCCTTTAGACTTAGGGTGTTCTAGGGCCAGCACCCACGGGAGCACCGGAGTACTCGAGTTACCTCAGCCAGGGAAGCTGGGTGCATAGGTGTCAAATGGTGTCGGGAATCGTCGTTGATTTGAATGGCGATCTGCTGCAAAGTGCTGCTGCCGGGAAGGAGAAAAGTGTCCGGTGTGATCCAAGCCTGGATCGAAGATCAGAAGAACCTGAAAGCAGAGGGGACAGAGTCTGGGTCACTTGCCAGTGACCAGGGGCACGATAGACGAATGCCCATCGATGTCAGGTGTTTCAGGTGCGAAGAGGTGAAGCTTGACTCTGCAGCCACGAGGTCCAGGAGGCGTCGACGACAACCAGGAGCTAGATTCGAGCTGTCCCACGAAGGATGTCGAGTGCTGCGGTATCGGTGCCCGGATTGGACCCAACAAGCCTTGGCAACAGCAACTCACACAGGAAGAGAAAAGATGCTTCGGTGCGGACCAGCAAGGTCCTGGGGACTCCCCAAGCAATGGAGAGTCAGGGCACGTCCGGAGCAACCAGGTAAGCCCAAATAAAGTTAAAGTTGCCTTCACAGGGACACACCAGTCAACGGACCAGGGATCACGAAGGGACCTTGAGAGAAAACACAAAGGGCCAGCTCATGGAACACTCGTGGAGTGTAGGCGGGCAAACTTTGGTGCAAATGCTGCTCGGGGTCAGGACTACAAGTAACCCAAAGCTCAGCTGCAGGAGTAGTTGGAAAGCTGATGCTTCTGCAAATGGTCGCGGTGTCCAGGGGTTTGGGTTGCACGGTCGCCACGGGGGATACGGGGCTCAGACTTGCTGTGGGCACTGATCGACCTTTAAAACCACGGAAACTAACCTTCTGTGTTGCAAAATTCTTCGGAGTCTGGCGGGATCTTCGGAGATGCAAACCGGACAGATGTGTCTTTGGTGCCTGCCTTGCAGGGGAGTAACTCCTTTACTCCAAGGGAGATTCTTCAGTCATCTAGTTCAATGTAGAACGTCGAAGTTCCTGGATTCAGTATCAGAGTTTCGTCCAGGTGTAATCTAATGTCCTTTTGCCAGGGGTTCCTATCTTATACCCAAGGAAGGGGTGGGACAAACTCCAGAGACCCACCTATGGGAGGGTCAGGAAAGAGGGGTGGCTACACCCATTTCCTTTGTCCACTTTCGCACCAGAGCAGGGGCTGGTAGCCCCTGCAACCGGTTTGAGCTGGACTATGCACAGAGACACCAAATGTCCCCCGGTGCAGACTTCAAAGCACTCTTGGAGTGCACCCACCCAGCCCCAATACACTAAAGCCTGTCTGGGAGGTGGTGACATCTCCCTGTGACAGGAAACCTATTGTCCAGTCCTCACCTGCTGGAGTTTCGTACAGCAGCAGGAGGGCAGACTTGTGTCTGTGGCTGGCAGCATCCATTTTGTGATGCCAGGGCTCTGTTAACTGGTACCGGGTATACCGGTGCTGTCATGTCTCTCCCTCTAGAAGGGTGAGATCATACTCCCACACCAGTTACTGGTGTGGAGGTATGATTCCAAGGAGTTTGACACCAAACACGACATGTTTCCGTGCAGCCATCCCAAAGTTGGCATTTACCATTTGTTTAGTATATGGTTTGGCTGCATCACAAACAACCCCAGAATAAAGGTTGCCGAAGGCTGCAGAGGGGCTCTGCTCATGCATGGGCACCCTCCCACATAAAACCCAGCACTCTGCCTTCAGGATTGGTAAGGCCTGCCATAGGTTTATATGTGCAGTGATATTGAGAGATATAGTGAACCTATATCGCAGTAAGGGGTGCATGCACCACATTACCCAGGCTGCAGTAGCAGTCCTGTGGTGTCATTTTGGAAGGCTTCCCAGGGGTGGCATAATACATGCTGCAGCCCTTGGTAGGCCTCTGGGGTACCCATGTCCTGGGTACATAGTATACCATATACTAGGGACTTATAAGGGTACCCCAGAATGCAATCTGGAGTGTACCTAATGTACTTGTAATCAATTTAAAGGGGAAAGCAGATAGTCTGGGGTCCTGAGTAGCAGGATCCCAGCCAAACTAAGTAAAAAACCAGCAAAACACCAGGAAAAAAGTGGGGGCAACCATGCAGTCAGATTCCACCTTCCTTGAAAACAAGGAGAGGGGCTCCAGAAATAACTTTAAAGTTGAGACATTTTTCCCTTTGAACTTTATAAACAATCTTAGCACAAATCAACAACTCTGCATCATACAGTCAAATATATTACTCGTTAACATCACACACTCTGAACAACTCAAGCTGAGATGTGAGAAAAATTGCACTGAATTAAACAAAATGTATTGACACTTTGATAATCTGATTACCAGCAATAGGTTATCAAAAAGGTACTACAAATAAATTTTCTTTAAAAAACATGTACATATTCATCCACAAAATACACAATTAAAACAGTATAATAAATACAATATCTCATAAGAGGACAATGAATGAACATCAAGTGGAAGGAAAAATATAAAAAAGCACTAGAATTGTGCCTTAACAATGTTGATTTGCAACCTTTGTGGACCAGAAGCAGCCAGGGGCTATTCGCCCAGATTTCTAGAGTTCTAGTCCCAAAACAAATTCAACCAAGAATTCTGCGTGGACGCGTTTCGGTGGGTTAAAAAATATAAAACCACCTTCTGTAGTAGGGGATCTCTGTGTATAGTCATAATCTATGAATAGTCCCGCCCATGTGCGGGGACCCCGGAGCAATCAAAATATCTCTTAAGCTGTCCTGCATTTGCAAACCTGCAAAGACACTTAAGAGACAGACAAAATAATACAGCCTAATAACAATATGGCTGCACTGGCCAGCACTTCATCTGAAGTGAACACAAAAGCCAAAATAAAGTTTAAATGTCATTTTTATTCACATCTGACATGTTCCTTTATTGTATCACACTCCCTTCACCAAAATCCCTTTAAACAATAGAGAGGAAGGGGTGGACAGACAAGCCCTATAGGCTGTCATTATGTGTCTGCTAAAAGGATACCGTGCCTTTAAGGAACTCTCCAGAGACCCCCGGTATCCCAGGATGCACAGCCAAAGCAAGTTACTTTCAGTTCTTTTTTCCGGCTCCTGCTAGCAGGACCCTGGAGCTTTGAGCTCTACCCTTTTGGGTGGATATTTTGGATAAAAATTGGTTTTTTTGATAAAGAAGTTTGTTCATTCGACGTCTAGAGCCTTTCTCTGCTGCATCCTGCAATTTGGTGCAGTTTGACCCACACTTAGCATGGCTTTATTTGATAAATGCCCTGAGTGTGGGAGGAAAATGGCCAAGACGGACCCACATGATGTCTGTATTCTCTGCCTATCATCTTCACATGTCCCTGCTACATGTGACATCTGCAAGACCTTCTCCAGGAGGACCCTGAGGGACAGAGAGAAGATTCGCCTTCAGGGACAGGAGAAGCAGAGAACAGGTGGGACTTCTGGGCATGGAGGATCTCCTTCCCCATCCTCTGCCCATGCTTCAGCCACTGGAGGGACCTCCGGGTAGAAAAAGGAGCAGAAACGACGCCTACCGGCCGGAAGATCCCGTTCGACGTCGAGGGCTACGACGTCGAAAGGTACAGCACCGGTGTGTTTGCCGTCGATCCAGGGCTCTGGATCTCGGCGTCCTCGACGTTCGCCGTCGAGAGAGGGGCCGGCGAGACCTCGGAGTAGGTCGCCGTCGAAGGCTTCACAGTCGACGTCGACACACCATCGACGTCGTACTGAGCCCCGCAGCCAGCGCCGTTCGCCGTCGAGGCGAGCCCGCTCGCCTCCTTCGCCGTTGACTCATGGATCGACGTCGACGACATCAACGCGAAGCCACCGACTACAGACGTCGAGTCGAGGGAGATCGCCGTCGAGTCGAGGGAGATCGCCGTCGAGTCGAGGGAGATCGCCGTCGAGTCGAGGGAGATCGCCGTCGAGGCGAAGGAGATCGCCGTCGAGGCGAAGGAGATCGCCGTCGAGGCGACGGAGATCGCCGTCGAGCCGCAGGAGATCGCTGTCAAGGCAACGGAGATCACCGTCAAGACGAAGGCACTCGACGTCGAGAAGACGCCGTTCGACGTCGAGGGGACGCCGTTTGCTTTCAACGGCGAGGAGAAGCCGTACGAGGTCCACGCACGGCTCGACGTCAAGGACGAGATCACCTGGTAACACTTCTTCAGTGATTACGATCTCCAGTCGTGGATCTCGGAGAGCGGGACGTTCCCCCTCGTTCACTTCAGCCTCTTCACGGAGTAGACCCGCAAAGAAGAGAAGGGTGGACGGAAGTCCGGACAGGGCTAGTCCGGGTTCTCCCGCAAGGAGTGATGGGAGAGAGTCTCCGATGGACCCCCTGCCGCTACCGCGACCGCAACCTAAGCCTCCCACGCCTCCTCCTCCTCACCCCCGGCTCCCAGTGGCGCCTCCTAAGCGACCTACGCCACCTCCGCCGCCACCACCGCCTCCGGTGCCACAGCTCCCGCCTTCTCCTCGGCGACCAGTGGCTCCTAAGAGACTGAGATCACGCTCTAGATCGCGCCGGAGGTCACGGAGCAGACACAGATCGTCCACTCACACAAGGCATGGACGACGGAGGTATAGATCTCGATCCAGAGGCACGAGGTATTCGGACTCTTCTGGCACTGGACGGCTTTCCCCCACGTTATCGGAAAGGCCTCCTACTAGAATCTCGCCAGTGGATGATATTGCCACTTTCCAAGATGTTCTGATGAGAGGGGCGGCAAAATTGGGAATCTCAGTTACAGTACCAGTTCCCCCTACCTCTGTGATATTCGAGACTTTACACAAGGCGCATCTATCACGCCCCCTTCTCCCTTTGGTTCCAGGTCTGGAGGAACCAGCCATGGAGGTCTTCTTGACACCGGCCGTGGTGAAGTCTGCTCCCTCAAGGTTGCAAAAGAAATACAGGGCCCCTGATTCGGACCCGGCGTTCCTCAGGGTGGACCCTCCCCCGGACTCTGTCATTGTGGTTGCGGCTAGGAAGCAACATGCCACGTCGCCCTCTTCAACAGCTCCTCCGGATAAGGAGAGTCGCAAGATGGACTCCTTGGGGAGGAGGATGTGCTCTACGTCTGCCTCGACTATGAAGGTTGCTAGCGCCTCCGCTCTGCTGGGTCGCTATGACCGATCGTTCTGGGACTCCCTGCAACAGTTTGCTGACTCCCTGCCTAGGGATAAACGGGAAGACTTCCTGGAGGTGTTGAATGAGGGCATGATGGTCTCCAACCAGATCATCAGTGCAGCGGGGGATGTGTCATTGCTGGCGGCCCATGGGTACTGTCATGGAGTACACATGAGGAGACATTCCTGGCTGAGACTTACCTCTCTAAAGCCTGAAGCGCAGCAAAAGATTGCTAACTTGCCTTTTTCTGGCACGACGTTGTTCGGGTCTCATGCGGATGACGAAATGGCCCGCATGAAGGCCGAAGCAGAAACCCTGAAGGCAGTGGGGTTGGAAAAACCCAAGGAACAGAAGAGATCATTCCGTTCCTATGGCAGGCGTTATTCTAAACAACGCGGCCAAGGGCGTCAGTCTGGTCAACAACAACAACACCAGCAACAACAACAGTTCCCGAGGCAGTCCTTTCAAAAGCGCCAGAAGGGGAGAGGCCGGCATCAATCCTCGTCGGGGAACAAAGGCCCGGCCGGGTCGAAGCCCTGAAAGGTCACTTCCCCCTCATCCGTTACCCGCTCTGGTGGGGGGGGGGGGGGGAAGTATTCAATACTACCTGGCAGAGTGGAGAACAATAACTCAGGACAAGTGGGTGCTGAATATTGTTTGCAATGGGTACAGTCTTCGTTTCACCAGCCCGCCTCCACAGAGTCCACCAGTGCACTCTCCCTACATGGTGCGAGAGCTCCAGTGGGAGGCGGACATTCTGTTAAAGAAGAAGGCGATAGAAACTGTTCCTTTGAGGCAAAAAGGAAAAGGTCTTTACTCAAGGTTCTTTCTCGTCAGAAAAAAGGACAAGAACGAGTTCAGGCCTATTCTAGATCTGCGTCAAGCAAACAAGTGGATCCGCAGAGAAAAGTTCCATATGTTGTCCCTGCATCAGATTTACCCTCAGTTGCATCGAGGAGACTGGCTGTGCGCCATAGATCTGCAGGACGCTTACTTTCATGTGCCGATCGCACAAAAGCATCGCAAGTTCCTGAGGTTTCTGGTAGGCAACAACCATTACCAGTATACAGTACTCCCGTTTGGTCTGAAGTCTGCACCAAGGACGTTCTCCAAGTGCATGGCAGTGGTGGCAGCACACTTGCGGAAGAACAAAGTGTTTTGTGTATCCATACCTGGACGATTGGCTGATCAAAGCTTCCACGTACCAGGAAGCCCAGTGTCATTTCAACAGGACAGCTGCCTTGCTTCATCGCCTGGGACTGCACATCAACATGTCGAAGTCAGTGCCGATCCCTGTGCAGTGTCTCCAGTACTTGGGGGCCTCAGTCAATACTTTGAACGCAAGCGTGTGTCCTTCGGAGGAGAGACGCTTATCTATCCGTTGGAAGGCCCTGCACCTCCTCTCAGCCCACTCCCCAGTAAAGAGGACACCGTCCTCATTGTAGGAGTCGATGGCTTCCTGCATCTTTCTCACCCCCAATGCACGTCTGCATATGAGGCCTCTGCAGGAATGTCTGGAGGATCAATGGGACCAGAGGCGGGGGCGTTGGGAGGACAAGATTCATCTGTCCCAACACGCTCTACAGTCTCTGAAATGGTGGTGCTCCTCAGAGAATGTCTGCAAGGGGACTCCCTTTCACAAGGATATTCCGGTCCAGACCATAGTGACCGATGCGTCTCTCCAGGGCTGGGGAGCGCATTTGGGCCCTCTTCAGATTCAGGGGATATGGTCACAGACGGCGATGACTTACCACATCACCTTTTTGGAACTCAGAGCAGTACACTTGGCCCTGAAGGCGTTCCATCCCTCCTCCAAGACGAACTCCCTGCTAGTTCAGACGGACAATACTACTACCATGTATTACCTCAACAAGCAGGGGGGCTCCCGTTCACGCACGCTGTCTCGGGAGGCACAGACGATCTGGAATTGGCTGGTGGCCAGGAACCTGACGATCACGGCAACCCATCTGCTGGGAGTGCAGAATGCCCAAGCCGATGCGCTCAGCAGGCTCGTTCAAGAAAATCACGAGTGGGTGCTAAACGACGACATGCTAAGAGACGTCTTCGCAGAGTGGGGCACTCCGGATATCGATCTGTTCGCTACGGCAGAAAACAGCAAGTGCCGCAACTTCGCGTCCAGGTACTACCAACCAGGGACACTGGGGAATACCCTATGGATCAGCTGGTCCAACAGCTTTCTCTACGCCTTTCCACCCATTCCCCTTATTCCGGCGGTGCTGATCAAGCTGTCGCAATCCAGAGCCAGGATGATCCTGATTACTCCGGAGTGGCCGAGGCAATGGTGGTTCACCGACCTTCTTCACCGGTCTGTTCTGCCACACCGGCGCCTGCCGTGTCGGCCGGACCTTCTCTCGAAATTCGGAAGACAGATGGTTCACCCCAATCTCTCGTCCTTGAGTTTGGCAGCATGGCTCCTGAGCTAGTACAGTATGGACACTTGAACCTACCTCAGGACTGTATGGAGATCTTGAAAGAGGCGAAGAGACCTTCTACGAGGACTTCTTACGCCTATAAGTGGAAGAGATTCTGCTTATGGTGCACGGCAAAGGACATTTACCCTACATCCTGTAAAGAAGATGTTATTTTGCCTTATCTGCTGCAGTTAGCTCAATCTGGGCTTAATTTTCAGTCTATTAAAGTTCATCTCGCAGCTTTGACTGCGTATAGAAAGGGCCCTTCCCAAACCTCATTTTTTCAAATCCCTGTGATTAAAGATTTTTTGGAGGGTTTGCGTAAGGTGTTTCCCCCTGTTAGACGACCTTCTCCACCATGGGAATAGAACGTGGTGTTGTCCAGATTAATGAGGGAGCCTTTTGAGCCTATTCATAAGGCTTCTCTGCAGCATTTGTCCTGGAAGGCTGCCTTCCTTGTGGCCATTACATCGGCCAGGAGAGTAAGTGAGATTCAGGCTCTGTGTTGTCAAGAGCCGTATACTGTATTCCATGCTTCTAAAGTGGTAATGCGTACTCCTCCTAAGTTTTTGCCTAAAGTGATATCTGATTTCCATGTAAATCAAATGATAACTTTGCCTACATTTTTTCAGCATCCCTCCTCTCCGGCGGAGAGGTCTCTGCATTCGCTAGATGTGCGTAGAGTGTTGAAATTCTATCTAGATAAGACAAAAGACATCCGCAGGGTGGATCAACTGTTTGTAAATTATGGTTCAGTAAGAACTGGTCTAGCTACCTCGAAACAGTCCATCTCCAGATGGATTGTGTCCTGTATTCAGCTCTGTTATCAGAAAGCTAATAAGACGTTAGGGGGTAAGCCTACAGCGCATTCGACTAGGGGCAAAGCAGCGACTACAGCTTTGCTTAGGAATGTTCCAATTGCTGACATTTGTAAGGCTGCCACCTGGAAGTCGGTCCATACGTTTACAAAGCATTACTGCCTGGACTGATGCTAGGGCAGATGCGCAGGTTGGACAGGCTTCGCTGAGGAATTTGTTTGCACAGTAATTTGTTGGTGTTCGGTTTTTACTCCACCGCTGTTTGTTGGTTGGGATGGGCTTGCCATTCTATTCATAGATTATGACTATACACAGAGATCCCCTACTACAGAAGGAGTAGTTTCTTACCTGTAACTCCAGTTCTGTAGTAGGGGTATCTCTGTTATAGTCATAAGCGACCCTCCCTCCTCCCCGGTGGAGTAACCTGACAGTATCAGGCCTGTTGTTATACACCTTCAAAAAGAACTGAAAGTAACTGGCTTTGGCTGTGCATCCTGGGATACCGGGGGTCTCTGGAGAGTTCCTTAAAGGCACGGTATCCTTTTAGCAGATACATAATGACAGCCTATAGGGCTTGTCTGTCCACCCCTTCCTCTCTATTGTTTAAAGGGATTTTGGTGAAGGGAGTGTGATACAATAAAGGAACATGTCAGATGTGAATAAAAATGACATTTAAACTTTATTTTGGCTTTTGTGTTCACTTCAGATGAAGTGCTGGCCAGTGCAGCCATATTGTTATTAGGCTGTATTATTTTGTCTGTCTCTTAAGTGTCTTTGCAGGTTTGCAAATGCAGGACAGCTTAAGAGATATTTTGATTGCTCCGGGGTCCCCGCACATGGGCGGGACTATTCATAGATTATGACTATAACAGAGATACCCGTACTACAGAACTGGAGTTACAGGTAAGAAACTACTCCTTCTTCAGGACTGGCAATAATATTCCTTCCTTTTTTTAGTATATATCAATGAACATACCTAACACAAAACATAATACAAAGTATATTAAAAACAACAAAAGATATGCATATTTTTCAAAGAAATTGTGAATCCTTCTTTTAAAACACACTTTAAATATACTATTATTATTCCAAATATTAAAAACAACAAAAGACATACAAATTTTTCAAAGACATTGAGAGTCCCTCATTTGAAACATACTATTAGTATTCCAAATTTTAGAAACCCATTGTTGTAACCAGATCAATATAAAAAGTGACCATACAGAAATTAATCCATCAGTTCAATCTTTATAACCCATAAAAGGGAATTCATTGAATTCTACACATCCCACTAAGAGTGTTCAAATGGCATACCACGCACCACATACAGAGCTGCAACTCACACATCTTAGCATAACCATATTCACCCAAAGGCACTAAATGACTCGCCCTTTGTATCTTTAAGAAAAATTATTATAGACCTTGATATTCGAAGGCCCATATCGCCCTACATTTCGCCATGTAAATCCATAATCAAATTACAGGCATATATATCCCACAAAGAAAAATAAGAGATACATAAAGGCCATAATAGATATGCCAATACCTCAGCTCATGCCTGTGTATGTTAGCAGGCAAAGAACCTCTAGGCTTCTAACACAGGTCTCACTAATGTAGTATATATCTGTCAAAAAGCAAGAAAAAATGGCCCTGTATTAATTAATTAAATGACCATATATAGTTTGACATGCTACAACCATTTTAGACACCAAGTTGCTATTAAATTCTCACCTTAGTGTATGGAAAGCTTGTTTCGCATATTTATCTTAAATTTGATGGTCCCGATTTTGGTCACGATCTATAAATGAAGATAAATTACTTATCTCTAGTCTACAAATTGTAATTTTTTAAAATTATTTTAGTACTTGCAGCATATATTAAGATAGCAGCCACTTACCAAGGATTTAAAAACACTGTCTCAGATAAGTGTAGACAAACACGATCCAACAATTGTTTGTCGTGTTGAAAGGATTTGTATTAAAAAGAGCGAAAGTTCTCTATATCCAAATTAAATCTGGGTAGGCTGCAAAGAAAAAAAGGGTTTGGCTCAACAGAAGTGTTGTAAAATTAATCACAAATCTAATACAACACCTCGTATCCGATTCTTCAGTAAAACCGAGATAAAAAAACAACATGAGCAATATTATAATTCATTGGCATAGTACTTTGCCTGTGGTAAACTACCCTAAAATGCACCGCTATGGGAGCGCCAAAGCCCTTTTCTACATGGCATGGAACATGGAGTCCATGCTGTGCAGGAAAGGGTGTGCATGCACACAGGGGGCACACCATGCCCCCCGCATGCATTCCCATGGCCCTGAGGCAACAGGGGGCCTTATAGGGCCACCTGGTTTTTCTCACCGCCACAGATATTATGGTTGGCTCACCACCATGAAAACTGTGGCGGAGAGGAAACTCAGAACATGGTTGCGAGTGCCACTGCATTTTGCTAGGCCAGACCGCTGCGCCACTGCCAAGGGATCACGGATCCCCGGCGGCCCCATGGCAGTCCGATGGCCATAGTCATGGCGATCGGAACGCTGGTGCGCACTGCCACCGCTACACCATCCCAGGTTTGGCAGTCCATAGACTGCCAAACTCGGAATCAGGCCCCAAGTCTTTTACATAGTCCCAAGCCATGAGTTTGAATATAATTGTATTTTTGCTCCATATTAAAAGGAACATCAAAAGACCTTCAATTTAAGGTAGTGATAAGCATGTTAAGAAAGATAATGTACTACAAATTCCCTCATGACTTATCATCAGTCTTGCTCTTCATCATACAACTGTTTGGTAATGCATGCATGTTTATCCATAAGCTAGCGTCACTTTAAATGATTGCAAGACACATGGGTGAGCTTTCCCTTCCTGAATCCTGGACATACTCTTTACCCATTTATCCCAGATCAGTCAAATTATGTACACCTTTTGGCACTCATACATTTTTGCTGGCAGATCATATCCCTTCCCTTCATGATTAGAGGGTTTCAGGGTTGGCCCATCTATTGGGACCTCAAGGTCCACTGCATGACAGATGGTGCATGTACCTCTGCTCGGTGTTCTATTTTTGCAGCAAATCACAGTAGGTTTTGGATTTTCACCAGTGTGGACGACAATCCTGCACGGTCACTGCGGGCACCACGTCATGTGTAAAATGCCTAGTGTGCCAGAGTGGGGCTCTGTAGTACACATAGGCACCCAAAATGCACCATTCCTTTCAGGAGAGTGACTAATGTCATCTCCTTGGGTTGAAAAAGGTGGCAGCAGATTGTGATCATAAATGAAAAGTAAGGCCTTTTTCCTGTTACCTACAGTGTGAGAGTGCGGAATGACCTTTTCCATTTAAATTTGTTCAGTCTTGGTCATTCGTTAGTCACCCGAGCTCTTTGCTACATCCATGTGGGACATGGATGGCGAGTGAATGAATTATTTGCATGCATGCGGTAGGGTGAACAAGGGGTGTTGGAATGGTGAATGGAATCTATGTTCAAACTCCGGTGTGCAGGTGTCCAACAAGATGACAAACTGCAGAAACTCTAAAGTAATCTGAAAATCCCTAAGCAGGAAGCCATCTTGGCAGAATAGTCTACAGGATGGATAACAACAGTGAGTGAGAACCAATAGCAAGGAGAGTAAGAGTCCCAGGGTGCACCGGGACTGAACATTAAGCAGGAAGTGACTTTGGGGCCTCTTACAGTTAAGGACTACTTTACGTCCTCTAGCCAGACTTCTGATTGCTCAGTGATTTGAGTAGATAACTCAAACTCTGTAATTATATGTGTAGTATTGCGTTTTGAATTAGAATAAAATACTTTTCTTTCTGTAGCACTGGTTAAATATTGATTTATTATGTTCTGTTGAGTTCCGAGGATCTAAATAAGCATCACCGTGCGACATAAGCATTGAACTGCTCTGCCTCGCAACCTGAGCATCAAGTGCTAAAAGGGTGTACTTGATAATCACTTATCAGTCTAATAGTAAGTCAGGCCCCAGCATAAGCAAATATCTGTCTGATACATTTGGAACCTAGTACCCCCCCCCCCCACCCCTCCCCATCTGCCCTGGGACTCCCGAACCATTTCCGGAGACCTCATATCCCTTTTCTAGAGTTGTCAAGGCCCATTCAGGAGAGAAACCACAAATTTGTAGACACGCACATCTATGAATTATTCTTAGTGAAAAAGTAACTGTCATTTGATGTGGGGTAATGTAGTCTAACATAATGAAACATATCCTAACATAGTGAAGTTAAGACTGAACTGGAGAGGAATGCCCCTGCCTCGAAACCATCAAGACGTAGCATCTCATTTATTCCGAGGTGCTAGCACAGCTGTACCAATGTTGACCCGGTCCGATAAAAGATCCTTGAGTTGCCTACCAAAATTCAAACTGGCTCTCAAAATGTTCTCCTTTTAGTGAGAGATAAAGATATGGGGCTCTGGACTAAGTGTCCATAATTTCTTCTGCTTCCTCTGTATAGCATAAACACAACACTAAGGGTAAAGGAGAGATAAGAGTAAAGAGAGCCTCGGTTCTGTTGGCAATAGTGCATTTTATTCAACTGCAACCAGAAGCTATATCTCAGCCAATTCAAGCTGGTTTGCACAGTCCTTTTGAAGGCAATTAAGTCCCAGGACATAAACACTCCCCTCCCTACAGAAAAGCCATTTTTAGTGGTTCGAGCTCAATTGCTCATTGAAAAAGACTTTTCTGAATAACTGAGGTAATATTCTCTGAAATCTTGGAAGACATACCGAAAGAATTAAAGGATATTTCAAGGAATACCCATCCTTTTGATCCTGAGCACTCATGAGTCAAAGTAACAAACATCCATTTGAGCTCTTGGAAGATATAAAGGAAAAGCTTGGATGAAGGTTCAAGGCATACCTTTCCTTATCACCATCAATGTTGATTGTCCATAAGTGACTGACATCCATTGATGGAAACAGGAAATCAATCTCTACTACAGAGGATGTATGCTCAATGACCCCTCACAGAGATTCCTGACCCCCAAACAGAAATCAGTCTGAAAATCTGGAGGGATACTGATCTGGAGGTAGCAGACAAATTGATTGACTTAGTCGAGTAAAATCTACGCTTCCCACTTGAAGACTATTGTTATTTCGTTGAATTACTGTCAGTCATTAAAAGCTTCAAAAGTGAATAGTAATTTGCAGTTTAACAACATTCTTGTGTGACAGCTGCACCAAACACTAAGGCTGAGTGGGGCCTGCTGGCCTATGTCAGATTGATAAATTACATACCTGCCTTGGGGAACAAGGTGCAGAATTTGCAGGATCTTGCTTCCACAAGTTTATCAAATTATGTTACAGCCCTCCTCAAGCTCCATGTGAGCTGTTATGCATTTACCTTGATTGGTGGATTGGTTAGAGCAGTGTTTCCCAAACTGGGGTCCGTGGACCCCCAGGGGTCCGTGACACATTCCCAGGGGGTCCCCAGGCAGCAGTTTTAAAAGCACTGCAAAGTATCTTGTATAATTAGCCGTTTTCAAACAACAATAAAAGTGTCAAGATAACACCAGTGATTAATGTACCTGCTGGAGAGAGATGAGATATTTGTCCAGTGGCAGCTTTGACATATCTAATGCAACACAGAGGATTAATATGCCTACTGCAAAGAACATGTACCACACATTTTAAAAAACAGTATTTTATGTGCATAGGTAGTGGATTATTGCTTTTTTCACATAGATTATTTTGTTACTGTGAAGTTCATAAGTGACAATCGTAATCTAGCACAGTGACCTATAAAATGTCATCAAAGAGCTGCTTGCAAAGTGCAAGGTACAAGTTAGCTTGTTTTTTCCCAGTCTTTCATTATCTGAAATGCTGGATGCTGCTAAAAAGGTTTATTTGGGTGGAAATACATTTTTTTTGTTAAAGTCAATGCTAACCACTGTGTTATGTTCTGAATCCTGAGTGTGTGCTTCTCCAGACCAAGCACCCTTTACAAATGCCTACCAATATGAATGGCATTGAATTCTGCACCTTGTAGTCCCCTTTGCCTTATGTGACATTTTCTATACACTGATTTACACATACGATTCACTGTCTCTATATGTGTGTGATGTAAAGTGCTCTGACATCCTAGAATGGTATGAGAGATGCTATAAAAAATTAATACATGTGACAGAGAGGCTATGGAGAAATGAAAGGCACTGTTGGAGGGTGATAGTGGGGGAATCATTGAAGAACCCCAAAAAAGATCGTTGTATTCTGGTGCATAGTAAATAATGAATTTACTTTTCTTTAAAAGCTAATACAATTCGATATGTAATGATAAATCTGTTGTAGACTGCATCATTGTTTCCTACATTTTTCTTTTGGGGGGGAAGCATACCAAAGCCCCCTTGGTAGTGGTCAGGCTCACTCACTGCACTTGGTGTGCACCGTATGGGGACTGGTCTGAAAACATTTGCCATGGCTGCTTTGGGTTTCCAGTCTGGCCCTGGCAGGAGCAGGAGCCTCGTACTGTGAAATAAAACCAACCATTTAAATGTTATTCATGGAGATGCAGCACCAACCTTCCCATTCATTTTTTGCAAATTCTTTCAATATAAAATACAACAGAAGTGGCGGAGAGTGTCGTAACGACACGCTCCGCCACTTCAGAAACGCAGGGTTGCACATATATTTACAAGAATATGATGCAGCCCTGCATTTCCCCTGTGGTCGCGCTACACTTAACCTTGTAGCGCCAACGCAGGCCCCCTTGCACCATGGTGATAGGGGCTTGTAAATATGCCCCTAAAATCCTTAGTAATTTGACTATTTGTTTTGTGTGCACATGTGTTTAATTTTTTCGAATCACTGTTTTAATGTTTGAAATGTAAATCCTACAAATTGTTTGGGGGTCCCCGGCTTTCAGTGGTGACTCAATGGGGGTCCTTAGGAGTCAAAAGTTTGGGAATCACTGGGTTAGAGCTTCGGTGTGGCAAGATGTTAGTAGTTTTATACTGAACATCAAAGGATTTCGATATAGAGGTTTCTTAATGGTTCCTTGTCCAGGGAGCAGTGGGCCTATCCTTCCAAGAAGGCTCCATCCCAAGTAAAGGCTTCACTGGACTAGATGTTACCATAAACAAAAGAAACCTATAGGTTGGGGGCAGGTCCTATACCTTCATAGCCTTGCCACTATGGAAGAAATTATTGTTAGGGCGACAATCTTTTCCCTTGGAACTGAGTGCAGGATTCGGTAAATAACCTACGCTGGAAGAGAAAGTAATATCAATAATATGGAACAAGTTATTGTCATCTCATCATTTTTAATGAAGTGACTCATTGATGAAGACTTAATTCCTCTACTTTACAATATCAACATCTTCTGAGTCTGATGCTCCTCTTGGATAACCTCCGGTAAGGACAGATGCCCTCCCTCAGGAAGAAGCCCAACTTGGACACTGCTATTTTGTAAAAGGTTATCTGATCACCCATCTGCCATTCCTGGGGAATATCCATGAGAAAAACACTTGCAACAAACTCTACCATGAGATCAAAAACAGCATCTTTCTTCAAGACTATGAATCTTGATTCCCAGTGCAGTATGGAGATGACAACCATCTTAGTGATCAATGAAACACTACAGATCTACAATAATGGTCACAGCTGCTGTCGTAACCTCACCACAAATTTACCATAATCCACCCCTACTTGACACCCTTACACCTGGATTAGGCTTCAATAAAATCATCTTGCAACGGTTCAAGTCATGCCAGAAAAACCAAGCACCGCTGATTAGAATAAGTTCATCTACCTTTCCAAATCTCCTTTGGTCTCCGCTAAAACAATATCATCTCACCAGTGATCTTCACCCTGTAGATTAAGACCAGGATAGTGTTGCTGACTCACCAGGAGGTCACAATCCACCAGTATTTGTATGACGCATTTGTATGACTATCTGAAATTCTAATGTGGCTAGGTCATTGATCTCCTGAAGGATTTACTTCAAACAATAAGTCCAAAACCTGCCTCAAATAGGAGAATGTGTGCTACTTTCCACTGACTGAAAAGAGGTATAGGGAAGGTACTCCTAGAATAATCTTGATGACTTCATTCATCGACAGCACCAAGTGTCTGGGGGTTTTCTTCAGTCTCAGGGCTGAAATCGTGTACAAGGCAAACACTTTCTAGCATCATTTGGCTGTGCTATGCACTCCTCCAGTAGACTTCAGAACCACACTACCCCTATTCAGTCGTGACAGAAATCAAGGCTCTGCCAGCTGACAAACTAGAGAGCCATAAAGAATGCACTCCCCAAGACATGGGGTGTGTCCCTCGGGCACAGATGTAGTCCTCTCAATGAGGTTTCAAATGTTGTTCAAATGAGTAGAGTTAAACTTTCATCAATTTGAAGAAACTTTATTCGTCGTTTTTGGTGGCGTTCATTTCAAACACGTCACAATAAACACTGACATAGGTTACGTATTCCCAATGCATTTCGGCGTGAGCCTTCATCAGGGGAGATCTACAAATGGTAAAGAGGATGGATGAATGTGGGATCCATAGATGGCATATCATGTATTTACATAAAACGTTGTTGGTTAAATAAACAGAAAAAAAGGTGAAAGGAAGCGGGTTAATCGGAGTGAAAAAAGGTCAAACGGACGTGGGTGACTCGTTTATAAAAAGTGAGACATCGTGTATGTATAGTTCAGTCGAAATAAGATGTCTAGTGCTTTTAGTGAAGAAATATCCCTAAAGGATACCCAAGGAATGGTTACGAGCGGTAGGAAACTACCGTGAAGCGTGCGAGTAGGAAGTGCAAGTAAGGACGTGTAAGATGTTCTTACCGGGAGCTTAACGCCTCATCGTGTCGTCCGTGTGATCCGTGTGTGGCTGTTCGCGTCTGTAATCGTTTTAGGACTAGTTTAAATGTTGAGAAAGGGGCGTTGAAAGTGTGTCACGTGTCAGGTAGCAGTGTGTATAAACATAGGACTAAAGGATTGTGAACGTGAAAATGGTAGAAGGACTAGTGTGCTGAGACTATCCTATTTGTCATTATTAACGTGTACTGCGTGAAATGAGGATTTATAAAAGAAACGTGAGGTAATCACAAAGCGGTGATGAGTGTTGTTTAAGGGAACAGTTAAGAGCAGATCAGTCATAAACAAGAGTTGGTTATAAGTCGGTGTGAATCAGAGATGTATTGTACGATAGTTAGCAGGTGATATATATAACCAGATTAAAAATGTTAATAAATCAATGATTAAACATATTCACAATTCATATGGCAATGCAAGTATGACAAATGAGCACTTAAGTAAGTAATTACAAATAACATGAAAATTCAGTACGATCATTCAAGCCATTCGGCTTCATTGAGTTCAAAAAATAAATCCAATGATTTTCTCTTTGCAACATGAAGTTGCGATTGTCTCTCCCTTCTTGCTTTGTTACTGTTTCCAGGACACAAAATTTTAATTGGCTAACGTTGTGGCCAACTTCCAAAAAGTGTTGAGCAACTGATGATTTTTGTTGTTTAGTCCTAATGTTGGATTTATGCTCGTTGAGTCTTATTTTCATTTTTCTTTCGGTTTGTCCAACATAAATTTTGCCACAGGGGCATTTAAGCATGTAGATGACATTAGATGTATCACAGGTTGCCGTTGTTTTCAATTTGATTTTATGCCCTTTCATAGGGTGTGTGATGTAATCACCTTTAATGATGTTATTACAGTTGTTACAATTCAAACAAGGGATAGTTCCTTTGAATGGGAGTGTTGTAAGAGGTGGTTGTTGTTGTTTCAAAAGTTCACCTATATTCTTGTTGCGTGTGTAGGCGAAAATTGGTTCCTCATCAAAAATGTGGTTGAAGTCCTGTTCTAATCTGAGCAATTGCCAATGCTTTTTGATTATTCGTCTGTAGCTTGTACTCATGGTCGAATATTTGGAAACTATCGTAACTTGATTGCGAATTGGTTTGGGTGGTGTAGTGAGAAGTTGATTCCGGTTTTTGGATTCAGATCTTTCTTTCGCTTTTAGTAGTACCTGATCAGGGTAACCACGAATTTTGAATCTTTGTGTGAGAGTGTTCAGTTGATCCAACGATTTTTCTTGATTTGATACGATTCTTTTTACTCTAAGCATTTGGGAGTATGGAAGATGTTGTTTGAGTGATGGCGGGTGAAAACTTTGATAGTGGAGGGTATTGTTTCTGTCTGTGTTTTTTCTATATAGGTCAGTCTCAAATCCCGTAGGTGTTTTGATAATGGTAACGTCCAGGAAGTTGATGATATCTGAATTGATGTTGAAAGTGAATTGTAATCGTTGATCTATTTGGTTGAGGTTGTCAAGGTGATCCTTAAGAGCATGATCCGAACCTTTCCATATGATGAATATATCATCAATGAATCTGAGATATAGTTTTAAATTGCTGATCCAAGTAGATGAACTTAAGATGTGATCTTCCTCGAATTGATTCATGAAAATATTGGCATACGCTGGAGCAGCGCAATTTCCCATAGATGTGCCAGTTAGCTGTTGATACCATTCATTATTGTGTACAAAATAGCTGTGGAAGAGGGTGAATTGCATTAGTTCCATCAAAAAAACCTGTAAGTTATGTGGGTGTTTGGAGTGTAGCAATGCCTGTTCAACCGCCTCTAAACCCATTTGATGAGGGATGGAGGTGTATAAGGAATTAACGTCCACTGTACATAAAATAATGTGTTCATCTTCTGATATGGATACTTGGTTAAGTTTGATTAAGAAATCAGTGGTATCTTTCAAGAATGATTTCATAGAGCTGACACTGGGTTGAAGATGGCGGTCTAAAAATTTGCCAACTGGTTCATGAAGACTACCACGTGTTGAAACAATCGGTCGACAGGGAGGTTTGGTGGGATGCTTGTGGATTTTGGGTACCATGAAGATGGTTGGACTTTTTGGGTTGGATTGAATAAGGAAATTTTTAACCTTCTCATTAATGGTGCCATTATCAACGGCAGCTTGTACGATGGCCTGTAGAATCACACTGTATTGTGTTGTAGGATTACTTTCCAGTTTCAAATATGTTTCGGAATCCTGGACGTGAGTCGATATTTGCAAGTTGTAATAATCTGAATTGAGTACAACTAGTGCTCCACCTTTGTCTGCTTTAGTACAGATAATATCGGGATTGCCGGCGATAGATCTTAGAATGCCTATCTCTTTGTTGGTGAGATTGCTGCGTGTTGATCTGCTTCTGCTGTAATTGAGTTTAGATAAATCATTCTTTACACATGATTCAAATAGGTCCAGACATTTATGGCTAACCGGAGCCATAAATGTACTTTTAGGTCGCAAGCCCATCAAGGGGTCTTCTTCTTGTTCTTTAATGGGTGTCAAGATGTTGTCAAAGAAGTGTCGGAGTCTCAGTTTCCTCATGAGCTTATAAAAGCTGATGTGCAATTCGAGTAGGTTGCTGGTTGTTGTTGGTACGAAAGATGTACCCTTCTGCAAGACTTTCAGTTCGATATCACTGAAGGTGTATTCAGAAATGTTAATGACCAAGTTGTTTATTGATTCGTTTTCTTTGTACGGTCCCTCTTGGTTGAGGTGGTACGAGTATGTGGAAGATCCTTTTCTTTGGTTTTTTCTATGGCTCCTCCTGGGTCGTCTTGTCCTGTGGGGCCTACCTCTAAAAAAGGAGTTGTTTCGCTATTTGGGGTTGTAGTTGACGTTGATGGTGTATCAGCTGAGGTTGTTGTTGATGTTTTATCCTTTGCAGGAGGCCTTCTTTGTGGTTGTGTGAAATCACTATCAGAAGAGGAGGTCTCAGTGTTGTTAATGTATGGTTTGTTTTGTCTCCGTCTGGCGTAGATTTCGGCCCAGGAGTATACCTCACCCATTTTGTAATCCGTTGTGTCCCTACGGAACTTACGGATTTTGCGTTCGTTAACTTCAGCTGAATGTTTTGCCAACTGCTTGTTGATATCCTCCAGAATTACATTAAGATCTTCTGTGGTTAATGATTTTTCTAGTTCGGTTTTGATGTCAAATATTTCTTTGGTGAGTTCCTCCAAGATGGTTGATAATTCTTCTATAATTAATAGGATCAAGTCTAGGGAACATTTATTGAGAATTGCGAACCATTTGTCTTTAAACTTCTGTTGATTCTTACATAAGGATGGTTTAAGTGGTATTCTGAGTCCCCTTGGAATTCTCTGAGCTCTGTGGTATCTGATCAATGTACTCGCATGTAAGCGTTGGTTGATTTGTTTCCTCGAAAGGTATAAAAGCTGACGTATATTCTGCTCCTTTGTGTTCCTGGTTGAAAAGGTAGTTGCATCCTCTTCTATGAGAGCGTAGATCCTAGATGCTTCCTCTTGACCGTAAGCAAATGTTTCTGCTCTTGTATCCGTTAGATGAGAGATTTCGTCAAATTGCATGGTGGTTTGGTTTGCGTGCTGTGTGCTAACTTTCGGAATATGAGTATCAAAACAGAACAGGGTATATAGTACACGCACTGCGTAATAGTAATTTAGTTGTTAATTGGTTGTTTCGTGCTCCAAGGTCTCGCTTTCCGAAAATGAGTGAGTAGAAACGTAAAGAATGCACTCCCCAAGACATGGGGTGTGTCCCTCGGGCACAGATGTAGTCCTCTCAATGAGGTTTCAAATGTTGTTCAAATGAGTAGAGTTAAACTTTCATCAATTTGAAGAAACTTTATTCGTCGTTTTTGGTGGCGTTCATTTCAAACACGTCACAATAAACACTGACATAGGTTACGTATTCCCAATGCATTTCGGCGTGAGCCTTCATCAGGGGAGATCTACAAATGGTAAAGAGGATGGATGAATGTGGGATCCATAGATGGCATATCATGTATTTACATAAAACGTTGTTGGTTAAATAAACAGAAAAAAAGGTGAAAGGAAGCGGGTTAATCGGAGTGAAAAAAGGTCAAACGGATGTGGGTGACTCGTTTATAAAAAGTGAGACATCGTGTATGTATAGTTCAGTCGAAATAAGATGTCTAGTGCTTTTAGTGAAGAAATATCCCTAAAGGATACCCAAGGAATGGTTACGAGCGGTAGGAAACTACCGTGAAGCGTGCGAGTAGGAAGTGCAAGTAAGGACGTGTAAGATGTTCTTACCGGGAGCTTAACGCCTCATCGTGTCGTCCGTGTGATCCGTATGTGGCTGTTCGCGTCTGTAATCGTTTTAGGACGAGTTTAAATGTTGAGAAAGGGGCGTTGAAAGTGTGTCACGTGTCAGGTAGCAGTGTGTATAAACATAGGACTAAAGGATTGTGAACGTGAAAATGGTAGAAGGACTAGTGTGCTGAGACTATCCTATTTGTCATTATTAACGTGTACTGCGTGAAATGAGGATTTATAAAAGAAACGTGAGGTAATCACAAAGCGGTGATGAGTGTTGTTTAAGGGGACAGTTAAGAGCAGATCAGTCATAAACAAAAGTTGGTTATAAGTCGGTGTGAATCAGAGATGTATTGTACGATAGTTAGCAGGTGATATATATAACCAGATTAAAAATGTTAATAAATCAATGATTAAACATATTCACAATTCATATGGCAATGCAAGTATGACAAATGAGCACTTAAGTAAGTAATTACAAATAACATGAAAATTCAGTACGATCATTCAAGCCATTCGGCTTCATTGAGTTCAAAAAATAAATCCAATGATTTTCTCTTTGCAACATGAAGTTGCGATTGTCTCTCCCTTCTTGCTTTGTTACTGTTTCCAGGACACAAAATTTTAATTGGCTAACGTTGTGGCCAACTTCCAAAAAGTGTTGAGCAACTGATGATTTTTGTTGTTTAGTCCTAATGTTGGATTTATGCTCGTTGAGTCTTATTTTCATTTTTCTTTCGGTTTGTCCAACATAAATTTTGCCACAGGGGCATTTAAGCATGTAGATGACATTAGATGTATCACAGGTTGCCGTTGTTTTCAATTTGATTTTATGCCCTTTCATAGGGTGTGTGATGTAATCACCTTTAATGATGTTATTACAGTTGTTACAATTCAAACAAGGGATAGTTCCTTTGAATGGGAGTGTTGTAAGAGGTGGTTGTTGTTGTTTCAAAAGTTCACCTATATTCTTGTTGCGTGTGTAGGCGAAAATTGGTTCCTCATCAAAAATGTGGTTGAAGTCCTGTTCTAATCTGAGCAATTGCCAATGCTTTTTGATTATTCGTCTGTAGCTTGTACTCATGGTCGAATATTTGGAAACTATCGTAACTTGATTGCTAATTGGTTTGGGTGGTGTAGTGAGAAGTTGATTCCGGTTTTTGGATTCAGATCTTTCTTTCGCTTTTAGTAGTACCTGATCAGGGTAACCACGAATTTTGAATCTTTGTGTGAGAGTGTTCAGTTGATCCAACGATTTTTCTTGATTTGATACGATTCTTTTTACTCTAAGCATTTGGGAGAATGGAAGATGTTGTTTGAGTGGTGGCGGGTGAAAACTTTGATAGTGGAGGGTATTGTTTCTGTCTGTGTTTTTTCTATATAGGTCAGTCTCAAATCCCATAGGTGTTTTGATAATGGTAACGTCCAGGAAGTTGATGATATCTGAATTGATGTTGAAAGTGAATTGTAATCGTTGATCTATTTGGTTGAGGTTGTCAAGGTGATCCTTAAGAGCATGATCCGAACCTTTCCATATGATGAATATATCATCAATGAATCTGAGATATAGTTTTAAATTGCTGATCCAAGTAGATGAACTTAAGATGTGATCTTCCTCGAATTGATTCATGAAAATATTGGCATACGCTGGAGCAGCGCAATTTCCCATAGATGTGCCAGTTAGCTGTTGATACCATTCATTATTGTGTACAAAATAGCTGTGGAAGAGGGTGAATTGCATTAGTTCCATCAAAAAAACCTGTAAGTTATGTGGGTGTTTGGAGTGTAGCAATGCCTGTTCAACCGCCTCTAAACCCATTTGATGAGGGATGGAGGTGTATAAGGAATTAACGTCCACTGTACATAAAATAATGTGTTCATCTTCTGATATGGATACTTGGTTAAGTTTGATTAAGAAATCAGTGGTATCTTTCAAGAATGATTTCATAGAGCTGACACTGGGTTGAAGATGGCGGTCTAAAAATTTGCCAACTGGTTCATGAAGACTACCACGTGTTGAAACAATCGGTTGACAGGGAGGTTTGGTGGGATGCTTGTGGATTTTGGGTACCATGAAGATGGTTGGACTTTTTGGGTTGGATTGAATAAGGAAATTTTGAACCTTCTCATTAATGGTGCCATTATCAACGGCAGCTTGTACGATGGCCTGTAGAATCACACTGTATTGTGTTGTAGGATTACTTTCCAGTTTCAAATATGTTTCGGAATCCTGGACGTGAGTCGATATTTGCAAGTTGTAATAATCTGAATTGAGTACAACTAGTGCTCCACCTTTGTCTGCTTTAGTACAGATAATATCGGGATTGCCGGCGATAGATCTTAGAATGCCTATCTCTTTGTTGGTGAGATTGCTGCGTGTTGATCTGCTTCTGCTGTAATTGAGTTTAGATAAATCATTCTTTACACATGATTCAAATAGGTCCAGACATTTATGGCTAACCGGAGCCATAAATGTACTTTTAGGTCGCAAGCCCATCAAGGGGTCTTCTTCTTGTTCTTTAATGGGTGTCAAGATGTTGTCAAAGAAGTGTCGGAGTCTCAGTTTCCTCATGAGCTTATAAAAGCTGATGTGCAATTCGAGTAGGTTGCTGGTTGTTGTTGGTACGAAAGATGTACCCTTCTGCAAGACTTTCAGTTCGATATCACTGAAGGTGTATTCAGAAATGTTAATGACCAAGTTGTTTATTGATTCGTTTTCTTTGTACGGTCCCTCTTGGTTGAGGTGGTACGAGTATGTGGAAGATCCTTTTCTTTGGTTTTTTCTATGGCTCCTCCTGGGTCGTCTTGTCCTGTGGGGCCTACCTCTAAAAAAGGAGTTGTTTCGCTATTTGGGGTTGTAGTTGACGTTGATGGTGTATCAGCTGAGGTTGTTGTTGATGTTTTATCCTTTGCAGGAGGCCTTCTTTGTGGTTGTGTGAAATCACTATCAGAAGAGGAGGTCTCAGTGTTGTTAATGTATGGTTTGTTTTGTCTCCGTCTGGCGTAGATTTCGGCCCAGGAGTATACCTCACCCATTTTGTAATCCGTTGTGTCCCTACGGAACTTACGGATTTTGCGTTCGTTAACTTCAGCTGAATGTTTTGCCAACTGCTTGTTGATATCCTCCAGAATTACATTAAGATCTTCTGTGGTTAATGATTTTTCTAGTTCGGTTTTGATGTCAAATATTTATTTGGTGAGTTCCTCCAAGATGGTTGATAATTCTTCTATAATTAATAGGATCAAGTCTAGGGAACATTTATTGAGAATTGCGAACCATTTGTCTTTAAACTTCTGTTGATTCTTACATAAGGATGGTTTAAGTGGTATTCTGAGTCCCCTTGGAATTCTCTGAGCTCTGTGGTATCTGATCAATGTACTCGCATGTAAGCGTTGGTTGATTTGTTTCCTCGAAAGGTATAAAAGCTGACGTATATTCTGCTCCTTTGTGTTCCTGGTTGAAAAGGTAGTTGCATCCTCTTCTATGAGAGCGTAGATCCTAGATGCTTCCTCTTGACCGTAAGCAAATGTTTCTGCTCTTGTATCCGTTAGATGAGAGATTTCGTCAAATTGCATGGTGGTTTGGTTTGCGTGCTGTGTGCTAACTTTCGGAATATGAGTATCAAAACAGAACAGGGTATATAGTACACGCACTGCGTAATAGTAATTTAGTTGTTAATTGGTTGTTTCGTGCTCCAAGGTCTCGCTTTCCGAAAATGAGTGAGTAGAAACGTAAAGAATGCACTCCCCAAGACATGGGGTGTGTCCCTCGGGCACAGATGTAGTCCTCTCAATGAGGTTTCAAATGTTGTTCAAATGAGTAGAGTTAAACTTTCATCAATTTGAAGAAACTTTATTCGTCGTTTTTGGTGGCGTTCATTTCAAACACGTCACAATAAACACTGACATAGGTTACGTATTCCCAATGCATTTCGGCGTGAGCCTTCATCAGGGGAGATCTACAAATGGTAAAGAGGATGGATGAATGTGGGATCCATAGATGGCATATCATGTATTTACATAAAACGTTGTTGGTTAAATAAACAGAAAAAAAGGTGAAAGGAAGCGGGTTAATCGGAGTGAAAAAAGGTCAAACGGATGTGGGTGACTCGTTTATAAAAAGTGAGACATCGTGTATGTATAGTTCAGTCGAAATAAGATGTCTAGTGCTTTTAGTGAAGAAATATCCCTAAAGGATACCCAAGGAATGGTTACGAGCGGTAGGAAACTACCGTGAAGCGTGCGAGTAGGAAGTGCAAGTAAGGACGTGTAAGATGTTCTTACCGGGACCTTAACGCCTCATCGTGTCGTCCGTGTGATCCGTGTGTGGCTGTTCGCGTCTGTAATCGTTTTAGGACGAGTTTAAATGTTGAGAAAGGGGCGTTGAAAGTGTGTCACGTGTCAGGTAGCAGTGTGTATAAACATAGGACTAAAGGATTGTGAACGTGAAAATGGTAGAAGGACTAGTGTGCTGAGACTATCCTATTTGTCATTATTAACGTGTACTGCGTGAAATGAGGATTTATAAAAGAAACGTGAGGTAATCACAAAGCG
This sequence comes from Triturus cristatus, assembly GCF_964204655.1. Lineage (NCBI taxonomy): Eukaryota > Metazoa > Chordata > Amphibia > Caudata > Salamandridae > Triturus > Triturus cristatus. The sequence continues at coordinate 943,884,529 of NC_140579.1, forward strand.
GTGATGAGTGTTGTTTAAGGGAACAGTTAAGAGCAGATCAGTCATAAACAAAAGTTGGTTATAAGTCGGTGTGAATCAGAGATGTATTGTACGATAGTTAGCAGGTGATATATATAACCAGATTAAAAATGTTAATAAATCAATGATTAAACATATTCACAATTCATATGGCAATGCAAGTATGACAAATGAGCACTTAAGTAAGTAATTACAAATAACATGAAAATTCAGTACGATCATTCAAGCCATTCGGCTTCATTGAGTTCAAAAAATAAATCCAATGATTTTCTCTTTGCAACATGAAGTTGCGATTGTCTCTCCCTTCTTGCTTTGTTACTGTTTCCAGGACACAAAATTTTAATTGGCTAACGTTGTGGCCAACTTCCAAAAAGTAAAAGCGAAAGAAAGATCTGAATCCAAAAACCGGAATCAACTTCTCACTACACCACCCAAACCAATTAGCAATCAAGTTACGATAGTTTCCAAATATTCGACCATGAGTACAAGCTACAGACGAATAATCAAAAAGCATTGGCAATTGCTCAGATTAGAACAGGACTTCAACCACATTTTTGATGAGGAACCAATTTTCGCCTACACACGCAACAAGAATATAGGTGAACTTTTGAAACAACAACAACCACCTCTTACAACACTCCCATTCAAAGGAACTATCCCTTGTTTGAATTGTAACAACTGTAATAACATCATTAAAGGTGATTACATCACACACCCTATGAAAGGGCATAAAATCAAATTGAAAACAACGGCAACCTGTGATACATCTAATGTCATCTACATGCTTAAATGCCCCTGTGGCAAAATTTATGTTGGACAAACCGAAAGAAAAATGAAAATAAGACTCAACGAGCATAAATCCAACATTAGGACTAAACAACAAAAATCATCAGTTGCTCAACACTTTTTGGAAGTTGGCCACAACGTTAGCCAATTAAAATTTTGTGTCCTGGAAACAGTAACAAAGCAAGAAGGGAGAGACAATCGCAACTTCATGTTGCAAAGAGAAAATCATTGGATTTATTTTTTGAACTCAATGAAGCCGAATGGCTTGAATGATCGTACTGAATTTTCATGTTATTTGTAATTACTTACTTAAGTGCTCATTTGTCATACTTGCATTGCCATATGAATTGTGAATATGTTTAATCATTGATTTATTAACATTTTTAATCTGGTTATATATATCACCTGCTAACTATCGTACAATACATCTCTGATTCACACCGACTTATAACCAACTTTTGTTTATGACTGATCTGCTCTTAACTGTTCCCTTAAACAACACTCATCACCGCTTTGTGATTACCTCACGTTTCTTTTATAAATCCTCATTTCACGCAGTACACGTTAATAATGACAAATAGGATAGTCTCAGCACACTAGTCCTTCTACCATTTTCACGTTCACAATCCTTTAGTCCTATGTTTATACACACTGCTACCTGACACGTGACACACTTTCAACGCCCCTTTCTCAACATTTAAACTCGTCCTAAAACGATTACAGACGCGAACAGCCACACACGGATCACACGGACGACACGATGAGGCGTTAAGCTCCCGGTAAGAACATCTTACACGTCCTTACTTGCACTTCCTACTCGCACGCTTCACGGTAGTTTCCTACCGCTCGTAACCATTCCTTGGGTATCCTTTAGGGATATTTCTTCACTAAAAGCACTAGACATCTTATTTCGACTGAACTATACATACACGATGTCTCACTTTTTATAAACGAGTCACCCACATCCGTTTGACCTTTTTTCACTCCGATTAACCCGCTTCCTTTCACCTTTTTTTCTGTTTATTTAACCAACAACGTTTTATGTAAATACATGATATGCCATCTATGGATCCCACATTCATCCATCCTCTTTACCATTTGTAGATCTCCCCTGATGAAGGCTCACGCCGAAATGCATTGGGAATACGTAACCTATGTCAGTGTTTATTGTGACGTGTTTGAAATGAACGCCACCAAAAACGACGAATAAAGTTTCTTCAAATTGATGAAAGTTTAACTCTACTCATTTGAACAACATTTGAAACCTCATTGAGAGGACTACATCTGTGCCCGAGGGACACACCCCATGTCTTGGGGAGTGCATTCTTTACGTTTCTACTCACTCATTTTCGGAAAGCGAGACCTTGGAGCACGAAACAACCAATTAACAACTAAATTACTATTACGCAGTGCGTGTACTATATACCCTGTTCTGTTTTGATACTCATATTCCGAAAGTTAGCACACAGCACGCAAACCAAACCACCATGCAATTTGACGAAATCTCTCATCTAACGGATACAAGAGCAGAAACATTTGCTTACGGTCAAGAGGAAGCATCTAGGATCTACGCTCTCATAGAAGAGGATGCAACTACCTTTTCAACCAGGAACACAAAGGAGCAGAATATACGTCAGCTTTTATACCTTTCGAGGAAACAAATCAACCAACGCTTACATGCGAGTACATTGATCAGATACCACAGAGCTCAGAGAATTCCAAGGGGACTCAGAATACCACTTAAACCATCCTTATGTAAGAATCAACAGAAGTTTAAAGACAAATGGTTCGCAATTCTCAATAAATGTTCCCTAGACTTGATCCTATTAATTATAGAAGAATTATCAACCATCTTGGAGGAACTCACCAAAGAAATATTTGACATCAAAACCGAACTAGAAAAATCATTAACCACAGAAGATCTTAATGTAATTCTGGAGGATATCAACAAGCAGTTGGCAAAACATTCAGCTGAAGTTAACGAACGCAAAATCCGTAAGTTCCGTAGGGACACAACGGATTACAAAATGGGTGAGGTATACTCCTGGGCCGAAATCTACGCCAGACGGAGACAAAACAAACCATACATTAACAACACTGAGACCTCCTCTTCTGATAGTGATTTCACACAACCACAAAGAAGGCCTCCTGCAAAGGATAAAACATCAACAACAACCTCAGCTGATACACCATCAACGTCAACTACAACCCCAAATAGCGAAACAACTCCTTTTTTAGAGGTAGGCCCCACAGGACAAGACGACCCAGGAGGAGCCATAGAAAAAACCAAAGAAAAGGATCTTCCACATACTCGTACCACCTCAACCAAGAGGGAACGTACAAAGAAAACGAATCAATAAACAACTTGGTCATTAACATTTCTGAATACACCTTCAGTGATATCGAACTGAAAGTCTTGCAGAAGGGTACATCTTTCGTACCAACAACAACCAGCAACCTACTCGAATTGCACATCAGCTTTTATAAGCTCATGAGGAAACTGAGACTCCGACACTTCTTTGACAACATCTTGACACCCATTAAAGAACAAGAAGAAGACCCCTTGATGGGCTTGCGACCTAAAAGTACATTTATGGCTCCGGTTAGCCATAAATGTCTGGACCTATTTGAATCATGTGTAAAGAATGATTTATCTAAACTCAATTACAGCAGAAGCAGATCAACACGCAGCAATCTCACCAACAAAGAGATAGGCATTCTAAGATCTATCGCCGGCAATCCCGATATTATCTGTACTAAAGCAGACAAAGGTGGAGCACTAGTTGTACTCAATTCAGATTATTACAACTTGCAAATATCGACTCACGTCCAGGATTCCGAAACATATTTGAAACTGGAAAGTAATCCTACAACACAATACAGTGTGATTCTACAGGCCATCGTACAAGCTGCCGTTGATAATGGCACCATTAATGAGAAGGTTCAAAATTTCCTTATTCAATCCAACCCAAAAAGTCCAACCATCTTCATGGTACCCAAAATCCACAAGCATCCCACCAAACCTCCCTGTCAACCGATTGTTTCAACACGTGGTAGTCTTCATGAACCAGTTGGCAAATTTTTAGACCGCCATCTTCAACCCAGTGTCAGCTCTATGAAATCATTCTTGAAAGATACCACTGATTTCTTAATCAAACTTAACCAAGTATCCATATCAGAAGATGAACACATTATTTTATGTACAGTGGACGTTAATTCCTTATACACCTCCATCCCTCATCAAATGGGTTTAGAGGCGGTTGAACAGGCATTGCTACACTCCAAACACCCACATAACTTACAGGTTTTTTTGATGGAACTAATGCAATTCACCCTCTTCCACAGCTATTTTGTACACAATAATGAATGGTATCAACAGCTAACTGGCACATCTATGGGAAATTGCGCTGCTCCAGCGTATGCCAATATTTTCATGAATCAATTCGAGGAAGATCACATCTTAAGTTCATCTACTTGGATCAGCAATTTAAAACTATATCTCAGATTCATTGATGATATATTCATCATATGGAAAGGTTCGGATCATGCTCTTAAGGATCACCTTGACAACCTCAACCAAATAGATCAACGATTACAATTCACTTTCAACATCAATTCAGATATCATCAACTTCCTGGACGTTACCATTATCAAAACACCTACGGGATTTGAGACTGACCTATATAGAAAAAACACAGACAGAAACAATACCCTCCACTATCAAAGTTTTCACCCGCCACCACTCAAACAACATCTTCCATACTCCCAAATGCTTAGAGTAAAAAGAATCGTATCAAATCAAGAAAAATCGTTGGATCAACTGAACACTCTCACACAAAGATTCAAAATTCGTGGTTATTGTGACGTGTTTGAAATGAACGCCACCAAAAACGACGAATAAAGTTTCTTCAAATTGATGAAAGTTTAACTCTACTCATTTGAACAACATTTGAAACCTCATTGAGAGGACTACATCTGTGCCCGAGGGACACACCCCATGTCTTGGGGAGTGCATTCTTTACGTTTCTACTCACTCATTTTCGGAAAGCGAGACCTTGGAGCACGAAACAACCAATTAACAACTAAATTACTATTACGCAGTGCGTGTACTATATACCCTGTTCTGTTTTGAAACTAGAGAGCCACCCATTGAAGAGTGGCACCATTGAAGCAGCATACCGCAAAGACCTTCTCAAGTATGACAGGATCATACCATCACTGAGAGAACTCCACTGGCTTTCAACTCTTTCTTTAATCACATTCAGAACCTACCGCAGCTTTGTCTCATGGCAATCTCAGTCCAGGCAATAAAGCAGCAAAGTCTACTGTAACCAAGCAGATAGTCTTATAAATATCAAGGCCTCTGATCTGTAAGTAGTTCAACTTCCTATGAGACATTTCACTTGAGGGAGGGCGCCATTTGTGGCTTTCCAGAAGCACTTTAGAAATGCGTATTGCAGCTACCTAGATTACCCACCACACCATAATGGCCAGCGCAAACCACTGAAAGAAACACACACAAAAGTTCACAGAAAAAAAAAACGGTCACAGGAAAGTTATGATTCTTCACAAAGAATTTGAATAATGTTTTTATTAAAACCAGCTAAAAACATCGGTTGAAGGATTTGCCTGCACCATGCACTCGCTGGACATGGCTCAATGAGGAAGTTTCTTAAAGGGTGTTCATACTGAGAACACTGTACATTGTTGAAATAATGTACAGTGGGTGGGTGAACAGTCGGTGTCAAAAGTGGATAGTGAATCCCCTTGAAACTGCAGCACGCCGAGTTACCTGATTTCCACATTACTTCCTCGAGGTCCACTATCAAGCTTACTACACGAGATTCAATAAATCAACTTGGGTAAGGTACAGATAACTGTAAACATCGACTACTACGACCCCCCACTACATTAGTTGTAAAAGTCAACTTAGCACTACCCTTTACACTAAATTTAATTATAAGTAATAAAGTTAAATAAGTGAGCATAGCCTAACTGATACTATACATTAAATTAAGCGATGTTAAGTAAATAACAAGGTAAACTAACTCTAATGCAACCCTAATCCTGAATTAAACTATTGTAAATTGAATGAATGTATTAATTTAAATTAACCCCACCGTAACATCTAAATTCATTTAATTTATGCAAAAGATCAGTTCGAACTTTGAGTACTTTCTTCTCTTTAGGTGGAGAGCTGCTTCATTTTTATGGAGCACATCTTTAACACCATCAACGCTCATAGTTTACCCGCCTCACGTTTGTTTTTCTAAGAGTATTTTTAAACTCTGAAATAGCACATGGATATCCAGGCCGAGTTAGAAAAGTGTCAAATCATTTTCCCACTTTTACAGCATGGTCAGAAGTTGTGATTTTGATGCAGTGCATCCAATGCAGTGGCACTTCCAGGAAGTGAATTTGAGATTGCAGAAGTGCATTTGTCACAGCTGAAGTGTAATGCCTTTTCTGATAACGTTGTTTATGTAATTTGTTACCTTAGGCAGTACATGGGGCGGGTAATGCTTGTGCTGCTACCCACTACTGGCCAATTTCGTGTTGTGTTTTTTAGGCTGTGCATTGCAACTTTAATGTTCATTCAACTTAAATTTTTGGGTGATTTCTATTTGTTGTGACACAGGCTATTTCTATTCTATTTAGTGAATATACTTACAACACACATAAGCATGTACACAATAAACACTTTGTACATGCCATATGATGCACCTATATTTTTTTAAAATATAGAATTTTCCAACAAAATTCTTCTTGAGTAAAATTGTAGTTACTGAGGTCTTTATAGCCAAAGATTTCAAAAAAGCTGTTTTGGAGAATAAGCTAGAAAACGCCATTTTGTTGCTGGTAAAGTGCAGCCATTTTTTCAATGTTTACACACCAGGGACAAGAAGGACAGTTGCAGGCACACCTTGCAATAGTACAGCTTGGAAACATATGGCAAAGAGTGACCGATTACTTTAGTTGGCAAATGCATGGCAGTTCGCGCATTGTGACGTGAGTTTGTGCAACAGAGGAGCACTCACATGAGAGCAAGTAAACAATTAGGTTGATAGCATATTTTTTTTACTTTGGAAATGCAGTATGTGCTGAAACAATACTTACAAGGAGCTGTGAAGCCAGTAGGTCTTGCTTCAATGTATTGTATTGTAATTGCATTTGTATAGTGCTCACTACCCCTGAAGAAGCGTCAAAGCGCTTTTTTAGCGAGTAGCATGCTACTTCGGAAACATTAGTGGTGAGTTAGTATAGCGAAAATATTTTTATTTGGATAGAGAAGGATAGTGGAGGGATACAGAAGGGGAAAAAGGTTTGCATTTATATAGCGCTGGCTACCCCTAATGGGGTGTTGAAGTGGTTTTTCGGCGAGTAGCATGCTACTATGGAACCCATACATTGTTAGTAGTGAATTAGTATAGTGAAATATGATTTATAGTAATTTGAGTGTTGTATATGTTAGTTAGTTATTTGGATCGGGAAGGATAGAAAAGGGGAAGAAGAGGTAAAAAGGCCTGCATTTATATAGCTCTTGCTACCCCGGATGAGGTTTGAAGTGCTTTGTTGGCGAGTAGCATGCTACTCTGGAACCCATAAAGGATTAGTGGTGAATTAGTATAGTAAAATATGAAATTAATTTGATTGGTGGACATTTTAGTCTGGTATTTGGATTGAAAAGGATAGTGGAGGGATAGAATGGAAGGATTTCAAATTTCTTTGCTTGTTTTTTGGTTTTGCAATGAAATGAAATGGGCATTTGTAAAGCGCATGGCTAACCAGAGGTCTCCCAGCGCTAGGCATGACTGGTGATCAGGCGGAAGAGAATTATTTGGGGAACAGAAGGGTTTTTAGTTGTTTGCAGAAGGCTGAATGGCTAGGCTCTTTCCGGAGGTGGAGTGGCAGTGTGTTCCACAGTTTTCCTACATTCACGGGAAAATATCTGCCGCCACTTCTTGATCGTTTAATTCTGGGTATATCGATTAGGTGGTGTTCGTCCGAGCGAAGCGTTCTCCTCGCTTTGTAAGGGCGAATCATAGCTGAGAGAAGTGGAGGACCCATCCCCTGCAGAGATCTGTGGACAATGCAGAGGGATTTTAAAGTAATTTGCTATTTCACTGGAAGCCAGTGCAGGCAGCGGAGGGCTGGTTTTGCGGAAAGGGATTTGGAAGTTCCCGACAGACTAGCTGCGCAGGTTTGGACGGTCTGCAGTTTGTTAATAACTGATCGGGGCTCATAAGTAGAGCGCATTCCCGTAATCAAGCCTCGAGAGCACAAGGGATTGGACCATGGTTTTCTTAGCTTGGGGGGGGGGGGAAAGCACTTTTCAGGCCATTCTGATCAAGCCACAGCAGTGTGACGGTCTTCTCCACTTGAAAGTCAGATTCTGGTCTAGCCAGATGCCCAAACTCTTTATTTCAGGCTTAGGTGCTGGGACTTGGCCCATGCATACTGGCCAGATGCTTCTGAGTGTCATATTGCCAACGATACCCAGAGTCATAATCTCTGTCTTTTTTCCGATCAATTTCAGATGGGATGCCCCCATCCATTTTACGACTTCCGTCAGGCACGCCTTTAGAGTCACTGGGTGTTGTGTAGTTGGTTCAGAGCTACGACCAATTGGGTGTCGTCAGCGTAGGTAACTAAGTGGATCCCGAAAGGGGCCACGATCGAGGCCAAGGGGGCCATCTAGGCGTTAAAAAGTGTGGGGCTCAGTGATGAAGCTTATAGCAGTAGGAGGAGGCTTGGGATGAGTAAAAGGAATGTGGAGGGGGAAGAGGGATGGTTTAGAAAGCCTCGTTTTGGGGGGGATCGGAATAGTAACAAGCATTAAAAATGCAATAGGTCTCGCCTTTGAATAAGTTAAAGCCATTTGCTTTGCAATACAATACCATTAGCAAAGCAAATGGCTTTAACTTAATCAAAGGCGAGACCTATTGCATTTTCAATGCTTGTTTAGCCAGCTTCCCAATTACGGAATCCAGAGCAAGGTAAAATAGTGGAAAATCACCCCCAGTGGAGTCTTTGTTTATAATGTTCATGGATGGGCGGGGCGAAATGCTCATCGGCGCGGCCTCATAATATTGAATCTGAAGCAAATTCAGCATTTCGAAGCTACCTTATGGCGGCAGGCCTTGCACACATTTGAATCAGTCTTTTGCTATGAATCGTCAGTGCACAGATTGGTCTTCCTGACAGCCATCATGCGTGTGGGGCATCCCAGCGCATGGCACCCACCCACCCTTGTGAAGTAGGTCAAAGAGGACCTCTCTCTACGGGATATACTTCTGCCACTGACCTTTGTAGAGATATTCTGCTGCCATTCATATGGCAAATAAAGTAGAAATGTGTGGGATGGAGACTTGGCAATTGTTTGGCCTTTTTTGCACTCATTCAGGTAGAAAATGGTTGATTTAGTAAAAGGCATCGGTCACAGCTGCAAGTGAATAGTGAAACTGATTAAGTTTACAGATGCTCTGAAAGTTTCCAGCACTGGTCCTTAAGGTGGGGTAAGGAATGTTAACACAGCACACTGCACGCGCTAACAGGGGTAAACAAGATCAGGCACATGTGGCATCAAGCACCTGTCAACTTTAGAGTGCATCCCACTCCAGTCAAGATCGCTTCAAACAAATGGCTGGCACATTTGGTTAACATAGGGGATGGGATGCCCCATCTCTTATATACGAGTTAACTATATATGCGAGGTGTATAAGGAGAGAATTTGCAATGGACACAGTTATTTCAGATGCTTTTCATGCTGTTTTTTCTGATAGACTGCACAGAAACATAATAAAAAGTTAGTGCACTGGGGAAGACTTAACAATAAAGATAATTTTAAGATCACGTTCCTTTCTGTAGGAATTAACAGCGTCGATGGCGCTCTTAATTACAAGTAAAAGAAAGCTGCAAGGTTTTCCGTGTATAACAGCTTGCTGTCGCTTTAAGCGACAGGCCCTTGCAGGTGTCCAATAACAAATATATGACTTTGCTACATCACGCTGGGCTTTACAACTGACATCACAATGTACCTTTAAGGCATTTCTCGAAACAATCTGTACACAATTTCTTAAATCGAAAGGACGACGGGCCGCGAGGACTACACGGCTCTTAGCAGTGGGTGCATTAACTCGTGGAGCTATACTCTTTTTTTATAAAAAACTGTCAAAAACAGGTTTATGAAGTATTGATATCAAAGAATGTAACTCCCAATTACAAATGCGCGTCCAGCGATAGTGCACTACAAACAAGCATTTGCAATGCACTAGGTCTCGCATTTACACAAGTTCAAGCTATTGGCATTGTAAATGACAATGCCTTTTATTTATGTTTTGAAAACGAAAACAAAAATAAAAGGCATTGTTATTTGCAATGTCAATAGCTCAAACTTGCCTAAATGCGAGACCTATTGCATTGCAAGTCAAGGGAACTCTGAATTGAAAACAGGCCGAATAAATCAGAAAATATGTAAGCGTTTAGGAGCTAGGTTCCACAGCTGCGAATCCTTGCTCAATACAGTCAGAAAAATGAACCTGGCACATGAGTGGCGGGCAGGTTAGACGTTCGGGTCAGTAACAGGCTCACATGCCCTCATGATAACCCCCATCGCATACCTCTATTCCCCATCTCTTAACCAAAGATATTCATACACTTTATAAAGATATCGTGTTACATTCAGACTCATAGTAGTATTTGAAGCTAACATCCAAATATGTACGCTAATTTCTGCAGCAGAGTCAACCTACGAAGCCGTCTTATCAGCATTTGACTGCCAACACACAGCACCGCCTAAAGCGGAGGCAGCAAGCTGTTGTAACTTAAGTTCTCACAGGCATGCCCATGCAGGGAGTTGGGGCGGTAGGCAGTTTGGAGGGCCAGTATTTACAGTTTTAAATGACATTTAAAAACAAAGCGGCTTAAGGTGCCTCCCTAAAAGAATGTCAATTGTCTTGAGAGAGGGAGTGCTGATGTCTGTACCCAAACTGGAGACCTGAATGATCACGTTACATACCAACTGCAAGAGGAAGGAGCACTGCAACCAGACATTTACAACATCCGCGTAGAACAGCGATACTAGAAGAAGCGGCATATGGGAAACTGCACCCGTTAGGGGTACGACTCCCTACTCACAGAAGAGTTTGACCACAATGTGCGTGCTGTCCTTCAAAGTGATGCCTCCTGGACAAAATGCTGGCGCAACATCTTTCCGATCTACTTCTTTACGTAGGCTGAAGAAAACGCGCCGTACTGTACATATAAGATCTTGAAATTCCGCCTCCTAAACCAGCTAAGCCACGTGACTTTAGAAACAAAAAAATGGGACATGAGACAGCCGTGCTTCAAGCATTGCCATCATCTAAATATAAGAAAGATAAACATGCGTTGTGTGGTATAGCTGCGTAGAGATAAGGCGGGAAGAATTATGCAGTTTTTAATTTGTTTATGAAACTTAAGGATTTACTCACAATATCTTCCTGCGTTCCGTAAACTGACGCATTTTAAAAAGGGTAAACATTTCTAAACTGAAAGGATTTAGCATTCTAAAGGTGCTTCTTCGCAAATGGCAAGCGGCAAAGCCAATAGTTTCAAAGACGAGGCCTATGGCTTTGTTTATGCAGCAAACTTAATCATGCGCATAAGTTTAGTATTCACGGGTGCCGCACTTCATCATGGGTATAAGTTTAATATTCACGGGCGCCGCACTTGATGTTGTATGTAGCACGGTGCCCGCTTTAATAATTAGGTTTGTATTAATAAAAGTTTAACATGGACTTTGCATTTAAGCTTAACAATTTATCACCATACATACATTCATTAGTGAAAGATCGAGCCTCGGAGTGTGCAATTCTGCGTCAGTCACAACCCATTGAGCAAACAAAGACCAAAAATGCTGTTTATGTGCATGATTAAGTGCGGCACCCGTGAATATGGGCATGGCGGCGCAGTGCTCGTCAATAATAAACTTATTTGCATGATGAAGTGCGGTGCCCGTGAATACTAAACTTATCTCGGTTTGTGGATGGTTACGAAAGTTCCCTTAGGACACACATTAACCAGAAGAGCGGACGGAAACTGTAGTTAGGCGGTGCTGCTTCTGGAATAACCGGAAGTGACGCATGTAATCTACAGCCAATTATAAGCCCTATAAAGAAAAGCAATGCCAGTGTTTACAAATGGCAAGCGCCAGGAGAAATTCCCCGGCAAAAGGCGGAATTTCACCCCTTTAACAGATTACTTAATGTCTCGGAGAGACAGCGCATGTGCGCTGCCTAGGCGAGACCTAAAAAGAGGTATGAGCTGATGCACGGAGGGGTGGAGTAGGGAAGAATCTTGAAATGGTTATTTTGGGTATCATAGTAGTGGTATGGGGTTTGGGATGAATGAGAGAGTGGAGGTAATAGATATATTGATAGAGGTATAGGGTGAAAAATAAGGTGGTGCATTGGAAAGAGTAGTGGAAAGAGGTTTGAGATGAGTCAGAGAGTTGAGGTAGAGGATATATTGAGCGCGGTATAGCGTGAAAAATAGTGTAGTGGATATGCTGAATTAGAAGAAAATTAATAAATAAGTAAAAGTAATAAATATATAGATACAAAGTAATAACGATATAGATCCATCAGTACATGGAAGGTATATAGATGCATAAAGAAAGGTAGCATATGTAGATTAGAGGCATTAAATAAACTCTGGCTTTCAAGTGTTGTACTTTTATTTATTTATATACATATACATTTTTTGTAGATCAATAGTGAATCAATTGTAGATAGTTATGATAAAACGATTTACTTATTTATGCAGTCAATTATATGCATGTTAAAAACTGAATAATGTAACTATCAGCAATATGTACATTTGTTAAGCAGAACTAATGAATATCTATATATAATATATATTTTTTAAACATAATTATTCTGCACGTTTATACAAAGCATACACATATAAAGGTGCATATCTATAGTACAAATACATGCCTATATACATTGAGATATGCTGTATATTTAAACCTGTTTGCGTATGGTGGTTATGTGGGGAAGAGCCAATTCTTGAGTATTTTTCTGAAGATTAGGTGGTTATCTGTGGATCTTATGTTGGGGGTAAAGAGTTCCATAGTTTGGCTGCTTGAACAGAGAATGATGTGCCACCCATTGTTTTTTTTCTTTTATCTTGGGATTTTGAGTTGAGGTGCCACTCTAGAGCAGAGGTTCCTTTTTTGAATGTGTTTGGTGATTTTATTCCTGATTAAGAGCAGTCCTGTTCCATGTATCGCTTTGTGGGTGATAGAAAGCAGCTTGAATGTGGATCTTCTGGCAACCCGTAACTAATACAGGGCTTTCAAAGCAGTGGAGATGTGGTATAGCGGTTTTATATGTAAAAGTAGTCTGACAGCCGAGTTCTGAATCCTTTGTAGTCTTTTCATGGCAGTTAAAGATGATCCGTGGTAGAAGCTATTGGCATAATCGAGTTTAGACAAAACAAGGGAGATGGTAGCCTGGACCTTGTGTGGAAATCCCAAATGGGGGGAGCTTTGTTGCAGAGTTTTTATAGTAACAAAGCTTGATATTGCTAGTTTGTCCACCTTCGGCATTCATCGAGAGCTTGGAGTCCATGGTCGTTTCAAGGTTTCTTACTTCCTTCGATACTTTAGGTGGTGTTTCCAGATCATCAGGCAATGTGGCGTGTGGGTCATAATGTTTCCATTCGTCACGTGTTAGTATTTACGTTTTGGAAGCATTCAATTTAAGATAGCTCAATGTCATCCATTGATCCACGGCTCTGAGACAACGGAAAATTTGTGAGTTTCCAATGTCTTTGGGGCATTGCAGTTAAAGGAGTTATGTGCGTGTCATCTGCATAGTTATAGCACGTGAGGTGAAACTAATTGATTAGTGCCGGTAATTACTTCATGTAGAGGTTGAAAAGCATGGGCAAGATAATAGAGCCTTGAGGGACCCCTGCTTTTGTGAAGTACAGTTTGGGCAAGAAAGGGGGGATATGGATGACATTAGTTCAGCTACGAAGATAGGACGCGATCCATTCTAGAGCAGTCTCCTCTATGCCGGCTTCATAGAGTCTTTGTATCAGTGTGTCATGGTCAACTGTGTCAAAGGCAGCCGGGAGGTCCAAGAGAAGTAGAGCAGCAAACCTGTTGCAGTCAACTGCGTTCTTCCGGTCATCCCAGATGGTAAGGAGGGCAGATTCTGTGCCTCTTCCGGGACAGTATCCCGTTTGGAAGCCTGAAAGTATGGCATTCACTTCAATGAATTGTGACATCTGGGTGAAAGCTGCTCTTTGTATCAGTTTGCTCAGGAAAGGTCCATTTGAAATCAGTCTGCAGTTGTTAGGGTTCAGAGGGTCCAAGTTTGTCGTCTTCAGTAATGGGCGCATGTATGACTGAGTTCTTCTGGAAATATTCTGGTAGTTAAGGAGTTGTTAATGATTTTCCTTACTGGAGTGGCAGCAGAGGTTGTTGAAGAATTGTCTTGAAGGTGTGCAGTGGACACGGGTCGGAAGGATGGGTCAGAGTATTCTTGCATTGTAGCTTTGTAAAAGTGTTAGTGCATATGCTGTCTCTGTTTTATGTACGAGTCCAACGTGTCTGCTTTGTCCGGGTAATAATTTGCCAGTTTGTCAGTGAACTCTTGAGTAACAGGATGAGCTGCGTCTAGGCAATTTGGTTTATGAAATTCATTGAGAATTTTATAGAATTCTTTATTTGCACATTTAGCATTATGAATTCTGACTGAATGGTATTTTTTCTTTGCTTTTTTGATAGCGGACTTATATAATCTGTTAATTTTCTGTAGGCGAAATTTGTCTTGGTTGACGTTAGTTTTGATCCAGGTACATTGCAGCTTTCTAATTCGTTGTTTTATTTCGGTATTTCTCCAAGGTGATTGTTTTGTGGTTTTTAGTGGTATCAGGATATCAAAAGCTTCCTGTAACCACTCATATAGTTTTTGAAAATAATTTGTTTTTTTTAGATCTCTACTGGATGTTAGTTGTGTTTCTAAGTGTTCCAAATTGAGTTTGTTCCATGGCCGATAGATGGATGCATGTAAGGTAGTTTTGGATGCGTCACTAAGTGCTGTTTTATGTTAGAAGGCAAGCAAATGGTGGTCTGACATATTTGAGTTGCCAAACCAAATATTTAGGTCACCCTGAACGCATAGGTTGGAGTGTAGTGTTATCAGGTTTGAAACCGTGTTTAGTAAAGTGTGTCTAGGAAAGTTGCCTTGCTAGGTGGAGGTCTGTAAAGGAACAGGAAGTTACAGGAGGAAGACGGTGTAGTATTGGATCTGGTAAAAAGGGTCGCACAATTTTTAATGGCGACGTCGTCAGCTTTAGTGATATGCAAAGTTTGTCTAAACACAACAGCTAGGCCACCTCCTCTTTTGCCTATACGATTCTAGGTGATCGTTTGATAGCCTAGAACAATGGCTTCTTGCAGAACTGGAGCCATATCATCTACCAACCATGATTCAGTTATGAATTGTATGTCTGGTTTTGCGTCAGTGAGAAGGTCATGGATGTGATGCTTGTTCTTAGAGAGCAATCGAGCATTTATTAGTAGACAGTTTAGAGAATGTGCTTTGGAGATAGTGTGACTTTGTTTTGTGGAGGAGTGACAGTATTTTGTGGACTTGTAGCTGGTGTGTCCTTAGTGTTGGTATTAGGTATATAAGGATAGCAATTGTGTAGCTTTTCTGTCTCGTATTCTTTGTCCAGCAGGCTAAGAGGGCATTTTTATGCAACTGCGTGTGTAAGTGGTGGAGACCGTGTTTGAAAGTGAGTTGTTGCGCTGTGTTGTTTTTGTAGTGTAACCTTGTTGTGCAGTAGACATGGAGAAGCAAAGTTGTGAGGTGGGCACGTTGCTAATTTTGTTTGCGTCTGTTTAGGGCAGAAGGTGTAGGAGTTAGGGGTGGCGGTGCAGCATGTGGGTCATGAAGTAAGGTTCTAAATTGTCCAATGGATGAGAGGCGGTTAAAAGAGTTGCTGTGATGCTGTATACGTGTTGGGTGAAGTGGAAGACAGAAAGCTTGGTACTGGAGTTTGTTAATTTGTGCAGTTTGAAAGGTGGGCGCATGTTTGTAGTTCGTGATGGTAAGTATTATGAAGTGTTAGGTTTGAGAGATTTTGTTGTGCTAACGTGTGTAATATGTTTTGTTTTTGAGGACTAGTGAAAGGAGATGTTTGAGTGAAAGTTGTAAGGTAAAGTGGGTGGTGATGTGTTTCTGAGTAGAGTGTATGCTGTGTGTTAGATGGGATGAAGTAGAGATGTGAGTGTCTTAGACTTTTTTGTTGCAAGAGGTAATATGTGTGGTGCAGTGGAGTGTAGGTGTTGTGTGGTTATCTTATTGTGGTCGAAAGAAGAAGAGGGTGTTGGTTGGAAAAATGATGGAAGGCCGAGTATAGGTTTGTTAGTGACAAAAAGGGTTCTGTTAGGAGTAATTAGAGCAGGTAGTGTGTGTCTGGATGGGATGTAGTTAAGTATGGTGTGGATTTGGATTGTGTTAGTGATGGGTGGACTGGTTATTGGTATAGGATACAGTGGTGTATTGTTTGTAGGTGATGGTGCAAATGTGTGGTAGCTGGGCTAGAAGGGTGTGAAGGTGTGGTTTGTGTGGTTTTGTAGTGGGTGCTGAGACATAGAATTTTGTATAACAATTTTGTGCTAACCGGGGTGAACACAGGCGTACATAAGTGTGCATTTGATCATGCCTGTGGATGAATGTGAGACTAGCTGGGTATGCCGCTGCTTGCTAAAAACGTAAAAAATAACAAAATGGTCACCATTTTGATTCTATACATGTTAGCCATACGGGATGGAAAAACAATGATACAGTATGTACAAAACCATTCCAAGTTGGCTGCCACGAATCCAAATGTGGTGGTCATCTTGGTGAGGTACCGCATAAAGTGAAATCATTGTTGCACAGTTCCAAGATGGCCGCCATGTTGATTCTAAACAAGGTAGTCATCTAGGAAAGAAAAAACAATGGTACACCTATGCAGGGCCACGGTGACGTCACAAGCCTTCTATACTGAACATTACTAATGACGTTAATTTTACTTAACAATCAGGATCTGATGTCCATGCTTGTGATATGATCTTAATAGGGTGATTACAGTGGCCTATGATACACAGATACAAACATCTTTTGGTGATACTTGCATGATGGGAAATCAATTTTCCATATAGGCCACAAATAAGACACAAAGCTGCAAAAGTAAATATTAGAGAATTTTTTTGATTGTGTCAGTTCGAAAAGTTGCTGTGTGTAAATACTACTGTAGGCATCTTGAATTTTAATCATTTAAAGGCGAGGCCTGCTCAGGATCAAAGTAGCCCAGTGCACTGTAAGCTTTATTTGAACATTCTAGACTGAATTACATAAACTAGAAATACCAACCTAACAGCAAATGACAGTCAATGTAAATATCACAGTCGTCAGTGTCACAAGTGGATAGTGAGCAAAATATGTTGAGGAGTGGAAAATCCCCAAATTATCAACTGAGAACCGGCAAATGCTATATACATATGAACGAGAGATACAACTAAGACACTCTTCAAGTATAAATTCTGTCAGTGTTTCGAATCCCTTGGGTCAAAAATCAGGCAAAGTGTTCCTCGGGACAAACGCAGTATACAAAGGTTGCTTGCCACCCTTCTATATGAGAGAATTAAAATAAGAAGCAATTAAAGAACAGGTGATAATTAAGCAAATAATGCAGCTTTAAACAAAAAAAGTATATCAGCAAGTCCCATGGCCAACAGGATTCCTCAAGCACGGGAAAAACCAATTGGTCTGACCTAGATCCGATTTTTAAATGTATTTTTGCAAACATATGAAACAGACAAAGTGTGTAAGAAGAATACAAAAAGTCCAAATCTAAAGTCTAAAGAGAGTGTTACTATGTTTGGATAAAAGAAAAGGAGAAAAAAGAAAACACTGTATAAATGAATAAGAAGAAACAAAATTAAATAATTGCAGAGATTGGTATGCTAGATCAGACACTGAAGTGCACTTCTTTTCTGGTGAATGTGCACATGTGCTTGAGCAAAAGGTTGTCACTCAAAGTGGGGAGAGCCTATGGCCGAAGTGGGCCCATCCACTGTCCCATGCTATAGGCTGGAGTGGGCAGAATGAAATTGTGAAAGACACTTTAACAAAGAAGTGGATTAAGGGGGCTAACCAAAAGCTCCTCTCCGTATCTACATATGTATGCATTTCATTTTTTTAATGAATTTCTTTGAAAATATGAGACTGGCGAAAAAGCTAAAGCGGGCTCCAGCCCAGACGTAAAAGGTTAACCCGGTTCTACTTAAAAAAGAGGAAAAGTATACAACAAATTATCCCACTGCTAATGACAATTTTTATTCAGACGCAGTAAGCAAAATGTTTTACTAAAGACAAGCACTGTGTACAATACATGCAATATCAAGAAAGAAGACCAATCCAAAGGGGCACGTACGTAATTGTGCCATCAAAGCCCTTAAAGTGATGCTTTGAAGCCCAAGACATAGAATTGTAAACATGACTTGGTAAATCAATAATGGGAATAAACTCCAGCAAAGACAGAAGCTGATACTATGAAGATACCATAATAAGAGGGAGGACATTTACAATTGTACGCAGCTGTGAGTTATTCAGAATAGGGCTATAAACAATAGGTACACGGACTCAGCTTGAGAGAATCATGTGTAAAACAAGAATTGGTAAAATAAATAGGTTTGGTGTTGGCCAGCAGCCGTGTCTTTATTAATGCTTGTTTTGTGATGGTTTTTGCAAAACTTTTTTGGGAAGCTGCCGAGCCCTCAATCTAAAACAAATGGCTAAAAGCAAAAATATGTTTTTGTTTTTAAAAAAAAAGTACACATTGCCATAGTAATGCCTGGCTCTTAAGAGAATTACTGTGCGTGTGGATTTGCCCCTTGAAAGGGCAGACTACACAGAGAAGTTTGCCAATGGCTAAAGTGGGCTGACCCCTGCCCCATGCTGTGTAGTGAACGGCAGAAACATGTGGATGACAATAACAGGCCAATGGATGAGGAGGGCAGGATGAAAGTCCCTGTAAGTATACTATACATACAAATTTAGTTAAATTAAAGGGTTCTTGGCTAATACCAGACTGTAACTAGCATTTGCAATGCAATAGATCTCGCATTTACGAGAGTTTCAGCTATTGGCAATGCAATAGCTTAAACTCTCGCAAATGCAAGACCAATAGCATTGGAAATATTTTTTTGTTTACTTGCGCCCATGTGGCAATATCACATTTATGGAGAACGCGCCCCTTTCTTTAGACAAGCAAGTCTAAAGAAAGGGGCGTGGCCGACATGAAAGTAAAACTGCAGCATGGGGCGCTATGACAAAAAAAGCATCTGTTTAAGTTGACAAACAGATTTCTTTTTTTTGTAAAAGCACCCATGCCACGCTTTTACTTTAATAGAGGCCGCATACCCTTTCTTAGACATCACAAAAAAAAAGTATATAGCGCTATACTTAAACAGGCCCGCTTCTAAACTAAATGAAGAAACACGGCCGCTATAGTTAAAGCAGACCGCCATTAGTATTTAAAATAAAAGCCGGCAGTGTGCCAAAAAGCACTTCACACAAGCGGTTTGGCTTTGTTTAATGTTTTTGTGAGGGATAGGAGGGTTGAGCAGCAACACAATGAAGAGCGGGGGGAGTTTGAGAGTGTGAAGCAACACAAGGGAGGTGTGAGCGAGAAGGGAGCAATAACACATGGAGAGCGGATGGAGGCAAGCGCATGCACGGTGAGAGGGGGTGGGACGGAAACATATGCCCTATTATACAGTGCATCTATAAAATACATTTTAAAAGTACCTGCAGGATCCTGCGACCAGGGGAAGGACACTGGACGCAGAGGAAACTGTACTTTGTCCATGCGCCACAGCAGGGACAATCACTTGAAGACTCGGAGGAAGTAGGAGGTTAGTAGGAAAAAGGTGACCAATAAGAAGCAAGGAAACAAATGACATTGAAGCCAGCCAATGGTAAGTAAAGGTAAGTAATAGCCAGGCTCTAAGCTCGTCTTTAAGCTTTTTTTTGTTAGCAAAAGATTTAGCTGACAGTGCATGTGCGATGTTCAGGAAAAACCTAAAAAGCTATAACACGAGTTCCTGCCATGTTCCTCTGACTGAGGTCCTGCCTACAGATGCAGAGCAGAGCTGATTGGGCTATCTACAGGCCTGGTGGGCTCTTTTAGAGTATTTTTAAACAGACTGCGTGGCTAGGATCCTCTAGCAGGTTACATACAAAGTATTGGTAGAGAAAGATCATAAAGAAAGATCACCCCGCCCTTTATTTTAAAGTTTGTAAAGCGTAACGGTCACCCAAAGGTACCTTGTTACTCAAAACCCTTAACAGAATAAAAGGACATACTGCTACATAAAAATCAGACCTAAGAGGTACTAGAATAGAAAAAAAAAAAGGCCAGGACTTCAAATGTTTCCCAAAGCTCAGTAAACGAGATTCAGCTTGCAATGGAAGTAGCAGGCTGTTCCAGAGTATCGAATGGAAGTTTGGCTAAAGCTGCCTATATGGACTCCTGCTATTGTAATGAGCTAATTTCTCTGCGTATTATGGCTACTGAAGATCCCATTCAGACTTCATAATTATGCTGGTTTGCCATACTTTTCATCGACTTGTGCACTGCAGGCTTTCTGAAATGGTTTCTCTGCTGCCAAATACCGTTTCATATTCTGCCTTTTCGTGCCCCTCATTTCACCATCGTCTATTTTCTTTCACGGAGAATAGCATTGCGCCTTCTACACAAGTTGCAAAACACAGGAAAGAAAATGTGGAGGGTTCTGCCCTATTCACTAAATGGAGTGACAACCTGTATAAACAGAGGCAGCCAAAAGAGTAATTGCAGTGCCAATTCCCTGGGAAATCGCCCACAATCAAGTAAAGAAAAAACATTACTACAATCACATACTGGCAAAATCGCCCCACTCCTCAAGCGTAGGTTTCAATAATAAAAAATGTGTCTCTCTGCGATATGCCCATAAATCACGCCGTGCAGGGTTCCTGGGAGCTTCAGAGAATATCTGGAGCCGACAGGGGAGGGAAAGTTAAAGTGCACCATGCACGCGTTGTGCTCAAAGGTGATCCTACTCCGAGATTGCTGACGCGTACTCGTGCACATGTCCAGGCTGTCCTAGAGACAGGGAGGGAGGGAGCGAGCAGGAGTTGTGCTAACGCGCCGTACAGCGGGGACAGGAGATGTGCACGCGTACGGAGTGCTAATATCCTGTCCATACGCGTGCACATCTCCTGTCCCCCTTCAGCAGAGAAACCGACGACTATAGGTCTCACCAAGGCAAGCAGCACATGCACTGCGTCGCTAGACGAGACCTAAAAAAGGGGAAGAGGGGACCAGTTTGAAATAGTTAAAGAGAGGCGCATGAAGAGCATGTTTGGAGATTAGGGGAACTCAGTCTGAAATGTGCTAGATCATTAGGATCCGAGATAATTTCTTCGGAACAAACATCACAAAGCTTTTATGTCTTTGGAATAGATCCGTTTACTACTGAGGAATTGATGGAGTGCTGAATGCTGCGCCAAATGGTCACTTGGTAAGAATCTCTGGCAACCCTGAACAGAGACGAGACACTAGCAAACTTGGAAAATCTGATTTAGGAGGAAGTATCTATAGAAGAGGAGAAAGGTTCTGCGTTCTTAAAAAAATCTGTTTTATTAGGAGTAAGAGCACAGTATGAAGAGAAAAGTTAGGTGGCCCCTTGTCTGTGTAAACAAAGAAGAGCAACACAGCAGGCATCTTACAACGTCAAGATGCAGATAGGCTTTACTTAGGCTTACTAGTTGCAACAGTCCATTGTGCCAACTAACCAACACCTGAATGAATGACTGAATGAAAAGCCATTTGTTGAGCGCACAACTGCTCCCAGGGAAACATCCCGGCACTGAGCTAACCAGACAGACTGATTTGACTTGAAATTAGTTTTCCCTCAAAAGGAATGTTTTCAGATTGACCTTTAACGCTGCATCTAAATTGGTCTCACATAGGCTTTCTGGTAAAGCATCTCATAACTTCGCTGCACTCAGCTGCGGCGCATTCACATCCATGAAGGCCACGCCCTTTCTTTAGACAAGCTGCGTCTAAGGAAAGGGGCGTGTTAAACATTAAAGTAAAACAACGGCATGGGGGCTTTGACAAAAAAAAAGCATCTGTTCGTCAAGTTGACAAACAATGCATTTTTGGGGTAAAAGTGCCCATGCCGCACTTTCACTTTAATGTGGGCTGCATACCCTTTTTTAGATGCTGTTTGTATGAAGGAAATAGGTGCAGCCTCAATGAATGTGAAAGCGCAGCATGGGCGCTTGTAAATAAAATAAATAAGTAAGTAAGCGTGGACGCTAAATGCGGACCGCGCTGCTAAAATAAATAAATTTGAAAACGCGGCTGCTATATTACAGCGGACCACCATTATTAAAAATTAAAATAAAAGCAGGCGGCGAGGTAGTGGGTACAATAGGGGAAGAGCATTAAATAAAATAGTGATCACTGTCTTATAAAGCAGACCATGTAACACCAGTAAAAGCTCCAGTCGTTATGGGAGGTAACAAATACAGACAAGGCGGTAACAAGGAGGGACTAACAAGCCTAATAACGACTAGGAAGCCAGCGATTACAATGGACAATGACACAAGCCAATTAAAAATATGGGTGGAGCTTCAAAGCCATACTCCACTACTGCATACCTCGCAGCAGTGCATGCGCTGCCCAGACTTGACCTAAAAAGGATACGATAGTACTATTTGTAGGCTGCCCTCGGACTAGCAGGACTCCGGAATGAGCTCTCCCTAAGGACGATGGGACACTTCCGGTCTCCCTTACTGCACTGTGCACAGGGCGAGACTGGCCCTAGACCCAGCTACATTAGAAACTGTACCCTTAATTGTGCACCACGAACAGATTGGGTTGGGGACTGTCTCTAGTGATCAGCATTCCCAGCTTCAATTTTGTAATGTTCTTTAACGCTGCACCCTGAGATGATGACGCGGGTGATGCTATATGCTGTACTATGTCCTCCTGGCAGGTTCCTTAGTCCAGCAGTAATCTAAAGTTCTGGGGTGAGGGACCTAATATTTATACCACATTTTCCTTTGAAGTTGGTACCAACAAGTTCCTCTGGCACTCATAAACCAGTTTAGCCTGGCTCAGGCCAGGCTTGCCACAGGAGGTGGAGACAGCGTTATCAAAGGCAGCCACAGTCCATTCAGGCACAACTGGCAACTCTGCACACTACTCTAAATGCAGCCAGGTCTATTATGCCTGGCTATGAGTCACCCAGGAAAGAGAGAATCCCCCCATTGTGTCTGTCTAGTGTGAATGCAAATTCTCTGCTCCGGTCACTCTAAACCCAGACAGGGTATACACAAAAAGGCAGAGGCACACAGGATGGTTAAACAAGAAAATACCAACTTTCTAAAAGTTGGTATTTTATGCAAAAATCATCTTTACTAAAAGATGCATTTTTAAATCCTAAATTAAGGCATACTAAACTCCATTCTTCTACCAGCTCCCACTGGCACGCTACATTTGTAAAGTGTTACCAAGCAGCTCCCATGCTAACCTATGGGAAAGATAGCCTTTCAACTGTGAAAAACGAAATACTCAGTATTTCACTATAAAGACATGCAAAAATACACCACTACATGTCCTACCTTTTAAATACACTGCACCATGCCCATGGGACTACATTGCGCCTACCTTATGGGTAACTAAGATGTAAAAGAAGGGAAGGACCTGGCAAGTGGGTGCACTTGCCAGGTCGACATGGCAGTTAAAAACTGTGCGCTGACACTGCAGTGGGAGGTCTGAGACACCTTTAAAAAGTTAATTGTGTGGGTGGCACAACCAGTGCTGCAGGCCCACTAGTAGCATTTGATTTACAGGCCCTGGGCACACACTGCGCACTCTGTATTAGGGACTTAGTAGTAAATCAAATAGGCCAAATATGGAAACACCAATCCATAAACACAATTTACATGGAGAGCATATGCACTTTAGCACTGAATAGCAGTGACAAAGGGCCCAGAGAGGGCAATGAAAAATAGGTCACAAACAGGTGGCCAAAAAACAAAACGTCTAGGGGTAAACCGGCTGAAAAAGCAAAGTCTAACAAATACTCATTCTGCTTCCATCTTCCCACCTCAAAATAGTTATTCTCCCCTTTGTCTATATTGTTTGCATTATTGCTTCTCTCGTTTCTTCCCCTTCCCCAGTGCCTTGTTCATAGCCTGTACCAGATACAAAATTCCCTACCATGCTCGTTCTGGGACACAACAGACGTTTCCACATCAATCAGTCAGTCATTTGTTAAGTGCACTACATACCCGTGAGGGTCTCAAGGTGCTGGGGGGGGGGGGGGTGCTACTGATCGAACAGTCAGGTCTTGAGTGTCCTCCTGAAGGTTAGCAGGTCTTGGGTCTGACGTAGGCTTAGAGGGAGTGTGTTCCATGTCTTGGCCGTGAGGTGGGAGAAGGATCTCCCGCCCGTGGTAGCTCTTCGGACTCACGGGACGGTGGCGAGTGAGAAGTCGGCGGAGCGTAGCTGGCGGTTGGGGATGTAGAAGGCTAGTCGTCAGTTGAGGTAGGCTGGGCCGGTCTTGTGGAGTGCCTTGTGTATGTGGATGATGAGCTTGAAGGATATCCTCTTGTTGATGGGGAGCCAGTGCAGGTTTCTCAGGTGGGGGGTGATGTGGCCGTGGCGTGGTATGTCGAGGATCAGTCGTGCCGAGGCGTTTTGGATGTGTTGTAGTCGTTTGATGAGCTTGATCGGGGCTCCCGTGTAGAGGGTGTTTCCGTAGTAGAGTCTGCTGCTGACGAGAGCCTGGGTGACTGTCTTTCTTGTATCTGTCGGGATCCATCTGTAGACCTTGCGGAGCATGCAGAGGGTGTTGAAGCAGGAGGAAGAGACGGCGTTGACTTGCTTGGTCATTGAGAGCGTTGAGTCGAGGATGATTCCCAGGTTGCGTGTGTGGTCGGTGGGTGTCAGGGGTGCCCCCAGTGCCGTCGGCCACCAAGAGTTGTCCCAGGCTGAAGGGTTGGAGCCGAGGATGAGGACCTCCGTCTTGTCCGAGTTCAGCTTCAGACGGCTGATCTTCATCCAGTCGGCGACAGCCTTCATTCCTTCATGGAGGTTGGCTTTGGCTGTGATGGGGTTCTTGGTGAGGGAGAGGATCAGTTGAGTGTCGTCGGCGTAGGAGATTATGTTGCGGTTGTGCTGTCGGGCGACGTCTGCGAGCGGGGCCATGTAAATGTTCAACAGTGTCGGGCTGAGGGAGGATCCCTGGGGTGCGCTGCAGATAATCTCGGAGGCTGAGGATCGGAATGGGGGAGGCGGACGCTCTGGGTTCTGCTGGAGAGGAAGGAGCCTTGTCTCGGATCCCTGCAGCGTGGAGGCGTGCGCGTAGTGTGCGGTGGCAGACGGTGTCGAAGGCAGCGGAGAGGTCTAGGAGAATGAGTGCTGTGGTCTCACCGTTGGCCAGCAGGGTCCTGATGTCGTCGGTGGCGGCAATGAGGGTGGTCTCGGTGCTGTGGGTTGCTGCGGACCCCTCACTGGGAAGGGTCCAGGATTCTGTTTTCTTCGAGGTATCGGGTTAGCTGTCTGTTGACGATCTTCTCTATGACCTTGGCCGGGAACGGGAGCAGAGAGATGGGCCGGAAGTTCTTGAGGTCTCTTGGATCTGCCTTGGGTTTTTTGAGTAGGGCGTTGATTTCGGCATGTTTCCAGCTCTCTGGGAAGGTCGCAGTCTCGAGGGAGAGGTTGATGACGTTGCGCAGGTGGGGTGCGATGGAGCTGCTTGCTTTGTTGAAGATGTGTTGCAGGAATGGGTCTGACGGAGAGCCGGAGTGGATTGTACTCATGGTCTTGATGGTGTCATCGGTGCTCACGCTGGCCCAGGCTAGCAGGGGGTCGTGGTCGATGATGTGCGGAGAGTCTGTTGTGTTGCTGTCTGTTGGGGCTGTCCGGGTGTTGAAGCTATCGTGGATGTCTGCCATCTTGCGGTGGAAGAAAGTGGCGAGGGAGTTGCACACGGCTTGCGACGGCGGTATGTCGTTGGTGTTGGAGCTGGGGTTAGAGAGTTCCTTCACGATGTTGAAAAGCTCCTTGCTATTGTGTGCATTTTTGTCGAGTCGGTCTTTCAAGGAGGTCCTCTTGGCAGCCCTGATGAGGTGGTGGTGGTTGCGGATGGCGTCCTTGTGTGCTGCGTGGCTGTCCGGGGTCTGTTCACTGTGCCATTTCTTCTCTAGTTTCCGGCAAGCTTGCTTGAAGGCTAGGAGTTCTGGGGTGAACCAGCTGGCCCTCTTGCTGGTGTCTCTGTGGGGGGGGGGGGGTTCTTCAGCGAGCGAGGGTGTTGGCGCAGTCCTCGATCCAGCATCTGAGGCTGTGGGCAGCGTTGTCGGTGTTGGAGGGTATGGTGGGTGGGTTGAGAGCGAGGTTTGCATGTAGTTGGTCTTCGGTGATTTTGCTCCAGCAGCGGTGGGGGATCTGTTGGGTGCGGTGGTGTGTTGTGGGTTTCTGGAAGGTGAAGTGGATGCAGCGGTGGTCGGTCCAGAGGAGTTCGGTGGTGCTGTTGAATGTCCTCCCACTTAGCTGTTTCACACTGATATCCATTAACAAAATGTTCTATCTTTAAGTCACTGTGCATCTGTCACTGGGCGTTCCACAAAAAAGGTCCCCAGCCGCAAGCAGTTAATCTCATTTGCCCTCTGAGGCAAATTTTCTTTCCATCCTGAGAGTCCACCCTGCTCCTTTAGGAGGAGTTGCGTTCTCTACCCTCACAACAATAACGTGGCATTATTTGTTCCATCAGAGACACTGAAAACCACCTGATCTTTTGGAAAGACCTTCAAACTCTGCTTTTAACTTACTTTCTTTAGCTCTGGTGACATGCCCCTCTGCAGTAAAATTCAAGTCTCAGTAGATTCTGGGTATCAGTACGCTTTTAAAATAATGCTATAACTAATAATAATACTGTTTACTACTATTACTACTGATAATAATAATATTAATGAATAAAACGTGTTTATTCAATATTATCGTTTTTTATAGTATGGACAAAGCCCAGAAAGAGTCATATCAATGCTAAAGATATGAGAGGGTAAAGCTATGTGCAAGGAATAGTTTCGGACTATAAACAACATCGCAGTATACATAGATAAAAAACTGTTGTTCTTACATGCCCATTAAAACTATGATATATTTATTATGGACACAGGTAACACTGCATGACACTCTACACACTATACGTTCTAAAAACACACACATTTAGTTGGTTTAATTTTCAATTAAAAAAATTACATGTAGCGTCTACGATGTTTGAAATTTGACTTGCTTTTAGCTCCTTTTTCGAGGGATGCAATATAGTTTCTAATTTGATATAGCATGGATGAAACATCAACCTAACAAGTATGAATTATTGCAAATAATATGATTGCCTTTATTTACATGTTCCTACAGACGCAAACCATCCCATATAATATACTGCTTTAGAGCAACATGAAGGAAAATAGGAGCCTGTATACAACTTTTAAATTATTACTTTTAAAAGCAATTACTGCAAATGTTTTACCTCATCATTTATCTCTAGAATGTGAACTTTTCAAGAGCATGAACATTGTGAAACAGTAACATATTATGTGTCACCTAAGTACCCACTCTTACTGATTCACGAACATGTATAACATTCACCCATATTTACAATGTTTAGTTGTTTTTTATGCTTTTTCATCCATCTTACTTCTTTCAGTATACACTAGAATTAAATTACACTCTTTATTATAGTTCTAAAACTCGTATTGTTCTATATTGCAACATTTCAGCATTTGAAGGAATGTAGTGTTACAAAACCGGGCTTCATTATAGTTCAGTAGACTATGCAGATTGGATGACAGGTGTAGCTTTCTCAAGGGTTTGAACGCCAATCTTTAGTGGTTTTACTATGTAAATCAGTTTTATTTGGGCAAACAATTTACAACTTGTGTTCAGCTGTGGCTCACAAACCTAGATCCTAACCAAACAAAACGTATATTCCTGAATCTGTGAAAATGTTATTACCGTTTTATTTTTCGGGTTTGGTCCTACTAATAGATTGGACAGAAATTCCTCGTGAAGCACGCTGCACCCACCCCAAGACACAGAAAAACGAAATCAAAGACACTTGTTGGGTTCATTAAAGAAGCACTAAAAGTAGGAAAAGGCCCTAAAATGTGTGCGACTTCACACAACATGCATTTAACCTGCACACATATAAGACGCATCACGAAGGCTGCAATTTTACATTCTACGCCCATCTCCCTACACCTTACTAGTTGAAAAATCTAAAAAGAGCGTCTTCCAAGCTCTCACAGAATAGGATGCATCTCCATGACAATCAGGCAGTCCAAACCAAAAAGTTCTCTTCCTCCGTCACACCAGTCATCAATGTAGAATATACCACACTCGTGTGAGAGGCCAATGAAGGGGAACATGTAAAGAAGTGCTACTATGGGGCAACGTGCTATTATTATAGGGGTAAGAAGATGCTACTCGTCTGTGAGAGATGACGAGTAGTGTGAGGACTCTAGTTCCTTTCAAATTCTAGAGGCAACTGATGCAGAGACACAAGGGAGCACAGTCTGAGTCACTGAGGAGGTAGCTGGAGATAGAGGCGTTCTCCGCAAGCCCAGTAGTAGTCCATCAAAGTGGAGGTGCCGAACTGCATATCAAAATTGAAGATAGTTGTGTTGCAATCTGTGTTACGCCCAACAGGTACAGAGCCATTACCTATGAAACAAAGAGAAGGGTTTTTTAGTTTAAATGCTCTTTTAGGTTCGGACATTCCTTACCTGCCACTTTCCTGAGCCCATATCTCTTCACAGTCCTCATCAACATTCCGGGCAATGTCTTCCTCATTATCCGTTTCTCCCGCCCAAGGGGGGCCTAAGGAAGCTGCTCTACATATTAGGGCATCAGCAGGGATCCATCTGCCCTTTGTGTAAACCTATGCTATTACCTTCAGCACAGGCCTATTGTGGCATGGACATGTGCGGTCATCATGCGGTAGGGAATCATCGCAATTGGCCACGGGCACCAACACTGAGATATATCCTTGTTTCAGGATAATTGGTCCGCGAAGGTCCATATTCCCATATCCCCTTTTACGCATGTTCCCTATCTCTTCTGTCAGGGCGGCTGTCTCGGTGAGAACCTTGTGTAGAATGGGGGTATAGTCCCATGTTGTGGTATTCACAAATACCGTATCCAATTCAACCGTGCTGACCTGGGTCTCTCCCTGCATGCGGCAAAGATACAAGTGCAGAAGGCACATGGCAATGTGTGGTGGGACTCCTTTAGGAAAAATTAGTCTGTCAGCTCCTACTGCATGGGGGATGTATGAACATACGTAGCAAGAATCATTCGTTATTGTTTTCCCTACTGCTGTCATGTCCCTGTACCATGAGTTGTCTACTAGGGAGGAGTGGACCGAATGATCTCATTACTGACTGCTGTAGACCTAGTATGGGACCTTCGCCCTTTTGTATCTCTACAAGATGTTGGAATGTCTTATACCCTGTCCTCTGGTTCGTAGGCTTGCGGGGGACAAGGGGCTTTGTTCTGTGAGGGGAAATAGCGAATCGGCGGGCTCTGTGGTGGCGAGAAGGGCGTTGGCGGGAAACTTGTTGTCTGTGATATTGGCAGCCCTTTCCCACATACTATTTCTGTCCCCCGTGGGGGGAAGTTGAGAGTTCGAGATGCACACTAGTGTGTGTATTGCTAGTGCTACTGTCGGGAGTTTGGGACCTAGCGTGCTGTGTGTTGTGTTCTTCTGGTTGTGGGTGACCGCTGGTACAATGGATGGAACAGTGGATACTAAGGCATTTTTGCTACCTATATCATGATAACTCTTTACAGCAAGAAAAAAGATATACCAATTAAACGTTGCTAGTGCCACTCCAACAATGATACATAACATTAATATTGTAAGAATACATATCTTTGCATCACGGCTGCTATATTCATGGAGCAGCACGTGAGTGTCTTCTTCTTCGTCAACAGTGGAAGGGAAGCCGCTGTCCTCATTCAGGGGGACCATGGGCATGTCGCTTTCCTTTTTTAATCCATTGTCTGATGCTGCGGAGGTGCAGGATCGAGGCGAATGTCCTTCCTGTGTATCCATGCTATGCGCTCAGCTATCCGGACGGCAGTTGGAGAAGAATCTGTCACCTCAAAAGGGCCTTCGACTTTGGGGTCTTTCCAGCGCCTGATGTGCTTCCGGATGAAGATCAGGGCCCCAGGACGAATCGGTGGGAGCTCAGAATCGGTGGGGCCCTTTTCTTTCCTCTTGGATACCTGGGCAGAAAGGAACTGCGCAGCGCAGGTTAGTGTGCACAAGAAATCGTAGAGCTCTGCATTAACCATCTCAGAGAATGACTCACTATCAGTTTTGGGCCTGGTGGAAGGGACAGTTACATTTATGGATCGTCCAGTGACAAGCTGGTGGGGTGTGAGGTGGTGATCCGAACTTGGAGAATTTCTTAGTGAGAAGAGGGCAAGTGGGAGGCAGTAGAGCCATTTTTTTGCAGATGGTGGCGCTTATTTTACTTATTTTGTGCTTTTAGCAGGCCGTTGAGGTGCTCACAAATACCATTACTTTGGGGGAGGTAAGCGGTCAGTTTGTGTCTGATGCCTAGCATTGTGGTCAGGGAGAAAAAGATGGCGTTTGAAAAATGGCTTCCCAGACATGGTCTGTAAATGAAATCAGCAGGGTCCTGCTGTACTCCCCTCTTCTTCCATAGCTCTTTCTCTTGATGTGGTGCACTTGTATTTCTCTGAGATGCAGTTGGGCAATGTGATCATATTGTTGTGTATTGTCAATGGGGTAGGGAGTATTTGTGTCAAGAGTTTCATTATTTACGTCTGTGTGCCGCGCTGGAGCTACACTACCTTCATGCGTGTTTGTCTGCTCTGCTGGAGCTACTCTTTCTTCTGTCTGCTCTGCTGGAGCTACTGCTTGGGCAAGTAGGATAGGGATGTTTTGAGGATCCGGCGCAATCGCGGGTGGGGAGCCTCTGGCTGCAGCTTTGGCTGCCCAATCTGCCAGCGCGTTACCTCTGGAGACAAAATCTCGTCCATTAGTGTGCGCTGCACATTTGACAACTGCTACCTTAGTTGGAAGTGTGAGGGCCTCAATTAATGGGCCAAAAATCCGTGTTTCATTATTGCTTTGTCGAAGCTCAGTACTGATCGGGCCCTTCTTTCCTCCACCTGGAAACCTGAGTTTGAAAGGAACCCTGCAGTGCGTGATACTCATACAATTTCTTATATATTTCATATACAATATAATATGAAGCACAGCTATTCAATGCACACTGTCCTCTGTATTTACATATACTCATGTTTTCATTACTAACCTTAATACATAAATATGATATTACAATATATTATTTATCTTTTGTAGTCCCTGGCGAATGCACTGCATTAAAATGCATTCTAGCAGATTCCCCCTTACAGTCTAATTTGTTACAACACTATTTTCTTCAGCTCTGAAGAACCTAGCAATGCTGCTTTAATATCTGATGGACGTGCGTACACTTAGCTTACTTTATCTTAAACAGTACAGTTGTCAAAAGGGATCGAAGCATGCATGTATATATATAAATACACGCATAGCCAGTCACTAAACTGCATAACGTGAAACCTAAAACACTGTATTTTATCACGGCTGCCCCCTTTTACCAAATTGTGTGATCCTAGGCAATTTATTTCTCTTTACACAGCTCTCTGTGTTCTAACTGTATACATACATATCTTTACATGAAGGTGGCCTCAATCTCCCGATCGTTACAAACCACAGGAAGCCTGTTTCCTGCCTGGCTCAACGCCCAGAATCCGTGGTCGGCCAAGAGTGCTACTATCAACGGCAGCCCAAGAGAAAGCTTATTAACTCTTTTGTTACCTCGTAACATCTAAAAACATGTTTTGTGTTTAATTGTACGCTATGCTGAATAAAATATTTAATATCACGTCTTTTTTGTAAAGCACACTTTCACTCAGAATGGTATTTTGGTGCTAGATACCAGATCCTTATTGTTCCTTCAACTCAATGATACTCCTTTCATCCGTTTCAGAATGATGAAGGGCTGATCAGACCCCGCATCTATCCACTTTTAGAAGGATGAAATGCTCAATAGAGCTAGTAGCATATGAACCTGTGACCATCAAGTCAAACACAGGCTCACGTTCTCTGTATGTCATGCACCTTGTGTAAACGTCGTATATTCTAGTCTTTTGCTCCTAAGGGCCTACAATAATGTATTGGACCTATATTTTGACCCAAAATGAAAATGGGGCATAGCTAGTGTGCATTTCATTCCTTTGTTTAATGGTCAACATCCGCTCCGACATCTACGTTTCTCTAAGGCCAGTGGCACCAACCAACTTGAACATGAGCCACAATTTCAAAACCTCATTTTGTAATAGCAAACATCAACTGTGTGTGCTCTGTTGAGACACCCTCCCAGATCGGCTCCTGCATCTGAGCCATTGCCTGTGCCTGCCTTGGCTGCTGCTGAATTTGGATGCAGGTAGGAGCAAATCACTCTGTACTTAGTATATCGGGGCTACAGTATTTTGTGTAATCTTACTATGTTAATCTAGCTGACCAGGTGGGCTGCTGCATTGTGTACATTGAAGTATTGATGCCTAAAGATATTCGTCAGGTCTATAATGAAAAATTATTTTATGACTTATAATTGGTCATCTAAATAGAGATATTCATGAGCATTTGAAACTGAAAGTATTTCCCTTTCTGCCAGGAAACTATATTACTTATATTGATGGCATTTTTAGTCTTCTAACATTGTGGGCCATAGAACATTATTGTGTAAGGATCTATTTCCAACAATGAAGGAGATTTTTTGATTGTTACCAGCAAGGCATTTTACTCATTTTTACAATCTTTGTTCTATTGTTGTCCATACTCTAGATGTTGAGGAGCATGTTGAATAGAATGAGGATCCAAAGATATCAAAGGGAATAGCTCCATTTTACCTGGTATTACATCTTCTATAATTGGGCTCTGGGCGGTAAGGGATGGCAGTCCTTGAGCTCAACCTATTATGTAATCTACCTTTGCTTGGCTGGCCTATCTTTTTCTGCTGGGCCAAGTCTAGGGCGTAATAGCAACCAGAAAACGTAAAAAGGTTGCTGTGTGACGTGGTCAATTAATGCCTGTGAAAACCCTCATCCCCCTCTTACTACCACTTGACTCAATATTCAAGTGGGAGGATCCGTTATTAAGTGTCCAAGCACGCCAGAAAGGTGAGATGAGAAGCGTGTGGTGTGATGGTCAAGGAACTGAAGGTACTCCATTTAACAGTCTTGAAGGCAGCTACTTGATAGTTAGACACAGTATACACTGGATGCACCGCGAACCAGTTGCGTGGTCTCAAATTGAACCTGCCTCAGTCAAAGTGGGTGTGCTGGGCACGTACCCAGATGAGGGGAAGGAGTGGTGCGGTGTACTACAGACCACAGCATCAAATAACTAGCGGCGATCTGTAAGGCTAATGACTGGTGTGATACAGATGACAGCAACATTAACTAGCGGGCTTTTTCCCTTAAATGACGGAATTGGTATAAGGCCAGTCAACTTTAAATTGACAACATTTGCTCATACAGTCAATATTTGCATATATTAAAAAAGAATCAACATGACAATCAAGATCATGACAATCAAGATGCACCTAGATATTATGGTCTCGCTAATAAATCAATAGATCAGCATCTGCCAGAAAGGCTTCAAATACAGGAATATATAAAAAACAATTCACAAATCTAAGTTCTTCTAATAACTGTTTGTGAATCACAGGCGTCTCATCTTATTCAAGAAATCCATGCCTTTTCCAGCGCAAGATGCTGTAGTGTGTTGCTGTTGTGACATATGCAGAGTCTGAATAACCAGTGATGCAGTTGTCAGCCCCATTGTTTAAAGCGGCAAAAAGTGCCACTAACTCAGCTGCTTGGCCCGAATAATGTGGAGGTAATGCAATCTGCTGTACAATGTCTAGGGAATCAGAGGACTCATGCTGTTGGGCCCTAACCACTGCGGCTCCTTTGTACCTGACCCCTTTTTCTTGATCAATGGTGGAGGACCCATCAACAAAATATATAGTGCTACCTGGCAATGGGTCCTCTTTTGCTGCTCCTAACTCATCTGGAGAGAATGTGGCACAATCATGGGTGTCATCATCTGAGGCTGCAATGGGATGTGCAAAGAATGTGGCAGCGTTAACTGTGTGAAATTTGACAACTTTCAAGGAAGGCAAATGACAGTATCACTTCAGAACCTGACACTCTTTGTGTTGTTAATGTGGTCTTAACTTTCTGAATTATGGCAAAGATGGTGTGCTCAGTGTACAGTGTTAACGGGGATCCCATGACAATGGGGGTACTGTTCTCAACAGCGAATGCTGGTGCGGCAAGAGCTTGCTCGCATTTGTAAGCACCTTTCATGACAGAGTCTAACATGCCGCTGAAGTAGGCAATGGGCTTATGGCCCATGGGATATTCCTGTGTGTCCGCTATCTGATCTGAAATGGGCAGAGGTCCACCTGTAATACTGGTATGCAGGTGGCTGCTGCTGCTGTTGCATGGGAATCTGTATTTGCAGGAGCGGTGGCTGGGTAGGTTGGGCGTGAGAGTACAGTATTTGGGGCTGGAGGCGCTGTGGGTGAATTTGCTGTCGTTGGAATCGGTGTGGTGATTGTTGGGCGGGACCCATGGATTGTTTGTTCTGATATTGAAGTCTAGTACGGCACTCTCTTTGCATATGGCCTACCTTGTGGCAATAGAAACAGGTGTACTGCCCTGACTGCAGTTGGAATCCCTGTTGTCCCATTCCATTCCCTCTTTCCTGCCTACCTGTGTTCCCATTGGCATTCTTTCTGTTGTTGTAAGTATGTTGTTGGTCATTGCTGTAAGCAGGCTGTGCTGACATGTATTGCACGGGGGTGTGGTTGCATCCGTTGTGGGGCAGGCTGTGTGTTGCGAGTTCGTTCATGGCAGCCTGGGGAAATGTGGTGACTGCCGTCATCTAACTGACAGGTGCAGCTACCATCACTGTGTCTGATATATCCTTTGTAAGCTTTTTAATGGAGGGAGTCACTGTGAAACAACTCTGCCTATGCTTTTCTCTCTCTTAGTGGCTGCAATTGAGATCCAGTATCAGTTCTTCTCCTACACCCTCAAGGACACGGAGGTATATACCATCCTGTAATTCGTGGTCCTGGGCAGGAGTGCAACCAGGGAAGTGGAGCTGGCCACCAAAAGCAGGAGTCGGCAATCTTAGACAGAAGTGGGTGTCTTGGCCAATAACTTGTTACTTTGGTCGTGCCTTCCCAATTTTCGAGTCGTAAGATAAAATATATGTGAAAGCCAGTCGTTGTTTTATATACAAAAGAGTTCACTATCCTATTCATAGGGTCACTAGTGTGGGAATCACACGATGTAAGCCTGAGAGGAACAATGTGGTGGGGTGTCGTCGTGGGAATTGTCGGTCATTCCCTTTTAGATTGAGCTGGAGCAAGGGGGTGGGCTTGCAAGGGCAGGCAGGGACGCAGAGTCTTGTGAAAACTCGTGCAGGAGTGCCCTTAAAAGAGGGGATGGGCGATCCAGAGAATGTGCGTGGTCAAATGAGGGGTAAGAGGCGGAGGCAGAGAGTGTGGGAGAAGCAGGGGCGCTTAAATGTGGGAGAGTGGCTGATTCGGATGAAGCCACAGACTGTATGGAGTCTAGTGAAGACTCCCCGTCAGTGATAATCACAATGGGGGAGGTAGTGGAACATTCTGAAGGACCGGAATACTCAGAAGAAGCAGAGTGGGGGTGGATAGGGTGGAAGAGTTAGATAAGTGGCCAGGCCAAACCAAGTTAGGGCGAGTGGTGTCTGGAGATGGCGG
This sequence comes from Triturus cristatus, assembly GCF_964204655.1. Taxonomy (NCBI): domain Eukaryota; kingdom Metazoa; phylum Chordata; class Amphibia; order Caudata; family Salamandridae; genus Triturus; species Triturus cristatus. The sequence continues at coordinate 943,920,336 of NC_140579.1, forward strand.
GGCGAGAAATGTACGTATGTGGGCGGCAAATAGGTCGGGCAAGGATAGCGTAGAGAAGCGGACCTGAATATGGGGGGTGAAGGTGACCCTGAGAATTTCCCACGTGGCAGAGAGGATGTCGCGTTGATAGTCTGTAAGTTCAGTTAGTTCATTAAAGGCAGTGTTATGGACGGCTAGAGCAGTGCCGTGCACTAGATGGATATTGAAATTGATGATAAGTGGGGGGGTATTGGACATAGCGGTGAGAGAGGGCACGATGAGGGTTGCAAGGTGAGAGGGAGGAATACTTCTCCCCCTGTTTGGCTATCAGTTGCCAAGGCAAATGATAGACAAATATGTAATGAATGAATGAATGTGTGGATATGAACGGAAGACAAGATGAAGAGACTCACGGGGCGGAGGGGGGGGGGGGGGGGGGAGAGTGACCTAGTGAGCGGAAAGCCAAAGGGAAGATGCGATGCGGAGTGTGAGGGCAACCCAGACTACTGCTAACTGGCACTGAGTGGGAGTTAAGACACTCGGCTAGGGGGGAATGAAAGTGGCAGGGCAGCAACAGGAAGACTTAGTACCTGGCGGTCTGACACCTAGGGGGCATGGGAAGATGTCAGGACAGCAACAAGGAGAGGCGGGAGTGGGACGTGACTAGGCGCTATGTTACGGGGGACATGCACAATAAACATAATACAAGACTAAAGACGGTACAATCATGGCCAAAGTGACGACAAAAAACATGAAACATAAAAAACATTAAACATGACATATTATTCGAAAATAAATTACGTAATAATATAGAAGATGCATCGTGAAAAATAGAAGTAAGTACAGTAAACAGACCTAGATATTAAATCTCGCTAGAGGCCTAGAAATGGGAGCGCAGTGCGAGAGAACACGAGTTTAAAAAAAAAACAAAAATAAAAGGGAGAGATAGAGAGGTGTGCACAGTACCGAGGAGAGAGAGAGAGGGCACAGAAGGTGCATGGAGAGCAGAGATCTGAAGCCGAGGAGAAGACTGAGCACAAAAAAAGGGAGAGGGGAAGATGATAGCAGCGTATATTGTTGCGTGTACAAAAAGAGGGCGAGGGAGGGGGGAAGAGGAGAAGAAGACGATAAGGGGTGAGAGGAGTTTAGAAATAAAAGAGAAAAGTAGAAGAGAAAAGGAGAAAGTTATAATCGAATGACAGCGCAGATGAGCCAGCCGTACTGAAAACCCACGAAGGGGGAAGAAGGAGGGTGAAGTCTGCAGTGACCACAAGTGACTTCCCCTTTTCCGCAACAGTGAGCTGCGCAGCAAAAATGGACCGTCGGGGAAAGGCACGATATTTACAAAGAAGAAACCGTGTAATAAAAGAGAAGAATGTCACACCCAATTCATGCAGAATGAGGTCGTCAAGGGAAGAGATGAAGACAGGAGAGAGAGACCTGTGAAATAAAGTGAACCGAAAGTATAAAACGGGCAAAGAAGAGATGCACGCATAGAAAAAGGGATCCTATGGAAGAGAAAAACACACTGTAGATAAAATGCAAAAGGCAGCGGCGAAATGCAAAGTCAATACAAATAAAACACAATGAGGAGTGAAAAAACCTCGAATCAACACAGAGGACGTTCAACCTCGAACCAGAGGACTGTAACCTCGAAGCAAAATACACAATAAAATGTAGAACACACATCCGTAGACTCTAACCACGGGCATCCCCACGGGCATCCGAGCACTCGAACCTCAGGCTAAACACACATCCGTGGACTCTAACCACGGGCTTCCCCACGGGCATCCAAGGACTCGAACCTTGTGCTAAACACACATCCGTGGACTCTAACCACGGGCTTCCCCACGGGCATCCAAGGACTCGAACCTCGGGCTAAACACACATCCGTGGACTCTAACCACGGGCTTCCCCACGGGCATCCAAGGACTCGAACCTCGGGCTAAACACACATCTGTGGACTCTAACCACGGGCTTCTGAGGACTGTAACCTCGGGGTAAAACACATCCGTGGACTCTAACCACGAAGTAAAAGACACAATAGAATTAGAACCACATCCAAAGCAACTCGAGAGCCGTCACCACATACAGAGGCATAGAGGGTGCGAATCGTGGCAAGACAGACCGCTTCAGAGGATCGAGGAGTCCGACAGAGAGAGCCCAAAGTCCCCACCTCACAACCACATACTCAAGGGAAGAAAAATGAAAAATATCCCTGACTCACCCAGTGGCCGGCAGTGGGGAGAGAAGGGGGTCCGTGGGCAGACCGCCGAGTGTCCCCGATCCGCCGCAGGCAGGATCAGTCAGCACGATGGATTTGTGGTTGCCAGCTGTTAAAGGGTAATAGGTTACCCTTCTGGTGTGGTCACAAGGCACCGAAACACTGCTTATCTGAGAATAAGAACACATATGTGAAATGAAGAAATAAAGTTGAAGTGAAATTTTTATTCAACAAGTCATTAACACAGCAAACAAAATATATTCATCTATTCATTAGCTTAGAGAGAATAATATGATCATAGTTCAATCAGTCAGAAATATCAATCACAAAATACTTATCAATAAATGTCTAGGTGCCTGGAAGCCAATCCTGAAATGAGAAAACTGACCATCCAAGAATTACAATTTAAAGTCTCATTAAATGGAATGAATTGGGTGAGAACTGAGAATAAATGAAGAGATCAAAAGATAATAAGGGTTATCTAAATTGGGATGTACCACCTGAGAGAAGGCATAGAAGTCCCAAATTAGATAAACAGCCGGCCGGAGAACCCACGCTTGTGCTAGGCACTTGCAGGAGAGTTCTGGCTTCTAATTGAGGTGTTGGATCTAATATACCTGAAAATGCAGAACCATGACATTGTTCTGACGCACTTTCTGACGCACTTTCTGACGCACTTTCTGGTGCACTTTCTGGTGCAGGTGGATTGACCGCATGTCTTAGGACACGGAAATGGTCAGGTGGTTGAAACGGGTGGGTGGCCATGCTTGACCGCAAAATATAAACAAAGAACATCTTGTCACGTACATCTCTCTAAAAATATGTGAGAGGGGAACTTAAGACATGTGCTCCTATCGGAACTGTGGTTTTACTTTACCAAGCTATCTTTCAAAATAATAATGTAGCAAGATGTTCTAACTTGCACCAGCTGGTCCTGTGCGTGTGTGGGTGTCTTTTAATTGTGCTGTGGAAACTACTTTTCCTTGTATAGTGTGCCCAAGCTACCTCGTTGTGTCCAGCGTAAACAGAAATGCATGTTTAAAAATCATTAGGGCCTAGTGGATTATATTATCATGAGGCGGTGGCCTTTGGCTCAGGCCTATATGCAGGGGGTTCAAGGGACCTGTGGGCCTTCATTTACTGGTTGTGTATGGTGAAGAATGGTCCCTTTAACATATTTTCAGATTTTGGTTAGTGGGGCCTATATAGAGACCTTCATGCTGCCATGGTCGGTCAAAATGCTCTTTTTGGTAATTAGATGGTAAAACGTGATCCTCCATCACCAACGACAGCAACTCTCATCACCCTGCTCGAAAACCTCACCAACCTTGGCCTCAAACAGCTCGTCAAGACTCACACCCACTCCGCCGGATACACGCTCGACCCCATCTTATCCGCCAGCAACCACGTCACTATCAGCCACACCACCGAACTCCGCTGGACCGACCATAGTTGCGTCCACTTCACCTTCAAGAAACCCAACATGCACCACCACCCGCAACGGATCCCCCACCACAGCTGGAACAAGGTCACCAAAGACCAGCTAATCACCACCCTCACCCGAGACCCACCAACCTACGACACTGACACAGCTGCCCTCAACCTCAGGCAATGGATCGAGGACTGCGCCAACACTCTCGCCCCGATCAAGAAACCCTCAAACAGACGCACCGACAGAAAGGCCAGCTGGTTCACCACCGACCTCCAGGAATCCAAGCGGACCTGCCGAAGACTCGTGAAAAAGTGGCGCCACAAACAGACACAGGACAACCACGCAGCCCTCAAGAACGCCAGCCGCAAGCACCACCAACTCATTCGAGCCACCAAAAAGTCCTCCTTCAAGGAATGCATTGACAACAACGCGCACAACATCATGAAGGAACTCTCCAACCCCAGCTCCTGCTTCAACGACATCCCGCTGTCATAAGACCTATGCGACTCCCTAGCCCCCTTTCACCGCAAGATCGCAGACATCCACGACAGCTTCAACTCCCAGACACTCCCGACAACCACCAACGCCGCAGACTCACCGCCCTCCAGCCACACCAACCCCCTGCTCTCCTGGACCCACGTCAACGACTTCGACACCGTCAAAATCATGAACACCATCCACTCCGGCTCACCATCCGACCCCTGCCCTCATCACATCTTCAGCAAAGCGAGCTCCATCATCGCACCCCAACTTTGGAAGACCTTCGAGACCCCCACCTTCCTGGAAAGCTGGAAGCACGCCAAGATCAACGCTCTACTCAAGAAACCCAAGGCGGACCCAAAGGACCTCAAGATCTTCCGGCCCATTTCCCTGCTACCGTTCCCGGCGAAAGTCATCGAGAAGATTGTCAACCGGCAACTGACCCGCTTCCTCGAGGAGAACAACACCCTGGACCCGTCCCAATCCGGTTTCCGCAGCAACCACAGCACCGAAACCGCCCTCATCACTGCCACCGATGACATCAGGACCCTGCTGGATAAAGGCGAAACCGCAGCCCTCATCCTCCTGGACCTCTCGGCCGCTTTCGACACCGTCTGCCACCACACCCTACGTACACGCCTCCATGACGCAGGGATCCGCAACAAAGCCCTGAACTGGATCACCTCCTTCCTCACCGACAGAACCCAGAGGGTCTTCCTCCCTTCATTCCGATCCGAAGCCACCAAGATCACCTGCGGCGTATCCCAAGGATCATCCCTCAGCCCAACCCTTTTCAACGTCTACATGGCACCGCACAACAACATCGTCCGATCGCACAACCTCAACATCATCTCTTACGCCGATGACACCCAGCTGATCCTCTTCCCTCACCAAGGACCCCGCCACCGCCCAAACCAACCTCCACAAAGGAATGAAGTCTGCCGCCGAATGGATGAAGAACAGTCACCTGAAACTGAACTCGGACAAGACAGAGGTCCTCATCCTCGGCCCCACCCCCTCCGCCTGGGAATACTCCTGGTGGCCGACCGCACGGGGAGCCGCACCTACACCAATCGACCACGCACGCAACCTAGGGTTCATCCTGGACTCGTTGCTATCAATGACCCAGCAAGTCAACGCCGTCTCCTCCTCCTGCTTCAACACCCTCCGCATGCTTCATAAGATCTACAGATGGATCCCACTGGAACCAGAAGGACAGTCACCCAGGCCCTCGTCAGCAGCAGACTGGACTAAGGCAGCGCCCTCTACGAAGGAACGACGGCCAAACTCCAGAAAAGACTACAAGGCATACAGAACGCCTCCGCACACCTCATCCGACATCCCCCGCCGTCGCACCCACATCACAGCTCAGCTCAGCTAAGAGACCTGCCCTCGCTCCCAGTCAACAAGAGGATCACCTTCAAACTCCTCACCCACACTCACAAAGCACTCCACAACACTGGACCAGTATACCTCAACAAACGACTTACCTTCTACACCCCGAACCGTCAGCTTCGTTCTGCTGACCTCGCCCTCGCCAACATCCTACGCATCCGCAGGACGACCAACGGGGGCACATCATTCTCCTACCTCGCCGCCAAGACATGGAACACCCTCCCCACCCACCTGCGACAGACCCAGGACCTGCTGACCTTCAAGAGACGTCTCAAGACCTGGCTGTTCGAGCAGTAGCTGCACCCCCTCTCCCCTCAGCGCCTTGAGACCCTCACAGGTGATTAGTGCGCTATACAAATGATTGATTGATGTCCCAATTGAACAGAAAAAATCAAACAAGCACTGGCAAAGCCAATAGGTCTCAATGTGAATGTCTTTTAGCTAATGAGTTTTTATGAGGAGATATAAAACTGCAGCTAAATCAGAAAAATAATATGGTTGACGAGATGGGGGTGTATTTAGAATCTATAAAAACTATTTTTTGTGTGCAGCAAAACCAAACTATTCATTTATTTCATGTGAGTCTGTGAAACGTGTACAACATGTTTGTT